>NC_090941.1:201819448-202455343 GCF_040938575.1 Ambystoma mexicanum | reverse complement strand
ACAGGGCCTCATTACACGGTAGGCGGTAAACCAACGGTAAACCATGGTGCTATTAGCACCATGGTTGCCGCCAGTACCATACCGGTACCACCATGGAGGAAAGGGGAATTACCACCCCATTCCAAGGTTGGCGGGCGGTAATTCCCCCTTTCTCCATGGCCCTTCCCCATTCCCATTTTTGCCCCATAGGGCATAATAGGAATGGGGAAGGTGCTAATTACGGTACTGCAAATTGCGGTACCGTTATTAGCACCAAGGTCCCTTTGCGGGTCCCAACTTTAACAGCTGGTCTACACCAGCCGTTAAGGTCGGGTCCCACAAAGGGACCTCGTAGTAAGGCGGTAAGGGTTAACGGTCACTGGTACCCTTAACGGTGACCGTTAACCCTTACTGCCTTCCATGGAATGAGGCCCACAGTATGCATAGCAATAAGCCCAGAGGCAAGGGAGCATTCCTGCATCAGGTAATGCCCCACGCTCTTTATTAAACCACTCATGTCGGTCGGAATTGTAACTATGGGCATGTTAAATATTCACCTTAACTCCATGGAAGAACGAGTGTGCCCAGTAAACTTCCATTCACAGCTGCCTCTGTTTCTGTATCAAGTAGCAGAAGAGTAACTAGAACATTAAACTGCTGCACATTGACACTTCCAATAAACCATCCCAAAATGTTACAACCTCTAATTTGTCTACTAAAATTGGATTGCTAATCACATATTGCACCTGCGTTTATTAGGGCAATTTTTTTCACCAGAAAATCCATTCCATTCCTATTTTACATAATAGCAGTTTGCACAACTAATACCATTCCTATATTCCTTATGAATGTATATTTCAAAATAAAACCAATCACATATATATTTCATGAAATTAAACACTAGGGGGCTGATTCATATAATTGTTTGCACCAAAAAACGAGGATTTGTGCGCCATTCTGCCCGCAAATCCCTGTTTAACTAATGGGGATTTGCCTGCAGAATGGCACACAAATACCCGTTTTTCGGCGCAAATAATCCATGAATCAGCCCCTAAGTTTCACAAAACAATAAACAAATGAAGACAATGCTTTTTCTCGTATAGATAACCACACAGTAACACACTTCAGCAAACCAAATCTTTTTTAAAGCACACCCATTTTCAAATGACGCCACACCAGCAAACATAAATCTTTTTAAAACATACACATTTTCATATCACCCCAAAAAGTACATTAACAAACACCATAAGTGATTATAAAAGCATTGTAGATAAAATCATGTCTACTGCTCTGAGATCATTCTTTATTATTAGTGCAGAAAGTATACTTAATGATTCTATATCATGCACCTCACTGAAATTCATTTTCTTTTCTAATAAACAACTTTCAACAATTATTCCTAACCATCTTCTACATATACAGCAGGGCTGCGTCATTGTTAAAAAAAAAGTCAAAAACAAAAAAAAAGCACAGAGCCCCATTATCAACATATGATCAAATAAAACATTCAACTAAACAATGACAAACAACTGATTCTATGTCAAGACGGAGGCGAGCATTAAGCTTTCATCTTCTTTATTCTCTACTCTCCAGCAGTTTCAACAAATATAACTTTGTAAACGTTCAATTTAATTTTTTTTTTTTTCAAACAAACTTCAAATCCCATCAATCCTGTAGTCTCCTAGTCTCTGGCCATGTGACCTAGTCCTTCCTGTTCTTCTGTCCTTCCTCTTCTTTTCCTGCTCTCCACAAGATAAGTACCTCTTTATCTTAGCTCCGCAATATTCGCTTAACAGAACGTGTTTTATGTCATTAACGTATATGGAATTGTACACCCTGGACAATGATAGAATAAACATGTATAGTAGAGCGCGCAAGCGTTAGTGTTTTAGTGTTTAAAAGGGATTCGGAGGCCCGTGTCGTAATGCACAACACCTCAGGAGCCTGCCGTACCCCCTAGCAGAGTGCGAGTTCGCAGCCCCAACCCTTGGAAGGGCGGAGCTCTACGCAGGCGGGAGACTTCCCGCGAGCCGAGCAGAGGCTGCCACGCGCAGCGAATGCGCCAATAGGAGCACGCTCAGCAACGAACGCCTCCTGCGTGGGGCGTGGCTTTAGAGAGCCGCACGATTATAGAGTATTACCAGTCAAAATCGGAAAGGTATATCCTGCAAACATACATGTTCTATAAGGAAGGTGCAGCCTCGAGCAAAGTGAATCTGTGGATGCGCCACTACACCTAGACAGGTATTGATTCAGGCACCGGCCAGCACAATGTCAAACTTCGAGTGGAGCGTAGAGAAGCAGAGGGCAGTCTACCAAGAAGACCTAGCCTATAGCTTCAAAGAAGTGCTGGGAGATTCACTGACAGAGGCAGTGGCCCAAGGAGTGCAGCCTTTACAATAAAGGCTAGATACCATAGAGCTATTCCTAAGCCAGAAGGAAGAACGCACCAAGCAGGAAGAAAGCGCGTCCACAAGGGCAACGTTTAACGACCCTAAGGGGTGTAACAGGGCCCGGAAGAGCAACCGACAGGGGTGAGTACAGGGGCCCCAGAGGCTATGGACGCGTTCCTCAGACTAAAGGAAGCGTTCATGAAAGATTCCCTGGTGCTGAGCCTCCGGACCCCCTACCCAGGGGAAGACAATATGGGTTGTACAGAGGAGGAACCCCCAGAAGGCTTCCCAGACGAGGAACCGCCGACATCCCCCACATCCACTCAAGCGGATGCAGATAATGAAGGGGATGAGGGGAGCCAACCTCTGCCTAAGAAAAGGCAACGAAAACTCCACCACCTAGAAGAGGACGAAACGGCGGACATGTTCCAACCGGAAGAAATCAGAAATCTGAGATCCTCGGAGTGAGTTCCATCGCCGAGAGTGGCGAAATACATGACGCAGAAATTGAGGAAAGCTCTCGAAAAAGAGGTCAGACAAAGACTGAGGGCTGAATGTCTAAGACCAGACCTGCCGGGCAAAGTCACAGAAGCCCCGGAATTGGACCCTAAAATGCTGTTGTTCATCTCCAAATCAAACAGGGACCCGAGGAACGGCATAGACCGCTCCTGGAGAAACTGCCAAGAAAAACTCCTCAACCTAGCAGGTCCTCTAGCTAAAATAATGGACCTAGCTGAAGGAGCCAGAGATACAGACGAGGAGGTAGACCCTGGAGTGCTAGCGAACTGGGCCCAACAGGCTGTATGTATACTAGGAAACGCAAACTGCGCGATTTCATAGGAGCGCAGGAGAGGCCTCTTTTTGAAAATCGACCGGAAACTAGGAGATCTGTCGTCATATGAAGCTGGTGAGGCAGCGCAGGGCCTGTTGTTCGGAGAGACTTTTGGTAAGGAGATGGGGAGGTTCGTAGGGACCTACACCTCCCTGGAGAAAGCACAGGCTTTGATGAAGAAGATTTTCCCAGGGAGAGTTTGTGGCGGGACCAGTCGCTACAGAGGTCGCTCGACCGGTCGATACCAAGCATCCAGAAGGCCCCAGAACAACAGAAACCAATACTGGGAATTCAGGCAGCCTGATATCTTTTTTCCCCCAAGAGGCCGCTTCCCTAGAGGAAGACGAGGCAGAGGACAGGGAAGAGGACAAAACTTCCCTACAGGTGAGAAATTTTACATATCGGCCAGTAGGGGGGAGGACAGCTATATTCTGGGAAAACTGGCGCTCGCTTTCCAGTGACGTTTGGGTCCTTCAAACAGTAAAAGGCATGGTATAGAATTCACAGAAACCCCCGTTCAGGACCAAGCGCCACGCCCCGTAGTCACGACGCTGACCGAGAAAGAGCTGCTAGACACAGAATTGCGAAGCCTAGCAGAGAAACGGGCAATGGAACCAGGCACAGTGCCGCCAAGATTTGTGAGCAACATATTCCTGGTTCACCGAAAAAGACAAAGTGAGACCAGTGATACATCTAAGACACATGAACAGCTGGGTGGCCTACAATCACTTCAAAATGGAAGGAATCCAACAGCTCAGAGATACGCTCAGACAGAACGACTGGCTGGCGAGGATAGACTTGAAAGATGCCGATTTTACGATTCCTGTACAGAGGGATTTCCGTCCATTCCTAGCATTCGACTGGGACGGGCAATTATGGCAGTTCGCAACGATGCCATTCAGGCTCTCCTCGGTGCCGTGGGCATTCACGAAAGTGATGAAGCCGGTAGCCGCAGCGATCAGAGGAAAAGGAATTTGCATGATTATATCTAGATGACATCCTACTGATGGCTGACAGCAGAGAGACCCTAGTCTACCAGACCGACTGGGTAGTACACCTCTTAACCTCGTTAGGTTTCCTAGTGAACTGGGAGAAGTCGGAGATGGCTCCGGCGAGGAGGATAGAATTCCTGGGGTTTGTTATAAACACCAGGTCGGCGACATTGGAACTCCCAAACAAAAAGTTCAGAGACATAAAGAGAGAAATAAGAGCATGTCTCAGCAAAACGAGTAAATGACTCCGCACCATAGCGAGAGTAGTAGGCTTACTAATGGCATCAATACAAGCAATTTTCCCAGGGCCATTACACTACCGAGCCCTTCAGAGGCTGAAGATACGGCATCTTCAACAAGGCCTACACTACCACCAACTGCTACTCTTAGATCAAGAGTCCAGGACAGAGTTGGAATGGTGGTTAGGGAACATGGAGGCCTGGAACGGCAGAGCCATCTTTGGCGACCGGCCAGACCTGATAATAGAATCAGATGCCAGCAGAGCAGGCTGGGGAGCCTGGTGCGGGGATCTCCAGACAGGAGGGAGATGGAGCGCATAGGAACTCCAATTACACATAAACTGCCAAGAGTTACTAGCCGTATCCTTTGCGATCAGGGCATTTACGAAAGGGAAAGCAAACTCCTGTGTTCTGCTAAAAATGGACAACATTTCGGCAGTCAAATACATCAACCATTTAGGAGGAACAAGGTCCAAATTGCTGGCAGAAATAGCCAAGGATTTCTGGCATTCCTGCCTAGAATCAGGGATCTCGGTGGTAGCCGAATACTTACCAGGTTTGTTGAATGTAGTAGCGGACTGGAACTCCAGACATCTCTCAGACTCCAGCGACTGGATGCTGGACCGGATGATTTTTCAGAAACTGGAAAAGATCTGGGGCCCAATATACACAGATCTGTTTGCATCCAGGCTGAACGCTCAGAAAGAGAGGTTCTTCAGTTGGAGATTGGACCCAGCGGCAGCCGGAGTGGACGCTTTCCTACAAGATTGGAGGGAGCAGACACTTTACGCTTTTACCCCATTCATAATGATGAACCAAGTACTGGCAAAGGTACGCAGAGAGACAGCGAACCTGATAGTGGTGGCTCTGATCTGGAAATCCCAAGTATGCTTCCCAGCACTCATGGAACTATTGGTAGATTACCCAAGAATATTGCCCCAAGGAGAACGCCTCCTCACGGACCCAGCTGGGTCATCTCACCCGCTGAGAGTGAAGGGGACAATGCCATTGATGGCGTGCAGGATAGCAGGAGACGCTGAAATCTCCCGGGCATTTCGTCACAAGCTGCAAGTCTCATTGCAGAGTCATGGGCTCCATCAACTCGAAGAAGCTACGACGCAGCTTGGAACAAGTGGTCGACATGGTGCAGAAGGAGAAATATTCATCCCGTTTCTGCCCCTCTAGTTGAGATCTTGAATTTCCTAGTGGAACTCCTCCAGGACGGCAAAGCATACAGAACATTAGGAGTATACAGATCAGCGATCTCAGCAGGTCACCTACCCGTGGAAGGAGTACCGGTGGGAGAGAACGTAGCAGTAATACGGCTACTAAGAGGAATAAGATTCAGGAAACCTCTGCAGCCGAGATATGAATCTTTATGGGACGTAGCAGTAGTATTGAAACTATTTGCAGACTGGCCCGACAACAAGTATCTGTCCCTAGGACAGCTGTCCAAAAACCTAGCCATGCTACTATGGTTGGTGTCATGCAGGAGAGTAGCAGACGTGAGAGTCTTAGAAGTGAATAGGAGAACGTACGGACCGGAAGGCGTGACGTTCAGTTTAGCCAGTAGAACTAAAACTGATTCTAGTACCATCACATACCCGTACATTCATGACCACCCGAAATGGTGCGTAGCGACATGTATAAAGGAATACGAAAATAAAACAGCCAAACTAAGACCGGCAGGGACGACTCAGTTATTAATTGCGCACAGAAAGCCACATAGAGGAGTAGCAACAGCCACCATAGCAGGAGACTACAGGATTGATGGGATTTGAAGTTTGTTTGAAAAAGAAAAAAAAAAGAAAAAATCAATTGAAAGTTTACAAAGTTATATTTGTTGAAACTGCTGGAGAGTAGAGAATAAAGAAGATGAAAGCTTAATGCTCGCCTCCTTGTCTTTAATAGAATCAAGAGCTCCCTGCGCTATTAGCAGGGGGAATCATCATTAATGCCACTCATATTTCATCACAGGTAACATGAACTGCACAATGTGAGTTCTGTAGACAGATTGGGGAGTTTCATACTTTCTGAAATCAAAACCAGAAAAAGAGGACTATATTCTAAGAAAACTAATAAAATGGCTGACACATATTCACTGCAAACTATCACACTGAAGTACACGTTTACAACATTAACACTAGCCAATTAGAAACACTGAAACACATAAAAAACATCCCCAGGATGACTATTAGACGCAGATATTCATTGTTGCTAAAAAGCTTACTTGTAGACATTGCTACATGTCCATTTTCTACAAACTAAAAACTAAGCCAACCTTCAAAACTTCAAATAAGACAAGACAACACAAAAGCACACAAAATAACACACACAGATAATATGTAGTGCTGTATATTCCACATAACAACATGATTATTACACAGAAAATGTATGTGTATAGATGTGGCTATAAATATAACCACGCCGATGGACACAACCAATAAAAAGATGAAAAGCGTAAATGCACCTACGCACGTGCATTTTATACATGCAGTTATTGAAAAGCCATACATGAGCGTATGCTGAAAACCACAGCTACACTCCCCCAAAATCCAAACAAGTGTCCCTAGCACACATACCAGTCCCCATTCACTTCCCATGTCTCGCCTCCGCTCCCCTGGTCTCTCCCAATCCCCCAAACACTCAATGCATCTTTGATGCTACTCCACCCAAAATGTCGGATAGCCATGGGTATTACAGGTCCACAATCACACAACATTCCATTTGCCCAAATATAGCTGTGGGTGCACAGGGTGCCATATCTACACGTGGGTTGCATCGCCGCACACTGGATGGCTGCTGAATAGCCATGGATAATTAAAACAGTACCATCAACCAATTACAAACTCCAAAACACACACATCATACATACCCTTCTCATACACACTATTAGAAATTGAGACTATGAATCCTGCAAACAGAGAAGCACTGCAGATATTATGGCTGGTTTCAAAAATGGTGTGGCTGATCAGAGACAGTTGGCGGTTTTGGTTACTGACTTTTGGTGAGAAACTAAATATTAACATTGACCTTGGTTTGAGAGATTTTACAATGAAATGGTTTGGATTGCAACTAATGTGTTGGTTCCAAGTGTTTCCAAAATTGTTCAGTGTGAGAATTACAGGGCATCCAGATGTCATACTAATTGATTGTGGAGGCAAAGATTTAAGGAATGTACTTTAATGATGAAAAAACACATGGTAAAACTTGACTAAGAGGCAAAAAAATTGAGATCGACCACCATATTTAATGATAAAAAAGAGAAATCACAGAGAAATGTTAATAAAGCAGTTTCAGCATTCATGAGAGTTCACAACCAATTATGGATTTAGAACAACAACATACAGTTCTACATGGCCAATTTCTATAGACATGACGGAGTACTCCTTACAGATGAAGTGAATGCAGTGCTCCTTCATAACATTAAAACAGTACTCCAGAAATGCTAAAATACCACACTCAGTGTACCCCAAAACAGTACTTTTAAGGACTATTCATCATATAAAAATATGCAAATACCATAAAATAAGCTTAAATTTGTTTTATCATATCCACGCCTACAGTTCATTGACCTTCATCATAACCTTGCTTACAAAACATTGGGTAAAGTGGGGCGGGGGCTCACTTCAGGTTTTATACTACAATAGAACTTAAAAGATCAATGCAGTAGAACACTACTCATGTACTTATGTAAAGTAGCTGAAGATAAAGAAGGCAGAGAATAGTACATTACAGTAAACTGGGTAGGCAAATATTTCACAGCCACAAAATATAACACCATAGGTGATACAAAGATCAGTGTATGGGCATGTAAAACTAGAGCATGATTGCTGAAAAGTCTCACATGTACAAACATCTGAAAACACACAGCTAAAATAAAAAAGACTCCCAAATACCTACTGTGTCACTGACCATGGCCTGTGTCCATGGCCAGTGATTGTTAACCCTCAACATTAGTATACCTATTCAAATAACTTAAAAAAATAAATAGAATGACGACACCTCAAAATAAATAGCCGTGGGCACGGAACTACGCATATCCCAGTTATCTGTAATCTTATCGTATCCTCAGTAATAGCAGTGAATAACGGAAGCAGGGTGTAAAAAGAAATCTTTCCTGGCCCCCCAAGCCCTCACCAAGTGCCCCCCTCCTCTGTGCCAGCTCCACCCAATCCCCAGATGGACTCCTCACCTCCCCTACCCTCTCCCTTGTCCCCCACAACACAAGCTGTTTCTGTGACACAGTTTGCTTTCAGATGTCGGCTATTCCCAGCTATAACCAAGTCTACAGAAAGTATTTCTAGCGAACTCGTTCCCTGGACCTCCTATAACTTCTAAATTTCACTTGCTGTCCTAAGCCAACATCCCCACCTCTGGACTAAAGTCATTTTCAATTATTTTAACTCTCAAATAGCTCTTAAAGTACTTTTCTTTTCCCGTTATCATCGGCTATAACCGTGGTTATCGCTTGCATTAGCAGAAAAACAAGATGGTGGTCGTTTCATTCCTAAAAATGTCTATTTCTAGTTTTGGTTAAATCCCTGAGCTATCTCTATCTATTTTTGGAAATGGGCACCCCATTCCTCATCAAATATTAAAGAAGATGATCAATGGGGTGTTAATGAATCACAATGCCAAGATGATTTGCCACCTATATCGTAGGTTTATGGCTGATAAGTCCCCTAAAGAGATTTGTGGTGTCTCGGAAGAAGGGTGGAGCTCTGATTTAAAAAGCTCATTCTGCGATAAAGAACTAGCTGACCAAATCCCAAATCCTTTCTCTGAGGTGATGTTCTCAGTTACCTGGACTAGTGAATTGGAATAAATTAGTTTTATAATTGGAAAGTTTAAAGCATCCAGGGTTTGAGGTCCGGGTTCCATTTCAAATGCAGAGATTAAACATAATCAGTATTTCTAGGCTCTCTTGCAGCAAGAGCTATTTACAAACATAATAGGTGGAGGGAAGACCCAGAAAAGCCGGCAAGAACCTATATTGAGTCCGGTACAGATCTGAATAACTTTAGATTACTAGTTATGCTAGACTCCAATGGAAACATTTTGCCATAACATTATTGAGACATATTAATGCCTAGGGAAAGGCAGATAATCTGATTAAACACCAGCACACAGGCTTCAGAAAGGTATGCAACACCACCCACAGCATATGGACCCTCCAACTCCTCATTGCAGAAGCCTTAAAATGTCATTTCCGCCACCTCCACCTCTGCTTTGTAGAATACAAAGCAGCTTTCGATTTTATATCAAGGCCCTTGCTATGGCATAAACTTGAACAATGGGGGATTGATCCTCTTTGCCCGTATTTCATTAAGTCCCTTTATGGCGACACCTTTGTAACAGTATGCTTATCACAAGAAGGACAAACATCTGCTTGCCTGTCTAAACCTTCCAACTAAAACTTTGCAGCGAGAGAATTAAGTGGCTCTCATATGAGGATGATACTGTGCTCTTAGATCATACACCACTAGGTCTGCAGCTATCAACTGATGCTTTACATTCTTACGCGACTTTAAACAAGCTAAAGAAAATTGAGAAAGTAATGATGGCAATAGATAATAAGTCAGGTCACAAGATGAGCTTTATGTGACAAATGGGAAATAAAATACTTGAAGTTGTAGATACGTATATTTATCTAGGGATACCTATAAGGAATTTGCCATCTATCTCATTCTAAGATACTCTTCCCTGAAAAACAATAAAAAAAGTGGCAGGTATTCAAGCAGTTCCTTCAGGCAAGAGGAGGTGACTCCATTGAGGGATTGTATATTATACAAGAAGGGTATTACCCCTGTAAGAATGTACGGTCTAGAGGTACACCCTGAGCGACACATAAGATTGTTGGACAAAGTGGAAGGAAAAGTGCTTTGATCATTACTGGGTTTGGCTTTGGCAGTACCAGTAGAAGCCTTCAGAATGGAATTAGGTTTAGCCGCCCTTAAGGCACACTGGAAAATAGCTAGATGCAAATTTATGGCAAATATAACATGGGCCGGGTGAAAAGAATTATTCATTCTCAGACCCTGCAGTGGAGCATGAGATTGTAAAACCGGGCAACCAATCGTACAGAGAATTAATGTCCACGGTGGGGGAACGCCTAACTGCCAGAAATCTGGATATATCGAGTGAGAATGAGGCAAATTTATTTTTTTAACAAACTAAATGCGAAAACAAACCTGGTTATGAGATCGTTCTCAAAATATATCCAGTGGGGAAAAAGCGATGTTATGAATACTCTACTCAAAGCCTTCCAGTAAATAGACCTTGCAGTTACCTTACTAAACTATGTAATACAGGTATGCATCCCTTTATTCTTGATCTCTGCCTTAACATCTTGCCAGTGTGGGAATACATTAAAGCCGGAAATGGTGTCCCTAGCTCGTAAAGATTATGCTGTCTCTATGGAGAATATGTTGAGACCTTGAGACATATTCTGACTGGTTGTCAACAAATTATATTTGGAAAGAAGCATTAAGTCAATTCTCAGGAGAGGATATGTGTTACACGACTGAGAAATTTTAGATGGAGGGGTAACCAATCTAGTTAAGATATAATGAGTACTGAAATCATAGGCATAGGCAATACAAAACACTCATAAGGAGGAATGTCTTATTGATACTTCTTTTATAATAGTTGACTTATTTCACTCTGACACCTTTTAAACAGGTCAAAGATATTGATCTTAATGGACATGTTGTTGTCAATGAGCGTAATTCAAAGTAAGTATATTGAACACTGTACACAAGTACATTGTGCGTATAGATGAAGTGATGGTTTTATTCTAGAGCATCCCCTTATGTTTTGAGAATGGGAATTGTCATATGTAAACACACTCTCACTTTGTCCTATGATCTGTTAATTCTAAATTGCATTTTGAACATTTTAAGAATTTAAGTATGAATACTAAAAGAAGAAATATACACTATAATTCCCAAAAGGAAACCTATTGGTCATAATGATACTTAAGGTACTATCTACTAAAAAAGACAAAAAAATGTATCAAACAGTTAGGACTCACAAGGGATAACCTTCCAGATCGGAATTAAATTCTAGCATTGAGTCACGATGGAACATTCATATAAATACATTTTTTACTTTAATAATAATCATCATTTGAAGTCTCATGTTAATTGTACGTTTCAATATACAGATGTAATAACACACATTATTTGTCATTAAAAAGTCTCTGTGCACTTGGCCCCATCGGTATGGCCAACATAGTCTATAAAACATCACCTTAGCTCTGCTCACCAATTTTATATACTATTAGCTTAACAACCCGTATTTGCCTGGGATTTTAATTCTCAGAATTTTTTTCATATTCTACCGAAAAAGATGAAAAAATATTGTTGTTTGCCACAAATGTAAAACGCGAAACAGGTTACTCTCACAAATTAATTAAACACCAAATTTACATTCATCCCCGATTTAAATTCTCAGACGGATGTCATATTTGTATGCTTACACTAATTATTTGCAGTTGTTAGCAGTGGTGGCCATTGTTGCTGCTAAACACACACTGCAAATAATCAGAGTAAGCAGAGTAAGCATACAAATATGATATTCGTGTGAGAATTTAATTTGGAGGTAAATAAAAATGTGGTGTTCAATTAATTAGTGAAATTAGCATGTATCAAGTGTATTGCAAAGGAAATCAATGTAAAGAAAGACACACTCACTGTCTTCTAAAAAAAAGTTACAAAAAATAAAAAAAATGCAACACCAGTTCAGTGTGATGATGAGAACTGTCTACAAATGGTCTTTAGATGGCACACGGAACAACACAAATCGTAATGTCAAAAAATAAAAAAAAGGTTAATTATCTTGGGAATGGGGGTGACCTATCGAGCTAGGAATAGTTGTATTAATTTGGCAATGAAATAAAGAATATTCCATGCAGATCAACGCCACATACAAGCCCACAAACACAACTTTGTTTTATATATATATATATATATATATATATATATATATATATATATATATATATATATATATATTTTTTTTTTAAAGGCATCCTTAAATCTTGTCGGGAATCTCTTTTTAGCCCTGTTTTTGAAGATGGACTCAATCCAAGGAAATTACTGGCTACTAGCATTATTAGATGCGAGTGCTGAAATGTTAGCCAATATTTTGCTCACTGAATTTATCAAATTGACTTTAGAGATGAGATGTTTACATACATTCCAAATGGTTTTCCATGTTGCTTACTCCACAATTGATATCCTACTGCCTTTGCAATATCTCATTCAACAAGTCTTTTACAAACATACCGTTCCTTCGTACATTGTATTTATTGCTTTTAAAGCTGCGTTTGGCATGGTAAATCGCAATCTTCTATGGCATTCATTAGCCCATTGGGGCTTTTTCATTTTGATTCAATAACTTAAATCAGAAACTAATGTGACATTTTTTCTTTATGGTTAAAGGGATTATTTAGATGCAATTTGTACAAACTATGGGTTGAAGCATGTATGTATACTTGCTCCATTACTATTAAATCTGTATATAGTTTATGTACCAAAGATTAATCAAAAGATACATACTTTTCCTCCAAAAATAGGTAAAGATCAGGTATTGTGGATGGGCTACATCTTGATGTTGTAAACCTGATCAGGCACAGATCAGATTAAACATTGCCTTTACATTCTTTCTAAAAATGCTGATTTCAATAACTTCAAATCACTTTTAATAAAATATGTTAATTTTGCACCATTCTCTTGGGGGATTGATATACTTTATATTGAGATAGTTACTGAAATCAAATATCTTGGAAAACCGATCTCAAACAATAAATTACAATATCTTAAACAATCACAGGTAATCTCTAAACTTTTATTGTGCATTGCTCAGTGGTCAAAGTGGACAAGGGTGGATGGGAGCGGTGCTCCTCTACTTTTTTTAAATGATGTTTTAGTGTTCCCAATGCCCTTCATTTGTGCCTTCTTATTTAAATGTGCTTGGTAAATATATTTCTATGTATTCATGTAGAGACAAATCAATTTTGCAAGTACTGTATATCATGCCATCAGATCAGAGTCTCTGGCCTGAGGCTGTGCAGATGTTTTGGACTTTGACTCCCATGGTCACTCACTGTTGACTATGGTGGCTAGGGCTGGTGACAGATTTAGTCCACACGATCTGGAGAGCCAAATGTTTTAGTCCACTGTGTTATGGAACATGATGATGATATGGTTAAATGACTATGTATAAGTGTTTGTATAATTTTCTGTTATGATCTGAAATTAAGTTTTATTTTTAATGTTTAAAAAAAAAGAAATTGTAGTGCAATTTATGAAAGTACATGTTGGTGTGAAAAGTTTATAACTAAAACATAACAGGATAATGCATGCAATAACCAAGTCATATAGTTTGATTCTGTTTTTCCTTCGGCCTTGTGAAAAATCATTCACATTTGTCACAGTACTTAGTTCTAATCCTTATATTTCTTCGAACTACTTCTCCTTAATCATATCACTCATCCATATTCACCACCCTTCTTCTTAGTCCTTGATCCTAGGCCTTCATTCCAATCCTTCATCCTAATTTTTCTTTATCCTCTTCTGTTGCCTAGACCTTTGGCCAAATGGTTTGTCCAAGACCTTCCTCCTAGTCCTTCACGTTCAATATGTTTCTAGTAATTTTTCTTTATACACATATTTTTAATAGTCATTGACATTCTTCCTAGTCCATCTCCAACTCCTTCATTCTAGTTCTTGAACTCATTCCTTCCTCCTTATCCATGTCGTTTATTATTGCCCTTTTGCTTCATCCTAGTCCTTCTCCTTCATGCTAATTCTGCATCTAAATCCTTCTTCTAAATGCATGTTCTTAGTCTTAGTATTTCTCCTTCATCATATGTATTCTCCTTAGTACTAGTCCTTTGCCACAGTCAGAGTTGTTTGCCTCCATACAAGTCCTTCTCCTTCCTCCTAGTCCTTCATCCTTCATCCTACTCATTTAGCCTAATACTTCTCCTTCAAACTTGTCCTTTGTCCTAGTCCTAGTCATTCACTAAAACAAGTCTCTGATTATGTCTCACTTTCTCATCCTTTATTTATTTATTTAGTTATTGGAGATTAATAAGGCACTTATACACCATGACAGGGTTTTTAAGTGCCACAAGGCACAAGGGAAGGGTACAAGCGAGAAAATAAACAATGAAAAAGACAATTAATAAAATAGAAAAGAACACCGGTCCTACTATGCATTGTGAGATTCAGAGAGTGCAAGTGCAGTGAAAAGACAAAATGAAAAAAGTGGGGTGGGGATAAGTGCTATTAGGGTCCTCTAGGGGAGGAAGTGCCAGAGGTGCCCATTGGGAAGGTAACAGGTAAGCGCAAGGGCAGACACATCCCAGGCAAAGAGGGATGTCTACTGTCCAGACAGGTAAGAGCAGGGCGGAGGCAAACCAACCGATAGGTGGGTCCAGAGGGCACTACAGGGCTGGCAGAAGACAGAACTCTATTTGACTCAAGAGGGACCAGGCCGCCAATCTCAGCGACAGAGGGGATGGTGGGCACAGGAGGGGGTGGGGAAGGAGGAGAAGAAAAGGCAGGTCTTGAGTTGTTAGCAGAACTTGAGGTGGTTCGGTTGAAGACAGAGAGAGAGGGGGAGACTGTTCCATAGGAAGCCAGCTGAGGAGAGAGATCTACCCCGATTTCTCTCCTTGGAGAGAAGCCTTTGATCAGCAGAGAGTTGGGGCAAGAAGATCGAAGGGATCTGGAAGGAGAGCATTTAGTAAGATAGAGTTGTAAGTAGCATGGTACCCTGCCCCAGACAGCTTTGTGGATGACACAAAGGGTCTTGAATTTGACCCTTGAAACAACCGGGATCCAGTGGAGAGATGTTAGAGCTAGAGAGATACAGTCCAAAGGCATGATGCCAAGGATAAGTCTTGCAGCACTATTCTGGATTAGTTGAAGAGGGCAAAGCGAGGAAAGAGGCAGGTTGAGGAAGAGGCTGTTACAGTTATCTAGCCTGGAGAGGACCAGAGCTTTAGAGACATTAAGCGTCTGGGGGAAGGTGAGGAAAGGGAGAATGCTATTAAGGAGGTAAAGTTCAAACTGGCCCTTCTTTGTAAGGTCCACGATGTGAGGATTAAAGGAGAGAGAGTAATCGAAAATGACCACACGATTTTTGGCCTCAGCGGAAGGAGAGGGAGGTGAGCCCACAGAGAGCGGCCAGAGTCATGAAGAAAATGGGTAGTAGGAATCTTGATAGGAAGGATCTCGGTTCACTGGCATTAAGACAGAGATAATTTCAGGAGCACCAAGACTGAATAGCAGACAGGCAGTCAGGGATGATAGAGGAGGAAGAGGAGCAGGAAGAGGGGCGCTTGAAGTACAGTTGTGTGTCATCTGCCTAAAACTGGAAATGAGAAGAGAAGGTAGATATCAGGTGAGCAAGAGGTGCAATGTAGATGTTGAAAAGTCACGGTGAGAAGATAGTGCCCTGGGGAACACAAGATGTAGAGAGAGTGGTGGAGGAGGATAGGCACCAAGGAAGATCGGTCAGTGAGGATTGAGATCAACCAGTCCAGTTCTGGGTCTGAGATACCAAGAGTATCTTGGAACCACTTTATGAGGATAGAATGGTTGACTGTGTCAAAGGCGGAAGCTAGGTCCAGGAGAATAAGAACAGCAGGCTAGTTAGAGTCAAGATTTGCAAGCAGTTCTTCATGGGTGTTCATGAGAGCAGTTTTCATGCCTCTGGATGCTCAGAATCCAGATTGATGATTGTGTAAACAACCAACGAGCTCAGTGTGTTGGGTCAGTTGGGGGAAGACCAACTATTCCAGGAGTATCCAAAGGAAGGGTGTAATAGAGATAGGGTTGTAGTTGGCCGGACTCTGCACTTGAGTTTCAGAGTGGCTAGATCGGAGTTGTACCATCTGTTACGCTTGGAGGCAGGTTTCAGACAGATCCTCATAACAAGGGTAAGAATGTCAAGAGTCTTTGTGAAAGCAAGATGAAGATTGGCAAGGACAGAGTCAGTGAGAGAGTCAAGAGGAGGGGAAGGAAGAGGGATGAAGTTGGAGGCAAATGCAGCAGCTGACACTAGTTCAGTCGGATGACTGCGAAGAAGGCTGGCAGTGCTGGTGGAGCCTTGGTCAGGAGGCCAAGAGGCCCCAGATGAGAAGAGAGAGAGAGCAGTCAGACCAGGAGAGAGGGGTGGTGATAAGATTGGAGAACAAGATTAGTAGGGATGAAGGCGTCAAGAGCGTGTCTGCCAGGGTGGGTATGGCTGTAGGGGAGAATAGTTAGGGAGAGAGAGATACAGAGATCACAGAATAATGAAGAGGCAGGAACAATGGAGTCAATTTAGATGTTGAAGTCTCCAAGGAAGAGGAGTTTAGAGGTAAAGCTTAGAAGATAGGCAGTGAAGTCAGCCCATTCCGAAAGGAAGACAGACACCTGTTCAGGGGGCTTATAGATAGTGGCAAGGATGAGAGAGAGAGTTGGAGAGACACCAAGCTTGCAGGCAGGACTTTCAAAAGTGAAGTAGACCTTGTGGGTATAAGAGAGGTAGGCAAGATCAGGGCTACTCCACCACCAGATCGGTTGGGCCGAGGCTTGTAGAGGATCTTGTAGCCATCAGGGAGAAGGGAGTCAAAATCAGTGACTTAGTTGGCATTGAACCACATCTCGATGAGAGCGAGGATGTTGAGATCAAAGTCTTCAAGAAGGAGGCAGATGTCAAAAAGAATGTTTGACAGCAGATCGTGCGTTCACATTGGCTAATTGTAGTCGGTCCTCTTCTTTGAAGGTTTACCGAGGAGGGGTACTGGGAGGTGGGTACACCGATTGGAGGTGGTGAAGGCAGTGCACAGTGAGAGGAAGGAGGAGTGGGAGATAGTAGGAGGTTGATTAGGTTAGGCAGGCACCAGTCAAAGAGAAAAAGATTGGGTTGAGGACCATGGGCTAATGGCTCAGTGCCATTGTGATACACCTAGAGGATGAGAAGTGTGCCAAGAGTACTTCCCATCTAGTGCCGTCATTAATGGGTGAAGACGATAAAGGGGGGAGGGTCAAGATCAGGTGTGAGGTCCAAAGGTCATGAGAGGGGACAGTGATAGTCTGTCTGGAAGTAGCACTAAAGTAGGTGTCAGCATTAAGTAGGCAAGGATTAGAGGCCAAGAGATCTTTTCAAAACTTTTTTCTTCCAGACTTTGTGAGAGCAGAGGGATAGGTGATGGAGTAGCAGTTAGAATAGATGGGGGTATTCAATAAATGCCATTGAGGTGAAGGAAAAAGGGACAGTTGGAGAGGCTGCACAATGCATGGGCAAAGTCACCAAGCAGCCTAGCAGCCAAGGGAGGCAAGGGGATGCACAAAGTTAATAGCACACCTAAATTCAAAGTTACCAAAGAGCACTAAGCATCACTTTATTTATTGTTTCTTCTTATACCTCTCCATAAGTAGCTTTTATTCTCTCTCACACATACTCTCTGAGGGTAATTTCCATCATTAAAAGAAAAAAACAATGTGCAATGCTTTTAAGCCTCCGTGTAATGCTCTGCCCCATCATTCTTGTGCTGCTCCAAGGCAATTCGAAGGCAGCAAAGCAGAGTTTGGATCTGTGTTTTGCTTTCCTCATACATCTTGGTGGGTGTCCAGGTTTCCACTTGCATGACATGTTTATGCAAGTGTAAAACAAATTAATTTCATGAGAATACACCTTGCATTTACACCTGGTAAATAGCAGGCACATTCCATTGAACTCCATTATAAATCACCTCTTGCAAAGTGTAATTTGCAGGCAGCATTTTGGTTCTTGCAAAGCAGATAGTCATAATAAAGAACAAAGGTGATTTGTGTGCATTCCACTTAGTGAGTGTTGAAGATTGCATGATGGGGATCCAACATCGCATATGTGCTAATGTTGGAGGTCTCCTGAATTCAATGCACATGTTATATTTATAAAATGACCCCTCTCTCTCTCTCTCTCTCTCTCTTGCTTCTTCTCATCTTTCCCTTTCTCGCACAGGCAAGTGTGGTTCTGTTCAGAGTGGAAATGGTTCTAAAGAATAAGTAAATGCTGCATGGTGTACTTTTGACTTACTGCACAAAAAACCAGACTCATTTAGAGTGGAAAAGGTTGCTTTAATGTGACAGGTCAAAGCTTACAAATAAGCGCTTACCTTGCTCCCTGGCCTTACAAACTAACAAACTATTTTAAACAAACCAATTAATAATTAACACTTTCAATTCCCCAACAATTAAATAAATAAATCCACTTCCTCCCTAACCATCCCTTGGTCCCTACCGTCTCCTTACCACTTCTCAAGCCGTCCCGTTTTCTCCCTGGGGCATGCCCCTTCAGGTTCAATACCTGTTCCCCCGGAGTTGCCCGTTTGTGCAAACAGCACCACCCCCATCCTTTTCCGCGCCATTACCCCATTGTGCTTCCCTCCCCCCACATCTAAAAGGGCCATGCCCCCGGCAAACAAACAACTTCCCAGACCCATAAAAACTCCCCTCTACACCAATCTCCTCTTACCTATGAGCTGCAGCCAGTCTGACCTGCCACATCAGCAACAGATATTATACATCACAGCCCTCAACTAATACCCCGACCTGTCACACAAAACCACCAAACAATACAAATCTTAAATGAAGACTCAAAATCCCAGGAATATTTAAAAGGAAATAATACCCAGCAGAAACCAAATTAAAAGAGAGGCCACCCCTTCCCCCCAGAAATTAGAACCAGGTGCCTGAAACAACCCAAAAACAAAAAAGGGGGTGGCCGGGCGGGTCAATCTCAAGTCCCCAACCGTCGCCTGCTTCCCAAACCTTCCCTGCCCTTAAATACCCCATGAGAGGCGCTCTGTGTGCAGGCCACTCGCTGGCATGTGCAGCGTCAAAATAACCCCAGGGCAAACACTTTGCGTTCCCCCGGGGCCCCCTTTTACACGGGCTGAAAGGATAATATTGAATGTAATCTATGCACATTTCAATATGTTATGATGAAGCAAACATATCACAAACCTGCCCATGCAACTGCCTGTCGTATTTCTAAATTTCAAAAGTGGGGACTTCAATTGGCTGGGCATTTTGAGATATGCATGCAACGTAAGTTCTCTTATTACACTTGAAACTTTCTAGCATGGATTGAGTAACGTTGCTTCTTCAGTGTCCCTCCAAGCCCATGGTAAGCCATGGATGCTGCTCAAATATTTCTAAGCTACAAATTGCCACGTTTTGAATGGGCAATACTGGTAAACTGGTGCTGGACTTCTTTTGTACAGCACAATATTCTTATCTTGCCCCCAAATGATAGATATCAATCAGCACTTGCCCACCTTAACATGCTAACATGTGCATTCTCATCCAGAGAGATACACCCCTGCATGTTGGCCCTGTAGTAAATAGATTGTGAGGGATTACACCATTCTTGTGAACACTGTTTAAAGGCCTGGGTAATTAAGATTTGAATGTTTGTCTTACATGTTTCGATGAAGCCATTCCAGGTGTTACAGAGATAAATACCATTGTATGTTCCTGCGTAGCAAGCTGTGTAAGCTGCAGGGTCTGTACCTCAAATGGTTAGGTTCAATGTTAGAAGTATTTAATCCGCCAGCAGAGGCTTACAGATCATGCAACTATAGTCGTGTGACAACAGTCCCTTCAGCGTGTAAGTTCTTTGAGCTGGGTACTTTCTTTATGGGGGTGGTGAACCAGAGACATGAAGTCCAACTAATGTACAATTCAATAAGCAACTACAAAAGTACGAACTATTGACTTTGCCCTTGCTTGTTCTTTAAGTAGGCGCACACTCCTTAAGGTGAAGCATCCTCACTCTACTTCACAATGCTGTTGTTGCCTGTCAAAGCTTACGCTGCTTATGGTTTTTGGAAAATGTTGTCCGTGGTTCTGTATACATCGACAGTCTGTTTTTTCCCTTACCACCTCTCTTATTACCTTCTTTAATTGGTATGTTGATGCCATCAGCCTGAGCCTCCTGCTTCGTCTAGGTACGTCTGAAGCAGAAGCAGCCATTTTAATGAGTCACACAAAAGTAGGAACTTGATTATGTGTAAATCTTGACAAGAGTGGGAAAAAGCCATGCTCACACTGGGTCTTATAAAAATGCTAAACAGCTTCAACTGTCGGAAAGCTCAAGGCATCAAGGAATCAGTAAGTGAATATAGCAAATTACACAGAAAGACCTGGCCTGTCAAAAGTGCTTGCTGAATGTGTCCATTTATTAGTTAAGTAAAAGGCATCTGAACCATGCTAGCGACACGCAAGCTGACTACCAGAGATCACTGAAATGCTATGCTTTATAATCATTGTGGGAAACAATTATTTCCTGGAAATTTGAAACACTGCATTTGCAAATGGGAAAATAAACTGTAATGAAAAAAACATACAATTCTGCTAAACATGGTAAATAGGCATGCCATTACTGCAATTTCACGCGGCCTAATTACGTTTCATTCGTATTCAGGTAATAAGCATTGGACAAAGTTTGTAGAACTGTTCATGAAATTATTCCTAAAGCGTAATTTAAATCTACTCGGATAATTTTCTGGCGCATTCTTGTACGAATACCTGATTTTCCTCTGTATTATAAGCTCCGCGCCGGTACATAAATGTGTAATGCTGCAGTTCATTTCTTTGCAAGCACAGTGGTTTTCTCCGTTTGCCCAGTGCAGTTTTGCTTAAGGTATGGTGTTCTTGAACATCTGCAGCCCAGTCGCACGTGAGTCAGCACTCCTGAATCCCCTGAGCAAAATGACAGCAGAGATCCCTCCTGCTCGTGCCTGTAGCGAGCTGCCCCTACCTTTGGCTGTGCATCTGAGCTTACTAAGAACGTGTCTTGGAATTTCTCATTGACAGATACATCCTTCAAAAGACTGCTGTATCCTCAGCATGAGCGAACATATTCAGTCACAACAGAAAGCACTCACATTTTGTTGGTTTCCCACAAAATCAGCTTTTTCTAATGTTGTGATTGGTTCAGGCAAGAGTTTCAGGTGGTTAGTATCGAAATTCAACAACCAGGGCATGCCTGGTTTAATTTTGGAATCAGTATTGTGTAGGCAAAGACAGGGGGTTGCGCAGGAGTTGTGGGATTAGGCGTAAGCCGTAGGATATGTAGAAAATGGATAGGATGCAGTTGAGAGTTAGAAGACTGACAGGCTTTAGCTGAGGGAGATAAAGATTCTTTGAGGACTGTTAGAACTTTGAGGTACAATTCTGTTCAGGGAGAAGTAAAACATTAAAACCCGACTTAGTGGAGAGTGAGGTAGCACACTGAAATAGGATAGGTACTTGTTTGCGTCATTTTTGAGATAGCCTTGAGTAACTGCAACTGAATATGTTGACTTATTGCAGTGTAATGAAAGTGCTGATTCAGCGCTGTCTAGGGGGCACATCTACTAGTTGCGGGAATAGTAGGAAAGGGAGGGGGCTCCCCCAGCAGGGGATAAGACATCATTGATGGCTGTACGCTAAATGCCTTGGACATGCACAAAGGCTGAGGTGCTCGCGGACTTAAGATACTGGAGGGGGGTTCTGAGGGCATGCGATGTGCACAATTGCATAATTGTATAGGGCACCACTGCACAGTTTGAATCAGGTGCAACTGACAGGTGAGCAGACAGCATGGGGATGGCCCAGACAGACCATGCACAGTACCTCACCGAGAGAAATTGCACAGACCTGTCACAGCAGTGGGGCATGGTAAGAGTCACAAAAACAGACTGTTTCCAGGAGACAGCAGTTGCTGGGAACAGTACCAGTTAATATATACAAGGTTGGCAAGCCAAGCCCTTGGGTGGTCACCGGGACCAGGGAGAAATTAAGCTCACAGAAATATGTCTGAGAAGGTACAGTAAAAGGGCCTAATCATGAATTGGGCAGCAACCCTTAAATGCAGCAGTAACGGTATTACCACTTGGAATACCTCTCTGCCCGATCACGACCCTGAAAAATTAGTGTCAGACCGAAAAAGGGACCAACGTTAATACTGCTGATGTTATTACAGCTGGTGGTATTACAGCTGGCAGGAATCCCGCTGTCAACACATATCATTATTACAGACCTATCACAACTCAATTCCCAGCAGTATTACCGCCCAAAAACCAGCGATAATACAGCTGGAATTATCTCCAGCCTAAAGCTGGAGGTAAATGAACCCAGGTGCTTGGAATAAAGCCACATGTGCATGGAATGCACACCAGAGGGCTACATAAGACCCACCCAGCCCCCAAACACACTTTCCAACACCATGCTGCCATTCTCTGCTGGGAGATTTGATATGCAGTTCCGCATGCTGCGCCTGGAGCTACAGATGCTGGACAACCAGGGATTGGGCACAGGGAGCACAGGGAGGGGAGGATGAAATGAGGATGAGGAGGAGGAAGAGACCAGCCCCAGCAAGGTGTACACCTATCACCAGGGTCAGGCTATCACCCTGGTAGCTCACTGACACCCAGTTAGTAACAGAGTACTGGCTGGATCGAGCGACCATCACTGAGCTCCTGGTCACAATTCAAAACAACATTGGGAGCAGGATTGCCATCCACACAGCCATGCCCCCACTGGTCAAGCTGGTGGCAGTCCTGCAGTGCCTGGGGATATGGGCACCTTCCAGCACTCTGTGGCCATGATGCATGGCATGTCTCAGTCGACATTCAGAGCAGTACTGGGCCAGGTGCTGGATTCCTTGCCGCACCATGTCAACCTGCACATGGCACTGCCCACCACCCATGCTCAGGCAAATGACCTCAAGGCACGTGTCTATGCCATTGCACAAGTGCCCAACATCATTGCCATCATCGACTGCACCCGTGTCTCATTGGTTGCAACCCAGGATCATGAGGCAGTCTTTTGGAACCGCAAGCACTATCACTCTTTGAATGATGACCTGTGGGCCTGACCTAATCATCAGCTACTGCTGTGCCCAATACCATGGATCCACCAATGACTACATGGTGCTGGGTAACAGCACACTACCAGCTTACATGGAGAGGCACAGGGGCCAATGGACCAGCATAGTGGGTGAGAACAAACCTAGCTATAAATGCATGTATAAAAAAGGGGGCGTATAGCCACATGAAGCATTGCATGCCAATAGTAGGCACCGTCAAGACCTATGCAGCACCTGCACCATTTATGGGGACCTCCAAGGGTGCATTCACATGGCCACCACACCCGGAACCACACATGTTGCCAGACACACACCGCTGCAAACACATCAGACCACACAGACCAGAAAGTACCTTGAATGTGCTGTATTGAAAATCCACACCCCATCACCCAACATCGAGTCCAACCAGGGCACCAGATAGGAATCCCAAGTGAGAGGATCCCACTCCCTATTCCCTAAATAACTGTGTGAAATGAATACCGAGGAGTAAACAAGTACATCAACATCACAGTGCATCACTAGTGCATTAAAACATGTGTCAACTGTGAAACGGAATTGTTGGTGTAATGAACATACATTATCATCTGGTGATACAGGCACATCAAAAGACAAATTCCTACTTCCCCGATCAACCAGTCATAACAGGAGCCCCATCCTGTGGGACTCCATGCACTACTGGCCAAACCATATCCAAGGAGCGGTTCAGGTGGAACCCAGGGCACAAGCCTTCCGGTGTCCCTTGCACAATTATTGAAGGGAATATTACTACACCCTATTACAAGTCAAAAGTATGAGTTCAAGCCTATTGATTACCTGTAGTGCTGTGTCCACCCATGCCAAAGCAGCCATTCCATGTGCAGTCAACTGTTAGCCGCCACAGGACAGCCACCTCAACAACACAGGGTGCATGTACAGGACAAATAATGCATGGCATTATCTAGGAAGGATGTACACCCATTACACACACACATTGCATGACCCTGTTGCTCACAGGAATGTCTACGGTGCATAATGGCTACATATTCTGATTCTGCAGTACCATGCATAGTAAAAATGCCTGATGTTGTCATCCTATCCCATGCAGGTGACTCAGGATAGTCAAAGCTCACCTGGCTGACGACCCCTATGCGTGACCCAAGAACACCAGATGACCACGCATACAACCATGTCCACAGCCCGACATACATCTACATCAAACTCACTTTTGGACTTTTGAAGGCACGGTTCAGGTGCATAATTGCAATGGAAGGGCCCTCATGTATGCCACGACAAAGTTGGCAAAATCATCTTGACAAGTGCAATGCTGCACAATATTTTTCTCAGGCGGAATGTTCCCCTACCCCCCGACGCCCACAGGCAACCCCCAGGGGATGATGATCGCGATGACCATGTGGCTGGAGCCAGAGCTGATACACACAGGGATGGGGTAAGGGAGGGGAGGAAGGCCTGACAGGCACTGAATGAAAATGTGTTTTAGCACAGTGACTGCACCCACAACACGACCTGCATAAAGAGCAAAAGTACACAATCATGATTGTCCTTGCATTTTTATCAGATTTGAACTGGCTTTGATGTATTCATGCCATTGCTCCTTTAACTTCTGCCCAAACATCCTTGTGCGGGCATTGTCCTTGGCCATGGTCTTTGTTTCACTTGTAATTGGATGGCTGATGATGTTCACGGGCCTAATGTGTCCTCTAGCAAGGCCCTCGATTCTCAGCTGACATGCCTCTATCACGTCCAGTTGTGCCATTACAGCAGCCACTGGACAAGCAGAAGGACCAGTAGGGGGTGTTGAGATGGGGCTCTGATGCCTGGAGGGCTCTACCGCCTGGAGGTGTGTCCTGCCTGGTGGGGTTGCCTGATTATGAGGCATATGAGGGTTTGTCCTTGACCGCCACCTGGGTGTAGGTGTGACAGCGGTGTGCCCGGCACCGTGGCCATTGGCCGAGCACCTCCACACAGTCATTGTTCTATGGTGGTGTGCTCATTTCCAGCACATGCATGTTTTCAGGTGTGGGGGTCACGTCAGCCCGCTGGTCATTGCTGCTTGCCCCTCCCTCCTCCTGGCTGGTTGATATTGGGCCGCTTCAACATTATCCTCCTGGTCGGACATGGAGGGTTTTGCCCTTGGTGTTGGTGTGGCCCTGGAGGGTTGGTCCATTGATGTTGGCATGGCCCAGGAGGGCTGGGCCCTTGTTGGTGGTTTTCCACTGCTGCAGTGTGGAGTGGTGTGGTAGGTTTTCCATGTTGGTGTGCCCTATCGGACTCTTTGTGGGGTGCTGGTGGAGGTGTGGGTGAGCGCTCGATGGGAGGACATGCTACCTCATATTCCCTGTACACCTCAGGTGATGCCTGCGTGCCTGTAGGGGACATGGGGAATGGCATTAGGTCACATTTGCTCATGGGTTTTGGGATGCAGAGCAGTACTTATAGGGGGGTTGCACAGGGCCATTGGACTCATGCACAGGCCTGGCCTGTTTGCATTTTGCAGTGAGTTATGGGGCATGGTGCGGGAGGGGGGACAAAATTGGGAAAGTGGCTTCCCAATGGTGGCATGGCAGGGGTTCATTGTTGGCATAGGCATGTATTGTCTGGCAAGCATCTGGTTTACACAGGCAGCTGACATTGGTGCACTGCTGTGCCCATGCCATGGCTGTGTGTTGCATGGCACCTGGACGTGTGCCTTGGCAGCCCTCTCCACAGCTCAGGCTCACAGAAGTGGCCTAGGTTCACTGGCACATGGGTACTGCTGTGGGTGCCTGTGTTGGCTTACACACACCGCACCCGGTCACAATGCCTGGCTCATGGATATTGACACTGCCGGATGGTGTGGTAGGATGTTCACATTACATTTGGTAGTTGAGGTGGGTTGACTCACCTTCGGCTTCCTGGGTGGCAGCACCTGCTTCGGCTACGTCTGACTTCCTCTATCCCTGCCATGTCTATGATGCTGCTGCAGTGCTACTCCCATGGCAGGAACTCCGGTGGTGGTGATGGTGATCCACCTCCAGTTGGGATGCAGTCTGTCCGGTCCTGGGCTAGGATGCCCTGGACCAGGACCCGCAGGTCGTTAATGCACTTCCTGCAGTTTTCCCCAATGCTGGGGACAAGGTTGAAAGCAGACACCTTCCTGCTGATGGGGCCCCAGATGTGGTTGCAGCACTTTCAGCAGTTTTTTTTTATGGTGCACCCTGTACAGCTCCTCATAGTGCCCTAACACCTCCTCCACATGGACGCTGAACTCAGACTCTGTAAATGTTGGCTTACAGAGCCAATCCTCGGCTGACTTGGCCCTTGCACGCTTATGTGACATTTATTGTATTCAGTTGCTCTGGCTGGCTGCCAGGGACTCTGATTTTTTATGGATTGTGATTTCCAAAATGGCTGCCGCAGTGTTTCCCGTTCTGGTGGCGACACATTTCCTGCGTGCTATTACCACGTGATATTACAGCACGATATTGGTTGTCGGCGGTGCTAGCGCTATTTAGGATGGGATTTTGGGCGTTAGCACTTAGCACGCTTCTGTGCATTATTTTAGGATGAGCGGTGTTAGCGTTAATGCCAGTGAAGTGTAAGCATGTCCGCTGACTTGTGACTACTCCTGAAATTAACGCTAATACCGCTCAACGGTAATTATGCCCAGATACTGCCCTACTCGTGATGAGGTCCACAGATTCAAATTGCCCCTTGGCAGGTGGGCCTAGAAAGCAGGATATGGGGTGAGGGGCTATATGCGAAGGAGCCAATCAGAAGGTGAGTTTTGGGGTCACTGAAAAGCAACAAGTATCTTGTGCTCTCGCCGATGTCAACTCGGTACCTCATTGGTGGATGCCATGTGAATGTCTCCCTTCCCACAAGCTCAGGATGTCATGTGTTTTTTCCAATGCATGCTGACGAATGCAGGCTAATAACATCCCAGAGGTCAGTATGATAACATAGCATGTTGTAGCAACTAATATTTGGGGTGTAGCTTTGAGGAATGTGGCACCACGAGGGAGGTGATGGACCAGGGTGGCAATGGGACTGTTTGCTCCAGTCATTTCTTACTAACCTATGTTTGGCTATAGGAGATTGATGTAGCACCGCCAATTAGCTTTGTGGGACACTCGATGGCTCGCAAAATGTTCTCACTATGCGAAATTGTTCTTGCAGTATAAAAGATTGGGTCACAGTGGGTGATTATGTTATCTCTCATCAACCAGTTCTGCTCTACTGTGCTGTTTGATTTGTGCTTGCCCAGCTGTAACAAACAGCGTTACTTCCTACCTGGTGCATGCTCTTTTCTGGACTACTTTTGGTAAATTACTGATTTCATGCTCACTGAGGACCCTGAATTCAAATTGGAGGACTGAGCTAGATCCTCAGTTTCGTCAGCCAACTGCTAGTATTCCGGCCGACCTCCTGGGGGATGTGGGTCCGGAGACCAGAGACAAGTTCTACTTGCACCACTGATGAGGCTTTGCAAATGCCCAGTTTGCCTGGTCCCAAGCACTGCCTGGGCTCAGGAAGAGGACTGAGCCTGCAAGAAAGGCTCAGGCCGAGAGAGCTCGAGGATCTCTAGGACACGCGAATGTACCCGTGTATGAATGCACTATATTAGGAGGAAGGGATCTTCTTTGGTGTTTAGGATGCATCCTCAAGGTGGGAGAACGATCAGCCATAGTAGTAATAGATGTTAATGTAATATATCCCATAGGGGGTAAAGGTGCATTGATGGGCACACCTGCGTTAGAGCAAGGAGAGTACCTAGTAAGGGATGGACCCAATAGATGGGAGTTGTGCATGGTGCATGAGATCATATCATTGAGTCATTGGGAGAAGAAGGGTGTGGCGTGTTTCTTGAATTTGTTGAAGAGGTGTTTTGCGGGTAAGGAGTAAGGGAGGAGAGCTTTGTTTGTTTGTCTTGTGGCGTGGACCAAGTGGGAAGAGTCAATGTCAAAGGGTACCCACTGTATGATATCGCCCTTGGCATTTCTAGGGGTAGATGTTAACATATAGAGGAGAGGATGAAAACTGACATCTGCCTACACTAACATAGGTAAAGGTGAGTCTGTGGAGAGGGCCGGTGATGTATTAACACAGAGTGGGTCGGCAGGCCTGTGGAGAGGGCCGATGTGCACACAAAAGGAGTGTGTGGGTGGGCCTGTGCAGAAGGCCAGAATGAGAGAGCGTATAAGAAGAAGAGTGGTGAGTTTGTGTGCTTAAGGAGTGAATGAGGGTGTGAGTGCAAACATATGGAAGAAACAAGGAAAAAGGGAGTATGTAGACGAGGGAGAAAAGGGCAAAATATTAGTTTCCATTAGGATACAACATACAGGAGGAAGGGAGAGGGTGAATAAAGGCATTTCGGCATAGCCCCCTTGACCACATGTGTGAAAAACTATCCCACTATGATGATAAAGTATTAAAATATAATAGTCAATGGGTTTGGGAAATGCAGGACACTGTTTTTATGCAGTGGCAGGGGAGGGAACATTTGATAGCAGAATAACAGAACATATATTCTCATTTTTATTAACTAAACATGGTGCAGTTCTACCAACTGCACCGCCTCAGATGTATTCTTCCTTTCCTCTCCTTCCCCCAGAAGCTCACTGTATCTAGAGCTCTGATTCTCTCAAGGCATGACTACTGTAACAGCCTCTTTTTAAATCTGCCTGCCTCTGTTCTCCATACCCTGCAACTCATCCAGAACAGGAGTGCAAGACTTGTCCTTTGCTCCAAGCCCAGGAATCGTATCTCCCCGGCACTGAAATCTCTCCATTGGCTCCCAGTGGCTGCAAGGATCAAGTTCAAGACCCTTTGCATAGTCCACAAGGTCTTCTGGGGCCTGGGACCAAAATATCTACAGCTTTCTCTTCTGAAGTATGTTCCTACTCAAGCTTTTCGCTCCTCCACCTCCAACACCTTGAGGGTCAGTCACTTTACGAAGCAATGAGTTGGGGGAAGACCTCTCTCTCCGGCAGGTGCCTCTCTGAAACTTGAGCAGAAGCATCTGTGGTTCCGAAAGCAGCTCAAGACTTTTCTCTTTGCTTCTGCCTCCTCTCTTCCGCTTCCCTGCTGATCTCCTGTCTGATACAGCACTGGTTACCTAGATACCCTCTGAACCACGGACCCAGGTCCCTGCACTCCCAGTAGCACACCTGCACCGCCCCCTGGCACCCATGCATTTGGGGCTGTATCTGCAACCCTACAACCGCCCTACCTGCACTTATTTAACACTTGATTTTCGGCACTTATTGCTGCACTGCCACCTGCTAGCTGCAATTCTTTTTGTTCTATATTTTCATTGTTTATCCTATGACTTGCACTTGGCCCCCCTTCCCATGGTACTTCTCCCCTTCCTCTCCCCTGCACTTACGCAATCACAATGTCACTGGGCCTAGTAAGATCGCTGTCTTATCCCCCTGTTCCCCACCCCTGCCTCATTGCACCTTGAACACTTGAGTATAGATAAAATATCATATCATATCATATAAAATTCAAGGTCTCAAAGTTGAGGAGTAGGCACAGTATTTTGGACCTCTTGGTATTGTACAAGAAGAAAAGGGATGAGAAGACAACGGGAGAAGTTAAAAAAGACAAAGCAAAGGATGCACCCAGTGCCACACCCCGACCATATAGAATATAACCAGTATTGAGGCCTGCAGCAGGATAATCAATCCTGCGGTGGATGTCCCAAGAAAGAGAGGAGGATGGGCAGGGCAAAAAGAAAGGTAGGGAAAAACAAATGAGGGGGACACAGGACAAGGGGAAGAGGAAGTATTTTGTAGACATAGCAAAGAGCACCCGGCAAAAGGAGGATGTGCTTTTTAATAAAGCAGAGAGAGCTAGTGAACAGGAGATCCGGATGAAGACAAAGCAGGGGGGATTAATAGGGGATGAAAAAGGGTGGACTTCAGGGTGGGTAACAATTAAAATGGACGATGGAGCACAGGACGAGGGAGAGGGGAGATGGATTTTGGGACAAGGACAGTGTCCTGTCAGAGGGGGAAGAAGAGAAGACAATGGCCCTCATTTCTAGTCGGGTGGTAAGGGATACCGGGCAACGGCAAGGAGACCAGTTCCAGTAAACCCTTACTGCCTTACTACGAGGTCCCTTAGTGGGTCCCTTCCTTAACGCCTGGTTTTACCAGGCGTTAAGGACGGGACTCGTTAAGTGACCTGGGCGCAAATAACAGGCTTGGCATACGCCAGCCCGTTATTTGCGCCCTCCCCATTCCCATTGAGCCCTATGTCGGCTCAAATGAGAATGGGGAATGGTTTGGTGAATGGGGACTTAGCGGGCTGGACCGGTAAGTCCCCATTTCGCCAATCCGGACACGGTACCATTATTGGTAGTAGTCATGGTGCAAATAGCGCCATGACTACCAACAACCTCGGAATGAGGGCCAATGAGTGACTATGGGGATGGGCAATGGACACCAGAGAAAGAGAGGAGAAAAGGGTGGAAACTGAGGATCAAAGGAGAAAGTGAGGAGCCACAAAGGAATTGGTGTAATGTCCTCTGCAATCTGAAGGAGAAGGCACAGACAGGAGGGGCACAGTCGACAATGAGGGGGCTAGAGACAGGCCCATGAGCGACACAGATGCCATTATGTCGGAAGGGGAGAGTGGACACACACTATTTACCATGGCAAACAATGCACAGAGATAATCTTATTTGTAGTTTGTCCTCCCTGATGGCAGGGCCTAGCAAATGGATACACACATTTGAAAACGAGACTGCAGGAGTGACGTTAGGAAAAAGGCATATGAAAAGTGTATTTGAAGCCATAATAGGAGAACTACGGAACAAGATATAGGAACAGGCAGGATACAGAAGGGTGAGACTAAACAAGAACACACATGACAGGGCACCATTCAATAAATGCCGGGCTCATGTGTCGAAGGTGTTGCAGAACATGCATTTTGGACAGTTCAGACTTAGGAGCTGTCATATCCCGAAAGATGAAGCCAGGTAAAGACCCAACTGAGTACATAAATCAGTTCCAGGCTCTCTGGACGCTGGAAACACGGAAACCGTGGGATGAATTCATACCGTTATTCTACCACATTTTGGCCAAATGACTGCCATTGGATGTCCAGGTGTGTTTAGATAAAATAGTGGGAATAGAGGCAAAGGGATGGCTAGAGATAAAGGCAACCATAGCAGACTACTTTAAGAGAAAGCAAGAGAGCGAGAGACAGACAGCAGAACACACTGCTAAATTAGAAAACAAACGGGTTCAGAAGAAGCTTGCATGGTATACAAAGGAGGGGATTATGATCATATCTGATGCTGCTGCAATGGCTCCTGCCCAACAGGTGGGGTTCCAGTAGGGAATGTGCCCCCACTTGGGGGACATGCTCGGCCACCGTACACCCCACAATTGTGGGCACACCAACTGTAGGGCTGTCCGGAGGGAAGAATGTACCAACTAGGGGTGTATTTCCAAATTGGAAGAGGACACCCAACAACAAGGGAGAAGAGGAGGATTTAGGGGAGTAGGAAATAAGCATATTGGCCTGTTTGTCATATGCAGGAACATGGCACACATGTCCCTTTGGGCAGCAAGTGCAGGCACAGGCATACCATGGGGCACCAGCACGGTCCCTATGTCCAGCAGTACCAGCTCGAGCAGAGATTGCCCTAACAAGCACAAATGCAACAGGGACAGCAACCGCTCCTGCAGGTGCAGTCACAAGCATCAGTGGGGCAGGCGGAAGGCAGAGAAACACCCGATTGGTTGCCATCAGCACCAGCCCAGACCCAATAGTACTTGGGACAAATGTGGTACCCCACTACACCAGGGTCAGCCATCTGGGGGGCAATCTTTTCCCATTTCTGTTGAACATAATCCCCCAATAGGAAATCCCATAGGGAGTGTGTGTGCATTCATAGCAGTAACTGACTACCCTGAAGAGAAACCCGAGATAGCAGTGATAATAAGACTAATGGACTTTTCTGATAGACACAGGGGCCACCAAGTCATACATAAAGAAGAGTGGATATCCATTGTCAAGCAACATTATGGACACGCAGGGCTTCTCTGGGGCTGTTGTCACAGTTCCAATAACAAAAGATTTGTCACTAACAATAGGGATACAGCATATAGTGGCACCCCTACTGCACTCAAAAGACACCCCTATAAACATTTTGAGGAGGGACCGATTGCGTTAACTGAATGCAACAATATCATTAAAGGAAAAAGGGGGGGTGTGCCCGATACTGGGCGTCTACTATACCAGAGTGGCAGCACTGCTCAGGCAGCATACGCGCACAGCACACAATGAGGACAGCCCTTGTACCCTGTATTGTTCATGTATGGGGTTCAGATGCTGTTGGACTGAGTTCCATGTATACAGTGAACAGTGTTCAGGTATCAGGCTTCTTCTTTCAACTGCAGTATCAGAAGGAGGGAGCAAAGGGCACCACCATAGTTACAGTTTGAAGAAGTAGTGATCCGCAAAGACATGGTGATCTTGAGTGGGACAGATGAAGATGACACAGGATGGTGTGCCGTACATTGACTTCTTGAAGGGGTAAGAAGAAGGAGAGATGGTGTTCCAGCTACAAATGCCCTGTCCAACAAGGGTGCTAGAAAAGCTGGTAACGCAGCTGACACTACTAATGAAAAAGGAAAGTAGGCACACACAAGAAGATTTAAAGAAGGTCCCCGAGAAATTGTTGGCCACAGGGCCCCATGAAGAAGGGGTATTAAAGGAGCAGGAGCTGTGAAAATAAAATGGAACAATTGAGCTCTACTGCCCCAAGAGAAATAATGCCCACTATCATATGACACAGACAGAGGGATTTACTCAACCCTTCACACATTATGGCAGCATGCCATAATACAGGCATCAGCACTGCTGTGCAACTCCACCATATACCCGATAAAGAAGTCAAAAGGTTTTTTTTGGACATTCATACAGGATTTGTGCCCCTTAATCCATATTGTGAAAGCAGAGTTCCCACTTGTGCCGAACCCTGCCACAATATTAAATTGCATCCCATCCAAGGTGGAATACTTCACGATCATTGACCTGTCAAATGCCTTTTTCTCCATCTTCAAATATATCTAATTAACCTGCAGATGCCCATTATGGTGATCCAATATGTTGACGATTTACTAGTGTGCAGTGAAACAGAGGAGCAGTGCACTTTTTAACATTGCTAGCAGAAAAGGGGTACAAGGTGGACAAGAACACATTACAATATTTCCAGGAGGTAGTGTATTCGGAAGGGGAAAATTATATCCACAGAAGGTTGCAAGATAACGCCAGAAAGAGTAGAGCCAATCTGCAAGACTCACTGCACCCTTTCGGTGTGAGAAATGCAACAATTTCTAGGATTATGCAATTATTTCAGGGCCTGGTTATTCGACTATTCAACCTACACAAAACCTTTACTACGGGCACTCAACAAAGCACAGAAGGAGACAAGGGCAATAAGTGGATGGCGGAGATGAAAGGCAATTTTGCTGAACTCAGTGTTGGCATCCCCGAATTACAAAGAGAAGTTCTATTTGTTTTTTCATTCTGACCGTTCTATGATGATGGCTGGCTTCACGCAGAAGAAGCTGCAGGGGCACAAGCCTTTGGCCTATTACAGTGGTATTTTAGATCCAGTGATGCAGGCACACTTCCTCTGTGAACAAGGGCTTGCAGCTGCAGCATTTGCAATAGAAAAGGCATCAACTATTAACATTGTTTGCCCAGCAGTTTTATATGAGGAGCAATCTCTTTTCGCTATCCTAGAGAAGTCAAAGAGGATGCTCACCATGCATAGATCATGCGGTTATGAAATTCTCCTGATACACCCAGCAATTGAGGTAGTACGATTCTGTGTGGTTAATCCAGCAACATTCATAGCAGAACAGTGGAGAAAGGGGACTATGTGCATGACTGTGCAGCATATATAGACTGCACTGAACGAAACATACAGGTAAAAGAAGAAGAGATAGAGGGAGGAGACATGGTCTTCATTGATGGGTTGTCAAGCATACATCTGAAAACAAGGAAAAGACATACTGTTTCTGCAGAAGTATATTGCAAGGATGGACAATTTTGGATTCAATCCCTAGTGAGTCTGCCATCACATTAATCCTCATATGCAGTAGAATTGGTGGCCATGATTAACGCATTAAACATGATGGCGGGGCATGTAGGAAACTTCATTTCAGACTCTGCTTATGTCACGTCCACTATACATTCTGGCTTAGGGTGAAGGAAAAGGAGGGGATTCAGAAGAAGCGACGTGTCCCAAGTACAGCATGCTGAATTGCTAAACAAACTGATAGAAGCATTCAAGTTACCAGTGAAAGTGGTTATAATAAAGTGTGCCACTAACACGGGGGGGCAAGACTTCATCTCTCAAGGTAATGATATGGCTAACCGAGCAGCAAAAGAAGCAACCTTCTTACCTGTGACGACAAACCAGTTATACCCAGGAACAAAGGGAAGGGCACCAATGATGGTTGCAGGGGAAAAAAGACACACACAATCAGAATGTGCAGAACCATTCAATTTACTACCGATTGCACAGATAATTGACTTACAAAGGGAAGTTCCCCAGGAGGAGAAAGATTTATGGATACAGAGGGGGTGCTCACTCTCACCTACCGACTTGAATTTGAGGCAAAATAACACTGGGAAACCAGTAACGCCTAGAACATTGTTAGCTATTGCATTAGAGCAATGACATTTTCCCACCCGTGTCTCTAAAGAGCATGTGGCAGCAGAAATAAATGAAGGGTGGTATGTCCCCAAACTACATGAACGTGTTGCAGAATTTATTGGGAATTGTGTGGTGTGCCAGAAATGTCTGTCGGGCCAAACATTGAAAACTGTGTGTGCCCGTTACCACAACCGGGAGGGCCCTTCTGGCACTTGCATATTGACTATGTCGACATGCAAGAGAGATGTACCTCTTATAGGTATATGCTTGTAGTTGTCTGTCATTTTTCACATTCATTGATGCGGGACCCTGTGCTCACAATGATGCTAAATCGGCTGCATATTGTTTTTTGTGATATGTGTTTCCAAGATGGGGGATATGTTCGGAAATAAGGTCGTACAATGTGCAACATTTTCAAACTACCTATTTAAGGAAATAACAAACCTATTGGGAATAAAGCACCGACTCTATACAATGTATCTGCTGCAAGCAAACAGAGTTGTCAAACATTTGAATGGCTTGCTTAAAGAGCGCTTAGCAAAGCTAACAACAACTTTGTGCAAGAACTAGATGAACTGCCTCCCTCTCACTCTCTTTGCTCTACGCAATTCTCCTGGCACATATCAAAACTTGACTCTGCACAAAATTGTCACTGGAAGAAAGATGCATGCATCTGTCCCTCCTGCCAGTACAACTTTGGATGCTCATAAAGTAGCACAGTTTTTAGGGGATGAAATGCAAGTAGATTTGACTGAACTGACCAAGGCCCTAAAATACGTGTATCACGAGGTCAACTACCCAATGATGAAACACTTGCCACTGCACAAGACACAAAGAGTTTTCCACAAGTGACACCCTCTATCTCAGAGATCAAATATTTGTCTTCATTACCGTGCAGATGTGGCAAGATCCAAGTTTCACGGGGGCCCTGTGCTGTGCTATATGCAACTCCCAAAGCAGTCAAAATTAAAGGCAAGAATGGATTCACATATCCAACATTTGCAAAGACAGCAGCACCACCCCCTCAAGAAATGAAGAAGGGAGGGGACAAACATGATGGGAAGTATTGCACAATTGTCATTAACATTGCGTTAAGCTATATGACTGTACAGAAGGACTGTGGAGGCAGAAACTGAAGGGCAAAATGAGAGAGGGAGGAATGGGAGGAGAAGCAAAAATAATGTGTTATTACTATGGATAGGATTATTTTATGTTATTTTCTTTTGCTTCTTTTCTTTCTTGCTTTCATCGCACAAAGAGTACGGAAGCTTGGTCAACAAAAATGAAAAGGGCGCACATGCCAGAAAAAGTATATTCAATGTGGAAATGTTTTATGATGCAAATGGGGGGAGCTAGACATGGCATCTAAAAACATCTGGTATGACAAGATGAAATATGTGTTGCGAGAGATGGCCAATGGCACTTCCTATGTGTGCTCACTAGTCCCACACATTATAGGGACACTGAGAAAATTCCACCCCAAAAAATACCCAACCTCTAGCAAAACAAATACAGAGACTTGGAAAAATTGACGCATTAGCACTTATGTTGTAGCATTAGAAATTGACTGACTTAAATCAAGTGAGGAAGCTGGCAAGCTCCTGCAAGTGACAATGATGTGCTGTCGCCTTTTACCAATACTCAAACCACACAATAGACCTGGAACACTCAAACCTCAGCTAAACTTAATAATGTAAGTGAGACACATCACCTTCAACACGGCCTGGTTGGATACCAGACCATTCGGTTCACTGAGTACCAGTCATCACATCTAGGATGTACTCGTAAGTCTGATAGAACAGAACTAGATGTAACTGCACACTGAGAAGGTGTTATTCAATAAGCAACTGCAGACTCAACAAGACCCAGGATGACTATAGACCAGCAATCAGTAATCCCAGTAAAGGTTTGGAATCAGGCATCTCAATAACGGTGACACTGTCAGACAGGGAAATACACACTCATACTTGGTAAACAGAACAAACTCCACACTAGACCAAGATTGTCTCTCGAAGATCTAAAGCTCTGATCCTCTAAATGGGAGAGATGCAGTTATTGCGGCAGGCGCTGGAAGGTAATCAGGAACAAGGGACTCCCTCCAATTTGCACAGACACCCACACATACCAACATGCTAATTCTCTCATCTGTACCAACAAACAAATGAATGCAGCTATACCCCTTGATTAAGACAGCCTAGATGCACACATAATTATACACCTCCATGAACACTTCAACAGTATTTAGAACACAGCTATCCGCAATGACAAAATCTGCCTGCCTGCACACATAATCTCATACACAAGCTCCACCTCTGCCAAATTGCAGCTAGCCAAGTCAAATCGGCCTTGTTGCACACATTCTACTGGTCTCACACAATCACTGCACAATGCTTAGCATACACCACCCTAGCTGCACACATACTGAGCTCACCCAAGCACTATTTATTACCCCACTCGCTCCACTTACCTGGACTACGGTCCGTCAGGGCATTCATCCCAAAGGACTTTGAGATCATTCTAATGGTAAGAAAGGCACTATACAAAAGCCCAATAACACAACATAACACAACATAACATAACAAAACATTACATTGCTGCTTCTAATTCAATTTTGATAATTTGACTTTCTGCCATGTCCGTGGGAACCTCTGGTCTAAACAAAAATCCTGTGGGTAATCTCAATATTCTGTCCTCTATTTGTGGAAGTCATGCTAATACCACTTGTACCATATAAAGAAACACTTCTGGGTTTAGTGGCACCCCTCTATGTGCTTTCTGGCCAAGAAATGCCTTCATGTATTCTTGCACGTTCACATAATGAATACTTGGTGATGAACATATTGGGCCTCATTACACAGATGGCGTTAAGGGTTTACCGGTACCGGTATTTTACAGGTACCGGTAAATCCTTACCGCCTTACTACGAGGTCCCTTTGCGGGTTGGGGAATTTAACGCCTGCTTTTTGCAGGTGTTAAAAACCAACCCGCAAAGGGACCAGGGAGCTAATTACCGTACCGCAATTTGCGGTACCGTAATTAGCGACTTCCCCATTCCCATGGAGCCCTATGGGGCAAAAATGGGAATGGGGAAGGGCAATGGTGGAAGGGGGAATTACCGTCCCGCCAACCTTGGAATAGGGCGGTAATTCCCCTTTCCACGAAGGCGGTGCCGGTATTTTACCGGCATGAACCATGGCGCTAATAGCGCCATGGTTCACCGCCATCCGTGTAATGAGGCCCATTATCCATTCTTCAGTGAATGAAATGCTCATGTTTAGTTTACTCATTAAATCTCTCTCGAATATGTTAACTGGTGAATTTCAGCAATATAATAATGGCATAGCCATCTAATGCACTCCTATCATTTGGGGCAGTATGTCTGTTAAAGGGAATGTTGTCATACCTCCAGAGAATCCTTGTGCGTCCATCCATATTCCTGACATCGAAATTGTTCCCTCTCTAACACAAGTTCATGTCGCCCCAGTGTCTACAAAGAAGGACAAAGTCTTGTAACCATGGACACTCCCACCCCTGGTTCCTTTTGTGGGTCTGGGCTAATCGATGGAATCAGGCATATCATGTCTCCCTGTCTTCTGCTGCCCTATTGAATTGAATTGATATTTTATTTCTATTGCGCTAATACACAAGTGTTTCAGAGCGTGACAAGGCACGAGAGGGGAACAGGGGAAAACAAAACAGTGAACTTACTAGGCCCAGTGACATTGAAAACGCACACCTGCAGATACATGATCAGTCCTGTAAAAGGGTTCCTTCCCTCTACTATCACACCTTCTACTCTGGGTGTCGAGGGAGCCTGCGGCAATATATTAGCTTCCCACTGTGCTAGTGTATTCTTTGGTAACTTGTGGTTGCCTTTGCACTTGCTGTAATTCCGTCTGCACCACCTGCTGTGGTTGCTGCCTTTGTGACTGGACTGTCTGCAGTGGTTGGATTTGCTTGACTGGTGTCCGGGCTGGTAAATACTGTGCGTAATCTTGGTTATTATAATCATGTTGTGTGGTGCTGTATGGAGGTGGATATGTGGACTTCCCCTGGTGCAAATTGGTGGCAATTTTGTTGCATTCCTCCCCTACTCCTGCAAACCCTTGCAATGTGTCTGGCTTCCCACAGGTTCAACACTGTAGCCCTACTCCCCTAAATCATTTTGGTTCTCTGTTAAACCTTCCTGGTTGTGGTGCTTGGAAACCAAGCCCTCTACCTTTTGGTGCAAACCTTCTGAGGGTAAGCATTATATTCTCCTCTTCCCATAAAATTACCATTCTACCATTGCTGTGTTTGGTGTGGTTCCTTTGCACTCTTATTTTCTGTGGTACTCATTAACACTGCTCCTTCTAGCACTAATTTTGAAAATTTCCTTTGTTCTTTCTTTGTTGTTTCTTCGCTTCTTCTACATTTCTTTCCTCCACTTTCTTTCTGTACTTCTTTTGTTTCAATCGACAGTGATGAACAATGTTCAATTGTATCTGGGGCCGTGGTTTTGCCTTAATTCCCACAATTTTCTTTAATTGTCTTTGTACTTCTTCGGGGACTGCCCTGGCATAAAAAGTGATATAAAATGGTTATATGTTTGTCCTATGATTCCCTTCTTTTCAATCTTAATTTCTCTTGTATGTCTATGTAAGGAGCAGGGTCCTCACCCAGTCCCATTTTTCGTCTTGTGATCTCACTCATATCTGAAGTGTCTGGATATTGAATTCTAAGCGCCCTCCGCACTTCTGCTCCTCAATTTTTAAAAGGTGTCCCATCATGTCTGGCGTTCTGTTCTGTTACCTCAGTGTACACTGCCCTCTTCCAAATGTCATTTGAGTGTTTGCCCAATATTGCATCAAACAAGCATTTCATGTTGCCTATTGCCATACCCGCTGTTTCCCTTTCAAACTCGTAAATCCACTTTACTGCTGTAAGTGACATAAATCTACATATCAGGTTATATTTGTCTGTTTGCGGTCAGGGTACATATTGGTTTAATCCTCTAACCTTTTAATAACAGGAATTGTGTCCGCCTGCTTTTGCGCACGGGTGAGGCTACACCCTTTGTCCACTTTGGTGCTGCTGTCTTATGAGCCTTTTTACGTCCTGGTAAATCTCATCATCTGTTAACATATGATATTCTCTTCTATAGACTTGTTGAACATCTCTTGGGGGCAATGGATATCTAAGGGGCTCTATGTTCTTCCCTCTAAGGCTATCAAGTCTATCTCTCTGCCTGTGAAAGTGCTTGTTGAAGGTGCTTGTGTAGCTTCCTTGTCTCTGCTCTCATCGTCATCTTCCCATGCTGACTGTCTTTCCTCTACCTCTCTTTCTTCATCTTCCTCTGCTTCTCAGAGTCTCACCTTCTCAGGGGTTCTCTCTCATATGCACCACTCACTATATCTTCCAATACGTCTCAATCCATACCTCAAAGAGGCTTCCTCCAAATCTCTCCTCTGCTCATGTCATCTCGTCTACTCCAACTTGAGCTGTCATTATTCCTTCTTGTAACATCTCCCCTTTCTATGCCAATCAGTGTATGTCTTTTATTTTTTTCATCTACTTCCTTTCGGCGCCTCTCTATTGCTCTCTCTTCTTGTTTCCTTTCTCTTTTTTCTCTCTTCCTCATGTTTTGTTTCTTTTCTCTTTCTCTCACTTCCTCTATCCTCTTCTCTTGCTCTATCTCCTGCCTGTTCTCATCCTCCACCGTCTTTTCTTTAGAACCACATATGCCTTATGCATCAAGTTTAAGCATTATTTGCCCACCCATCCATTTTTCTGACACAACTGCTGTCTCTTCTCTGTCTCCCTACAAGTGTATTGCTTCTCGGTGTCCTTGTTGTTCTTCTTCTTTTCTATTAATCTCGCTTGCAAACTATGCCATGCGTCATGTTCTACCTGCTGTGACAAAGCCCTTTGTTACCCTCTCTCCCATATATTGTCATCATCACTATATTGTAAATGCAAGAGAAATATCGAGGCTGATTAAAACAAAAGGAAATACACCAAACACAGGCTTGTAAAGATTCACAGATCTTTATTCTACTGTGCAGTTTACAAATTCAGATAGCTATCTGGCCCTCAGTACATCACAGTGAGTACCAGCCCTTCAGTGTGAGGAGTGAGAGGTACTGGACAGGTTAATAATCTGTGGTAAAGAGTTTGTGCCGAGTTTTTCTTATGTCCCATACTACAATATGCACACGGATTACATTGGGTTTACATTACAAACAAGTTACAATGGCAAAGTGTATTCCTGGATTAGCAGTAAGCCTCAGCACATATCCCTTCACAATGCAGTTCTGCCAGTGTCCACGCTCGACATTTGCATTACATTGTCTTCGATGTATCTTCGTGGAAGAGGCTTGTTAGCGCAGACAATCCTAAAACCACAAGTCTTGTATGGGACAAGGTCTCATTACCCAGTCTAAACATTCGGCCAACGGACAGTCTAACCATTAACTTGGGCACAAAGGTTTGAAGGCTCGGTTGCAAGTTGGAAACACAGTCCAGCATTTTAGAACACAGAATTACATATGAACAGAAATAAAATGGCAGATGTAACTAAAATGGCGGCGAAGTCAATCTAAAATCGGAACTTTGCAACGCGGTTTTCTTCGAAGAGAGAGTGGGGTTAGGCCAATATACATAAAAGGAGGCACAATATGATTTCCCGTTTAACAATATGGTGGGAGCAAATATTTGGGGTTGGTATACCCTGCAGCAGCCTTTAACGGATATAGTCCCTGTGCAGTCGATGGTTGGACACTTGTTAGAAGAGGTGGGGGAGCTGTGGGTGATGTGCACCCTTTGTCATGCTGGTTGAGCATCCATTCTTTCTTTTGCGACTCGACCAGCTCTTCTTCAAACATTTGCCACAGTTTAAGAATACTTAACCTCTTCTGTAATTGTGTCCCCTTATGTGTGCAGGATGTGTTGCAGCACCTATTTCAAATGAGTACCGTCTTGATGCCATGGCATAAACATATTGCTGGCCATCTTGCCGGCCATATATTTTGCCCACTGAACGTGGTACTTGAGTATCTTATCTTTGTATCTGAGAAGTGACTTACACATGAATAATGGGAGTGTCGTCTGTCATGATAACAATACAAAACACAACTTATCAATTATTGATTCACTGAGCTCTGCTCCAACACTCGCTCACCTTTGTCTCTTCTTGTGCCTACCACTCCCTTAAAATGTGTTTTCTAGAATATTAACACACCCACGTCTCTTTCTAAGTAGGTGGGTTCCTGGCCTTGGTGAATACAGGAAATGTGGTGGTATCCTTGAAATGGAAGGCTCAATCATATAGATCAGGGGCTCAATGGTATACAACTTGGATTTGGGTCAGTTGCCCCACAGACTGTGAAGCCTGAGCCAAGCAGGAATGCTTTACTTGGTTTCATTGCAAAGTCTGAGGAGTGTTTGCCTAGGCAGTACATTTAATTCTATCCTCCCCACATGTATGATATTTTACTTGTAGCTCTGTCTGGGCAAGTGGCTACATATGGCCATGGTCTGTTTGTCGGTGGAGATTGCCTGGGCTTTCTGTTTATCCATTTTTGCTGACTGCCATGTTTCAAACAGCTACTCTAGCATGGCTAGAATTGTTCATTTTTCTTGCTGTGATCCTATTGACCAGTTGGCAACACCTGACTCTGCTGGCTTCCATGTTGCTGGTAGGGAATGTGTCTCCTTTAGACTAAGGAAAGCGGCTGTCCCTTTACTGTCACTACACATTATATGTTTTATTTTTGATACTCACTTAATTAACTAGTGATTGCCTGGACACTGAATTTACATGTATCTGTGCCATATTTACGATATGTTCCTTGTAGCTCTATATGGGCCTGGTGGACTCGAACTCTTCATTTAATACGTTGATGTCCATGTATGACCTATGTTCACCTTTGGAGTCTGCCTAGGCTCCCTGCTCTGGCTCTCCGTGTCTGTCTGATTTGTTTCACTCACCACTTTAAGGTGGCTGTTGTCCCTTTAGTGTGACCCATTTGGTCAAAAGGCAGCATCTGACTCTGTCAGCACCCCTAAGCACCTACATGTCACATGGGCATGCAGCAAGTGTGTGCAGATGGTTCATATAAGATATTTGAAGTTGTGGACATCCATGCAACAAACACTATTAAGGACTTTACACATTAGATGGATTGCTTTCGAGATCCCTTTTGTTTCCCATCCCTAGGGGCTTACCCTTCCACCAAGAGGGGTACTCCTCACATCACCTACACATTTGCCTCTCTCCTTGATTTATGATGTGTTGTTCACACACTCTACAGGGGAGCATTTCAATTAGGTCCCACAATTCTGGGCACATGCCATTCACCTTCTTACCTGGCTGTTCTGGATTCTTCCACATCTCCAAATAAATCCCTTATTCATGTTTCTCTACATGCTTCCTCCTCAACACCCTACTCCCTTGCCAAACATAACAATGAATTTCACGACCTATTATCAGAGGACTTAGACAATATTATCAGCAGGCGTAGACAAACCCATTTTGAATAATGAAACATAGGTTGGTCATTTCCCGAGCCTCTCTATTTTGGTGGCCATCCCTTCTGGATTCAAATCATTGGCAAATGCTGCAATCTTTCTCTCAACTCTCAAGACTTTTCTTACTTCTTTCACCATGGCAGAACTGCCAGCCACTGAACTTTCTATTTCTACTTGTGTTTCGCTCTCTTTTGCACCTGGGGTATTTCAACATGTAGGACGATTTTCCCTCCAGGAAGGTTGCCAACTCCAGCATCATAGCATTGTGTCTCTATTCACTTTCTCAACTATTAAACAACACTACATATGTTACCCTACATACTCTTGACCTCATGTCAATAGCCTGGCTTTTGTCTTGGTTGCTACTGTTAATCCTTTAGCTTTTAATTACAATTTTCGAATTTGATTTAATCTGCACTCCTCATTTCACATCTCCCATTACATTTTCACTTTCAGACCACCAGCTGTCCACCCATGGACAAAACTCAACTGCTCCTGTCTCTAAATTTTGTTCTTTGATTGTTCTCCTACACAATACACTTAACCTGAATCTGCTTCTACTGTCTTTAACAACTGCATAACTTCCACTATTTAAATTCTCATTCTATATAAAATTGTTGGTAATGTTACTAAATCATACCCCAATAATTAGTTTACCTCAGCACTGGCCATACTCAAAACCGCTTCTAATTGTGCCAAGTTAACCTACCATAGATCTAAGCAGACATCTGCCAATATGTGTTATCTCTCTGACCTTGACAGTTCCAAAGTTCTAAAAAATCTATCCAAGAAAATAAATCCTATACCTCTCACATAATACACACCAGCAACACCCAAAAGAACTATTCCCAATTCTAATAGAACTTTTTTTTACCACCTTGCTTTCTTCTCTTCTATTGCCCCATCTGAGGGGATTTGTGAAAAGTTCTCCTGTTTTTCTGAAGAAAAGGTTCTAACAATTCATTCTAATATCAATACTAAGAGTTCTGGCCTACTTTGCTTGATTTCTTTACTAGATGTTCTCCCCATCTTCATTGGCTTTTATCTCCTTCTTCATCTTTCCACAAGCCTCTTTTCCTTAAAATAAAATGTGGCTCTTACCAGGATCCTTGCCAAGTTAAATTCCTTCAAACCATTCACACTCCTGTTTGTGTAGCACATTTTCCTGCAATCAATACTTCCTGTGCAGTAGGATTTTTCATTGTTCTTTTAAAACTGCTAGCATTTTCCTCTAATTAAAAATCTCCTTATTTACCCCCAGTACCTTCTAACTTTCCTCCTAGTCCTCTATTTCCTTTTTCTGTTGTGATTATCAAGTGAATTGCCACAGTCCAAATACAACTTTTCATTGAAACTCATCCAGATCATGGGACTGAAATTCCCATCCCTGCTACTTTAGATGAACTACATATGGAGGCAGACGCAGGAGGAGTCACCGACCTGGCGATGCTCAATCTGTCCAATGATTTTTTATCTATGGACAACAGTATTCTTGTGGGAAGGTTTTCTATCTGATAATGTTCAATCAGTATCTATACTTCTTTTCCTCTTCTCTTCACCCTCTCACCTTTGGTGATCACAAGAGTTCTCTCTCTCGCCTATTCTTCAACCACCAGCATTCCTTATTAATTCATTTGGATTTGCTTTCTCTATGTATGCTGATAGCACCTATCTAATCATCTTTCTGGACTGAGAGTTGGTGCTACATTTGGACACTGCAAACATTAACTGGCAATCATTTTTCTCTGGATTAGAAGCAACTATTAAATCCCAATTATGGTAACATGGATTTCATCATCTTTGTTGGTCCTTCTACGCTTTGGAGCTAATCATTTTGACTGACTAGGCCACATACCTATAATTTACCTACTTCTGAAGTAAATAACCTCAGTTTTAAATTGGATTACTTTCTCTTCTTATCCAAATTAACTAAACATCATCATCATGCTGGTGACATGTATGTCCAACAGATATATGCTTTCCTTATCCCTTGACAGAATATCAACATTTTGTGCTTTATCCAATCTTGTTGGCATCACTCCATTTCTCCCTGCTCTTGGTCTCTCTTCATCCCAACTCAAAAAACAGCAAATTCTTCAAACCCATCTTTATATCTAAGTTTTAGGTTTCACCTATGTTACCCATATTTCTCACTGTGGCTGAAATCCATTGGCTTCCCATGCAGCAAGGTGCAGCAAGGTGCTCAATTCAAAATCATATGTATCATCTTTAACAGCATTTCTGGTGGTGCACACTTTAATTTCCTACCAGGTATCTCTGCTTTCCCTTTCAGTTACTTCTTACTTCTGCCTAGAAACGTTTTTCCACAAATAGTGTACTTTGTTTTAGCCTTGGCCTTCGCTGTCTGGAAACTCTTACATTTGACATCCACAGTTGTTCTTTCTATACATCTTCAGACACACCTTCAAGAACAGTGTCTTCAAGAAATCTTTTTAGATTTTTGGACCCCTCTCTTCTCATTTTTTAACAGCACTGAGAAGACACTTGTGTGCTAGAGGTGTGCTTTTTAAATAACCTCACATATAAATATAACATAGGAATAGAGGTTGTTAAACATGTCCTATCACAGCAGCCATGACTAAGAGGGGTTGGACTGATTAGCCATGGCAGGGGTCCTACAGTGCGAAGCAAGGTGTATGTCTTGATGTTACTTAGTTCCTGAGGTATCTTGGAGATACCGAGGGGCAGCATGACAGTTTGAGTTGGGAAGCTCAATAGTCTTGATCAGTGGCATCATGGTGTGAAGCTGTGATTTGATCCTGTTGTCTGGTGGGCTACAAGACAGGATAACATGACTCATCACAGTGGGAATATCTTTGAATGAGTTGGCTTTTTTAACTTTTCATGGAAAAATGACCACTGACTATTCTGGTGGATTTGTAAACAATGTATTAGTCAAAAGCTAACAACAGGACAACACAAAACAACAACGGGATAAGATTTCGGAGCAAGTGAGAAACCACCTTCCTTTACACACCATTCTCTTGTACCCAAAAGAACAGATGCATTCCAGTGCAGGGATGGGAATTTCAGTGGCCTAGAGGAGGCAAAGAATCATATTGAAACGATGTTGCAAGCAGGGAACAAAGCCCCACTATGCAAGTCGTTGATACCATTGGGTTATTACATTTTAGACATGTTATCAGGGAGGATGAGCTAACGTGATCAATTTAGTGAAGTTGAATATACTCATCAAAGATTCACACACGCTCTGTGGCAGGCGAGAAAGCTTACAGTAAGATGACTTTTGTCTGCTAAAGCTGCTTTTCCTAAGAAAACGGGAACCCAGGCATGTCATTTAGGGGTCACCATGGGTCGCACCTGCAACCCCTGCAGTCTTCCTTGCTACCCCTGTGGGGACCCCTTGCTACCTCTCTTGCTACCCCTTTCTACCCCTTAAAATATATATATATATATATATATATATATATATATATATATATATATATATATATATATATATATATATATATATATATATATATATTACATGTAGTTATGGTTAAGTTGCTGTTTCCATAGGAAGAGCACTTTTTGGGCGGCTTATAACTTCGCTCTCCCTGGACGGATCCTCACCAAACTTTGCAAAAAAAGTAGTTGGGTCACTCTGAATTTTTTAGCAAAGTTTGGTGAGGATTCGTCCAGGGGGGGAAAAGTTATAGGGGGGGTCCCAAAACTTTTTTTTTTCCCATAGATTGAATGGGAAAAAACTTTGCGCACGGCTACAGCCCGAACCGCTGGACGGATTTACACCAAATTTGCGGCAGGATCGGCGGCCTGGTCCCAAAAGCATGCTTTTGTAAATTTGGTGTAAATCCGTCCAGTAGTTTTTTTAAAAATGACTAAAATGTAAGGCAAAAAAATTAGTGATATCTGCGTTCGCTTCGCGGACGGACTTCCCTGTTCGCTCCGCGGACAGCACCCCGATTGGCCCGTGGGCTTGCGTCATGTCCGCGGACATGCGACATGTTCGCTGATTGGACGGCGAGGGGCTTGGAGCGCGTCAGATTTTCTGTGGCGCCCGCCATCTTGTATTCGCAGTCGACCGCGTACAGCGCAGTGAAACGTGGATAAAAATTGTATTTAGTGCCGTGTGTTGGTGTGTAAGAGTGTTTGGGGAGGGTGGGGGAGTATGAGATAGGTTCAATGCTTTGTTTTTTTATGTGCTAGACGTTTTTGTTGCGTTCGATTTGTCCGCGGAGAACACGGCTGTTCTGACATTTTGTAAATAAACTAAATGGTGGGGTGTTTAGAGGACGGAGTATGTGTCATTTTTGTTCGCAAGGAAGGTAAAAATGAGCTATGAACACTCGCGGTGTACTTAATTGTTCGTAAATACACAAACTGGGGGTGTCCTCAGGACGCTGTCCGTATTGTAATTTGTCTAGTTGAATGCATAGCTCTCAACCATTTGTTTCGCAAAGGCTGGTGAAATCACCCGATTTTGTTTTTGGTGGGTGAGACGCCCATTGGAATGAATGGGCGTCCAGGAGGCTTGGCGGGTGAGTCAGCCCTTTACAAGGCGGGTGACACCCGCCAAAAGCGTGTGAGTTGAGAGCTATGGTTGAATGTGTTCTAAGAACACTCGCAGTGTCCCGAAATGGTTGCAATTACACAAAATGGGGGTGTTCTGAGAACGTTGTTTGTATTGTTCGTTGTGAGGGTGAAAGTGTTTTAAGAGCACTCCTTTTGTCCGCTAATAGTACAATTTCCTAGGGGCGTCAACCGACTTTTTGTCCACTAAAGAAACGATAAATCCGGCTGGTGTGCGTCGACATTATGTGATAATCCTATGACTGGCGCTATTGACCTGGCTGACTTGCTTTTGCGACACTAAATCATATCTCCCACCACTAAGCCTGATATTATCAAAGCATTCATATTCCCCGCCTCTCTCTGTGACGTTACAGGGTGCGTAATGAAACGCGCCCAGTCGTCTCCAGTACTACGCGACTTTACACAGAACCCGGAAGACAACACACATTATGTCACAACACAGCGCGCCACAATTCAGAATATGAAACTGTGATTTAAAAGCAAAGAGCAAGATTGTAAATGTTGTAAAGTACATTTATTTGACATCAAATGTTTAGAGAATATTCAGCAATTTGCATTTGTCTTTGTTGTCGATCCGCAAAAGTTCATGTTGAGACACGCGATGTTCCTTTGTGGTACAGAGAGTGTTAGATCAGGTTACAACTCAGTGCGTCACAATTCGGAATATGAAACTGTGGTTTAAAAGTAAACAGCAGGATTTTACACTTGGTAAAGTACATTTATTTCACATGAAATGTTTAGTGAATATTCAGCGATTTGCAATTGTCTTTGCTGTCGATCAGCAAAAGTTTATTTGGAGCCGCGCGTTGTTCCTTTGCGGTAGATAGGCTGTTGGTTTATGATAAAAGCAGTAAATGGTCTCTCTGATAATCGGAAGGTTGCTCCAACAACGAGCCATTAGACCGTATTGGTTGGTATGTTGTTTGTAGCCGCTAGTACTGCGTAAGGGCATATTGGTCCTTTTGGTCCTTGGCGATTGTCCCATAAAATGGTGAGGGTCATGAAGTTGCATATTTGGACTTGCACCTGGCAGTTGAAGACCCCATCCGCTGGAGTCTGTAAATTGTGACATAGACAAAACGGGGCCACGTACCTGTTTTAAAAAACATAAATTAGTCTCACCAGCCGATCTTCATTAAAAATCATCTTTTTATTTATTAGGGCGTGAAACTATTTGCTATCGAAGATAGTGCAACAGAGTATGTTAATAATAAAAAAATAATATTTTCCCATTCATATAGCGCTAAGAAATGTGAGGCATCTAAGCGGTGCTTGTTATTAACCACGGTGTGTGGTGCTCATTTATCGACCACGTAAGGATGAAAGGCTGAGTTTGGGCTTGCCTGGATTCGAACTTGCGTTAGCAAGCTGTGCACGGATGTCAAAGCGAGCGCTGTACTCGCTGTGCCACTTGACAGGCTACAGTAAAGTGGCACAGCGAGTAGAGCGTTTGACCGCCTATATACCGGTTAAATTATTTCTATTAACCCACTCTGTGTCGTCTGCCTTTTTCAGAGCCCTCTAAACGACAGGGGATCAATTTGGCGGTGATAGTACGCAGTAGAAAACATTATGCCACTTTCAACGAACAAGTTCAACTTCAGCGGTCTTTAATGCTACGCTATTGTAATTATATTTGGTATAAAGTAATGTAAAGGGTTACTTACAGTACAATTGCAATTTCCATTGTCTACGAGTGGTGCAGTCCCAAAATACGACTCCGCGTGTGCCAACGATCTTTCGCATAGTGATATAATATTTAAAAGTGGTTTCGTTGCAGAAATGTCATCTTTATCTTCTCTTACATTTTAGCAACACTCCTTCAAGAGAAGTCTTTCATCGCAATCTCTGTCTGTCAAGGTCAAAACACAATACAACCTTATAGTCTGCTTCGTGAGCCTCTCCGGGGCCCGAAAAAAAATGAAGCAGCTGACCTTCACTGAGAACGAGCATAAATTCTTACTTTGCAACATTCTGTGTAAAGCCATCTGTATAAGTTGGTTTTTGCACGCCATGTTTGTATATTGTTTGCGTGATATTAAAAAAAGTTTGTTTAAAGGACGTTATGGTTCTAAGTACAGCCGAAAGACCCCTGAAAATAGCAAGTTATGGTAAGCTATGAAAAATAACTCGCGCCAACACCATGCACTGCTAAGACTAACACCCAGGACATCAAAGATGACATCGCAAATGTCATTGATGAAATCACTGATGACATCACATGTGTACGTACTTTTCATGGAATTTGTGTACTAGGGATTTTCATTATAATGTTCCGAAAAAAGTGTCAAGGATATTGCAATAAATATCATACCGTTATTAGTGCTTTGCACGATGCATTTATATCAATAAATAGCATTGTATTATGGGATTCTATGTAGTATACTGAGCTGCTAATGGAGAAAGATAGCATTGTGTGCAGAGTACAAGATAAAAGTATAATATTTGTAATGTTAATATGTAGAATAATGAAATGATAATTGTCCTAAAATGTTGGAAAATTCACAAAATGGGGTGTTCTGAGGACGTTATTCGTATTGTGTGATTGCTTAGCTGTATGCAATGAGGGAATGGTACAGAGAGTAAAGTGGACGCCGTCCGTGGACACCGCGGCTGTTCGTGGACAGGGTGTGGTAAATCCGGGTTTTTCCAGGAAATCCAACATGGAAAGAAGACTGTACGGATCAGCCAATCAGATGTCGAGGTTGTGGATTTGTGTTGAAAGAGACTGTGTGTGGTGAAGATGGCAGAAGTGGAGAAAGTCAGGGTGTTGGTGCTCGGAGATATGTTTGTGTATGGTTTACAGCAGTACGCTGAATGCAGGCATGTTGCAAAGAACTTTGATGTCAAAGGAGTGGAGGTGGTGTGGAGCACTGTGCCTGATTGCAATGTACAGGGAATTGTACAAGTTTGTGCGGATATGGCCATGATGAACAGTCCGCATGTGGTAGTTTTGCACTATGGTGCTTTCCATTTGGGCAACGTCAGTGCCCCTACTTTGTTGGCTGATTTGGAATGCTTGGTCCAAGCCGTAGTGAAGATCCTTCCAAATGCGAAAGTAATTTTTTCTGGATTACTACCTAGGGCAATATGGGACAATAGTTCAGTTTTTTGTCCTCAGCAAAACATTGCTAGGTGTGTCATCAACCGAAGCATGTGTGCCTTCATGCTTACAGCTGGTATGTTCTTCTGTAACAATGAGAATATTGATGCCAGTAATGCTGTTAATTTTAAAGAAGATGGCATTTCTTTATCTTTTACCGGAAATGCCTTTTTATTTTGGAATGTAAGGGTTGCTTTGGAGAAGGTTATGTGAATATTTTAGGAGTAAAGTAAGAAGTAAGAAAAAAAAACAAGAACAAAAATATAAAATAACAGGTGTCTGTCAAGCATCTGTAAAAAAAAAAACGGCTCTTTTCAGAGCCAACTTCAAAGGGGAAATGGGGCATCCTATTTAAATTTACATTCACCACGCTCAGATTTTCGATGTGTCCGCGGACATGGCGGTAGTCCGCGGACATGAAAATCACTACGAGGGGGTTAGTATGTTCTATGTTACATGTCAGGGATATTATGGTTAAGTTGTGTTACTAAAAACCTATGAAATTCAGTGAAAAAACTTTGTTAAAGGGACGTTATGGTTCCAAGTAAAACCGAAAAACCCTTGAAATTCGCCAGTTATGGTAACATAAGCAACCATAACTCGCGCCACCGTGCACTGCTAACACTAACACCCAGGACATCGAAGATGACATCACAAATGTCATTGATGGCATAACTGATGACATCACATGGCTGGCTTTCCCTTTTTATATATATATATATATATATATATACTTTATTGTGATACAATCCAAAAATTGGGTTTTACACAACTCATAGGTATATACATCCCAAGAACATATATACATCTCAAAGCAAAAAGCGTCTAACATCAGGTGCCGGGGTGAGCAAGAGATACACCTGGGGTCTAAGATATCTATGGGTAACATGAAGTACTGCCTCATACCCTTTTAGGGTAGCTAAATGCTCCACATTCAAACACCAGTCCCACTTGTTCAGCTTATCTTGGAATGCTCTTTTCTGGTGAATAAACGGTAAGTGTTTTAGCTTTTCATAGGGCCAGTCAATCTCCATAAACAGTGATTCATTCAACTGTTTATAAGACCCACCCCTAGGATGTTTTTCCAGATCAAAGCTTTGCCCTGTCAGTTTGAGCAATTTACAACGTGGGTTGGCTAAGGCTTTCAAGTAGAAGGAGCCTCTCGCGCGCAGTGCCATCCCACTCAGGGAGACAAGACCCAGTTCCAATCTTAGATACTGTACTGAACAAGAAGGTCCCAGGCCAAAGACAGAGCGCCAGTAGTGTCCCTCTAGAATGTTTAGCCACGTCAAGTCTTGCATTGCTAAGGCCTCCAGGCCATATAGTACAGCAGGGACAAAGCACTGCATGTACAACTTCATAATACCAGCCATACTAAAGCCAGCAGTCCCCTTAGCAAATCTACATGCCTGAAGGGTAAGCAATTTAGCTCGTCTTTTTTTGTTTCTGATAATGGCTTCATAGTCTGATAAGGCCATAAAATCCAGCCCCAGATATGGGTATTGCTTCACCAGTGCAATGGTTCCCAAGTTAGTATCAATGCCAGAACGTCTTGGCCCTTTTCTTGCAATAGCCATTATTTTTGTTTTTTCCAAGTTTATAACAAGACCCAGTTTAGCAGAATATTCCTGTAGTTCATTAAGTAGAGTCTTGATACCGGATAGTGTCCGGTCGAATAGAATTAAGTCATCTGCATATAGCATTCCCGTAAGTGGGGTATCCTTCAATTTAGGAGGGCAGTTTGATTTTGATGCCATACGTGCCAGCAGATCTGCTATATATAAATTATATAGCCTAGGAGCCGTTACGCATCCCTGCTTTACTCCTATGTTGGTACAAATCTCTTTGGTTACCTCCCCTCGGTCATTAAGGCGGACCCTTGTTACGGTATTACTATGCAGGGCTATCAGAATATCTACAATCCGCTGTGGGCATTCCATATCTTTTAGCTTACACCACAGGGTATCCCGATCCACCAGATCGAAAGCACTTGTGAAGTCTATAAACAGAATGAAGAGTGTGGCATCCTTACAGCTCATGGTGTTATTTATTAGCATGTCTAGGACCCTGATGTTATGGGTAGTGCCTGCTTCGGGTCTAAAGCCAGTTTGGGCATAATGCAAAATCTGTCTTTCAGAAACCCAATTTTCAATCTCTTTAAGGACCAGCGTGTTAAAGATTTTGCTGCTCACATCCAGCATTGAGAGTAGGCGATAGTTGTCCGATAGAGTACGCTCCCCCTTTTTATATATAGGTATTAATACAGACTTCTTCCAAGAAGAAGGAATTTGGCTAGATCTACAAATCCTTGAATATAATGTGAGTAGTATCTGTGCCCAATTATGTGGGTCCTGCTTCATACCACATTAGCTAGACCATTAGGGCCTGGGGCATTGGATAATTTTAAATTCAGTATAGCCTGTTTTATACACCTATAGCTCAGGGGGAGGGGCCAAGTTTGCAACCCCATAGTGCTTTGTGTATTGGTCATATTCTCTCTGAAGAATTTGTTTGAAATATAATCTACCCATTTTTCTCCCTGGATGGGGTTTAGGACCTTCAACTTCTGTTCTCCCCCCGCCTTTGCCAATATTTGCCAGATCTTGCGGCTATTTTTACTGCAAAGAGCTTCAGCGAATTTTTGCCATTTACTTCTTTTTTGAGTCTGGCGGTACCTTTTTAGCCAATTGTGATAATTACGTTTTATCTTTAAGGTCTCCAAAGTAAATGTGTCCACCTCGGAAGTAGAAGTTTTGTGTGCTCTTAGGGATCTTAAAGCTCTTCGCATAAGGCGTTTCTGGTCTCTGATATTAGCATCAAATGTTCGAGTGCCCCCACTCTTCCAACTTATCATCGGGGTAGGGTTAGCTTTAAAGAGTGAGTGTGTTAAATAGGTAATCCAAGTTTCAATTTCCTCAGGACTCTTACCCCACATTAGTTGCTTAATGGTCTTATCACTAGGGAGGGAGATAGAGATCATTTTTTCAATATATCTGTGTGTCCATCTAATCTTGTTACCCGCAAGGTTAGAGGCCAAGTCTTTACAGGCATCCACCTTTATACTGTCCCCTCCACCCTCTACAACCAGTGTGATGGATCCATGATCACTAAAGTCGTTCAACATGATGTCTAAATGCATGACATATGAGAGGATACACTCCGATACGGCCACATAGTCCAGAACAGAGCTCTTTTCCCCAACAGCCCAGGAGTCTTTCCCAGGTATATCTCCCCTAGTACGACCATTTAGGATGGTCAAGTTCCATTCTCTAATAATGTCCAACCAGAGGCTTCCTTTGTTATTACTCTTCGATAGGGGCATATCACATATATTCTGGACATAACGGTAGTTCCCACACCCTTCCAAATCAACACATTTTGCATTTAGATCTCCACAAAGTATCACTGCTGGCTTTTTATCCCCAGTGTACCAAGCAGACAATATGGTGTCCAATTTATCTCCAATGGATTCTGTGTTCTGCTCACCCGGCGGGTCGTAGATATTGATGATCAGGACCTCATTACAACCTGCCCAACCACCCGGAGGGTTTATTTCAATCGCCAGGGCATTGCCTCCTGGGCTGTCCTGGTAAATCAGTTTCGGGTTGTATGAGGACTTTACACCAATTAGGAGACCCCCTTTCGGTCTACCCCTATCTCCCCTTACTGCCATACATTGAAATATGGTATAGCCATCGAACACCAAATCAAAAGTTACCCAGGTTTCTTGTAGTAAGAATATGTCCGCAGCTAATAGGATATTACAAGAGGCTCCCTCATTTATCCAATGGCTATGTCCCCTCGTATTCCAACTAGTGATGGTAAAAGTTCATTCCCTTTTCTTCTGGTCTAACATTCCTTGCAGCCATTCCCAACCTTGTTCATCACTGAGTCTTTGAACAGCCTTTGATGTTGTTGATCCAGCTGCACCAGAGGTACAAGCGCAAGAGCATTTCAAACATTTTTCCTCCATCGCAGCAGTAGGTATGGGTACGTCTAATTTGTATCCCAGATATTCTAGGGACGACCAGTTTGCCTTATCATGGCAGCTGTCTCTGGTAAGCAGCAATTAATTGTGGTTAATTTTACTCCTTTTTGGAGCGAGGGTTCAACAAAGCTGACATCGCTATTATTTAGTATCCTCAGTGATGGAATTTTTGAGAGAAGAGCGAAGAGTGCAGATCTATTTAATTGAATGCCCTTTTTTCACCCTCAATGGGCGCTATGGTAACCTTTTTAATGTCCAATTTAATATCCAGTTTTTCCAGGCTCAAGGGCCCCCTGCTCTCCACACAAGGGGTTTTGGTAGGAATGTGTTGGGGGGGAGAAGGGGTCGGTACAGCAGCCTCAGTTGCCTGCTTGGGTATAGATACAGAGTTTTGTAGCCCTGCTCCTAATTCTGAGCAGTTTGACATCTGGACTTCCGAGTGCTGATTGGGTTGTCCCAGTTGTTCCTCCATAAGCCATCTGGTTAATGTGCCCACTGTTTGGGCCGATCTTCGTTTCCTTCTGGCCACCCGTTTACGTTGTTTTTTAGATACATTTTTAACCGGTGGCCGCGGGGTAGAGTTTCGGGGCGGGGGGGAGTTGTTAGTTCTTTCCTCAGCTTTCTTTGCCTGTCTTCTCTGTTTTCTGGAGGGCTGTGTTCTATTTTCCACCACCCCCTCCCCCACAAAAGGAGATCCATGTTCCTCCTCCGTCGTAGTTTCTTTGTCTAATGTTGGTCTTAGGATTGTCTTTCCCCGACCCTTTGGAGGTATAGCAGTGGGTGGTAGTTCCCGTAAATCAATGCAAGAGATGATTGGTGATTTGTTAGAGGCACTCAGCAGTTTGTAGAGAGCCAGGACCACTCTCCCCTGGGCTTTTTGATCTTCGTGGATCCTGCCACAGAGTTTTAGCAATATTTTGATGGCAAAGTTAAGTGTTGAATTCCCAGATTGTGATGTTTCATGCGTACTATAGTCTGGTGGTGCAAGATCACGTACAGAGTTTCCAGAATCGAAGGCCATGTTTGGACTAGCTGATAAGCGTGGATCCCTTCATGTAGGTATAGGGATAATAGTTGGTGAGGGAGAGGACAGGAGAGGGTCTGTTTGCGAGGCAGAGGAAACAAGAATGGGGTGTTCCTCATCCCCCAACAGTGGTGTTTTATCCAATTTCTCCAAGATCGGCAAAGTGGTTCCTCTTGGTGCTGGGGTGTCTGGTATAAAATCACTAAGGACAGGGGACCCTCCGGCTTTTTCCTCCATTTGTTTCCCCTCTTGTGTACCCACTCGCTCCTGAAGGGCATAGCACAACTGTAACAGAGAGTCATTATCAAGATCCAATGGTAGATAACTACCTTCTCCCTCTATTTGGGGCGTATTCCCTTTTTTCGGGTCAATCGCATGCCTTCCCTCCTGTGGTTTACTGGGAAAATATGCACCAGGGGGCCCTTTAGGGGGACCACCTCTTTGCCTCCTGCGACATTTATATCACCATTTTCCGCCAAAGGGGTTTTACTCAAGTCCGCTATAGGTCCTTTATTAGATCGTAGGCCATAAGGTTTCCTCCCCCTTGCTTGCCGTTTTATTTCGGTTTGTTGCCTTACCCGGCATTCTCTTTGCCAAGATAGATCTAGTTATAGCTCCTTTATTAGCCCAGTTCAAGTCCAAGGAAGGGAATAGGTAAGGAGCCGCCTTTTTGAGCAGCACCGCTACCTTGGGCTAAGGCAACTTATTGCCACACTCCCGAAGGGTTTGCCTAGTATAACCAGCAGATTACAGTGGTAGTGTAGGCAATAAGAAGGTTAGGGAGAGACCTTGGCCTTTTGGCACTAAGGCAATGTCTAGTTCTGGTCAGTCACCTTCGCCTTCCTCACTCTCACGTTTTATAATAAAATTATAAAAATAAAGAATAAATAAACTATTTTTCAATGATCACATAGTAATAGTGTAGACTGATTACCTGTACGTGCACCGTGATGTTTGAGTCCGCACTTGATGTTTGGCTTGATTAGGAATCCTGGAGGGATCAAAGAGGGAATTACCTCCGCAGTCTCCCTCGGTGCGCCACCAGTGCCTAACAGCTGCACAACAGCCGTTGCCCTCTACTCCTACCGGGCTCAACGCCGCGAGGGTGAGCGCGGGTGCGTTTTCACAAAGATTTCACTCACGTGATAGGTCACGTGGTCGCGAGTGGTCTCCGCCCCCTCCAGGGAACGAAAAAGAACTCCACGCTTTGCAGTGGCTAGCCCTGTAGCCTCGTTGCCTCCAGATTACACGTTAGTGTAGCAGCTAGTCTTGTTTGTATTGAGCAAACACAGCGCTCGCCTGAACGCGGGTGCGTTTTCACGAAGATTTCACTCACGTGATAGGTCATGTGGTCGCGAGTGGTCTCCGCCCCCTCCAGGGAACGAAAAAGAACTCCACGCTTTGCAGTGGCTAGCCCTGTAGCCTCGTTGCCTCCAGATTACACGTTAGTGCAGCAGCTAGTCTTGTTTGTATTGAGCAAACACAGCGCTCGCCTGAACGCGGGTGCGTTTTCACGAAGATTTCACTCACGTGATAGGTCACGTGGTCGCGAGTGGTCTCCGCCCCCTCCAGGGAACGAAAAAGAACTCCACGCTTTGCAGTGGCTAGCCCTGTAGCCTCGTTGCCTCCAGATTACACGTTAGTGCAGCAGCTAGTCTTGTTTGTATTGAGTATGTATCCTTTACTGACATATCGAAGCCACATAGTTTTCTGCAGTAACAGTCAGGAAGTAAAAGTTGAAAAGGTACTATATTTGTAGACTTGGGTTCCTGTCACATCATATATGAAACATGTACGTAGCGGAAGATACAGGCTTGAAAGAGAGGAATCCTTTCTGTGCATGAAGATAATCATTATGGTATCAGCACTTTGTCATAGTTTTAGTTTTTATTACTCTACCTTCCCTCTATATGCTCATATTTGTATACATTATAGTCACTGTCCATAGAGTGAATGGGAAAAAAATTTTGCTCGCGTCTACAGCCCAAACCGCTGGACGGATTTCCACCAAATTTGGACCAGGATCAGCGGCTTGGTCCCGAAAGCATGCTTTTGCAAATCTGGTGAAAATTCGTCCAGTAGTTTTTTTTTTTAAATGACCAAAAAGTAGGTTAAAAAAAATTAGTGATATCTGTGTTCGGTTTGCGGATACGCTTCCCTGTTCGCTCCGCGGAAAGTGTCCTGATTGGCCAATCGTCTTGCGTGATGTTCGCGGACATGCAAAGTGTTCGCTGATTGGACGGCGTGGAGCGTGAAATGCGTCAGATTTTTCGGTAGCGTCCGCCATATTGGATTCGCGGACGTCCCGGACAGTGCGGTGAAACTTTGTTCAAAATGTGTATTTTGTAGAGTGTGTTGGTGTGTAGGAGTGTTTGGGGAGGGTGGGAGTGTGTGAGATAGGATGAAAGTTGTGTTTTTTATGTGTTAGACGTTCTTTTTGTGTTCGATTTGTTTGCGGACATCACGGGTGTTCTGGAATTTTCTAAATAAACTGACTAGGGGGTGTTCTAAGGAGTCAAAATGTGTCCGTTTTGTTCGCAAGCAAAGTGAAACTGTTCTAAGAACACTCGCGGTGTCCGGGGAGTGTTTGTAGGGGGTGTCCTGAGGACGCTGTCCATATTGTTCTTTGTCAAGTTGAATGTGTCCTAAGAACACTCGCGGTGTCCTGAAATGTTCGCAAATAAACAAGATGGTGGTGTTCTGAAGACGCTTCTAAGAACACTCCCGGTGTCCGGGGAGTGTTCGTAGGGGGTGTCCTGAGGACGCTGTCCGTATTGTTCTTTGTCAAGTTGAATGTGTCCTAAGAAGACTCGCGGTGTCCTGAAATGTTTGCAAATAAACAAGATGGGGGTGTTCTAAAGATGTTTTTGAGAACACTCCCGGTGTCCTGGAATGTTCGTAGGGGGTGTCCTGAGGACGCTGTCCGTATTGTTCTCTGTCAAGTTGAATGTGTCCTAAGAACACTTGCGGTGTCCTGAATTGTTCGCAAATAAACAAGATGGGGGTGTTCTGAAGACGTTTTTAAGAACACTCCCGGTGTCCTGGAATGTTCGTAGGGGGTGTCCTTAGGACGGTGTCCGTATTGTTCGTTATTAAGTTGAAAGTGTTCTAAGAACTATCGCGTTGTTCTGAAATGTTCGTAGGGGATGACCTGAAAACGGTGTCCGTATTGTTCGCTGGCAAGCTCAAAGTGTTCTAAGAACACTCACATTGTTCGCGGACATTAAAAGTTTCCCATAGATCATAGTTGAAATGTTTGACTCTATGGATGTGATAAAAAAAATCCATGTTGGATTTAAAAAAAAACCTTTTTCTGTTATGCTACAGTTTATTTGTTTGTTTGTTTTCAGTGTTCACTTGTTGTTTCTAGCTAATGCTTTATACTTTGCTTTGTTGTATTTCTTTTGGAACAGTAACAGATTCTTCATTTGTTTTGATATTATAAAATTTTGGAGCAGTTAGATACCAATTGGCGTATTCTAACTGTCTATTTTTTTAATATATAGTAGTGGTTTTCATTTACCTATTTGGATATTGTTACATTTTGGGACAGTTAGATACCAATTGGCGGATTCTAACTGTGTATTTTTTGGTGGTATTCATTTATCTGATTAGTTGTTGTAGAATCTTTGAGCAGTTAGATTTGGAGTATTCTAACAGTTTATATTTTTGTAACACAAATATACTGAAAGGTTTAAATACAGTTTATTTATCAAATTTTGGTTTTAAGAACATCAAATAAGCGTTTGTAAGATTTGCTGGTAATCTCTGCTTTAGAGTAATGGTACTATCATTACATTCAAACCATCCACATTTCTTTTTTATGTATGCAATGTAGTGCCCTGAATTGGTTGTGGCTCCTGCGTGGTAGATTATACCTATTGTTGTGAAGGTTTTCTTACCAAGTGATATTTGACCATGTGTGAATCCAGTCAGCTTGCAGTTGTTTTTGGTACCATCTGCATTGTAACGTAGAAGCATTAGTATTACGTATTTACTATGTGTTTGTATTACTAACGTGGAGCGATTATCTGAATTGCAGGTAGAGCATAATCTACCATGGTTTGCATTTTGTACAAGTTGCTGAAATGGAATGGATTCACAATTTGGTATTGATATATATATGAAGCGTTCATTGGGGATTTCTTCTTGTGTCACATTGTTGCAGAGAGTGCATGTATGTTTCCACATGTATGAAATCTGAAAGATTTCATTCATAGGTATGTTTTTGTTTTCCAGTACTTGTAGTAAGTACATTAGAAATTCTTGTGGATCTTCCTGTGAGTTTATAGTGAATTTCACCATTCCAGCACAGTAGTCCAATTGTCGTCTTATTCCAAAAACACTATGGGGGTAATTCATAGAATTCAGCGCACAAGTGGCGCACGCGGCTGGCGCACAGTGTGCGCTTGCGAATCCCTGCGCCAGCCGCGTGCGCTAAAATCCATTTCCGCGCACAGCGTATTCATGGATTCCAGCCACCAAAACCAGCCGTGGCGCACAGTTGCGCAGCGACCCTGCAGCAGCGCCAGTTACGCCTCCAAGAACGCTTCTCGCGCAGGGAAAAGCCATCAAAATCCCCAACCGAGCGCAAAGGGCAGCAGCAAACGCAGAGCTGGGAGCGTGTATTCCAGGGGTGTGCGGGTGTTTCCATACACGACTGGGCTGGGTACGTGTATTTCAGGGGTGCGCGAGAAAGTCTACACGCGATTGGCCTGGGTACGTGGATTTCAGGGGTGCGCGAGAAAGACTACACACGATTGGCCTGGGTACGTGGATTTCAGGGGTGCGCGAGAAAGTCTACACACGATTGGCCTGGGTACGTGGATTTCAGGGGTGCGCGAGAAAGACTACACGCGATTGGCCTGGGTATGCGGATTTCAGGGGTGCGCGAGAAAGTCTACACGCGATTGGCCTGGGTACGTGGATTTCAGGGGTGCGAGAGAAAGTCTACACGCGATTGGCCTGGGTACGTGGATTTCAGGGGTGCGCGAGAAAGTCTACACGCGATTGGCCTGGGTACGTGGATTTCAGGGGTGCGCGAGAAAGTCTACACGCGATTGGCCTGGGTACGTGGATTTCAGGGGTGCGCGAGAAAGTCTACACGCGATTACACGCGATTGGCCTGGGTACGTGGATTTCAGGGGTGCGCGAGAAAGTCTACACGCGATTGGCCTGGGTACGTGGATTTCAGGGGTGCGCGAGAAAGTCTACACGCGTTTGGCCTGGGTACGTGGATTTCAGGGGTGCGCGAGAAAGTCTACACGCGATTGGCCTGGGTACGTGGATTTCAGGGGTGCGCGAGAAAGTCTACACGCGATTGGCCTGGGTACGTGGATTTCAGGGGTGCGCGAGAAAGTCTACACGCGATTGGCCTGGGTACGTGGATTTCAGGGGTGCGCGAGAAAGTCTACACGCGATTGGCCTGGGTACGTGGATTTCAGGGGTGCGCGAGAAAGTCTACACGCGATTGGCCTGGGTACGTGGATTTCAGGGGTGCGCGAGAAAGCCTACACGCGATTGGCCTGGGTACGTGGATTTCAGGGGTGCGCGAGAAAGTCTACACGCGATTGGCCTGGGTACGTGGATTTCAGGGGTGCGCGAGAAAGTCTACACGCGATTGGCCTGGGTACGTGGATTTCAGGGGTGCGCGGGTGGTGGGTGTGCGGGAAGTTCAAGACGTGAATTGGCAGTGTGGGTCCTCCCAGGTCTCCCCTCTACCCCCTCCACGACCTCTGCAGGCATCCCACACCACAGGGGACTACCCTGCACCCCATGTCATGTTCCACAGGCAGCCCATCCACCATGGCCATGCCCCCAGCCAAGCCACATGTCCCCTTGCACCCCCACCCCCCAGCACTGTGGGGCACCTGCCAGCAGGCCCCCACCCATGTCCAACTCCTGTTCCCCACCACCCCCACCCCCCAGCACTGTGGGGCACCCTCCACCAGGCCCCCACCCATGTCTCCCAGCACCCCCACCCCCCAGCCACCAGGGGCAGCCTCCACCAGGCCCCCACCCATGTCTCCCAGCACCCCCACCCCCCAGCCACCAGGGGCAGCCTCCACCAGGCCCCCACCCATGTCTCCCACCACCCCCACCCCCCAGCCACCAGGGGAAGCCTCCACCAGGCCCCCACCCATGTCTCCCACCACCCCCACCCACCAGCCACCAGGGGCAGCCTCAACCAGGCCCCCACCCATGTCCGACTCATGTCTCACAGCACCCCCACCTCCCAGCCACCAGGGGCAGCCTCCACCAGGCCCCCACCCATGTCTCCCAGCACCCCCACCCCCCAGCCACCAGGGGCAGCCTCCACCAGGCCCCACCCATGTCCGACTCATGTCTCCCAGCACCCCCACCCCCCCAGCCACCAGGGGCAGCCTCCACCAGGCCCCCACCCATGTCTCCCAGCACCCCCACCCCCCAGCCACCAGGGGCAGCCTCCACCAGGCCCCCACCCATGTCTCCCAGCACCCCCACCCCCCAGCCACCAGGGGCAGCCTCCACCAGGCCCCCGCCCATGTCCGACTCATGTCTCCCAGCACCCCCACCCCCCAGCCACCAGGGGCAGCCTCCACCAGGCCCCCACCCATGTCTCCCACCACCCCCAGCCACCAGGGGCAGCCTCCACCAGGCCCCACCCATGTCCGACTCATGTCTCCCAGCACCCCCACCCCCCCAGCCACCAGGGGCAGCCTCCACCAGGCCCCCACCCATGTCTCCCAGCACCCCACCCCCCAGCCACCAGGGGCAGCCTCCACCAGGCCCCCACCCATGTCTCCCAGCACTCCCACCCACCAGCCACCAGGGGCAGCCTCCACCAGGCCCCCACCCATGTCTCCCAGCACCCCCACCCCCCAGCCACCAGGGGCAGCCTCCACCAGGCCCCCACCCATGTCTCCCACCACCCCCACCCCCAGCCACCAGGGGCAGCCTCCACCAGGCCCCCACCCATGTCTCCCACCACCCCCACCCCCCAGCCACCAGGGGCAGCCTCCACCAGGCCCCACCCATGTCCGACTCATGTCTCCCAGCACCCCCACCCCCCAGCCACCAGGGGCAGCCTCCACCAGGCCCCCACCCATGTCTCCCAGCACCCCCACCCCCCAGCCACCAGGGGCAGCCTCCACCAGGCCCCCACCCATGTCTCCCAGCACCCCCAACCCCCAGCCACCAGGGGCAGCCTCCACCAGGCCCCCACCCATGTCTCCCACCACCCCCACCCACCAGCCACCAGGGGCAGCCTCCACCAGGCCCCCACCCATGTCTCCCAGCACCCCCACCCCCCAGCCACCAGGGGCAGCCTCCACCAGGCCCCCACCCATGTCTCCCACCACCCCCACCCCCCAGCCACCAGGGGCACCCTCCACCAGGCCCCCACCCATGTCTCCCACCACCCCCACCCCCCAGCCACCAGGGGCAGCCTCCACCAGGCCCCCACCCATGTCTCCCAGCACCCCCACCCCCCAGCCACCAGGGGCAGCCTCCACCAGGCCCCACCCATGTCCGACTCATGTCTCCCAGCACCCCCACCCCCCCAGCCACCAGGGGCAGCCTCCACCAGGCCCCTACCCATGTCTCCCAGCACCCCCACCCACCAGCCACCAGGGGCACCCTCCACCAGGCCCCCACCCATGTCTCCCAGCACCCCCACCCCCCAGCCACCAGGGGCAGCCTCCACCAGGCCCCCACCCATGTCTCCCACCACCCCCACCCACCAGCCACCAGGGGCAGCCTCAACCAGGCCCCCACCCATGTCCGACTCATGTCTCCCAGCACCCCCACCCCCCAGCCACCAGGGGCAGCCTCCACCAGGCCCCCACCCATGTCTCCCAGCACCCCCACCCCCCAGCCACCAGGGGCAGCCTCCACCAGGCCCCACCCATGTCCGACTCATGTCTCCCAGCACCCCCACCCCCCAGCCACCAGGGGCAGCCTCCACCAGGCCCCCACCCATGTCTCCCAGCACCCCCACCCCCCAGCCACCAGGGGCAGCCTCCACCAGGCCCCCACCCATGTCTCCCAGCACCCCCACCCCCCAGCCACCAGGGGCAGCCTCCACCAGGCCCCCACCCATGTCTCCCAGCACCCCCACCCCCCAGCCACCAGGGGCAGCCTCCACCAGGCCCCCACCCATGTCTCCCACCACCCCCACCCCCCAGCCACCAGGGGCAGCCTCCACCAGGCCCCCACCCATGTCTCCCAGCACCCCCACCCCCCAGCCACCAGGGGCAGCCTCCACCAGGCCCCACCCATGTCCGACTCATGTCTCCCAGCACCCCCACCCCCCCAGCCACCAGGGGCAGCCTCCACCAGGCCCCCACCCATGTCTCCCAGCACCCCCACCCCCCAGCCACCAGGGGCAGCCTCCACCAGGCCCCCACCCATGTCTCCCAGCACCCCCACCCACCAGCCACCAGGGGCAGCCTCCACCAGGCCCCCACCCATGTCTACCAGCACCCCCACCCCCCAGCCACCAGGGGCAGCCTCCACCAGGCCCCCACCCATGTCTCCCAGCACCCCCACCCACCAGCCACCAGGGGCAGCCTCCACCAGGCCCCCACCCATGTCTCCCAGCACCCCCACCCCCCAGCCACCAGGGGCAGCCTCCACCAGGCCCCCACCCATGTCTACCAGCAACCCCACCCCCCAGCCACCAGGGGCAGCCTCCACCAGGCCCCCACCCATGTCTCCCAGCACCCCCACCCACCAGCCACCAGGGGCAGCCTCCACCAGGCCCCCACCCATGTCTCCCAGCACCCCCACCCCCCAGCCACCAGGGGCAGCCTCCACCAGGCCCCCACCCATGTCTCCCAGCACCCCCACCCACCAGCCACCAGGGGCAGCCTCAACCAGGCCCCCACCCATGTCTCCCAGCACCCCCACCCCCCAGCCACCAGGGGCAGCCTCCACCAGGCCCCCACCCATGTCTCCCAGCACCCCCACCCCCCCAGCCACCAGGGGCAGCCTCCACCAGGCCCCCACCCATGTCCGACTCATGTCTCCCAGCACCCCCACCCCCCCAGCCACCAGGGGCAGCCTCCACCAGGCCCCCACCCATGTCTCCCAGCACCCCCACCCCCCAGCCACCAGGGGCAGCCTCCACCAGGCCCCCACCCATGTCCGACTCATGTCTCCCAGCACCCCCACCCCCCCAGCCACCAGGGGCAGCCTCAACCAAGCCCCCACCCATGTCCAGGAACAGAGACTTCCATGCTGTCATGTGTGCAATCTGCACAGGGCTCCCCATGTCACAATCAAACACATGCAACAACCATGCGGTTCACACATTACAGGTCGCACATGCATTACCATGATGTCCCTGCACACATACATGCGTACATGGCCTATGTCACACATGCAGGCAAGTATCAGACAACCAGCACACTGCAACATGCCCTGTCTCACACAGCAATGCTTGTCCACTTACCGCTCAACTCCAGACGGGTCTCCCTCTCAAGGACCTGGCTGTGGAGCTCTGGGTGTGCGCGTTCCAGGACCCTCAACTGGATGGAACTCATGCGGCCCCGGCCCCCCTCCACAAGGCGCCGGGCCTTCATGAGGGTCCTGGACCTCAAGTCCTCCCAGCGCTTCTTGACCTTCTGGATGGTGCGGGTTGCCACCCCCTCCGTGTCCTCTCCCGTCCTTCCCTGTTGGCGCGGGACGATCCGAAGAGGGCATCATACTGCCCCAGGACATGCTCCACCAGGACACCAACTTCGGTGGCAGTGAAGCTGGTGCCCCTCTGCCCCTCTGCCCCTCTGGCCGGGGGTTGCAACTGGTGTCAGATGTGGATGTGCTCGACATGGCAACCCCAGGGGCAGGAGTGGGTGACCAACTGGGTCCTGGGGCTGGGCTGTGGAGCGATGTCATTTGAGTCGGGACTCTTCTGTACCAGCAGGGGTGGACACAGCAACTGGACCCCTGCAGATGGCTGATGTGCAGGCACCAAATGGCAGGGCACGGTGGCAGCAGGCAGGCAGCAGCAGATGGCATGTGGGAGGCTGCTTGGGGCACTGGGGGCCAGTGAATTGGCCTTCTGGGCAGGAGCGTGGTCTTCCTTGTGTTTTCGCGTGGCCAGCTTCATACGGAGTGATTAGGCACGTGAAAAATCTGCACGCTGCGTGTAATGCGCGTAAGCGCGCGTGAAAAACTGCACGTCCGCATGTAATAGGAGGAAAGGGCCCATGCATAAGTGTGCGCGCGTGAAAAACTGCACGTCCGCGTGTAATGCGCATAATCAAACGTGAAAAAGTGCACGTCCGCATGTGACGTGACGCGCGCATGCGTTTCCCTCAGCACGGGTTAAAGGTGAGCGGGCCCAGCTGTTCGCTGTACGTGCCTTTCGTGGAGACCGACATGTGTTGCTGCTTCCAGTTGTTTCGCGCGCCATCTACTTCACAGCTCTCAAGGACGTATCTCTTCTTTTGGCGGGGGTATTGGCTACGCGTGTTTTTCTGCATCGCGCTAGTCAGACGGTGAGTCGCAAACGCTCCTTTTCCCACTGCGGGTGCCCCTGTGTATCGCACCCATTTTCGATGTCATCGTAGCCTGCGTGTCCCACGCGTACGCGTTATACGTGTTACTGGGTGCCACCGCGTACTGCGGGAGGTTTAATCCACGCACGTAGGCTGCAGGGTTGCGTGCACGGTTTTACTGCAGTTTTGGGGTGCCTGAGCGTTGCGTGACCCGTCAACACATCACCGGGGTCACATACAGCCTTGCAGGTGCAGGGGGGCTGTTAACATCTTGCTTCCCACCCCCTTCACCCCAATTGCCCAGGTCAATTGTGCTGTACACCTCCCATTGGCACCACTCCATCTGTGCCAGCACTATTACATCTGTGCCATGGTAGGGAGGCTACCAAAGGTGAGGGGCGCCTCAGCTGGGCGTCCTCCTCGTGGCGGGCGTGGTCGGGGACGTGGCCGTGGTGACCAGGGAGTAGGGGGACTCCAGGGTGTCCAGGACAGCCACAGAGGGGGAAGAGGCAGGGGTGCGCCACTTGAGCACAATGTTGTGCCATGTGTTGGTGCAGCCATGCCACCACCCCCTGTGGTTCAGGGGGATGCAGCTCCTGCATCTGGCACTGGCACCCGTATGACCCGGCAGTCCGTTTCATCGACTGCCACGGGCCCAAGGGTAGCGGTAGCTGCAGGTGCAGTTGTGGACACCGCCACCCAGGCTCAGGGTCTGCCAGCGCAGGCTGCGTTGGCACTTGAAGAGCCCTTGGTAGATCTCCAACAGGCCAGGGGGGAAACCATTGGGGCAGGCCGGGCTGCTCAGACCAAGACACGTGTCCCTGGGGCAGTCATGTCATCTGCTGCCCCGAACAGCCGGGTGTTGGCAAGTGCAGGGGCAGATGCACCCAACAGCACCCCGGTTGTGAGTCTGCCAACCAGGACCGTTGCGGTCAATGACCCTGCCACAGCTGATGTTGCTGCGCAGGGTCCATTAGTGGGCACCCAGCTGCCACTGACACAAGTCAGGCCTTTGGTCATCCCTCCACCTGCCACTCCCTCGGCTCAATCCACCCAACCCACTGGCCATACTGGTCAGGGCGGCATTAGCCAGCCAGGGTCTGCGCCACAGTCCAAGAGGAGGAAGGTTGCATCTGCAGCACAGGCTGGGACCCCACACACAGCCACGACCTCCTGCACGTCGAGGAAGAAGCCTTTCTGTAAGCAGGAACTGGACTTCCTCGTGGACTACGTGCGGGGACACAGCCGTGACATGCTAGTGGGTGCCAATAGTCAGACTACGGCTGCCCAACGTGACACCCACTGGAAGCATGTGGCGGAACATGTCAGTTCATTCGGCCATGAGGTGCGCACGGCGCAGGAGTGCAAAAAGCGCTGGAATGACATCAAGCGCAGCACTAAGGCCAAGCGTGCCTCAAATTACAACTTGACTCTGGTGACTGGCGGTGGGCCTGCACCAGAGGAGGAAGAACTCACTCCGCATGAGGCTCTCGTTGCGGAGTTCATACCACCAGAATTGGTCGAAGGTGTGGGAGAGATGCTGGACTTTGATGCCCAGTCCAGTGAGTGTTGATGCGTAGTTGTTGAGGACGTGTGTGTTTCACTTGTGGGATGTGTTGTGCATGATTGCTGCTACATGTGACCTGTACATGGTTCTGATGTGTAAGTAATGCAATGCCACCGTCATGCGTGTCTCCTCTGCCTGCATGCGGGACTCCATGTGGCCATGCTCCCTTGCCCCTCCTCCGCCACTCTGCACCCCAGTTCCACCTTTGCACTGGTCTGCTACATTCTTGCCAATGTGTAGTTTCATGTTCATGTGTCCTGTGTAGATGCTAACTTCCAGCTTAGAAACTGCCAGACATATGCCGTGTGGTACAGCCTTAGTACTCGATGCAGGGCATCCCACTTGTACTGTGCATGGGTCAGATGTCCCGCAGGGACATGAGTGCCCCTTCATGCTCCATGTGCATTGCACACATGCCCCTATGTGTCCTTGACTGGATGATCACTGTAATATGAGTCCTTGGTTACATACATTGCCTGCCATATTATCGGCCTCCCCATGTCAACTGTGGCTCAGTCCTGCGTTGCACACATGTTTAGGCTCTGACAATCTGTGTGGCTCACAGGCCTCAGCCTGTTCAATGGCCAATGACTCTGTCCAACTCTTGTCGTGTCTTCTTCACACGTGGCCGGCCTCCGGATCTTCCATCATGTGTCCTGCCCACTGTCCCAGCATCATTTGCAGTGTTGTAATTGAAATCACATTAAGCTGTTGATGCCAGTCAACACTGCTTGTCAATACACAGGTGTATGGTCAGCCTTTTGATACCATGCTAGGCATCCCTGCTTTGGTACTGGGGTGGAGGGGTGCTTGCCTTCTAGACATGGTACACATTGAATACACAATGCACGTGATGTCTGATTTTGACATTGCACTGCCTTCACATTTCCTGGCACACACCATGGAGTGCTTGTACATGTAGGTAGTGAGTGGCGTACACATTTTCTGCACTGCTTAGACCCACTTCCATGCAAACTGCCACCTTTCAACAGGTCTGATCACAGAAGCTATTCTAAGTAGACCCAGCATGCATGCAAGGTCATATGTTGTGTGTCACATGTCTGCCAGATGCCTTTGCTGTCGGTGTGTGTGTGTGTGTGTTGTGTGCTTCTGACATGTGTACTGACCTTTTCCTCTCTATTTTTCAGGTGATGACGCAATGGATGCAGAGGATGGTGTTGTCATGCCAGACACAGGGTTGGTAAGACCACATCAACCCGGCACTAGTGGGGGTCGTGGGGTGGTAGGCCACGAAAACCCCCAAGTGCTGCAGTCCATCCTGTCTCTGGCTGCCTATGAGTCCAGCCTTGATGACGACTCTGACGTCCATGTTGAGTTGGATGACCATCAAGTCCATGTGTCAGGGGTGAGTGATTCTGATGTGGACACTCCTCTGTCTGCGACCCCTGCACTGAGGGATCAGACAGTCTTGGTTCCTCCGCCCGTGGTGGATCGGGACGCAGGGTCACCCTCCACACCAGTCACTGATGTGCCTGGGACATCACGTCGACGGGGGCATGTAGTCGTGCAGCCGCAGGCGGTGCCAACACAGCGAGGACCCCCGGTCCTTGGGTCCCGCAGGGGTCAAGCCCGGCAACGCGGTCGCCACGCGCAACCGCTGTATACTGAGTGGGAGCAAGACATGACTGCCAATTCAGAACGGCAGGGGGCAGCAATGGAGAACATCGCTGACAGCATGGAGCGTGTGGCCCGATCTGTGCTCCCCCCTGCTAGGCAGGTGCTTCTCCAGCAGCAGGCGGCACGGTCCACGGCCCGCTCACTCAGGCTGGGCATGGCGGCCTCAGACAGGACACGCCAGGCTGAAATGTCGTCTCTGCGTCAAGCAATTGCTGCTCACGCAGAGGCGCACATGGATGCCCTGAGGGAGGAGTATGCCTCCCTCAGATCCACTCTGGGTGTCCTTATGATGTCCCAGAGGCAGCAGGCAGAGGAGAGGTTTGCACAGCTTGAGCGCACCATCTCGGCTGAGCTACAGGCTTGCCGGGAGGTGCAGCGGTTTTCCAGCCAGGCCTTGCAGGAGGAACTCCGTGTTACACGTGCTACCTTGCAAGAGGAAGCACGTGTATCACGTGAGGTCCTGCATGCAGACCTATGTAACATCGCCACACAGAACCAGGCTCACCTGTCCGGCAGACTTGCTGCCGACGAGGGGCAAGCTGCGGCTAGGCGTGGCCAGGCTACTGTGCCACGTCCTCCTTACCAGGATGAGCCAGACTCGGACGACCATCTATCTCCCACATAGGTCGTGCTGTGAAGGCGTTGAGCCCATGGAGGTATTTTTTTTTGGCTCAGCATCATCGCATGTGGATGTTGAGCAGCACCCTGTACCTCCCCCCTCCTGGGTGCCTCCCCTCCCCCCCGGGTCGTATGTGGCCATTTTTGATTTTTCTTTTAGTTTAGTTAGTTAAGTTTCTGTTTGATAGTTAGTTTAAATAGGTAATGTAGGTTTTCCATAGTTAGTGTAATTAGTTAATAGTTGAGTTAGTTTAAAATTTGTAGTCTATTGTGCTTACATGTGACAGTGCGGTGCCTTGTGGTTTTTGAAGGCATCCACTGTCTGTTCCAGCTGGGCCCTTCATGGTTGTCTTGTGTATGTGTTTGCTGCTTGGGTTCCTTGATTCACATATGCCACTCCTGCCTCCCTTATCCATGGGCTCGCAAGGATGGTTCGGTGTAACAGATTTTTGCACAAGGGCTTTGGACTGTCATATCTGTGGCATGTCTGGTGCTTTTTGACTTGTGTTGACACCCCTAGTGGGGATGATTTAGGTGTAATTGTCCACTGTTCAGCTTTTGCTAGATGGGGCGTGTCATGATTAATGTGGACATTGATTGCTATGCATTGTGTATTATGTTTCATATCTTTCCTGTACACGTGCTTGTTGCAAATCATGCTGTAGATAGTGTTCCACACTTTGGAGGTGAAAGACGGACTGATGGTGTGATTTGTGATGTGACTCTCTGACATGGTCAAGTAATGAGATGCATGATGAGACACACACAGATCACTTTGATGCATTAATCATGTGTTTCATGCACTTTCTGCAGGGGGATGAGGCACCAGAGCACCTTTGCCAGCAGACATGGCCCATTGGACGACGTAATTCCTGACCCGTTTGTTGGTGCCCACATGCACATGTGTGCACAAGCAGAGCCACAGTGATTGCAGACCCACATCCTAGAACTGCTGACATGTTCCAAGGAACTCCAGGCAAGGTGAGCATCAAAGGGGGGCCACGAGACAGCAAAGCTTGCACCAGGCGAGTTGCACGTGCAGGCTTAGTCACAGCACTGAGGGTGAGCTTAGACAAATATTGGTGTTGAAGCACACAATGCAGCTCAGATGTGTTTGTGGACTGATGGCTGTTGATAGTAGGGTTGTCTGGGACACATGCGGGGGCAGTGGCACATACCCTGCGGTACACCAAGGTTCATTGAGGCACTTGTATCAACCATGTAGCCTTCCAAGACATGGAAAGGGGCAGCTCACAGGGACATACAGCAAGGGACATACTCGGGTGCAGTGCATGTCGATTCCACGTACTTCATTATAAATGCACTGGCAACTTTGTTTTGTCATGGTGGTACGCAACTTGCTCTGTAGTCATGGCTTGCCATATGGGTCTGTCTGCTTACCCAGGGAACATTGCATGTTGTGTGAATTGTGACACATTGGTGTTCCATTTGCCACGCACCCACCAGCGGCTGACTTACTGCATTAACTGTGAATGACCCATCACAGGGGTGATGTTATATATGGGTACGAAGCATGGAGCACAGATTGTCTGTTTGTAGAGTTGTATGTTGTTATGGGGCATGTTTTGTGTTGTGTTTTTGTGTAATTGGCACGTACAGGTTGCTGACTGTGTCTCTCTTTGCAGCATTGCAGTGCTCCTGTAACCGGACCTGAGAGTGCGCAGGCAGGAGGCCAGCACTCAAAACCAGAGCTAAGTGTCTTGTTGTATTTTCTTACAAACTGCCCTGCATAGGCTTGCTGGGGAGTGTACTGATGCATGGATGTATGTGTGGTCCTATTTGGTATGTTTTTTACCCTAATCACCCGTGATCCTATGCAATTTCGAAACCTGTACCCTCTACCCGGTGTTCCTGCTTCCCATGCCTATCCAAGCAATGTTCCCTGACCCTCTTTCCCCACTGGGGTTGCGGATGCCTGTGTAAGCCCCGAACTTGCAGGCGCCAAAACCCTAGAGGGGGTGGTTGGTTCGTACCACTCCTGAGCCTGGACTACAGAAGGCCATGACAATGATGTCCAAGTTTGTTTGGATTGTGCATGTGTTCATGCAGGTTGTACATTTTCGTGCATTCCCTGGTTTCATGTGTCATTCCTACTCCCCTCACCTGCCACGCATTCCAGTCATCCAGTGTGTCTACACCTGTCCCGACTGCATATCCCTGAACCTCTTTCCCCACCAGGATCTCAGGGGCCTGTGTGAGTTTGACCTTGCAGGCACCCGGGACATGGTGTGGGTGGTTGTTTCATGAGACTCCAGCGCCTGTACAGGGGATCTGTGACAGTACACATCCATTCATGGTGCATAATCCTATGTCATGTACCACACATGTCTCACATCCTGTCGTGACATTGTTTTGCTGTGCTACCTTGGTTGTTGCATCATTGTGGTAGTACTTGGCCTTTGAGACGTACTGCTATGTCAAGTCATCTACTGGAGGGTGTTTGGGTTCCTTTTCATGCCTTGGATTATGTGATTTTGGAAATGAGTGTGGATTCTGAGGGTTCAGGCATCTCTTTACACACAAGGTGGGAGATGGACACGAAGGGTAAAGGTGATCCTGTGGCCAGGTGGGAATGAGGGTTGGAGGCTCCATGACCCAGGTGCAGTTGTTCAGTGGGTCATGGTCATTTGCGAGGGGGGGGGGTTGTTGTTGATAGTTGCGTTGCCCTGCAGTGTGATGGGAACTCTGACATTGTAATGTTGTTGTCCTATGTACATGTTGTGTTCTGCTGATCAATGCCTGTTCATGTGTTGTGTTTTCCTTTCAGGTGCGAGGGGATAGTAGTGGTTTGACATGCTGGGGTGTACACATGGTGGATGTTCACATGTGATGTGTAGGGAACACTGATGGTCACTTGAGTGCACATGCATATGTGGAGTGCATGTCCTTGCAGAACCACACACTTGCACTCGGATGCACTCCATGTACTCCCACCCTTGCATATCCACGTGTACACTGTTTGCCTTCTGGTGCCCACTGTGTCCCGCCAGCACATGTTCTGTGACCGATTATGGTTCGAGTACATGCCTAATTTGATTTTTGATGTAGTCTGTCACTTAGATGTGATGCTCAGGGTGTGCATCACACGCAATGGCTGTTCACTGTGCTGTGCGCTGAGCAGTGTGATGCAGGAGTAGGACATTGCACACATGAGCTGCAGTGTTCATTTTGCAATGCATCATGTGCATATAGCCAGGCATTCATTGTGATGTTACGTCTACGACTGTTGCAATGCATTTGGAATCGACTTATTTTTGGTGGGACATTTTGTTGGTCTGTCATTTCATCGGATTCCGGGTCAGGCATCATTGTCCGATGCCACTGTACATTAAGGACATGGAAATGTGTACCTTATCGTTACTGGGTCGGTGTATGGGTATTGCTTGCCATGTCATGTTGATGTTTGGGAGGGTTTGACTGACATGACAGTGATGGCCATGGCCTGTTTTGCAGGTGTGTGTGATGCACACCTTGCATGTCCAGGTCATCCGCTTCTCAGAGCAACTAGCTGGGGGTAGGTTTCTCTCCGCAGCAGGGCCCTCCCCCTCGAACAGACTTCCTGACTTGAACTTGAGGGGAACCATCTCCAGTTCTGGAAGCACCTCAAGACCTTCCTCTTTGCTTCTGCTTACTCTCTGCCTCTCCCTTGCAGAATTGTTCACTGGAACTGCACAGGAGCTGCAACTGGGCCACTCTCACCAACCTCGGTCCCTGGCCCAGCCACTGTCCACTTGCACTGCCACCCTGGCAACCCCTGCACTGCAGTACTGTCTCTCTATCCCTACAGCCCTCCCTTCCCAGCACTCGTCTGCACTTACCTTAGCAGTTGCCACCAGGCGACCTATGTATAATTTTTTGGCCTACTTCCCCTGTACTGGACTCCCCCCACCCTTGCACTTTTCCCTTCCCCCTACCCCTGCACTTGCACAATCACAATGACACCTGGCCTAGTAGTACCGTTCTCTGTGTTCCCTTGTTCCCCCCCCCCTGCCTCATTGTGCCTTGTAATACTTGTGTATGGCTCATGTCATGTCACATGTCATGTGTGCATTTTGGTTGCACAGGATAGCTTGTGTTTAAGTAGCTAGGGATGCAGACGATGTGGCACTTCCATGGCAACTATCTCAGGGTGGTAGGGTTGTGACAGTTGACTGTCACTTTGTCATCATCGATTGTCACCTGGTATGTGCCAGGCCTGTGTGCACTCCGCAGGGGTGGGAGTTTAGGTGAAAAATGTGGCCACAAGCTGGGTCCGGGCTACCTCGCCACGTGCCCTGTCCCCTCCCATGGGCAGCGCCTGTGGTTGGGGATTTGGGGGCACCACCATGTCCACCGGGACGCCCTGCCGTGTTGCAACATTGTGCAGGACACATGCTGCCACAATGATCCTGCACACAACTGCTGGTGCATAGAGTAGTTGCCCACCAGAGCGGTCAAGGGAGCGGAAACGTGACTTGAGCACTCCGAATGTGCGCTCCACTATGCCCCTGGTTGCAATATGGGCAGCGTTGTATCTTACCTGGGGTGGTGTGGTGGGGTTCCGGATTGGCGTCATCATGTGGTTGCTCAGAGGGTAGGCACTGTCCCCTGGGGAGGTGATAATTGTTCAGATTATTAGGGTTGGTATATTTGTCTGTGTGTGACTTGCATGCATGTGCAAGGGCATTTGTACTCACCTAGGAGCCATGTGTCGCCATGCTGCCCAGCTTCCAGGGCCCGGCTCAGGGCGGACATTCTGTATATGAAACTGTCATGGGTGGAGCCAGGGTAGTTTGCATACACAGAGGTGATGATTCCCTTTGCATCGCATACCACCTGTACATTGATGGAATGCCAGTGCTTGCGGTTTCGGTAGATGTGCTCAGTGGCCCTAGGTGGACGTAGGGCCACATGGGTGCAATCTATGGCACCGAGCACTTTGGGGAAGTGTGCCACCCTGAAAAAATCCAGGACAACGGCCTGCCTTTCTGCGGGTGTTCTGGGCATGTATATGTGCCTGCGGACTGAGGGGCGCGCTGTCATGATTGCCAGTACCTGGTGTAGGCAGCGTGACTGCGTGGCCTGTGAGACCCCCCCCACTATGGCAGTGGTCCGCTGAAACGACCCAGTGGCCAAGAAATGCAAGACATTGAGCAGCTTCTCCAAGGGGCTCAATGCTTGGGAGCAAAGGGTGGGGGATGTGAGGTCATCTTCCCACTCCCTGACCAGGTCTAGGATGATATGGGGTGGAAACCTATACCTGCCGTAGACCTGGTCGTCAGGCATCCCAAAAAGGCCTGTCCGTGGTGCAAAAATGCGTGCCCTGGCTATTCTCCTCCTCCTGCGGTGTCCCACAATCACTGCAGCAACAAATGGGGCATTCATCGTCGCTGTATATACGCGTTTGTTGTTTGCGCGCACTTTTATGCTGTGCGAGGGCGCGGGACGCCTCCGTGTGGGCGGACTCGTTGGTTTCCCGTATTCGGGTGTCATCGCGTGTGATCGGAGGGGAGCGAGCGTACACGCGATTGGCCTGGGTACGTGTGTTTCGGGGTGCGCGGGTAGTTCCACACGCGATTGGCCGGGGTACGTGTGTTTCGGGGTGCGCGGGTAGTTCCACACGCGATTGGCCTGGGTACGTGTGTTTCGGGGTGCGCGGGTAGTTCCACACGCGATTGGCCTGGGTACGTGTGTTTCGGGGTGCGCGGGTAGTTCCACACACCATTGGCCTGGGTACGTGTGTTCCGGGGTCCCGTGAACTTTCACACGCGATTGGTTGGGATCCACGTGTGTACTGTCATCACGTGCAATGAGGGATACTCCCTCGCACGTCACGTCACAGACGCGCTCACGCGCTGAGGGCCTTTGGTCCAATGAAAATGCGTATGCGTGCAGACGCGCTTACGCGCTAAGGGCCTTTCCTCGAATTACACGCTGACGTGCAGATTTTTCACATGCCAAATCACTCCGTATCAAGCTGGCCACGCGTAAGCACACGGAAGACCACGCTCCTGCCCAGAAGGCCGAACTACTGCCCCCCAGAGCCCCGAGCACGCTCCCACCTGCCATCTGCTGCTGCCTGACTGCCTGCTGCCCACGTGCCCTGCCATTTGCTGCCTGCACATCAGCCAGGGGTGCTGTTGGTGTGACCACCCCTGCTGGAACCAAAGACTCCCGACTGGGATTCCATCGCTCCACAGCCCAGCCCCAGGACCCAGTTGCCCACCCACTCCTGCCTCTGGGGTTGTCATGTCGGGGCAAACTCCATCTATGACCACTGACAACCCCCGGCCAGAGAGGCAGAGGGGCACCAGCTTCAGTGCCACCGAAGTTGGTGTCCTGGTGGAGCAAGTCCTGGGGCAGTATGATGCCCTCTTCGGAAGTTGCCGCGCCGACAAGGAAGGACGGACTCGGATCTGGACTGACATCGTGACTGCCATCAACGCGGAGGGGGTGGCAGTCCGCGACTTCCAACATGTCAAGAAGCGCTGGGAGGACTTCAGGTCCAGGACCCTGACCAAGGCCCGGCGCCTCTTGAAGGCAGCGGATGCCAAGGGGCGCCGGGGCCACTTGTCGGAAGAACAGATGAGGGTCCTGGAACACATATCCCCAGCGCTCCACGTCCAGGTCCTTGAGAGGCAGACCCGTCTGGAGTCGAGCAGTGAGTGTACATGCATCCTGATTGTGAGCAGTGCGTGTGGTGATTGTTCAGTAGTGTGCAGGTTGCACATCTGTTTGTATGGGGTCGAGTATGGGTGCGGGTGTACAGGGCCGTGGGGCTGACACATGCGAGGGCTGTAATGTGTGAGACATGGATGGTGCCTGTGTGTGTGGGCTTGCATGCCAAATGCAGTTGTGTGGGCACACAAGTTTGTATGAATGTGTATGTGAGTAGACATGTCCGTGATGTCACGCATGTATGTTGTTTTCAGCTGATTGTATCAGCGCTGTGTACATGTGCATGTGTGTGTATTTGACAAGGGTGCAACAGTGATGCAACATGGATGCATGTGACAGCGGTATGTGGAAGCCTGATTGGCAGATGTGACATGGATGCCCGTCTGAACACTGCGACACTTAGCAGAGGTGTACACATGCATGCAAGTGTGGTGGTTGGTGTGTACATGTGTGGTGCACTTCCTGTGTTGCATGTGATGTCTGGCTCACCTTTGGCTGCTGATGCTGTTGTATGTGTATGGATGGTGTTGGCAGTTGCAACATGGCTGTGGTATGGCTCGTGTGTGCAAGTTGTAATGACATGTGTGTTGGGGATTGTGATGACATGTCAGAGGTTTGCCAATGCCACTCATGTACAACTGTCATGTGTGTATGTGTCCATTGTACAGTGCCCTGATGCCTGTGTTTTGTTTCTCCCTGTCTGCAGCGTCAACTGATGAAGAGGGCGGAGAAGGTGCTGTGGAGCACAGCGGCGGGGATCCCACCGCCAGCCGGAGACGCAAGGCCCGGCTCCCCTCCCAGGTTGTCATCTCGTCGGGGAGTGAGGAGTCCGGTGCCGCGTCCCAGGCCGCAGCTGCCGGGGGGAGGTCCAAGAGGCGGAGGTTGCAGTTGGACTCCTCGGCAGCAGAAGGGGCAGCTGGGACCCCACAGGGCCCAACGGGGGAAGATAGCACAGAGTCATCCAGGTTGGTGGGGGGTTTGGTGGAGGAGGAGGCCGTGCAAGCACCGGAGACGGGGTCTGGGGGTGGGGATCCCACTGGTGCTAGTGGTGCAGTGCAGGACCAGGGACAGGAGGCAGCACAGGCCGCCGCGGAGGTGCCTGTGTGCAATCCTGTCCCTGATCCTGTCCCTGCATCATCTTGCACCAGCAGGGATGCCCATGTCCAGACCAGTTTTCAGGCAGGGGATGAGCTGACGTCAACTGGCCTTCCTCTGCCTGCGGACGTGGCTATCCAGGCCCGGGTTGAGCCTGTCCTGGCTGGAGTGGCGTTGCGTCAACGGGCCATGCGAGGTGACCTGCAGTCTTTTCATGAAGAGACTGCACATCATCTCGAATGGCTCGTTGACCACGTCAGCCTGCTGGGACAGGTCACCCAGGCCGGATTCCTCCGTCTGATGGGGCTTGCCACGACCCCCTCCTCAGCTGGACCCCCTACGCGCCAGTCGTCCTCTGTGCCATCTTCCCACCCATCAGTCACCTGGGTTCCCTGTGGAGCTGCCTCTGACGGTGCGGCCAGGCTGGTGGAGGAGGCATCCCTGCCGCAGTCGGGAGTCGGACGTCCAGCAGGGGTGGCCACGTCAACGACTGCACCCCAGCCGGCGGAGGATGTGCAGGCAGCAGGAGGCAGTGCAGGGGCAGAGGCACAGCAGCAGCAGCACCATGGTGGGAGCCATGAAGGCTCGGGGCCTTCGACATCGGAGGGGCAGGCATCGGCCGGAGGGCAGGAGGACCCAGGACAAAAAGTGTCTTCCGTGTGGCAGCGGTTGGGCCACGCCATAGATGCGGAGCGGCAGCGGGCGGAAGAGGCACGGCTCTCAATGGTCAGGGCGGAGAACTCCATGCAGAGGGCCCTGAGGCGGGTCGAGTGCCTCGAGGCAATCCGCAGGGCTTTGGAGGTGGACACGTCGACGGCCCTGCGGACCCTCGGGGCCATGGAGGAGGACCGCCTCCGGGACATTGAGGAGGAGTTCGATGATGCCCTGGCCCGGCACATCCAGAAGTGAGCCGTGGAACTAGCCCGCTGCCCTTGTACATAGTTATGTAGGTAGTGTTAAGTTTCATTTTTGTTTTTATTTCATTTGGACCTTTTGGACATTGGCCACATTTTTGTATATAGTTTTTTTTATTAGTTAGTGTAGTTAGTTAGGTTTCCTTTATTTTGTTGGGATGATGGACCCTGGCTTCTTGCATTGTACATAGTTGTGGACTTGTACATACTTTCTTTTTTAACATTATCCATGGATCAATGGCTTATAATTTTTTTTTCACATTGGATTTTGTTTGGTGGACATTGACTTTGTACTACATTACTTTGGATTTCTATATTCTTTAATTTTTTTTTTATTTTGAACGGACATGCTTCTTTTCATTTTTTTCCATTCACATTTCTGTTTCTTCATTTTTGTTTCTATTCATCTTTCCTTTAATACATTATTTATTTGTTGCACTTCAATGTGTGGTGTCTCATTGTTTTCATGCATTTCATGTTATGTGTTTTGAGAATCACTGACACCCATTGGGTGTATGTGAGGGACATGTGTTTGTTTTGGAACTTGCAATTGGTGTTCTGTGATGTAATTGCAGAATATGAGTGGGTGGATGCAATACTCGGGTGGGTGTTTTGCATTTGGGGGCTGACCATAGAGACCAGGGATCTGGACTGTGATGACATGTTGGGTGGGGAACATGAGTTGGACATGGGTGGGGGCCTGCTGGAGGCTGCCCCTGGTGGCTGGGGGGTGGGGGTGGTGGGAGACATGGGTGGGGGCCTGGTGGAGGGTTCCCCTGGATGCTGGGGGGTGGGGGTGCAGGGGGACATGAGTGGGGGCCTGGTGGAGGGTGCCCCTGGATGCTGGGGGGTGAGGGTGCAGGGGGACATGTGTGGGGGCCTGGTGGAGGGTGCCCCTGCACTGCTGGGGGGTGGGGGTGGTGGGAGACATGTGTGGGTGCCAGGTGGAGGGTGCCCCTGGATGCTAGGGGGTGGGGGTGCAGGGGGACATGAGTGGGGGCCTGGTGGAGGGTGCCCCTGGATGCTGGGGGGTGGGGGTGGTGGGAGACATGAGTGGGGGCCTGGTGGAGGGTGCCCCTGGTGGCTGGGGGGGTGGGGGTGCTGGGAGACATGAGTTGGACATGGGTGGGGGCCTGGTTGAGGCTGCCCCTGGTGGCTGGGGGGTGGGGGTGGTGGGAGACATGGGTGGGGGCCTGGTTGAGGCTGCCCCTGGTGGCTGGGGGGGTGGGGGTGCTGGGAGACATGAGTCGGACATGGGTGGGGGCCTGGTGGAGGCTGCCCCTGGTGGCTGGGGGGTGGGGGTGGTGGGAGACATGGGTGGGGGCCTGGTGGAGGCTGCCCCTGGTGGCTGGGGGGTGGGGGTGGTGGGAGACATGAGTGGGGGCCTGGTGGAGGGTGCCCCTGGATGCTGGGGGGTGGGGGTGCAGGGGGACATGAGTGGGGGCCTGGTGGAGGGTGCCCCTGGATGCTGGGGGGTGGGGGTGGTGGGAGACATGTGTGGGGGCCTGGTGGAGGGTGCCCCTGCACTGCTGGGGGGTGAGGGTGCAGGGGGACATGTGTGGGGGCCTGGTGGAGGGTGCCCCTGCACTGCTGGGGGTGGGGGTGGTGGGAGACATGTGTGGGTGCCAGGTGGAGGGTGCCCCTGGATGCTAGGGGGTGGGGGTGCAGGGGGACATGAGTGGGGACCTGGTGGAGGCTGCCCCTGGATGCTGGGGGGTGGGGGTGGTGGGAGACATGAGTGGGGGCCTGGTGGAGGGTGCCCCTGGATGCTAGGGGGTGGGGGTGCAGGGGGACATGAGTGGGGGCCTGGTGGAGGGTGCCCCTGGATGCTGGGGGGTGAGGGTGCAGGGGGACATGTGTGGGGGCCTGGTGGAGGGTGCCCCTGGATGCTAGGGGGTGGGGGTGCAGGGGGACATGAGTGGGGGCCTGGTGGAGGGTGCCCCTGGATGCTGGGGGTGAGGGTGCAGGGGGACATGTGTGGGGGCCTGGTGGAGGGTGCCCCTGCACTGCTGGGGGGTGGGGGTGGTGGGAGACATGTGTGGGTGCCAGGTGGAGGGTGCCCCTGGATGCTAGGGGGTGGGGGTGCAGGGGGACATGAGTGGGGGCCTGGTGGAGGGTGCCCCTGGATGCTGGGGGGTGGGGGTGGTGGGAGACATGAGTGGGGGCCTGGTGGAGGGTGCCCCTGGATGCTAGGGGGTGGGGGTGCAGGGGGACATGAGTGGGGGCCTGGTGGAGGGTGCCCTGCACAGCTGGGGGGTGGGGGTGATGGGTGACATGAGTGGGGGCCTGGTGGAGGGTGCCCCTGGATGCTGGGGGGTGGGGGTGGTGGGAGACATGAGTGGGGGCCTGGTGGAGGGTGCCCCTGGATGCTAGGGGGTGGGGGTGCAGGGGGACATGAGTGGGGGCCTGGTGGAGGGTGCCCCTGGATGCTGGGGGGTGAGGGTGCAGGGGGACATGTGTGGGGGCCTGCTGGAGGGTGCCCCTGCACTGCTGGGGGGTGGGGGTGATAGGAGACATGTGTGGGGGCCTGGTGGAGGGTGCCCCTGGATGCTGGGGGGTGGGGGTGGTGGGAGACATGAGTGGGGGCCTGGTGGAGGGTGCCCCTGGATGCCTGGGGGTGGGGGTGCAGGGGGACATGAGTGGGGGCCTGGTGGAGGGTGCCCCTGGATGCTGGGGGGTGAGGGTGCAGGGGGACATGTGTGGGGGCCTGGTGGAGGGTGCCCCTGCACTGCTGGGGGGTGGGGGTGGTGGGAGACATGTGTGGGTGCCAGGTGGAGGGTGCCCCTGGATGCTAGGGGGTGGGGGTGCAGGGGGACATGAGTGGGGGCCTGGTGGAGGGTGCCCCTGGATGCTGGGGGGTGGGGGTGGTGGGAGACATGAGTGGGGGCCTGGTGGAGGGTGCCCCTGGTGGCTGGGGGGGTGGGGGTGCTGGGAGACATGAGTTGGACATGGGTGGGGGCCTGGTTGAGGCTGCCCCTGGTGGCTGGGGGGTGGGGGTGGTGGGAGACATGGGTGGGGGCCTGGTTGAGGCTGCCCCTGGTGGCTGGGGGGGTGGGGGTGCTGGGAGACATGAGTCGGACATGGGTGGGGGCCTGGTGGAGGCTGCCCCTGGTGGCTGGGGGGTGGGGGTGGTGGGAGACATGGGTGGGGGCCTGGTGGAGGCTGCCCCTGGTGGCTGGGGGGTGGGGGTGGTGGGAGACATGAGTGGGGGCCTGGTGGAGGGTGCCCCTGGATGCTGGGGGGTGAGGGTGCAGGGGGACATGAGTGGGGGCCTGGTGGAGGGTGCCCCTGGATGCTGGGGGGTGGGGGTGGTGGGAGACATGTGTGGGGGCCTGCTGGAGGGTGCCCCTGCACTGCTGGGGGGTGGGGGTGATAGGAGACATGTGTGGGGGCCTGGTGGAGGGTGCCCCTGGATGCTGGGGGGTGGGGGTGGTGGGAGACATGAGTGGGGGCCTGGTGGAGGGTGCCCCTGGATGCTAGGGGGTGGGCGTGCAGGGGGACATGAGTGGGGGCCTGGTGGAGGGTGCCCCTGGATGCTGGGGGGTGAGGGTGCAGGGGGACATGTGTGGGGGCCTGGTGGAGGGTGCCCCTGCACTGCTGGGGGGTGGGGGTGGTGGGAGACATGTGTGGGTGCCAGGTGGAGGGTGCCCCTGGATGCTAGGGGGTGGGGGTGCAGGGGGACATGAGTGGGGGCCTGGTGGAGGGTGCCCCTGGATGCTGGGGGGTGGGGGTGGTGGGAGACATGAGTGGGGGCCTGGTGGAGGGTGCCCCTGGTGGCTGGGGGGGTGGGGGTGCTGGGAGACATGAGTTGGACATGGGTGGGGGCCTGGTTGAGGCTGCCCCTGGTGGCTGGGGGGTGGGGGTGGTGGGAGACATGGGTGGGGGCCTGGTTGAGGCTGCCCCTGGTGGCTGGGGGGGTGGGGGTGCTGGGAGACATGAGTCGGACATGGGTGGGGGCCTTGTGGAGGCTGCCCCTGGTGGCTGGGGGGTGGGGGTGGTGGGAGACATGGGTGGGGGCCTGGTGGAGGCTGCCCCTGGTGGCTGGGGGGTGGGGGTGGTGGGAGACATGAGTGGGGGCCTGGTGGAGGGTGCCCCTGGATGCTGGGGGGTGAGGGTGCAGGGGGACATGAGTGGGGGCCTGGTGGAGGGTGCCCCTGGATGCTGGGGGGTGGGGGTGGTGGGAGACATGAGTGGGGGCCTGGTGGAGGGTGCCCCTGGATGCTAGGGGGTGGGGGTGCAGGGGGACATGAGTGGGGGCCTGTTTGAGGCTGCCCCTGCACTGCTGGGGGGTGGGGGTGGGGGGAGACATGGGTGGGGGCCTGCTGGAGGCTGCCCCTGGTGGCTGGGGGTGCAGGGGGACATGCGTTGGTGCAGTAGTGCTAGTTGATATGTGGGTTGGCTGGTGGGCATGGCCATGGTGGATGGGGTGCCTGCAGGACATGTGCTGGGTAGGCCCCTGTGGTGTGAGCCACCTGCAGGGGCCGTGGAGGGTGTTGAGGGTACACCTGGGAGGACCCACACGTGCAAATCACGTGTGCTGCTCCCCGCGCACCCCCGGAATACACGTACCCCGCTCAATCGCGTGTGGAACTTCCCGCGCACCCCTGAAATCCACGTACCCGGCCAAATCGCGTGTGGAACTTCCCGCGCACCCCTGGAATCCACGTGCCCGGCCAAATCGCGTGTGTCACTTCCCACGCACCCCGAAATACACGTACCCCGCTCAATCGCGTGTGGAACTTCCCGCGCACCCCTGAAATCCACGTACCCGGCCAACTCGCGTGTGGAACTTCCCGCGCACCCCTGAAATCCACGTACCCGGCCAAATCGCGTGTGGAACTTCCCGCGCACCCCTGGAATCCACGTGCCCGGCCAAATCGCGTGTGTCACTTCCCGCGCACCCCCGAAATACACGTACCCCGCTCAATCGCGTGTGGAACTTCCCGCGCACCCCTGAAATCCACGTACCCGGCCAAATCGCGTGTGGAACTTCCCGCGCACCCCTGGAATCCACGTGCCCGGCCAAATCGCGTGTGGAACTTCCCGCGCACCCCTGGAATCCACGTACCCGGCCAAATCGCGTGTGGAACTTCCCGCGCACCCCTGGAATCCACGTACCCGGCCAAATCGCGTGTGGAACTTCCCGCGCACCCCCGAAATACACGTACCCCGCTCAATCGCGTGTGGAACTTCCCGCGCACCCCTGAAATCCACGTACCCGGCCAAATCGCGTGTGGAACTTCCCGCGCACCCCTGGAATCCACGTACACGGCCAAATCGCGTGTGGAACTTCCCGCGCACCCCTGGAATCCACATACCCGGCCAAATCGCGTGTGGAACTTCCCGCGCACCCCTGGAATCCACGTACCCGGCCAAATCGCGTGTGGAACTTCCCGCGCACCCCCGTAATACACGTACCCCGCTCATTCGCGTGTGTAACTTCCCGCGCACCCCCGGAATACACGTACCCCGCTCAATCGCGTGTGTCACTTCCCGCACACACCCGGAATACACGTACCCCGCTCAATCGCGTGTGTCACTTCCCGCGCACCCCCGGAATACACGTACCCCGCTCATTCGCGTGTGTAACTTCCCGCGCACCCCCGGAATACACGTACCCCGCTCAATCGCGTGTGTCACTTCCCGCGCACACCCGGAATACACGTACCCCGCTCAATCGCGTGTGTCACTTCCCGCGCACCCCCGGAATACACGTACCCCGCTCATTCGCGTGTGTAACTTCCCGCGCACCCCCGGAATACACGTACCCCGCTCAATCGCGTATTTTACTTCCCGCGGCGCCACTTTTTTGATGCGCTGGGACTCTACCGCCTGCCTTCGTGTGGCGGACGTGTTTCAGCTTGTGCGCGGCTTTGGCTGTGCGTGGGTTTGCCCTATTCCATTCCATGAATACGTGTGGTTAGTGTGCGTGTGGGCGTTACCTCTGCTTCCGTGCAGTGCATCCCCAGTTATGCCCTTATTTTCGCGTGTTGTTCCCCATTCCGCGCGTTACGCCCCATGTCCCGCCCACTTTCTGCTGTGTGCGCTGAGGTTGTGCGCTTTCACTGTGCGCGTCGCGCACCGTCGCGCACGCCTTTCGCGATGTTGCAGTGACTTGTGCGCCATGCACGGGTTTGGCGCACATCCCGCGGTGAACACGCGCAGGGACTTCCATGAATCGCACGCGTGCGCGTGCGCCTGTTTTTTTCCGCTTGCGCATGCTTGCGCATGCTTGCGCCTAGATTTTCGGCGCACGTTGGTTCCATGAATCGGCCCCTATATGTGTTGTCAGGATTGTTTGCTGCATTTCTGTGAAGTACTAACATTTGCAAACACAATGGGTTTGTACTGTGTGAGTAAATGTTGTCAACAATTGGTGGTAATTGAAATAGAATATTCATTGCTACATTTGCATAGCAACTTACACCAACTATATTTGAGAATTTAAATGGTCCAGGTAGTTCTGTATCTAACTGCTTTTTTTGGAGTTTGTCTTCCTTCTTTAAAGAAGTACCTGGTTTACTTTCTCTAATTGATTCTTTTTTGTTTGTGGTACTTGATGGAGTATTAGTTTCTTTTACTCTCTTTGGAGGATTTCCAGTGACGTCCTGTTGCATTTCAGTTTGATTTAGTTTTCTTTTACAACGTTTTAGTTTTTGTGGAACAGAATATGTGTTTAGATGGGGAGTGTATAGTGAGCGAAGTCTATTATATTCTAAAATGCAAGGAATATCAGCGTTTACTTTACTTGCATCAAAGTTGATTAGAAATAGACCGTCAAGTGTAAGTAAGCGTGATAGTGCTACGTAGCTCATGCCTTCTTTAAAGATGTGTTACCAATATCTATCATTGCTTTGTCTAGGGTAGGACCTTGTGATTTATGAATCGTGACTGCGTATGCAAGAGTTAGAGAAAATTGTTCTCTGCGTACATATATATCTTTGAAGAGAAGGAATCTAGCTGTTGAGCGTCCTATCCGTTTTACTTCTGAAAGTTTGTCAAAGAGTATATTGACAAACTGAATTTTGTTGTCACGTGGGTATGTTTGAAAGCCAACAACTGTACCCAGTGCTCCATTAACTAGTCCTTGGTCCACGTCAAGGTTACGTTTAAGCATTACTCTGCAATTTAAGGATAATTTTAACATCTTTTCTAAGCCTGCTGTGTTTGAGATTGATTTTTCTAAATTATTTAGTCTTGTTGTGGCTTGGTCACACATGGGTAGTGTCATACCATGTACATCTAGTTTGTCTGTGGCGGTAATTTCCATTATTGGTTGCATTTCTTTACTTAGCATGATTTCATTGAATTTGAAAGAGCTTGCAAGAGTTGGCATTAAGGCCATACAATTGACATTTTTGTGGGCTAATTGTTCCATAACATCTGTAGCACATGCATTATCGCCATAAAGTGCATTAATGTGCCGGGTTTTCAATGTTGCTTCTGCTTCTTTAGAAAGTATACCAACTCTCAAACTTTTTAAAATGTTGGCATAAGTGAGATCTGCAGATTGGTGCATGTTTTCTGTTAATTCTCTGTATTGGAAATGTTGCCAAAGGTTGACATTTCCAATGCTGCCAACAGTTTTACAGCAGAGTTTGTGCCCTAATGTTTTAAAAATAGGTTCACCTTTTACTGGTGTTAATTGAAGCAGATCTCCAAAAACAATAATGTGTTTTCCTGCAAAGAGCTCTTCATAGTCTGTTTTGAGTACTTCTTGTAATCTGAGGTGAATCAAAGCTAACATCAGGTTGGAGACCATGCTCACTTCATCTATTAGTAGCATTTTCATTTGTTTCAATACTCTGCGTAATTCCATTGCAGCTTCTGCAGAAAGTTTGTAATAGTCTAATTTGTTCTGGTGTTCTACTGGTAATAGTAGTAATCGGTGTAATGTAACACCACCTATGTTGTAGGCAGCTAAACCTGTGGGGGCAGTGACAACAGCTGACAGTTTGTTTGTCAATTGTTGAAGGAACTTACTAATGATTTTGATTAGGAATGTTTTGCCAGAACCAGCTTCACCACTGACGTACAGTAGTATAGGTTTATAATTATGGCAGGAACATTCTTTATTTTCATGTTTTACACCATGTGCAATTTGTTTTGTTACTTCTTGAAAAATGCTACTTTGCTCATTGTTTAGTTTTGATTGTAGTATAGTTAAGTCTTCCTTATCTTCATACTGACACATGGTGTTTTCTACTTCTATCATAGCTAATTCTGCCTCATTTGTTATTAGTGGTTCTCCCAGTGGTTATTGGCTTCCTGTTACAGAAGGTTGACTACTGTCAGGAGTATCCTTATCTAGTTGGGCTTGGTGTTCTTCTTCGTGTTGCTGTTCATTGTGCAACATTGTTTTGTACTGTATAAAGTTTACATCAGTTATAGTGCTTTCATTTGCTTTGAAAGCATCCTCATATGAGTCATAGTTATCTAGTAATTGTTCTTCTTTTCTCCATGGTTTGAAGAGTTGTAGCAGGGACATGTAATATACTTCTTTATGTTGAGGAGTCTTCAATGACAATATGATATGATTAATTAAATTTGGTTTAGTGAGTTTAACTAAGCTGCCTTCACAGTTTGTCACTCTATATTTACCTTTTTTTTCATCGGGTTTCATATTATTTTTGTATGTGTAGTTTTGGGCTATTTCGTATAGACACATGTTTTCCAAAGTATTACTTCTGTTTGGGTAGTATGTTTTTTAAAATGTCTTGGCTGTTGGGATCATGTTTGGCTATTGTTTCTATATCTTCATATGATGTTAGAACTCTTTTTTCTAGATTTAGCTGGACCAAGACTTAGCCATACTATATTTTCAGATTTACCATACAATGACGGACCAGTTAAACGATCAGCTGCTTCATAAGATCCACATTCTCTATGGGTGAGCATTTTTATGCCCAAGCTGAGATACTGTTTTATCTGATGACAGGTCATTCCAGAGGTCTTGGAGCTCTGTTTTTTCTGCTTTAGTTAAGTATGCTGTGACATATCGTGCAACTGCAGTAGAATTGTCTGCAATGTACTGCACATCTATGTTTGCATTCCATAAGTGGGCAATGATTGCATTATAATCATTGATATATTTTTCTTCTTCTTTTCTTTTTATGTAATATGTATTTTAGGTGACTTTCCTTTAACAGTATGTCTAACTGAAGACATGAGGTTGTTTACTTGACCTGTATTTGTAACTGGTCTAGGGAAACCAAATCGGCATTTGGTGTAGTATTTGCCTTTGTTTTTGTATTTGCGACGACAATATTTTCCACATTTGTGTCTTTGAAATTGTAAAATTTGTGCACAAAGATCACTATTTGTGGCTTCTGATGGAATTTCACAAGTGACATATTTTTCAATAAACTGTAAAACAGTGGCATCACTGTCTTGACTAAATTTAGGAGCATCTTTAATCCATAAAAGCATGTGGATATGTGGTGCTCCTCTGGCTTGGTATTCTTTTCTCCAAAAGAAGTGTTGCACTTCTCCAAGGGGAGGAACAGTTTTATTACAAATAAAATGTAGCATAGCAATGAAGCGATGGTGAAAATATCTTGAAACATTAGCAGGATCCAAAGAAAAAAGTTCTCCAGGTGTTAGAATATCTATGTTTGTTTTGTTTTTATTTGATATGCGTAGGAAATCATGTAAATCTTCCCACGCATATTCTGCACAACTTAATGTAACAAACCAAGTGGGTGGGCTAAGGTTTCTGATCATACAACGTACATCTCCATGACGTCGAAACCAGTACTCTTTAGTACCACGCATATTTGCTAATAGATTAGTAATATTTGATTGTAAAACCTCATCCTTTTGTTGCACTTTCTCTAATAATTGTGTAGCTGTCATATTTTAAAAATGTGATCCTGATTTTAATATGTGTGCAACTCTGTAACATAAAGTTGCTAGTTCACTTTCAAAGAGTAGGTGGAATATGTATTCCACATTTTGTCTAAATCTGGGATCTTCAGAATACAACCGTAATGAGCGGTATTCTGAAGCTAATATTTGAATAGGTCTATCATCATACCTTCCTCCTTTGCCAGTAGGAAAGAGTAGAGGAAAAGCACGTGCTTCTATACTTTTTTCCCATATACTGATTGGCGATCCTTTTGTTTGACACATTTGGTAAGTTTCCAGTACATCTTGTACGGTGTCATTACAGTGCAAAGGATGAATTGTATACTGGGCTAAAGTATTTGATATTGTAGCAGGATCTAGTAGCTCAAATTGACCAGCTTCTTGTGTTTCTTGAATTATTTCAGTTGTATCTTTCAAGTTTTCTTCAATATTAATTTCTTTGTAATATTCATTATTCTCTTTGAGATATTGGAAGGCTTGTCTAACTTTATATAAATCTACCAGCTGTTGCCATATTTTTTTGTCTTTTGTAGGTACTCCATTTACTAATATAATTAAAGATTGGTGCATTGGACGTTGCACTCCTAGAGTATGCACATTTTCTTTTAGATTTAATGGTAAATAAACTACTTTTCCACGAATGCCTTTTACCAATTCAGAGGGAGGTAATTTTGCTGTTTTTGGTTGAAGGCGTATTATTGCTTGAAATGGGTGTACTGTTTGAATTATGATGCTCTCATATAAATTAAGTTGTTGTAGAGGTTTTGGTACTGGGTATAATTCCAAATTATTTGCGATAGAACGTGAAGGAGTTTGGTTGTTGTCAAGTTTTGTAGTGCAATAACTGCAAAGTATTAAGGGCCCAGTTATTTCATATTTGTTTTCTGCTAGAAGGTAGAGAGCTAATGCTAATTCAAACCATTTAGAATCTTCATTGTCTTCTATTTTGTATGATAGGTCCACAGTTTTTGTGTTACTTTTATAAAATATTCTACGGCAACATACACATACATGGTTTGGTACTTCAGCTGATGTACATTTAAATTTTAGTATTTCTTTTTTGTATGTGTTTAGCAAAAGGTTGCCATGTGTAGAATTGTTGCTTAATTGGTTTAAAGCTATTTCATTCTGTAAATGGCTTTCACTTCCAAAATATTTTTTCTGGATATAGTGAATTTCTTCAAGTAGGTCTTTTGCTGTACCATGTAGAAGGATGTTATTTAAATTTGCTAGTGCTAAAGCAGGACTTTTAGCATAGTACAGTTTATAGACTAGATTTCTTATAGTTGAATGATGTGTCGATATCCTTTTGATATCATGGAAAGTGGTTTTACAAGTAGGTCCTGTAATGCAGGCCAATGAATGTCCTTGTAGTCCTGTGTACTTGCGCATTTTGTCTTTGCTTTTTACATATTTATTGAGGAATTGGTGTAAAGATTTGAAACATTGTTTGGGAATGTTACACATTGACGTGCATGGCCATTTGTACACTAGACGTTCTGATTCAGTTGAATGGAGGGGTAATTCTAAGTTTTCAGGGCATATTTTTGTAAGGAGTACTTCTTGTTCCATTATGGTATTATTCACTTTTTCATAACCTCGACCACTGCTATTTATGGCAATTGTATTAGTTTGCTTTTGTTTGTACGCTTCTTCATTAAAATATGGTTCTGTGCTCGTAGTGTGATTCCATTCACCTCCGCAGATACTTAAGAAGTTCTTTCTGTTGAAATTTCGCTTATTGAGAAGTCTTTTTTGTAATTTAGTTATTAGTTTTGTTAGTGGTTTCATTTTGTTTAACAGTAAAATAAATACATTTCTTTTGAGAAGAATTGCACTGTCCATCAATGCTTCTAAGATTAATTTCCTACGATAGGTTTTAAGCTTTGAACCTGATTTCTCTCCTGTTTTTATAAGATTTTGAAGGACTTTGTGACGGTATATTTTGGCTAAAATACTTTTCTTGGTATGCTTACTTTGCACTATATTAAAATTTGAAGAAGTAGTTTTATCTGTACTGATAGCTGATTTTCTGTTAATTGTTTTTTGGTTTGTTTTACATTTTGATAGAGGAAGAGATGTTGTTGTACTTGAAACTTCTTGTGTTTCATTAAATGATTGTATTAGCTGTTTTGTTTCAACTTTTTTTACAAATTCTGCTACAGATGGATGCTTATGTTGGACTCCTTTATTTTCATTTGCTCTAATTTTGCGTTGCTTTCTATGGAGTTGTCTTTTGGTAGGCATTCTTTAAGGTCTGTTGAAAAAAATAAAGAAGATATGGGTTGGGGTGTATGGAATCTATGTGTGCTGTGTGCATGAGTGTTTGAGTAAGATGATAAAGATGTATGTAATGGTGTGTGATTGTGTATTGGGAACTAAAACTAGTAGGGATAGGTATTCTTGAATTTATGTGTCACTAAACTGGGGTTCAGATGACAAAAAAAAAGTAAGCTAGTGGTGTGAAAAAGTACAAATAGTAAATCTAATGTATACAATTAAAACAGTTGTTTGTTCTATAATATGAAAATTGTAGTGGTTCAGTTGGCTAATTTGTGTGTCCAAAAATAGAAATTTGTGGGCCATTCTGGTTGTAAATCGCTGTTTACGACATGGAAATTTTTGGACAAAATGGTACTAAATCTCTATTTTAAGAAACCAAAATAGCTGGTATTAATGTTATAGTATATTCGATTAATAATATAAATATTATGGTGATATTTTACTTACTTTTTTTTTTAAATTAACAGGTAACGTCTTAGTTTTTCTTTCTTCTTCGAATTCGGCTGCTTCTTTTCAGGAAACTGGTCTTCACTGCAACTGTAAAAGCTTCAAATTAGTAACTTTGTTTGTATATAGCACTGTTTTTAATTTAGATATTGATTTTTTTAATTGAAATCCTCAGTGCCTTCTGTAAAACCATTAAACTAATTTATTTACATAAGATACATTGCATTAGTTCAATGTATATGATATGTACTTAATGAACAAATTGTATTGAATGACTAACTGTAGCAAAAATAAAATATCTTTACTATGTCTTGTGAAATGTATAATATATTAGTGAATACCACTATTTCTGTAAGTAAACTGTTCTAGGTAATAGCGCCTCAATGTCATGTCTAATTTAAAGTAATTAAGTCAATAATTAAATAAAAACAAAAAATATGCGCATTGATGTCCTACGGACACTGTTCGGGTTCTGAAGTAATTAAAAGTGCGTCACACGTGAAACAAACATTTCAGGACACCGTGTGTGTTCTTAGAACAGTTTAAACTTGGTAGCGAACAGTAAGGACAGATATAGTATTCTTCAGGACACGTGTACTTTAGTTTATGTACGAACAGTTCAGGACACCAATTGTGTTCTTAGAACACTTTCAATTGGGTAGCGAACACTACGAACAGTTGTACTGTTGTTCAGGACACATCATTTTCGTTTATTTACGAACAATTCAGGACAGCAATTGTGTTCTTCGGACAGTTTTAAGTTGATAGCAAACATTACGGACAGATATAGTGTTCTTTAGAACACTTTAATTTTTGTTTCTTTACGAACATTTCAGGACACTACGAGTGTTCTTAGAACATTTTGAACTTGCACTTCTTTTTCTTTGGTAGTTGCAATTTTTGTAGGGTCTGTAAAAAAAGAATGTATATGTTGAATGTATACAAAATAATATTTATCAATTGGTTTATACAGTAAAGTGTGTACCATTAGGTGGACTATCTTCTAACATTCCGTCTCGTGGGAAATGGTCCTCTAGACAGTCCAGAGTACTACACATTTCTGTGAGAAAACAAAGAAGTAATATGTTTTTTTTTTTTTCTAATATAGAAAATTTATAAATATATGAGTAAAAAGAAGTGCACTTACTATGTCTGGTGAGATATGTAATCAGTAGTGTATACGTCTGGTCTTGCTGTTGGTTGTGGAGCGTCTGTGTGGTAATTATGGTGGAAGCTACTTTATCTTCTTTTGGTATATTCCATTTTAAAACATATTGTATTTACATGAATGGTTAGTGTGTTACATATATGGGTAACATTTTTTAAGTATTACTACATATACTTTGTATGTGTGCTGCTTTGTGAATTTGTTAAATGTTCCTATGTTATGATATAACTATTACAAATACCTCCCCAGAGTTTTTAGGTGGTGGTAGTGTTCTCCGAACATGTCCGCGAACATTAAATAAGTCCGCGGACATCAAGTTCATAAGAAGAGATCTAGTCAGTTCCATATGACATGTATATAAAGTCAAAGTCATTATTGTTAAGTTGTGCTACTAAAAAACTATGAAATTCAGTGAAAAAACTTTGTTAAAGGGACATTATGGTTAAGTTGCACTACTAAAAACCTATGAAATTCAGTGAAAAAAACTTTGTTAAAGGGACGTTATGGTTAAGTTGCGCTACTAAAAACCTATGAAATTCAGTGAAAAAAACTTTGTTAAAGGGACGTCATGGTTCCAAGTAAAACCGAAAAACCCTTGAAATTCGGCAGTTATGGTAAGCTAAGCAACCATAACTCGAGCCACCACCGTGCACTGCTAAGACTAACACCCAGGACATCATAGATGACATCACAAATGTCATTGATGACATCACTGATGACATCACATGTCTGCCTCACTATTTTTTCTTTTGCTGACATATCTAGGCCACATGGTTTTCTTCAGTAACAGTCAGAAACTAAGAATTATATTTTATTTGTAGACGTATCCTTCTAATAGGTTCTTACAGTAATTCTCTTAGAGTACAGTCACATCATATGAAACATATACATATGGGAAAACACAAGCTTGAAAGACAGCAATCCTTTTTGTGCATAAAGATAATCACTAGATTTATGAGCACTTTCTGATAGTTCTGTTGTTTTTTTTATGGCTGTACTTTCCCTGTGGGTCCAATCACATCAAGTGATACATATACATAGGGTAAATAGCAGCTTTGAAACAGAGCAATCATTTATTTGCATGAAACTAATCAGTTAAGTTATGAGTTGTTTCTGCTACTACTTGTGCTTTTTTGCTAACTTCACTTTCCCTGTATATACCCATATTGGTATGTGTTCTTGTGTCTTTGTATTTATTTTGTCTATAGTAATGCAATTATGTAATACATGGGTTTTATTAGCTACTTATTACATATTTCACAGTATACAAAAATCTATTAAGAAAACAATTATCATTTCATTATTCAACATATTAACATTACCAATATCATACCTTCATCTTGTACCCTGCACATAATGTTATGTTTCTGTATGAGTAGCTTAGTATACTAGATAGAACCCCATAATAGGATGCTATTTATATCAATGCATCGTTCAATGCACTTATTAGGGTATATTGCTTGCAATGATTCTTGACACTTTTTTCGCAACATAATAAGAATCCCTTCTACACATATTTCATGAGAAGTACATACACATGTGATGTCATCAGTGATGTCATCAATGACATTTGTGATGTCATCTTTGATGTCCTGGGTGTTAGTCTTAGCAGTGCACGGTGGTGGCGCGAGTTATGGTTGCTTAGCTTACCATAACTGCCGAATTTCAAGGGTTTTTCGGTTTTACTTGGAACCATGACGTCCCTTTAACAAAGTTTTTTCATTGAATTTCATAGGTTTTTAGTAGCGCAACTTAACCATAACGTCCCTTTAACAAAGTTTTTTTCACTGAATATATATATATATTACATGGCCACGTTAGTGGCCATGTAGTTATGGTTGAGTTGCTGTTTCCATAGGAAGAGCACTTTTTGGGTGGTTTATAACTTCGCTCTCCCTGGACGGATCCTCACCAAACTTTGCAAAAAATTTGTGGGTCACTCTGAATTTTTTTGCAAAGTTTGGTGAGGATTCGTCTAGGGGGGGCAAAGTTATAGGGGGGGTCCCAAAACTTTTTTTTTCCCCATCGACTGAATGGGAAAAATATTTTGCTCGCGCCTACAGCCCAAACCGCTGGACGGATTTCCACCAAATTTGGACCAGGAGCAGCAGCTTGGTCCCGAAAGCGTGCTTTTGCAAATTTGGTGAAAATCCGTCCAGTAGTTTTTTTAAAAATGATCAAAAAAAGTAGGTCGAAAAAAATTAGTGATATCTGTGTTCGGTTCGCGGACACACTTCCCTGTTTGCTCCGCGGACAGTGTCCTGATTTCCAATCGTCTTGCGTGATGTTCGCGGACATGTAACGTGTTCGCTGATTGGACGGCGTGGTTCGTGAAGCGCGTCAGATTTTTCGGTAGCGCCCGCCATCTTGGATTCGCGGACGTCCGCGGACAGCGCGGTGAAACTTTGTTCAAAATGTGTATTTAGTAGAGTGTGTTGGTGTGTAGGAGTGTTTGGGGAGGGTGGCAGTGTATGAGATAGGATGAAAGTTGTGTTTTTTATGTGTTAGACGTTCTTTTTGTGTTCGATTTGTTTGCGGACATCACGGGTGTTCTGAAATGTTCTAAATAAACTGACTGGGGGGTGTTCTAAGGACTCAGTATGTGTCCGTTTTGTTCGCAAGCAAAGTGAAACTGTTCTAAGAACACTCGCGGTGTCCGGGGAGTGTTTGTAGGGGGTGTCCTGAGGACGCTGTCCGTATTGTTCTCTGTCAAGTTGAATGTGTTCTAAGAACACCTGTGGTGTCCTGAAATGTTCGCAAATAAACAAAATGGGGGTGTTCTGAAGACGTTTTTGAGAACACTCCCGGTGTCCTGAAATGTTCGTAGGGGGTGTCCTGAGACACTGTCCGTATTGTTCTCTGTCAAGTTGAATGTGTTCTAAGAACACCCGCAGTGTCCTGAAATGTTTGCAAATAAACAAAATGGGGGTGTTCTGAAGACGCTTCTAAGAACACTCGCGGTGTCCGGGGAGTGTTCGTAGGGGGGTCCTGAGGACGCTGTCCGTATTGTTCTCTGTCAAGTTGAATGTGTCCTAAGAACACTCGCGGTGTCCTGAAATGTTTGCAAATAAACAAGATGGTGGTGTTCTGAAGACGCTTCTAAGAACACTCCCGGTGTCCTGGAATGTTCGTAGGGGGTGTCCTGAGGACGCTGTCCGTATTGTTCTCTGTCAAGTTGAATGTGTTCTAAGAACACCCGCGGTGTCCTGAAATGTTCGCAAATAAACAAAATGGGGGTGTTCTGAAGACGCTTCTAAGAACACTCGCGGTGTCCGGGGAGTGTTCGTAGGGGGTGTCCTGAGGACACTGTGCGTGGACAGATCGAACACAAAAAAAGGAACGGAAAGTTTCAAAAGGTATATAGAAACTCAAGATTGCTATGTGGGACTTGTGCCATGGTGAGATTTTATTGAAAAATATTATGGATTAACTGAAAATGTACTTTTAAATTGTTCGGGGACACGAACAGTGTCCGCATTTCAGGACACACGATGAGCGTGGGCGCGGTCATATGATCCGTTCGCGAAGGAAGCGCCTGTCCGCAGGACACCAAGTGCACGGAGATTGGTTAGCGCATGCGCATTGATGTCCTACGGACACTGTTCGGGTTCTGAAGTAATTAAAAGTGCGTCACACGTGAAATGAACATTTCAGGACACCGCGTGTGTTCTTAGAACAGTTTAAACTTGGTAGCGAACAGTAAGGACAGATATAGTGTTCTTCAGGACATGTGTCATTTCGTTTATGTACGAACATTTCAGGACACCAATTGTGTTCTTAGAACAGTTTCAATTGGGTAGTGAACACTACGAACAGGTATAGTGTTCTTCAGGACACCTCCATTTTCGTTTACGTACGAACATTTCAGGACACCAATAACGTTCTTAGAACAGTTTGAACTTGCTATCGAACAGTACCGGACAGGTATAGTGTTCTTTAGGACACTTTAATTTTTGTTTGTTTACGAACAATTCAGGACACCGCGTGTGTTCTTAGTACAGTTTCATGTTGCTAGTGAACACTACGAACAGTTGTACTGTTGTTCAGGACACATCATTTTCGTTTATTTACGAACATTTCAGGACACCAATTGTGTTCTTAGGACAGTTTTAAGTTGATAGCGAACATTACGGACAGATATAGTGTTCTTTAGAACACTTTAATTTTTGTTTCTTTACGAACATTTCAGGACACCACGTGTGTTCTTAGAATAGTTTCAACTTGCTAGCGAACAGTACGAACAGGTGTGGTTTTCTTCAGGACACCTCCATTTTCGTTTATGTACGAATATTTCAGAACACTCGCACTGTCCGCGGACACTTTTATTGTTTTTTTTTAAAAAAAAAACGGAAACTATTCACAATACAACATAAAAATGTAACTTTATTTAACATATATTAATAATTTATGACAGAGAAGGTGAGGCAGAAACAGAAACAAAAACAGGAGAATTTGGGGTTTCAACATGATTGGTATTAGGTGAAGAAGGGATGGAAGTCTCATCAAAACGTTTTGGATTATGGAGAGGGTTTGGGGATAATTGACTGGGATATGGTGAGGAGGGACAAGTACATGTGGGGCAATGGTACAAGGTTTTTGGTTTGAAATTATTTTCTACAAAAGTTTTTAAATTATTAAAATTAGCCAACAATACATCCATTTTTTCTTATATATTGTGAAGACTGTTATCCATAACAGGGTTTTCTGAAGTTTTTTCTATTTTGGTATGCTCTGTACAAAAAAATTATATAATGTTAAATGTATATAAAAAAAAATAATAAATAAATGGTTTATATTATAAAGTGTTTACCATTAGTTTCACTATCTTGTGACATTTCTTCATGTGGGAAATTGTCTTCTAGCCATTCCAGAGTACTAGAGATTTCTGTGAGAAAAAAAAAAAAAGATAATATATTTTTTAATCTAATACAGAAAGTTTATAAATATATGAGTAAAATGAAGTACACTAACTATTTCTGGTAAGATAAGTCCTATGTATTCAGTGGGTCTGGTCTTGTTCTCAGTTCTGTTGTGTCCGTGAGGTAATTATGTTGGAAGCCAATTTATCTTCTTGTGGTATATTCCATTTCAGAACATATTGTATTTAAATGAATGGTTAGTGTGTTACATATATGGGTTACATTTCTTATGTATTACTATATATAATGTGTTTGTGTGCTGCTTTTTGAATTTCTTAAATGTTCCTATATTATGATATAACAATCAAACATACCCCCCCACCCCCCCCCCACAGTTTTTAGGTAGTGGTACTGTTCTCCGAACATGTCCGCGAACATTAAATAAGTTTGCGGATATCAAGTTCATAAGAAGAGATCTAGTCAGTTCCATATGACATGTATATAAAGTCAAAGTCATTATTGTTAAGTTGTGCTACTAAAAAACTATGAAATTCAGTGAAAAAAACTTTGTTAAAGGGACGTTATGGTTAAGTTGCGCTACTAAAAACCTATGAAATTCAATGAAAAAACTTTGTTAAAGGGACGTTATGGTTCCAAGTAAAACCGAAAAACCCTTGGAATTCGCCAGTTATGGTAAGCTAAGCAACCATAACTCGCGCCACCACCGTGCACTGCTAAGACTAACACCCAGGACATCAAAGATGACATCACAAATGTCATTGATGACATCACTGATGACATCACATGTGTATGTACTTATCATGAAATATGTGTAGAAGGGATTCTTATTATGTTGCGAAAAAAGTGTCAAGAATCATTGCAAGAAATATACCCTAATAAGTGCATTGAACGATGCATTGATATAAATAGCATCCTATTATGGGGTTCTATCTAGTATACTGAGCTACTCATACAGAAACATAACATTGTGTGCAGCGTACAAGATGAAGGTATGATATTCGTAATGTTAATATGTTGAATAATGAAATGATAATTGTTTTCTTAATAGATTTTTATGTACTGTGAAATATGTAATAAGTAGCTAATAAAACCCATGTATTACATAATTGCATTACTATAGACAAAACACAAAGACACAAGAACACATACCAATATGGGTATATACAGGGAAAGTGAAGTTAGCAAAAAAGCACAAGTAGTAGCAGAAACAATTCATAACTTAACTGATTAGTTTCATGCAAATAAATGATTGCTCTGTTTCAAAGCTGCTATTTACCCTATGTATAAGTATCACTTGATGTTAGTGGACCCTAAGGAAAGTAGTGTGAGTACAATGTATACAAATATGACCATATACAGGGAAAGTACAGCCATAAAAAAAAAACAACAGAACTATCAGAACGTGCTCATAAGTCTAGTGATTATCTTTATGCACAAAAAGGATTGCTGTCTTTCAAGCTTGTGTTTTCCCATATGTATATGTTTCATATGATGTGACTGTACTCTAAGGGAATTACTGTAAGAACCTACTAGAAGGATATGTCTACAAATAAAATAACATTTTTAGTTTCTGACTGTTACTGAAGAAAACCATGTGGCCTAGATATGTCAGCAAAAGAAAAAATAGTGAGCCAGACATGTGATGTCATCAGTGATGTCATCAATGACATTTGTGATGTCATCTTTGATGTCCTGGGTGTTAGTCTTAGCAGTGCACGGTGGTGGCGCGAGTTATGGTTGCTTAGCTTACCATAATTGGCGAATTTCAAAGGTTTTTCGGTTTTACTTGGAACCATAACGTCCCTTTAACAAAGTTTTTTCACTGAATTTCATAGGTTTTTAGTAGCGCAACTTAACCATAACGTCCCATTAACAAAGTTTTTTTCACTGATATATATATATATATATATATATATATATATATATATATATATATATATATATAGACACTCCTGGGCTATGGCCAGCAGCATGTGGCTCTTTGTTGCTGAAGTGGCTGGTTTTCTGATAGCTATAGCCGGTAAGATAGCTCAGTTTGTTGAGCGCTCGTTGCTGCAATGTGTGTGTGATCTGCAGGTTGCAGTTTCGACTCCCAGCAAGGTCAAGTCAGCCTTTCATCCTGCTGAGGTTGATAAATGAGCACCAACACAGGTTTGGTGATATTCTATGTACATTTGTTCTATATGAAACACTTAAGCATAAGTGCTATATAATAACACATCATTAGCTTTTGGCCTTGGACGTCTGCTCGCATCCACAGTAATTTGGTAATATGGGCTCATACACACTGATATTAACGATACATATGGTGAGCCATTCTTGTATGCAATGTATATCACTTTACAGTGATTGTAAACATATTTGTCTTAGTGTACTTAGAAACAAAAATGTATTTATTTTATTTTATTGTGCATTTGTTAGGGGCGTATACAGTAAGTCAATTCTGTTTCAAAACACAACAGGGAGGGAACATGGAATTGAAAAATGAATACAGTGAAAAATAAAGATGAACCAACTATTCCTTGATAGTATTAAGAATGTGCAAGTGCAGCAAGAAGAGGGGAAGTCGACGTGGGCAGTGCTAGAATGCCCTTGTTCGTCAGTGAGCAGCAGATGAAATGCATAGTATGGTATAGAGGGAAAATCGAGATCAAACTCCTGCTCCCTCACTCCAGGCACATCAACAGACAGAACAGCTGGAAGAATAAGGAGCACACTCATCATTTGCACCAGGATCCAGTACGCCCTTGGGTGACAAATATGCTGAAAGACACCCACTTCACCAACATTGCAACCTACATGCTACATTAGCCTCAATGCAGCAATACCAGAATCCACAAAACACAAGAATTCCTGTTTAAAGGCTTGCAGATGCTTATATGAATTAACCTAATCAAATGGCACAGGGTAAAGCCATGTTTCAGGAAAATTACAGCCAAAGTACACTTGTCTCACTGAACACCAGCCGCAGTGGGGATTCGTGTTGACTTCAGCAATGCGCCTCGCAAACCCAGGAGCAGCCCAAGGTCTTACAGTAAGATAAGATTCCTTTCCTTGAACGACAGTGAACTCTGGCAGACAAGCATTTTTAATTCTTCACAAATACGAGTAAATCAGAGCAGAACATCCAGGGCCCAGTGTTTTTTCTCTGGGAACGAAAGACATTTTCGCAAGACCCACACCTTATTTGAAACATAATTGTAACAAGAATGGCTCAGCTCTGGCCAATGAACGCCGAGGGCCCAGGGGCGAACAGCCTGTTCAAGCTAAAACGAATGGGAACAAATTCACAATGCAACAATTTTAGAATTAGGTAATGGGGGAGGCGCAGTTAAACCAGCCCACTGACACCAAAGTCCAGAGGTCCAATGATCAGGCATCCTATAAGGGCACTAAAGGTTACCTATCAGCTTAGCAGCCAATCTCAGGATGAGATAGGTTTCTGGGAGCTGGTCCAATCTGTGATCTCAGCCTGCAGTGTGTTACAAAGCTGGCTTGCAAGCCAGCCCCGGGGGAGACGGTGCCTTGATTTTCGCTGTGCACGAAGCCCTCTGTGTATTTTTTTGCTGCCCAGAAATAAATGCAGTTTGGAACATGTTGGTGCTTGCTTGGAACTCTGCTGCATTTCTTTGGCCAAAATGGGAGGTGTTGGGGCCTCCCATAGCTGGGACCCCCAGAAGCCCATGTTTGGGTCCAACTTCTCCCCAGAAATGGTAAGTGATGTGTGGCCTGGAGCCACATTGGTTATATAGTGTAAGCCTACAGGATGAAGGGCGGTGGGTGTGACGCAAGTTTTGAAATCTAGGCAGTGCTGGGTCGATTGGGTGGTGGAGGCCAGGACCCCGAAGGATACATGTGAGATTAGCGGAGGAGGGAAGAAGGGAAAGAGGTGGTGGAAGAGGAAAGTCTTGAGGAGCTTCTGAAATTTGAGGAATTCCTGTTTAAGACGAAGAGGAAGGGGGATGCTGTTCCATAAGAGGGAGCCAGCTAAAGAAAGTGATAGAACTCCGGACCTCTGTTTACCGAAACGCTTTACGCACAGAGAGTTGGTGCCAGAGGACTGAAGAGGTCTAGAGGGAGAGTATTTAGTGAGAGAAACTTGCAGTGCTGGGCCCCAGACAGCAATGTGGATGATTCAGAGTGATTTGAATTTAATCTGTGCTGCAACCTGGAGCCAGTGAAGAGATTGTTGGGCAGAAGAGATGTGGTCCCCGGCCTTAAGGCCAAGGATACATCTTGCTGCCCCATTCTGTATTAGCTGAAGGAGTCATAAAATGGAAGAAGGTAGATTCAGGAGAAGGCTATTGCAGTAGTCAAGCCTAAAGAGAACCAGAGCTTGGGTACCATTGAACTTCTGGGGGAAAGTGACAAAAGGGAAAAATCCTTTGAGAATCAAGAGTTGAAAGCTGGACTTCTTGGCAATGTCTTGAGTGCGAGGGAGGAAGGAGAGAGAGGACTCGAAGATGACTCCAAGGTTTCTGGCTTCAGATGAAGGAGCAGGGGGAGAGCCCATATAGTATGGCCATAGTGAGGGGGAAAAAGAAGGAGCAGGGGTCCCACTCGGAATGATCTCAGTCTTGCTGGCATTGAGGTAGATATTGTTGGAAAGGCACCGAGACTGGACGGACAATAGGTATTCAGAAATGACGGGTGAGGCAAGAGGATCAGCAGGAAGTTTGAAAAAGAGTTGGATGTTATATGCGTAGCAATGGAAGTTGGCAGAGAAGGACAAAATGAGGAGGGCCAGCTGAGCAAGGTAAGTGTTGAAGAGCCAGGGGGAGAGGTTTGAGCCCTGGGGGGCACCACAGGTGGGGAAGGAAGTAGGTGAGGAGAAGGTGCCCAGAATGACTTGTGACAAACAGCCAGTTAGGAAGGAGGTCAGCCAATCCAGTTCCCGCTCTGAGATACCAAGGGTATCATCTAGCCGTTTTATGAGGATAGAATGGTTGACTGTATCAAAGGCAGAGGAGAGATTGAATAGGATGAGGACAGCTGGAGAATTAGAGTCCAGAAATGCAAGCAGCTCTTCACAGGTGTTTGGAAGAGCATTTTCGTGTCTCTGGATGCCCAGAATCCAGATTGTTGGTCGTGGACATTACCAACAGGTTTAGTGTGTGGGGTAAGTTGTGGAAAGTCAAGCTTCTCCAGCAGTTTCCCAAGAAAGGGTGGTAATATAAATAGGGCGGTAGTTGGCTGGACAGATATGGTGTGCTGAAGGTTTATTCAAGAGGGTGCACACAAGGGAGTGCTTGAGGGAGGATGGGAAAGATCCAGTGGCAAAAAAAGTGGTTGTAGAGATCAGTGAGTACAGGGCCAAGAGAACCAGTGTTGTCCTTGATGGTTCTGGAGGAGCAAGGAGAACACTGTTTGGAAGAGATCTTCATGGAGTGGACAACTCTGGTGACTTCTTCAGGTGTGACAGGGGAGAAGGAGGAGAGAGAGAGGAAGAGGGAGGGTGAGAATCAATAAGAGTGTGGGATGGGTTGGGCGGGAGCATAGTAATGGTGCTTAGGATGCCCTGAGTTTTAGTGGTGAAGTGTGTTGCCAGTGCACTGCAGAGGACCTGGGACAGAAGAGGGAGGAGGAGACTGTGGAAGGGTTGGCTAGTTCACTACAGATTTTAAAGAATTTAGCCATGTTGTTGGATGCACCCGATACCCGTGCCTGGAAGTGGGTCCTTTTCTTGGCATGGATGGAGAGTCTGTATTGCCTCTGGAGCAAGCAGCAGGCCAGTTTGTCAACGGGTGTCCTTGTGGTTTTCCACTTGCGTTCCGCAGCTTTGCACTTGCGTTTCAGGGCTCTAAGGTCAGAGTCATACCAGGTCTTATATTTGGAGGCAGATTTCAGGTGGATCCTCATGAATAGGGCAAGAATGTCAAGGATGTTGGTAATAGTCAAATGGAGGTTACTGAGAGCAGAGTCGGTGGTAGAGTCTGGGGGTGAGTGAGCACAGAGATGAAAGTGCATGCGAAGGCAGCAACTGACACTTGTTTCATCGGACGGATGGTCCAAGGGGACCTAGGCGTGAGGAGTGGAGAAAATGGTCTAATCAAGAGAGTGGAGTGACCAGAGCGGGGGAGAGAGAGAGTGGTCACAGTGTATGAGGGTATCCAGAGTGTGGCCAACCAAGTGGGTTGTGCCAGAAGGGAGAATGGAGAGGGATAGTGAAGTGAAGAGGTTAAGGAAGAGAGTGGATGCTGTGACAGGGGAGTCCAAATGGATGTTGAAATCGACGATGTAAGAACTCATGGTGGCAACAGTAAAGACAGACACCAGTGATCCCAGTTCAATGGTGTTGATTGAACTTTACTTTATAATGGGTGAGATAAATGCCTAATCTAAACCTAAATGTAAGTTGGGGAGCAAGTTACGACCATCAAATAATAATAAGGCAGTCCTTGTGACGTCTTTTCAAATAAAAAGGGCCTATACTAAAATGAAAATGATTGCCAGTTCCTTATAGCTAAATTACAAAAAGAGTGTGGGATAATGTTCACCAGAAAAGAAAGAAGTGGTCACAAAATGAAAAGTCAGGATGGTATGGCTGGGTCTCCCTCCCCCATGGTTGAAGCACGGGATAAGGCAGGACTCTCGAGCACAGTACACTCCTCAACCTCATCAGTATGAGGTTCACAGTTCAGTTCAACTATATCAAAACCTTCAGAGGCTATGTCTCTTTCCTGCTAAAGTCTCTTGCCTGGGAAGGTTGGCTGATTCACAATGACAAACAAACAAAAAAAGGTTTCTTCTGTACTCTTGTACCTTGGGTGATTGCCCTTCGCCCCTTGGATCTCCCTCCGTTGGGCTTGAATCCTTCTTGGAACTTGGACCGACCTCTTTCGGGTTCACTACAGCCTTTCAAATATTGCTCATATGATTCAAAATGTCTTTTTAAACAATTCCCCACTGTGGACAACCCTCGACCAGGCTTACTCTTGTCAACATAATGTTCACAGGGGTACCTGATGCAAAAATATTCAAATAAACAAAAGTTCTCTTGGTGGCTTTGCTCCTTGGGTGATTGTTCTTCACCCCAGGATCTCCCTCCACCCGGCTTGGATCCTTCTTGGGCCTCCCTCCGTCGGGTTCACTATGGCCTTTCTTTAACACAGTTCATGTATTTCTAACACAGTTCATTTACTGCTCATTTCATCAGAAAGTGGTGTTTTCCTTCTCCTAGCTTTCTATCGGTATCCCTCTGTCGGGTTCACACTTGCCTTATTCCAAAGTTCACAATCTTGTCAGAAAGCGGGGTTCACTTTCCCTAGCTTTCCTCTGGCTACGGGTCAGAGACCTTCGATTGTGTAAGGGATTTGACAAAGCCCTTATAGGACCACTCTGACGCCTCATGCTACTACTTCCTATGGTTTCTGGTTCTTGTAGTTTCAAAGAACACGTCCCGGTCAGAGTCTTTCGAATGAGCGGCCCACATTGCGCCGGACCCTTCTGCACATGGACCGCAATGGCACTTTTTCTATAGTTGAACTACATACACAAGTTCTTTGTCTTTTGGATTCCTTGTTTTAAAATATTTTACCACTTGCACCCTTGGGCTCAAGACAATTCGATTTACTATCAGCTTCCTTTGACTCACAAGCTGTGCTGAACCCATTAGCTTCTTTGTTCTCTGGAGTCAAGGATAGTACCATGGTAGCCAGCTTGCCTCTCCACCTGCGTTATCAAAGCGGGAGGCCCCTGTGTACCATTGACGTCTGCTGCATCGCACACCAGCTGTAGCTCCCGGTCTTATGTTTTCCCTTCACAGGTCTGAGTTGAAAAGGGCATGGGCAATTCCCCCTTCATCATCCTTCCAGGTCTCACCACCTTTCTTCGCTTTTTGAACTGCCGATTTGGTGTCGCTCTCTACTTGTGCAGACAACTTTGCTCGAAATGTGCTTTTGTTCTTTGCCTTTTATCCTTATGGGGAAGGTAAAGGGCTGTCAGGTGTTCATTATTATTGTCAATTGCCTGACTCTGCCTGACCCGTGTATTGGGACATGTCAGGTTAATGGCTCTGGTTTTAGTCCGTTGTCTGTTATCGTGTAAGATAAGATAACTCTATCGTACCACATGTGATAATCCCCCCGGGGGGGGTGCTAGAGCTACTAAATAACCTACAGGATAGGATGGGGAAAAGGTGTTACAGGGAAGGGAATACCGTGTCTCAATCCTGGGTGTCCCACTTCCACTCCCCAAAGACCCCTCACCCAGGTGATCCTCCACCACTGGTCCACCCCCAGGAACCGGATCAAATAGCGATGGCCTTGTCCTGGCCACCTGTATGACAGATCTCTGGGGACTAGAGGCTGAGACACCTTTGAGTTTCTCACACCCATAAAGAGGAGATTGGAGGTGGTTGAGAGTAGGGAGGAACATAATTCAGCCCATTCAAAGAAGAACAGGGTGGTAGCACTGGGAGGCCTGTAGATAGTAGCAATGGTCAGTGAGGAGGGGGGAGAGATGACCAGCTTGCAGAACAGGTACTCAAAGGAGGAGAAGAACTGGGTCGGTATAATGGAAAAAGGAACCCTGATGCCCCCGGGCCTGTGGGTTTGCGCGTTATAAATAAAATAAATAAATAAATAAATAAATAAATAAATAACCCACTCTGAGAATATTAAGGCTTGGAGACGATGTTGAAGCCATCAGGGAGAAGGCAGTCAAAATCAGTGACTGAGCTAGCATTGAACCATGTCTTGGTAAGAGCAAGAATGTCAAGGTCAGTGTCTTCAAGAAGGAGGCAGATGTTGGTGGAGTATTTGTTGGCTGAGTGGAGTTAAGAGTAGCCAGGTGAAGGAGGTCTCCTCCTTTGAGGGTTGTCTGAGGTGGAGTACAGGGGCGTGGTACACCAGACAGAGGGGGAGTGACAAAGAGAGTGGTAGAGGGAGAGACAGGTGAAGGAAGGAAGTGAATGAGGGATGGCAGGTGCCATTCAAAGAGGAGAAGGTTGGGTTGAGGACCCTTAACCAAGATAGTGCCTGTGTGGTAGACATTAATGATGCAGCGTGATGATGAGAAGCCAGGCAAGAGGACTTCTCACTTCGTGCCACCATTAATGGGAGAGGGTGTTAAAGGGAGGAGAGTGGAGTTGAGATGAGGAGTCCATAGATCTGGAGAAGGGACATAGAAAAGGATGTTGGTGAAGACCTCTCTGGAAGTTGCACTTACATAGGTGTCTGCAATGGGTAGCCCAGAGTTGGCTCTCAGTATCTGTTGTTGTGCTTTTTTCTTCCAGACTTTGTAACAGAGGGAGGGCAGGTGATAGTGTAGCAGTTGGAAAGATGGTGAGTGTCATGAGGATGGCAGAGGATAGTTAAAGGAAAAGGGAAAGGCTGCACAGCAAATCTGGCACAGCTCACAAGGCAGTCTAATGGTTACAGGAGGGGCACAGGGCACACAATGCAAATCTGGGGTGCAGGATGTTAAAATGCACAACACCTACATTTGAAATTCAAATGCAGGGCACAAAATGCAATTCAATCTGGAGTGCAGGATGATAAAAAGCACAACACCTAAGTTTGAAAATCAAAATCAAAAGTAGGGTGCAAAATGCAGTGAAGAAGAGGAGGATTAGATCAAGGCTGAAAGTTTGAGGGAGGAGAGGTTTTGGTTCAGGTTGTGTTAGTGAAGGAGGCAGGGGGAGAGTTCAGCCATCACTCACGTGGCAATGTTGGCGGTGCTTGGAGGTGCAAGGGCATAGGTAATCTGGGCACCAGATGCAGTGAGGGGCTGCTCATGACCCAGGGGACCAAGAGGTGTGGGTCCTCAAGGCCCACACAGGCATAGACAGGGCCTTAGATTTGGGCCTTTGCTGGAGTGGCCAGCTTCTGCCTGCCAGCACCTCTCATTGGCTGTTGTAGGAAGAGGCTGCCAATCATGGTGGGGGCAGCTATAAGGCAAGCAATGACTCCAGGCCCAGGCGAGGGGTGGCCATCTTGGAGGTGTCATAAAATTGCAATGGGTAATGCTGGTGGAATGCAACCCCCCCCAAAAATAAGGTTTCAGCCCTTCACAAATTGCCTCAAAATCAGAGTGCCATTAGTCTCCCCAGCCAGCAACTAAGCACCACAAGGTCTACCATCTCCAAGATCTGCAGCACAACACTGCTCCAGCATCTCCCAGGTGCACCAAGTGGTGATGTTAGCTCAAGGCTGCTCCTTCAGCCTGTTCTGATGAAGTTGGATGTCCACAGCAAATCTGTATTGTCAAGGGGTAAAAGGTTTTGTTCCATCACTTCCCATGATGTCATCAGAGGTTAAGGGTTGTGTGATGTCACTTCTGCTACACCTGGCATTTTGGTGAAATGACGTCCCTGCGGGAGCCTAAAACAAAGTTCCATATGGCAAAAGAGAAACACATCAGAAACAAGAGCAGTGAAGTCGAGCATTCCTACACACCAGCCGAAGAGCATTCAGTGAAAATACCTGTGGAGTGAAGCCTAAAAACTCACCTCGCATGGACAAGAAATAGTGTTTAAACATGGCAATTTACTGTTCCTACTCAATGTAGTAATGAACAGTATGCTAGGGTGACTATACCAAATGTACACTTCCAAAATTTCCCCCATAATACCCTCCTATGATAACTTCACTCCAATCTCATTCCATACGTCTTAAGGGGAACAGACATCACATCCAGGCATATCATAACAGATTATTTCTTCAGTAGCATGACAATAAAACACTTGGGCAGTTTGAGAGACCTCAAAACAGATGTTGCATACCCGATAATAGAGACACTTACAGAGATTCTTACAAACCATTGACAGACAGGACAGATCCATAATTATGACTAGCGCTATGAATGCAAACTGACAAATAGATGCACCCAGTGGTCTGAATAGACCTTCAATCCAAGACCCAAATGACCAGGAAACCTCCAGACAGGTGTGATGGAGGTTTACAGTATGTAAAATGTGGGTAACAATGTCAGTAATATTGCTTGAATAACTAAGTAAGTACAGCACTCACTTTTCACGACTGAGCAGACTCTCCTTATGAGGCCAGAACAATGTCTATAACCATACGATTCTAAAGCACCATAGTTCAGATGTCTACTTGTTCCTGGGATAATAAAGTCAAGGTGGACACAGTGGCATTTGAAATATCCTCCTCTAATGTGGACAATTGGGTCACACAGTATCTATTTATCTTAATCCCAAGGGCTGGTATCAGATATCACAGCCACATAACAAAGTATTGCCAGGCAGTACTTCTCCTGAGACGAGACTGGACTGGAAGGTGGGAGCATGACACATTGCAGGCAGAATATACCCCACAAAACAACTCCCTCCCCCAATTAATCGGTAACCAGGGATAAGCGTTGTCCCCACAGATAAAATAAGTTGCGGAAATATACTTACGATTTATGGTCACGCTGCATTGGGCCACCCATTGCCAGATCCCTTCCTAGTTCCCTCACCCTCCTGTGCCCTTCCACCTCCCACCCCTCCCCAGACACTTTGAGGGTGTACATGCATTGGTGCTCAGTGTGGCTCACTTTCTCCAGATGGATCTGCAGTGAGTTTAGTCTTCCATCCCTTACTCCTGCTCTGATTTTTAAAAGCACTTTCTCTTTTGTGCTTGACTTGTTGTGGTCTTGGCGCTTTGTGGCACCCAGTCCCTGATCCCTTCCTTGTTCCCTCACCCTTTTGTGATCTCCAGCCTAGACCCCTCCAGACAACTAATTCAGCAAGCTTCCCTTTTTTCTGTGAATCCAGCAGGGCAGCCCCAATGCCCGTTGCAGCCCCTGGTCCGACGAGCCCTGAGGCAAAGAGCTGCCCCCACAGTAGCAGCTCCAGAGGGTGTTAGCCGGTGTTTTCCGTGGGAGCATGCAGCGCAGCCGTCAGCCAGCAATGACTATCAAGGTAAGAAAGGTTCGGGCAGGGTGAATAGCCAATACTGCTCCCTATTTAACTGTCCCTCCTCCTCTCGTATTACTTCTATTATCTAATGCTGCAGTCTGCTGTACTTGGCAGTTATATGTTATCCATTTCTGGCACTGGTGAATGTTCATATGGACCCCGTGGGGATTTCTCCCACTTGGCATTTGCTGCTGTGGTTTTTTTAAAAAAAATGGGGTTTTCCCTCTTTTCTAGGAAAGTAGAATCTGGGTTTTTTGCATTTGTAGCTGTGTTTAAAAAAATACGTGTTTTCCCTTGTCTGTAGGAAAGTTGAATCAGGGTGGTTTTCATTTGCCACTGTGTTAAAAAAAATATTAGGCCTTTTCCCTCTAACTTTCTATCTAGGTTTTTCCCTATGTGCATATAACTCGCTTATAGTTGTTATGCTTTCTGCTGTATGATGTAACCAAGACCTGTACTATCTTCCTGGACACTTGACTCTAGATTGTAACCCTGCTGTGTGGTTGTAGCTGGTCTTGTGCTCTGCACTTCCTCCCTCTCTTCTCCCTTCCATCTCTCTCCACACTCTTCCTCAATGGTGCTCTCAAACTCCCCTGTCTTGTCAAATTGATATTCTATCACCTATCCTAGCCCTCTGTCGACGTGTGAAAGGAAAAAGTTCAAGATCTTCCTGTCTCCATTCTAGGCCTGCCCATCACTGACACCTATGTCAACGCTTCTTACAGGCAGACCTTTACCAACATCTTCTCTGTCGTTCCTTCTCCAGACCTTTGGATTCCCCTTATGGTCTCTGTGCTCTCCACGTTCTCTTCCTCTCCTCTTAATGATGGCACCTATTGGGAGGTACTCTTGGCATCCTTCCATTCCTCTAGGGTCATCATTAATGTCTACCTAAATGGCACTGTCATAGTCCAGGACTCTCAGCCCAACCTCCTCCTTCTTGATAGGCGTCTTCCGTCTCTCATCAACTTCCTCCCCTCTTCTGCCACCCCTCTTTCAGCCACCCCTCTGCCATCTCCGTCGGGTGTACCACACTCTCGTACCCCACCTTGGAAGACCTTCAAAAGTGCCAACCTACTCCACTTAGCTACCCTTAACACTCTCTCTGCCTTCAAACACTCCAGAGACATCTGCCACCTCCTTGAAGATGTCAACCTAGACGTACTCGCACTCAGCGTGAAGTGGTTCACTGACAGCTGAGTTTTGACACTCTCTTCCATGAGGGTTACAAGGTCCTCTCTAGGCCCCAGCCTAACTGGCCAGAAGCGGACTGGCCCTGATTTTCCCTGAGTGGGTCTCTGCTACTATTAAATCCACTCAGACCTACTCCTCTTTCGAATGCCTTGTCTTCAGGCTTGGTGTCTCTCCTGGCCACTCTCTAACTCTTGTGACCATCTACAGGCCTGCTGGCCAGGTCTTCCACTTCCTCTCAGAATGGGCTGACCTCACCCTTTCTCTTCCAGCCTACTCCTCCCAGCATCTCCTCCTGGGAGACTTCAATATTCACCTTGACTCCCGTGATGCGGCCTCTGAGCTCTTCTTTGACTTTATTTCCCTCTCCATTCTTCCCTCTGGTCCAACACACTCAGCTGGACACACCTTGAATTCTTTCATCTCTTCAGACACCCCCTCCATCCCCAATCCTCCCATTACTCCTTTTGCCTGGTCTGATAAAACTCTCCTGTCCTCTCATCTGGACCTCCCGCATCCCTCGGCTAAATCCCCGCCCACACTGCGACCCTGCTTCTCTGTCATTCGACCTATGAAGCCAGTGTCAGTTGCCACCACCTTCACTCCCCTTCATACTTCTGCCACTGACTCTCGCTCTGACACAACCATTACTAACCTTCAACCCTTCATTTCCAATACTCTGGACATCCTTGCCCCTGCTAGAGCAGCTGAGCAGAAGTGGCAGGCTTCGAGCACATTCTCTGACAAACTGGCCTGCCACCTGCTCCAAAAGCAATACAGACTGTCCATCAACTCAAAGAAGAGGGCTTATATCCAAGTCTGCATCTCTGTGGCTAATAACAACACGGCAGAACTTTTCAAAATATTCAAGGTACTTGCCAACCCTACGGCAGTCTCCCCTTCTCCTCTGCCTCCCTGGGTCCTCTGAACTTCTCTGGCCTCTCACTTAATTTTCAAAACTCTGGAAATCCTTTCCTTACTCTCATCTACTCCACACCCTTCTCTCTCACCCTCTCTCAGGATTCCCTTGGACCCCCTCACTGCTCCCCTCCTACTCTCCTCTTTTTCTCCCATAACACCTCATGAGGTTTCTAGACAAGTCTGCCTTATGAAAGTTGCATCCAAACAGGTGCTCCCCTGCTCCTCCAGAACTATCAAGGACAACATTGTCTCCCTTGCTCCAGCTTTGGCCGATTTCTGCAATCTCTCATTTGCCAATGGCTCCTTCCCCTCACTCGCCAAGCACTCCCATGTGCACCCTCTCCTCAAAAAGCTTTCTGCCGACCCTTCCTGTCTGGCAAGCAACCACCTTATCTCCATTACCCCCTTCCTGAGCAAATTCTTGGAGAAGCTGGCCATCTCCCAGCTCCCGCAGCTTATTTACCACACTGGATCTATTGGTTATCTCCACGACCAACTGTCTGGCTTCTGAGCTGCCAGAGGCACAGAAACTGCTCTCTTGAACACACATGAAGACTTGCTCTCTAATCTCAATTCCAGCTCTCCTTCTGTTCTCATCCTTGTTGACCTTTCCACTGTCTTTGATACGGTCAATCATGCCACCCTGATAAATAGGCTCTGCAAGGTTATTGGCATCACAGACCTGGCTCTGGATTGTCTGATCCCCTTCCTCTCGGGCCGACCTTCCTAGGTTCAACTGGGCCCTTTTTTTCTCACTCTCCACCTGCAGTGTCCCTCAGTGCTCTATCATCTCACCCTGGCTTTTCAACATCTACCAGGCCCCTGTAGCCCATTTGATCTCCACCTTCTCTCCTAACTTCCAGTGTTATGCGGATTACATGCAGCTCTCCTTCAAGATTCCCTTCTCTGCCTCATCCTCTTCCTCTCTCATTCCATACTGCATTTCTGCTATTCAGGTATGGTGCATTGCTAACTTTCTCTGCCTTAAAGTCAGTAAGACAGAGATCCTTCTCATTTGGACCCCTGCTCCCTCTTTTCCTCCCACACATTGGCCGGCCTCATCCTCTTTTGAGGCAAAAAATCTTGATGACATCTTCAACTTCTCTCTCTCTCATTCTCTCCTCACATCATGGACCTTGCCAAGAAAGACCACTTTCAACTGCACCTCCTCAGGGGCATTCTCCCTTTCCTCGCCTTACCCCAGAAACTCAATCTCTCCAGAGCTCTGGTACTATCCAGGCTGGACTACTGCAAGAGCCTCTTCCTAAATATGCCTAACTCCTCCCCTCACCCCCTTCAACTAATCCAGAACATGACTGCAAGACCTATCCTTGGCCTCAAGCCCAGGGACTGCATCTCTCCAGCCCTAAAATCTCTCCACTGGCTCCCAGTTGCTGCAAAGATCAAGTGCAAGACCCTCTGCATCATACACAGGGCTTTCTGGGGCCCGCTAGATTCAACTCTCTCTCCCTAAATAGCTCCCCACTAGAGCCCTTCAGTCGTCTTGCTCTAACTCTCTGCAGATAAGACACTTTTCCAAGCAGAGAGTGGTGGGAATATCTCTCACCTCCGCAGGTGCCTCCATCTGGAATGGCCTCCCTGCCCCTGTCAGACTTGAGCTGGATCTCCTTAAGTTCTGGAAGATTTGCATTACTTTCCTTGTCTCTTCTTCCTTCTCTCTCCCCCTCCTCCTCCCCTGCTAATGTCCCTGCCTGCCTTCACTGGATGTCTGGTTCCTTCATAGTCTCACAGGGCATCAGGCCCCCCTAGTCCAGTCTGCCTCTGCAATTGGTCTCCCCTGCCCCCCAATCAACCTGCACTTGCTCTTCAGTGCCCCTCCCCCAGCACTAGACTGGTTGGGCCTGCACCATTGTAGCCCTTACAGCCCCTTTCCTTGCACTTAGCTTGTGGACCTTCATAATAATAATATAATAATTTGCATTTACATAGCTCTCCAAGCCCTCTGGCATCTGAGCGCTGTTTATTACCCACAGTTTGTGGTGCTCATTTATCGACCTTGGAAAGATGAATGACTGAGTTTGGCCCTGCGGGATGCGGACCTGCATCAGCAGGCTCTGCACAGTTGTCAAAGCGAGCACACTACTTGCTGCGCTATCTGACTGGCTTCTTCACCTGCACTCTCTGCTTTTCTGTGGCTCTGTCCACCTGCCCTCCCATGGCTTTTGCTTTTCTCATAGGCCCTTCTGCCCTTACCGGCACTTCCCCCCTCCCTCCGCCCCTGCACTTCTCATTACTGCACTTGAACAATCCGAATGTCACAAGGCTTAGTAAGATCATTTTTATTTGCCCTCCCTGTTGCCCCATCCTCTAGTGCACGGATTTCCATGGGTAGACCTTCACCAGGACCTAGTGTCCTGGCTGTATAGGGCAACAGGGTGGCATAGCCAGTTCAGGAAGGGTCTCACAGACCTGAGCACTGAAAGATAAATGGTTTTAATCAACATGCAACAGTTTTCCAGCACTGCATCATGTTTTAATAGCAGATTCGGAATGTGCGCAACTGCTGGCAGAGCAGTTCCTATTCACATGAGCAAAACAGGGAGGATTTAATGGGCAATTTGTGTTTGCACTGTAGTTTATGGCACATGGCAAACAGAAACAGGGGCAAAGCTTGGGGCCATTTCAAACTCTTTTCTTCACACATATAGACAGCCTTACATTAAGATCTCCATTTTGGCAATCCACATGCACGCTACAGCGCAGTTGATAAGCATAATGGAACTGTTGAGTCATTCCTAAAGCATTGGTACCTCCGTCACTGATTAGTTGAGTGGAGGATCAATAGATGTTCAGTGGCAGGAATGTGGGTAATGATAGTGATGAGAGAGGGAGGGTAATATGAGGTACAGAGATGGAGGGTGTAGATGAGGGATAATGTATCACCTACTTTTGTGACTATGGATGAGAGAAAATGGTCAAAGTCATCAGCTGTTAGTGGTGGATTTGGAGTGTTCTTAGGAGGAGAGAGAATATATTGTTGTATTGTATTGTATTGTTCATTTATTTATAGAGCACACCAGGCCATCAGGCATCTGGGCGCTTGCAAGAATTTGGTTACAGTACAGAGAAGTAAACGATGCAGGATAAAAGCAATATACAAGATGAGTAATATACATGAGATAAGGGAGTACAAAGATAATTTACAATTTTACAATAAAGTCTGAATATACAGAGTAAGTGCAGTAATATACATTCATACAGATCATGGATGTGGGCGTCATGCATCACAGGCATACAAACATTGTTTGACGCTGGATTTGAATAAGTGAGGGGAGGGTGATGCTCTTGGGTATCTGATATTGAATTTCACAGTTTTGCTGCTAATACTGGAAAGCTAGAACCACCCATCTTTTTAAGTTTGAAGTTAGGGATTCTGATGCTGTTAGAGTGTGCTTTTCTAATAGGTCGTTCTGAGGTATGTTTAATGTTAATAAGGTATATAGGTGCTTTATTGTTGATGCATTTGTATGTCAGATTTAGAGTTTTGAGCTTGACTCTGTCTTTAATGGATAGCCAGTTAGTAGATCGTGTATGGTCAGAAATGTGCTGACCTTTGGGGATGCCTAGGGCAGTTCTCAAGGCATTGTTTTGGAGGATTTGGAGTTTGTTAGTATTGTATTTGCTGGTGCCTAGGTAGAGTGCATTACAGTAATCCAATGTGGATAGAATTAATGCCTGTGCAATCATGGTCCAGCTTTCGGTGGTCAGAAATGGTTTACATGCGTAAATTAGTTTGCATGTGTAGCTGGTTGCAGAGGCTGTGGCATTTATTTGCTTGTTAAGGTTGAGGGCGGAGTCTAAGTAGAAACCTAATGTTTTCACTTCTTTGCTGACTTTAATCTTAATTCCATCAATAGTTATGGATTTGTAGAGGTGAGGGAGCTTGTTTAATCTAGTGGTGGACCCAATGATAAGGAGTTTGGTCTTTTTTTCTTTAACACATATGCCGTGTGTGGTCATCCAGGTTTGAATGATTTGATACATTTTGTTTATAAGAGTTACATCTTTCTTGTAGTCTCCTTGGATGGGGATGAGGATCTTGGATATTGGAGGGTCATTGAGAACATGTGAAATATGATGATTTGTCAGCATCAAGAACAGCAGTACCAGCAAGGAGACCGTCTACATAGGCAGAAAGAGGACTGGGAGAATGATCTCTTTGCCATCTGCAAAGGCGGTGGCACATGGATGCCCTTAGCTTTCAGATAGCAGTTGTTCTCCATGGTAGAGCATGTGGATGAGATGGGTTAAAGGAGAAAAGAGATCGCGTACATCACATAGGGATGCTAATAGAGTCAGATGGTACCTGCTGAGCAATGGGGTCACAGAATAACACAGGGTCAGCTGACACCTTAGAGTGGTGAGAGAAATACATCAGACAGCCAAGAACGGCCAAAGCAGGAAGCCTATACAGACGGTTACCAGACATTTGGTCGAAAAAAATTGGTCGACCAGACCAGACAAATGGTCGAACCAATTTGGTCGAAAACCAAATGGTCGAATTTTTTTATTTTTTTATTTTCACCCCTTTTTTTGGGGGGGGGGTCCCTCCAACCCCCTTTTTTTCTAAAAACCCCTTTTTTTATAAAACGAAAACCTGAAATATATATATACAAATAAAAAAAAAATCGACCATTTGGTTTTCGACCAAATTGCGTCGACCAAATGTCTTTCGACCAGTTTTCAGTCGACCAAATGTCTGGACACCTATACAGACTCAACGGGTGGCCACCAGTTACACAGGGAAAGCAATGCATTAAAGGAAGAGACCAAATGCAACTGGCCCATGCAGGGCTACAAGGAACGTAACATGAATATGGCACACATACATGTAAATTCAGTGTGCAAGCAGTCACTAGTCAATTAAGTGAGTTTACAAGGAAATAACACATGCAAGTTCAGTGAGAGTAAAGGTAGAGCCCCTTTCTTTGTCTAAAGGAGATGCGTTGTCTGCCAGAATATATGGAAGCCAGCAGAGTCAGGCGTTGCCTGCTCGCCAGTAGGGTCACAGCAGGACACATTAACAGTTGATAGTCATATTAGTAGATGAGTGAAACATGGTAGTCAGCAAACATGGAGAAACAGGAAGCCCAGACAGTCTCCATCGATAAACAGATGCTGGGAACAGGCAGCCACTAGCACAGATCAAGCTGCTAGAAGGAAAATGTCATACACCTTGGAGGGTACAATTAAATTCAGTGCTCAGCCAAACTCTCCTCAGAGTTTGCAAGGAAACCAAACAAAACATTCCTGCTTGGCTCAGGCTTCACAGTCTGTGAGACAACTTAGCTGACTCCGAGCTTTATATCATTGAGCCACTGATCTATACGATTGAGTCTTCCATTTCAAAGATCCCACCACAGTACCTGGAATCAACAAGGCCAGGATCCCACATGCTTAGAGAGAACACTATGGGAACTGAGAATGGATGAGCTGATTTTTGTTTTTTCATTTCTTCAAAATAGTGTCTCTTTTTTATACGCTTGACACAGTATAATTCACATATAGCCAGAATGCCTAATGTAGATATGCAGTCTGTTGTTGCTGAGCTTTTTCCTTGATTAGATGGGTGGTTAGTGTTTTTAATATATTCTGTGTATTGAATACTTATCTGGAGAGCATAGCCTGCCCTTAACTTACATTACCAATAGTGATGGAGGTACACTCACTTCATTGAAACATGGTTTACACAAATTATGGTAACGGTTTGGGCAAATCTCGTGGAAGCCTTTGTCCCCACCCACTCTTGTTTTTTCTGGCCATAATAGGGTTTGATTGCATACATTCACACATGCCCTAACTGCTTTGGAAAATGTGTGTTCAGGTCTTGAAGACACAGTGCTGTCAACTGTGAATATGTATAGAACACTATCTTGCCATGTTCATCACGATTGGCAAACATGTCGGCCATTGCCAAGTCACACGTGGAACTAATCCACTCTGTGAGCTTCATCATGATCAGTAGCCTCTTCATCAGGGCACATTCTATGTAAACTATGATGAATAATGGAAAATATAGAGACAACCAAACTGCAGGAACTGTGTCTATAATTAAATGATATACCTTTATATTGCAGTAATACATAACTCCAGTATTCATCGGATAAAGTGCTGCCAAGGCTCACGTTACACTTTATTTTAGCATTGTGCATCCAAGTTCTAATTATATCCAACACTTTGTGTACATTTTAGAAAACAATGTACCTTAACCAGCCGCAAGGATGCCACACTTTTGAAGCATGGTGCTCTGCAAAGGGCCTGTAAATATGTAGGCATTGATCAAATACTTGTACGCAATCTCCACTTTTATAAGGTGATTAGTTATGATGATCCTTCCATCTATCCAATCTATTAAACAGATCCCCAAATGTCCTCATTGGGAAACTGTGGTATTTAGTTTCCCATTACCTTGTCTGTATATGTGGTTGTCATTAAATGTGATGTTAGAGTGTGTGTGGTCATTTGGAGAATGAGGTTGCATGGACATTTGGCTCTCCCTGGTTCCACCATGGGCTACTGTGTGCAGATGCCTGGGAGCAAGGTATGGTGGGTCCTTCACAAATGATGTACTTACCGAAAGATGTAACTTAATAAAGGAATTAACTGAGGTGCTTACCTGTGGCTGCACTACTAATACTTCATTGCCCCAGAAACACTTGTGAGGTGACTTTGCTGCTGATGCACTATGTAGAATTTGCTGAAATGTCAATGATATATAAGTATAGGTCATAGGAAGGAATGCTGGCAACTTGACCAGCTTGGCTGTCCCTGCAGCTGTCGTATGGGCATTTATGACACCTGAACCTGCTTTGTGCCATTGGTGGAGCAGGTGCTGCGTGTCAGGCTACTGATCCAGCAAGGTATAGGTGTGCACTAGATTTGCGGCATGGATATTATGAAAGGGTTGTCTGATTAGAAGATTAACTTTTCTGAAAGGGAATTACCCACGTCATTTTATTAATCTAATTAAAATAAAGCCAGGGCTTCCACACCCTTGACAGTTGGCAATCCTCCACACCGTGCCAGGTGAGGGTCATAGGGAATCTGCCCCCATGGCCGCTTCCATACTTACTGAATTATCCAGCGGTCTTGTCCCATGATACTGAGATGCTAGAAAAGGCTTTTAATTAGCAGTGCAGGTGCACATGTGCAGTCCATTTAATATATGACAGTACTTTTCCATCGTAAACAGGGAACATGGTTTCTCCTAAGCAAAGTCCACTAAATGACAAGAAATATAAAAACGCTAGGGCCTGGGATGGGGACTGATATCATAGGGGAAAGAGAACAGTATAATCCACAGGAAATATTCCCAAAATGTTAAACCCCACCCTCTTCCAGCTGCCCCATTGTTTAGTTATTATTTATTTATTTATATGACATCGGCACTGCAAACTTCTACTCAACTATGATACAACATAACTTTCAGATAGTACTTGTTTTCATTTGCTGTTCCTTGTCATGACAATGTTTCTTTTTTTTTTTTAATGATATTATTTCATTTCCAGATTCTGGCTTCCTAGCTTTAAAACGTGACCTATGACCCATCACCATTAAAAGACAGCTTGAAATGATAACTGTTCATGGGAAAATTGAATTGAACATGCCTGCTGGAAAGCTTCGACCCACACATATGAACTCCCAAAGACCTGATTGATGACAGCCCACAAAGCCTCTGGGCATTTCTGAATAATCTCTTTAAGCCAAGACATAATTATCATGAACGTTTTCAATTTCAGTGTTCGAGACAAACATGTAAGAGAAAAACACAGTCACTGAACAATGTATACACATGGGCAGAACCCACAGCTGTGATCGATTTACTGCAAGATCATTCAGCAAATGTTTGGCAACATGACCAGCACTGAGAAATTGACTGTAGCTACTGATAAGTGGGTGAGGGATTTAAATTGCAAGCCTTAGAGACATGACTAGATCCCAAGATGGCAGCCTACACAGCTGAAAGAACATAATAAAACTAGAGTGTAAACAAACTCTAGAAATAACTAAAACTTTGTATACTCACCATTGAGGGCAGGCAATAATACATGCTTCACATTCTGGTGGGTGACAAACATATCATGGCAACACGTTCGATTACATGTGGAGCACATCAGAAGCGATTTATTAGTGTGCAACCATACATTCACTCTGGTAGAGTAACCTATACAATGACCATTCAATGTATTCATTTACAGATTTTACTGCATGCCATGCCAACATATTTTGTGTATTTTGAATTGTGTTAGATATTGATTGGCAAGACATTCAGGTGGAAAACATACATTTAATACCTTAACTTTTGGGGTGACAAACATGCCACAGAAATGTCAGCGTGGATTTAGAACTCACATCCTTTCTGCATTTCTTAACAAATGTGTTTGCCTTACTCGCACTCATAAGATTTGGTTAGCCATCATGTGATTACAAAAGGAAACATTCGTGTTTTTTTCCGTTCTAGAGGCCAGATAATACTTTATACTGTGACCTCTACTTCCCAGTCTTCAGTGTATAGTCTGATCTTCAATGCCAGGCGCCAGATAATGCTGAATTGTATAACAATAATGATTCTATGTGTACTAAACATTTTAAATATGGTATTGCATGACAATTATGTTAACTGACCTGCACATCATTTATTGCCAAATCTCTTATACATCAATTTAGTACTCAAGACCTTCCCAGAGGTCAATGTCCTGGTCATGACGGGCATCATCAACCACCCCATCATGTCTCTGGATCATCATTTACACCTTGACTCCACCTTCTCTGACCCCTTCCATGTGAGCATCTAAGCCATCATTTTGATGCACACCGGCAAACCTCTCTTGGGCTCAACCTCCTATCGTCTACCCTCCACTTCTCTGCCCTCTTTATTGATTCATTTCCCTCTGATAATCACCCATTTATTTAAGCATCTTAATACCTGCGCCTCTCCCAACCACCCCTTTCCCGACCATGACTAAAGAAAATTCAAACCTGATGTCATAGCACCTTACCTCAAAAATGATAAATCCTCTCACCTAGTCCTCATTCCCTCCTTTCCCTCACCCCTGGCACTTCTCCCCTTCCCCCCTCCCTCACTTGCACGATCTGAATGACACAAGGCCTAATAAGATCGTTATTTTGTCCTCCCTTTGTTTCCCCCTCCTTGTCTTGTCGTGTCTAGAAACACTTGTGTGCAGGCATGTTATAAATGTCACATCATTTCATATCATATCTAACTTGCTTCAACTGAATTCATTGACACTCTTGCCACCTCCTTTGACTATCAATATTCTCTTTTCTCCTTTAACCCCTCTCATCCTCATGCATGTGTAGAGGTGCACATAAGGCGTTTGAAGTTGTTCAAATCCATCTAACAGACATTGTGAAGGACTCTACACGTTAGACGAATTGTTTTGTGGCACACTTTTTCTTCCCCTCTAGAGGGGCTTGCCCCTCCACCAACAGGGCTACTCCTCACATCACCTACACGTGTGCCTCACTCCTTGATTTACAATGTTCTGCTCCTACTGTCTACAGTGGTACATTTCTTATTGGTCCCACTCTTTTGTGTACATGACCTGTCCTTCCCAACTGTCTGCTCTGGATTCCTCCAGATTTCTCAATAAATCCCTAAATCATGTTTCCCTACATGCTCCCGCCTGAACACCCTACTCCCCTGCCAAACATAACAAATAATTTGAGGATCTTTTATCAGAAGACTTAGACAAGCTTATTTTCAATACTGAAACCTAGGTTGGTGATTTCTCGACTCCCACTATTTTGGTGGCCATTCCTTCTGACTTCAAAATCATTGGAAAAGGCTGCAATCTTTCACTCAGTTCTCAAGATTTTTCCTTACTACTTTCCCTTCTTTCGCCCAGGCAGAAACGCTAGCCACTGAACTGTCTATTTCTTCCAGCATTTTGCTCTCTTTTACAACTGGGGTATTTCAACTGCTTAAGCGATTCTCCCTCCATGAACGTTGCCGTAGCCAGAATCAATGCATTGTTTCTCTATAATCTCTATCAACAACTAACCGACACTTCCCACCAAACATACTCTTGACCTAATTTTCAATAGCCAGGCCCTTATTTTGGTTGCTGCTGTTATTCCCTTTGCTTTGACGTACAATGTATGAATTTGATTTAATCTGCACTCCTCATTTCACGTCCTCCATGATATGTTCACGTTCAGACCGCCAGATACCCACCCATGGAAACAACTCAACTGTTCCATCTCTCCAAATTGTGTTCCTTGATTCTTCTACACCATTCAGCGGCTCTGATCTGCTTCTACTGTCTTTAGCAATGGGATACCTTCAACTCTTTAAATTCTTATTCTATCTAAAATGGGCAGTAATGTTACTAAATCATACCTAAATGATTTAGCTCATCAATGCCATATTCAAAACTGCTTCTAATTGTGCCATGTGTATCGGCCATATATCTTACCAGACTTCTGCCAATATGTTTTATCTCTCTGATCATGACAGTTGAAAAAAATCTATCCAACTAAATACGATACTTCTCACATAAAACACACCAGCAACACTCAAAAAGAACCATTCCCGATTCTCACAGAACTTTGTTTCCCATTTGCTATTTCCTCCACTATTGCCCCATCTGTGGGGATTAGTGAAAAGCTCTCCTATTTTTCTGAAGATAAGGTTGTAACAATTAATTCTATTGACATTACTAAGCGCTCTGGCCCATTTATCTTTACATCTTTACCAGAACCTCTGCCATTCTCCATTGGCTTTTAACTGCCACTTCATCTCCCCCAAGTCTCTTTCCCCTAAAATACAATTTGGTTCTTCCTTGATCCTTGCCCAGTTAAATTCAATCAAACCTTACACACTCCTGTTTGTTTAGCAGATGTTCCTGTAATCAATACTTTCTATATATTAGGATTATTTCCTTGCTCTTTTAAAAGTGCTAGTATTGTTCTCCATAAAAAAACTCAATATTAACCTCCTAGTACCTTCTAACTTTCAACCTAGTGCTCTATTTTCTTTTTCCTTTTTCTGTTTTGATTATCAAGAGCACTGTCCCTGCCCAAATCCAAAGTTTAAATGAAACTCATGATATCCTTCATCCTTTTCAAATGGAGGTACCCCCAGATCATGGGAAATGATCCTTCTTGCTATTTTAGTTGACATTCATATGGAGGCAGATGCAGGAGGTGTCACCGACCTGGTGGTGCTCAATCTGTCCAAAGCTTGTTAAACTATGGACAGCAGTATTCCCCTGGGAAGGTTAAGCTGCTACTGCTTTGGAGGCCCCACAGTCTTGTGACTCACTTATTTTCTGTCAGATGATGTTTATTCAGTATTTATGCTTCATTTGTCCTCTTCTTTTCACCCTCTCACTTTTGGTGATCACAAGAAATTGCTCTCTCACCTATTCATTTTCATGTTTATGTTTAGCCACCGGCTGCCCTTATTGATTCATTTTGATTTACTTTCTCTATGTAAATCTTTGTCTATCGTCCTCCTATCACCCCAACCCCTGTCAACACTTCGAGCCCCTCTCCCACTGCTCAGACTTTCGTTCCAGGGAGACCATGAAAAGCAAGACCAGTCAATCTCACTGGACCAAGAAAAAAGAACAGTTGAACTCCAGCCATGCCTACAGTAGGTAAACCTTGCCCCACGTCTGTGGACACAGGCCACAGCAACGGACACCATCCATGCACTCTAGAATGCACCAATGGCTATGCTATTCTGGTCTAGCAGCACACATAGCCGTCCACACTGAAACCCTTAACGTACCTCAGCACATCTGCCATTAGTATACAGCGACAACCAACAAAAATAAATTCAGTCTAGCAGGGCACACACTGCGCCTCATCACGATTTGGGTGGTAGCCCTTAAATGCGGTGGTAACAGTATTACTGCCACATTTAACTGGCTGTTTTACCTCCAGCTTTTTCTGGAGGTGAAAGTTCCATTTAGCGCCCTGTATTACTGCTGGCTGTATTAGCACACAGTATTTGTGCCGATAATTCACCATTGGGTCCAATGGACCCAATGGGGATTTACCATTAATGCCTAACCTGTGATCCGGCGGTAATACCGCTGGACCGGTGGGTGCTAACACTCTTACAATTGGGCAGTATTACAGCCAGGATACTGCCTAACTCATGATGAGGCCCATTGACTCTTCAGCACTAGAAATCTATCCAAAACCACCAACAGCACACACCCACGTGTCTGACCTCTGGGCTGCTTACTGGAGCCTAGTCATCCCACCTAAGTCCTAACCCAGCAAAAATGCACACAAGCATCTTTTCATTTAAACTAGAACCTCCTGCACATGGACTGCGGTCAACAAGGTTGTTCCAACCACTAAGCGCATTGAGGCCATACAAATAGGGTAATGGTGTTATATAAATGACAAACACAATACAATACAATTCGGCCATCTTGTGGCCAATGCTGGATTTTACTTTTATGGACTTCATCGATTCACGGTGCGTCACCCTTTCTGAACTCTCATGCTGGACTTCCTTTGCATCTTGTACTCATAATGGCCCTGAATCATGCTGTTCCCATCTTCTTCTTGTATCCTGGCTTGCAGCATTATGTGTTACTACTGACTTCTGCAATTGTATTCGCTCTCCCCTCTTGCTTCACTACTCTTTTTGACTGCTTACTCTCTGTTCTCTCCTCCCCTCCCCTCCCCTCTCCCTTGTCCTATCTTCTCCCCTCCTCCCCTTACTTTCTTCTATGCACTTACTCTATCAGAATTGTCCCTAGACCTAGTATGATAGCAACCTAGTTTTTTTCCCCATCCGCTTACTGCCCCCCCCCTCCAGCACTATCTGAAATGTTGTCAGGCCTAGTATGATATTCGCTTGTTTTGTTCCTCCCCTCCCTTTCTGCACCCCTCTCCCTCACCTTTTGTTTTTCTCTGGCTCTACCAGAAATGTTGTCAGGCCTAGTACGGTAGTTGCCTGTCTGTTTCCATTTCCTTCCCACTCTCTCCCTCCCTTATCTATGGCTTAGCTCTTGCACTATCTGAAATGTCGTCAGGCCGAATACAATAGTTAATTTCACATCCTTACTGTTCATGTCTTGTAAGAATGTCATTGTATTTTCCCTTGTTTCCTTCCTTGCCTTGAAGCGCTTTGAAACACATTGTGTATAGGCGCTATATAAATAAACTATCATATCATATCAAAGTATGCTTATAACACCCTGCTAATCATCTTTCTGAACTAAGAGATGCTGCTACATCTGTCCAACGCCAATCTTAACTGGAAATCACTTCTCTCAGGATTAGAAGTAACTTCTAAAGCCCAACTATGGTAAAATCGAGGTCTGTGTTGGCCTTTTTACTCTTTGGAGATTATAATTTAGACCTGCTAGCCTATTTCTGAGGTAAATAACCTCTGTTTTAAATTTGATTACGTCCTCTCTCCTCTTCCTCAAATTAAACAAACATCTTCCTCATGCTGGTGCCATTTATGGTTTCTCCAACAGATATATGCTTTCTTTACTCCTTGACAGGCTATCAGCATATTTTGCTTAATCCAATCTTTTTTGCATTACTCCATTTCCCCCTATATTTGGTCTCTCTACATTCCACCTCAAAAACCTGAAAAATTCCTCAAAACCCAGCTGTACATCGTAGTTTCAGGATTCATCCATGTTATCCATAGTTCTCACTTTTGCTGAAATCTATAGGCTTCCCATCCAACAAGTTCTTCAATTCAAAATCATGTGTGTCGTCTTTAACAGTATTTCTGCAAGCAAACCCATCTTCCTTTGTAAACAATCTCTGCTTTCTCTTTCAGTTACTTCATACTTCTCAGTAGCAATAGTTTTTCCACAAAGGAATATGCTCTTTTTTACTCTTGGCCTTCTCTCTCTGGAAATTCTTACATTTGATAGCCACAGCTGCTCTTCATATCATGCCTTCAGTCACACCCTCAAGACCCGTGTCTTTAGGAAATCTGCCAACTGCTAATCTGTGTTATATTTTTGATTCCCCTCTTCTCTGCAGCACCAAGAAGACACTGTTGTGATATACAAGTACTCTTTAAATAACTGAATAGGTAAATATAACATAGGAATAGTGGTTGCTAAACATGTCCCATTACATGCAGCAATTTATTTAAGGAGTTGGAGTTACTAGCTATGTCAGTGGTACTAAAGTGAAAAGCAAGGTGTATGTCTTGATGTTGCTCAGATACTGAGGTATCTTTGTGATTATGAGGGGCAGTATGACAATTCGAGTTGGGAGGCTCAATAGTTTTGATCAGTGGCTTGAGGGTGTGAAGCTAGGATTTGGTTCAATTGTCTGGTGGGCTGTGAGGAAGGTTAACAGGACTCCTCACAGTGGCAATGTCTTTGAAGGAGTTGTCTTGATTAGTTTGTCATGGAAATATGACCAATGACTTTTCCAATGGATTGGTGAACAATTTACTAGTATAAGGTGAACAACAGGACAAAATAAACCAACTACAGGATGAGACTTTGATGCAAGTGAGAAACTCTCCCCTCCCCCTCCATGCACCGTTCTCTTATACCCAACGGAACATGTGTATTTCAATGCAAGGGGTGGCCCAAACAAGTCAAAGAATCATACGGAAACAATCTTGCAAGCAGGAAAAAAAGACCTGCTGTTCAAGTCTTTGATACCAGCTATGTTCTTACATTTTATACAGTGTTTTCAAGGAGGATGACATAACACAATACATTGAATGAAGTTGAATATACACCTCAAAGATTCACACATACTCTGAGGCAGGCGATAACACTTACATTTTGATGACTTCTGTCTGCTAAAGCCACTGTTAATAAGAATGCGGGAGCCGAAAACATGGTTACATATGCCAAATGGGAAACACATTAGAAGCGAGGGATGTGAAGGCGAGTATTTGTATACATTTGGTAAATAGCCTCCATTGCAAAGACATGCACAGTAAAGCCTAAAGACTCATCTCGCATTGGGCAAGAAACTTTGTTTAAACATGACGATTTACAGTGCCTAATCAAAATCATAATGCAGCAGTGTCCTAGAGTACTATATGCAAGTTTCAATTCCAAACCTCCCCCCACAATGCCCTCCTATTAGACCTTCAATCCAGCCTCATTCCAAACACCTTTAGGTGAACAAACATCACACCCATGCATTGTATAGGATCAGGGGTCCTTTGAAGTGTGGCCACTGTTCGCCCTTCCATCCGGGGATCATCAGAGTTCACACTACAAGCCCCCTACTGAATATGCGTGGAAACATCACTTGATAATTTGTCATTTTCTAATTCTGGGCATTTGTGGATATTTGACATGGAATCAATCTTTTTAACTTCCTCAAAAATCTGTGGCTCAAAGAATTCTTCAGGTGATTGATCTGTACCAACCTTTTGAGTACTTATTCTTTCTGCCTGTATTTGATTAGTGTTTTGATTGTCTAGGGAAAGCGTTCTAACATCGCCACTTACTCCCTGTTCAATTGCATTACCCATGCATGAGTTGTCTTTCTTAAATCTGTCCCTTTGTTATTTTGGAATTTCATGTTTTCCTTTTTCATTCGTACAAATCTCCAATGTTTGATTTAACTCCAGGTTAAACCGAACTTCTTTTCTGGATGTATATGCAATTTCTGTCACATGTTCATTTGCCGGTATTTTCCTTTTAAAATCATTAGGCATCTCAGAGTCATTATGCAAAACCAGATCAGGGCAATCTGTCTTTTTAGCATTACAGGTATCATTAATTTTCAGTCACTTATCATAAGTCACCCGATCATTACTATGGCCTTCTGCTCCCTCCTTTGCTGACTGTTTTTGAACCGTACATAGTTTTCCTATTTGTTCAGCCAACATTTCTACTTGGGCCCCAGACACTGGAATCTTTCCATCTCTCTAGAATCTTCTCTCTGAGGCCTAGGTCGATATTGATTGTTTTTCCCCTGATTGAACCTATTCTGATATCTCACAGGAGAATGATTTCTATTGGGATTGTTTCTGAACTCTTGATTAATATGTGGAGGGGAGCTGGGTGCATCTATCCTTTGGTTGTAATCCACTGATGGTGGTGATTCATTGTGTTGACGTGGGGCATAATTCATACTCTGCCTCATGTGCTGTCTCTCATTTTGTGAGTATTGTCCCCTATGCTGATTCCCATTCTCAGCAAACCGATCCACATATGGGGGTCTATCCTGATTACCATATATCATGGTATTAGGGTCAAATCTGCTCTTTGTCCCCAATGCCTGGTAGGGACCATTATTTCTTTGATCCTGACTTTGTCTTTGATTATTGTTCATACCAGACATATCAGGCCGATATCCTACCCTGGGCCTGTCTCCTAAGTACATAGGGCTAATATAGCTCTCCCTATTACTAGGATCATGTGATTGAAACATCGGTGCAGGGAGTGATAACCTCTGTTGATTACCCCTTTGTTCAGGTGTTACATTATTTTTACCTGGACTTTGAGCGGACCTGATCTCGATCACTGTTGCTGAGGATTCTTTAGATTTTGGTATAGTGTCTTTCATTTTATCACTCTCTCTACCCTGAGAATATAATACTTCATATAGTTTCATAAAAATGTCAGTAAAAATGCTTGAGTAACTCGGTATGTAAGTACAGCACTCACTTTTCATGATTGCGGAAACACCTCCTTGTGAAGCCAGGACAAAGTCAAAAGCAATACGATTCTGAAGCACCATGGTTCGGATGGCTAGCTACCTGTTCTCAGGATAATAGCATCAAGGAGGACACAGTGGCGTTTCCAATATCCTCCAATAATGGAGACGATTGGGTCGGGTGCCTCTATCTTAATCCCAAAGGCTGTTTCCAGATATCCCAGCACTGTAATAAAGTTTTTCCATGCAGTACTACTTCTGAGATGAGACTGAACTGGGAAGGTGGGAATATGACGCACTGCAGGCAGAATATGCCCCAGGAAACAACTCCCTCCCCAAATAATGGGTAACCCTGCATAAGCGTTGTCCCAACAGATGAAATAAATTATGCAATAAGTAGCATAACTGAACTGGGAAATGAAAAATTCTGGTCAAAGGCAAAAGTAACATTGTTGATCACTACACTGGAAGTGGAGGAGGGATAATAATGAAGTTTGCTAATTATAATGAACAGAGTATATGGGATGGTGTAGCATACAAGTTCAATTGCTAGGGCGAAAACCTGGAGTGCTGCTGGCTTAGTGTGTAGCCCAAGTAGGAATGAGCATCCCTACGGGGTCCTGGGCCTTGGGACTGGGCAACCAATTTGATATCCAAACAGATATACTACCACTGTAAGGGGATGAGTGTGTTGGGGAACCTGAAGGATTAGTTATGTGGCAAATGGACACAAACCCATCAGAAAATGTAAGTATATTTCCAGGAGTGATGCAGGCAAGTGTTTTCACTGTAAACCCAGGGATGTGCAGAGGGACTATCATTTTTCTGGCAGCTGGTACGGAAAGCATCAGTGACAGTGAAAAAATAATATACCAATATCCTAACAATAAGAACAATATCATAAATATAACTAGATATAATGCACACCTGGTCCAATCCTCAAATATCAAAGTTCAGGAATCTGGTCTTAACACCAGCACAGAAGTTTGTGGTTTGCAGGTTTAATTTAGTTCTTCAAGGCAGGTAAGGTACAAGACACAAGTAAAATAATAACTTCAGACCAAAACTTCCAGTTCAAAGTTTGTAGGTTCCGGATACTTGCAGCAAATTACTTATCAACCTTGACATTTTCCACCAGGAATCAGATACTGAGCAAAGAATTCTTCAGATCACTGTTCATAATCAAAAGCTTCAGGTGGAAGTTCAAACTATGAGTATCCAAGGTACCAGTGCCACTTGTATATGAGGGTCATAGAAACAAAAAGAATGACGAGCAGGTGATACCAGCAGATGCCATTGCTTGAAGGTTTTGGTGAATCAACAGTAGTGGCCTGCATCCTCTGCCAGTGCACTCCCACCAAAGGGGGATATATCATTGTTGAGGGGACAATTACAGGGGCGAGTGACTTGGCCAATTGCCACTTGGTTCAGAGCTATTGACCCTCAGGAGCTCTTCCACAGGATCACAAAGCATACCTTTTGTTGTGAGGTCCAGAGGAGTCAGACAATGAAAATGGTCTGAAAATGGTACACCAAAAGAGAGATCTGAATCAGAGATGTTTCTTCCAGCACTTTAACCACCAGACGAAGGTGCCTTATTAATTGCTCCTGCAGGGACCTCCCTGTGTGGAAGAGATTCAGGAGCTGCGTATCCTGGTTCCGCACATGAGCATATTGGCTGATTGAGAGCCGTGCCCTCACCTTCTGATACTGGCCCTTCCATTCCAGCAATGCTGCAAGAGTCAGGCCTCGGCAAATGACTGATGACATCACTGGCAGTAGAGTCATTTTTCACAGTGGAAATAGAGCCGAGCCGAGGAAGTGCGGTCGCTGCAGAGGTGAGGTCATCAATTGGGTCGACGACTCCGAAGCATTGCGCTGTGTGGATCCAATCTGGGATCCTTGACACTTCAATGCTGATTGGGTGGTCAAGAGGACTTGGAATGGGCGACGTCACCTAGGCTGGAGCACAAAAGTCCACTGTTGGACCTTCACCAGGACCCAGGTTCCAAGATGTAGAGGGTGACAGGGTTTCATATCCGATTCAGGCAAGGCTTCTCAGACATGAGCATAGAGAGATCAAACTGTTTTAATCGACATGCAAAAATATTGGTGCACTGCATCATCTTGAAATGGCAGATTCGGAAAGTGGGAACTGCTGGGGGTGCAGTCCTCATTTTTACGGGGGCGACCGGTGAGGATTTCTTGGGCAGACAGTTTGTGTTTACGCTGTGGTTTATTGTGCATGGCAAACAGAACCAGGGGCAAGAGGTGGTGGCATTTCAACCCTGTTTCTTCACACACTTTAGAAAATCTTAACTTAAGGTCCCGATTCCAGCGCTATACATGCACGCTAGAGCACAGTTGATAAATGCAATGGAACTGTTGAGTTATTCCTAACGGTTTGCACACTTCTCTAATTACTTGACCAGTGAAATGGGTACCTCAGACACTGTAGATATTGAGGGGCAGTCCAAATCGAGGTATACACTCTGCCAAAACTTTTTGGCCACAGTGACTGCCTTTTATTTTCTACATGGGTATATCTTCACCGACCTAGAGAATATTTCAACCAGAACCAAGCAATAAATAAAATGCACACAGGCGGGGAGCTGTAAAAAGTCTGCCTTCACGTACAAGAATGCACCATCTGGTAGTGGACATGCAGACATTGTTGTGGGTACTGCTCTCCCAACATTTTATATTAGACATATGACACAATTTTCATAATATCCCTGAGCCATAGAGGCTAAGCCAGGAGCCATTCAATCTTGATAAAATAAAGTGATCATAGCATTTTTACCTGAATGAGCTATGCTGTGAGCTGAGCTTCATGGACGAGGTAGTACCTTAGGTGCCACCAGGCAGCCATCTGGAGAGAGCCAGAGGGACTCTGATCCTAATTTACAGCATTGTTGAGTCCAGGTCACATTTTCAGCTTCTGGGTCTTGATCTTGGAGTATTGCCAGACTGGATAGGGAAGTGATTGGTGACTGTGGAACTGCACAACTAACAAGAAATTCATTAAGAGCCTGGGGCACATTTAAGACCGCGTACCAAGCTGTATCATCTGCACATGTATTTCCTTGGGCTGTGAATGACTGTGAGGGATCATGTTCTTTGGATTTTACTATAGCTTCAACTATGAGAAGTATGAATGCATCCAATAAAGTTGATACATATTTTCCATTTAATATTGGGGTGCCAGTGAAAGTTAAAAATTCACGCTGCTTCCATGAAACTCTTAAGTCTTGCACTCCCGAGTGGACATACCTGGAATTGGTATAGATCATAGCCGAGCCGATCTATTTTGGCCAGAGCAAAAGCACGGGTGAGTGCCACGAATTCGGCAACCTGTGCCAATTTTGCCATAGGTAATTGACATGCTTCCAGAAAAGCATGGGGGTACATACAGAATAACCAGAGACCATGTCCCCATTTTCTGGGACACAGACACAAGACCCATTGACAAAAAGAATCAAGGCAGGATTCAACAGATGTACATCAGACAAATCAACACGGGGAACAAGAGTGCATCCAAGCCAACCTGCCAATCATGCAGCTCCCCATCGTCCAGGGTTGGTAAAAAAGAAGCAGGGTTCATAACTGAACAGTGACTCAGAGTTATATTGGCAGTAGAAATAAGCAACTTTTTTATTGGGTGAGAAAGGAATTTGACACTGCTTTGTCTTCCCTTTTAGCAATAATGACAACACAGCATGGAGAACAACAATCGTGACAGGATGCCCTTGCACCAGGGAGTCAGTCTTTTCTTTTAACAGGGCAGCAGCAGTGACAGCTTGCAGACAAGCTGGGAGTGCTGCAACTACTGGTTCCAAAGATACACTATGGTAGGATACAGGCCGGTGTTTATTACTGTGTAACTAACTCAACACACCTTGGGCGGACCCATTGCACTCATCGCAGAACAGCACAGATAGCTTGATGTAACCTGGCAAACCTGAAGCCGGAGCCAATTTGAGTGCTTGATTAATGGTGACATAGCCATCTTCTGCTTCCTGGGACCCTGCCAGTGGGTCCCCAGTCGAATCATGTGTGAGGTTCTGAAGGGGCTTAACTAAGGATACATTTCCCAAGAACCACTGTATACATTAATTTATCATCCCTAGGACCCCTCTCATCTGCTTCTTCATCTGGGACTTAGGGACTTTTTGGATCGCTGCAATCTGATCCTGGGACAAAGTCTTTTCCCAGCAGAAATCTTATAGCCCAGGTATCACACATAGAGTAGACACAACTATAATTTGCCTTTAGATGTTTTTTTGACCCTTTTCAGAAGAGCTTTCAACAGAATAAGAAAGTCTTCCTCGCAAGTTTCCAAGGAGGCGGAGGCTAGGAGCAGTTCATCTACGTACGGCACCAGAATTGACCCTCCTGAAAACTGAGCAGAATCCAGATCTTTGTTTAAAATTTGGGAGAACAGAGTAGGGCTTTCTACATATCCTATAGGAAATCTAGTGAATGTATACTGCATGGATTTATTGGTAAATGAGAACAGATTCGGGCTATCAGGTTGTATGGGTATAGAAAAAATGCTGAACACAAATCTAAAGCAGTGAAGTATTTATCTGTATATAGAATACATGTAAAAATGGTAGCTTGATTAGGAATGACCAGAACAGCCGGTAACATGCCTGCATTAACTGTGCACAAATCCTGCATAAAGTTGTAAACTTATTTTCCTGGCTTCTTAGTAGTCTAACTCATAGTATTGCAGGGGCTGTGGGTTGGTACAATTAAACCTTGCTGGAGAAGGGATTCTGTTACAGGGAAAATACCTTCTTCAGCCTGCTAGGAAATAGGACACTGGGATACACATGGCAAACGGTTGGCCGGATTTAGAGTAATTTTAACTGGCTCAACATTAACCATGTAATCCGTGTCATTTGCACGGATTGGCCATAATTTGACTGGGACCCGGCCCAACAGTTGATTTTGCATACAGGGAGAGTCGTTCCGGTCTCCAGGGTTTGAATGTGTCGTTTTCTGTAATACTGTCAGCAGCGTGTGCTCTTTGTGAGCAGGAATATCAAGGTATACACCATCAAGGGAACAGTAAATAGATAAACTTAGTTTACAGAATAAATTGAATCCCAACAAATGAGAGAACAGGGGCTAGACTAGAGTAGACACAGGATGAGATATTGGAATACCCCCTATACCTACAGCATTGACTACTTAATCAGAATGCATCATTCTGGAAAACAGAAAAGCTTTTAGTGTGGAGTGTGATGCTCCAGTGTCAACCAAACATGAAATATATGAGGCAATAGGATCAAGCGATTTGAGTGGTGCAAGTTCAGAGACCCTTGGCAATCCTAAACTTCAGCCTGGAGTGGTGGCGGTGGAGGCAGGGACCTTGTCATTGCGTTTAACGTACTTGTCTGTCCGCCTTGACCGCAATACTTAGGTGTGATGCTCACCTGGTATCCATGGGGGCGCCACATTATACTGGATGGAAGTCTAAGTGCTATCCCGGACCCCTCTCTGCTTGGTTATGTGCCAGACGTTGGGTAGCACCTATAACAGGAGAATGGAGGATTAAGATACTAGTTCGGTGATGGGTGTACTCCCACCTCCCTCTGGTCCAAATCCCCTCCCTTGGGGTTATTGCTCACCTTAGGTTTTTGTGTGTTGAACTCTCTGTCCTGTGTCTCTGTGCAGGGGCGCGTGGTTGGTGCGGGCGTTCCGTGGACCTAGTTGCTTCACTGGTCCATGTGCCCTTATGTCGGGTCCAGACCGGCTGTGACTCCGACTCTGCTTATTGTTCATACATTACTCCTAGTAGGGGAATTGTGGCTTTCAAGCTACCATCTAGAATTCAATGGTTACATTTTCCTAATTCAATGTCCTCGCTTTTTTACACCAGCTCCCAGGGTGGATTATTTTTGATGAACTTGCTAGTTTGCAGTTTTACACCACCAGCAACGACAAAATAATCTAAAATCCCATTGAAGATTTACAATAGAGTTTCACTTAGAAAATAATGGCCATTTTGCACAGACAGATTTGGGCTTAACAGCAGACTGGATTAATATTATACTTCTCTAATTGTTTTGTGCTCATAAGGTTAGGCGTTTCAATTTACAGCTATATGATAATAAATCAGCTCCCTAATATTATTTTGCCTTTAAAGTAAAGTACATGTAAACACTATCAAAATGTAAATTTGCAGAGTAGCCCTGCTGCATGTAAATTGTTTTTCCGAAAGGTGGACATTACATCTAGCAAATGCTAGCTTGCCATTAGACTGTGCAGTGCAGACATGTTACGTTAACATTATATGAATTTCAGTGATACAGAGTGTATTGCACATGCAAGACAGTTTTCATTCCTACCTGATGCAAAATTCCTTCTTGTAAAAATTGACAAAACCCACGATGTATCACCTTTCATTTGGCGATCAGCCATGTTCAAACCCTCTCTTAAGCCAAAGCAATAATAGCTATGTTTGCTATGACCTGGTTGTCTGCCCATAGTCCAAGTTCGGAGCAATTGTACAACTGTTAGGCAGAATCCTGTGCAGTTCCCTTAGGGACCACTACACACGATTAAGACTACAGATGGCAATACAAGTTTTACCTTTGGTACAAGCCTGTACTACTAAGTCAGAGTGGTAGCAGTGGCGGAGCAGCCAGGCTTATCTCAAAAGTATATGAGCAGTAGCAGAGATTACACAAAGGGACCACAATTACTGTGACTCAAGCAAACACTGACTCATGGTTTCGGGTAGAAAAATATAAGTACATATATTTTTAAACCATTAGTTATAAACACAACACTTCTATTAAACTCAAATAAAAACCACACGTTAAATATACTACAACTAACCAATTAACTAAGTCTCAAGGTAAGTACCCTGTGTTTGAATGAACCGGTGTTATGAAAAAAACACATTACCGCGAATATGATTGCGATCTCTTTTTGACAGTTTGGTCTACTAAACAAACGTGTATCCATGACATGAAATACTACCGGGGCAAAAACACACTTAGCACCTGAGATACCCAGAGGGAGTTGGAGGCAAAAATCACAGGCAATATTTTGGTTAGGCAGGCAGAATCAAGAAGCATTCAGAGACAGGAGTTCAAAAGTCGAAGGGCCCGAGCCAGGGTCGAAAGACACCGGGGCCAGTTGCCGAAGATCACACGGTCAGACAGTTCACGATTCAAAGTAGCCAAAAGTACTTCGATATTGTCAATGTTCGGAAGCAAATGTTATATCAAGGAGGGAAGACAAGGGCCAGCCTTGGAAATGAGGAAAAAGGGATTCACCCAGTTTCCTCAACAGAACACAGTACCTTGTACCAATGGTGCAGCTTGTGCCCTGGCAGTTGCTCCTGTTGGTTTCCCGCAGACCCATGATTCCTGGAGCTTCGTCGTGAAGGAGGACGTCTGAAGGGGGTCTGCACCACACAGGGATGAGGCCGGCAGCAGCGACAAGGAATAAAAGGTGCACTCCTTAAAAACAGGAGAGGCCCTTCAGTGTGCAGCGATTTCCACCATGGAAGAGGATCCTATGGCTGTAGAAGATGAGCTGGTTATCCCCACAAAGCTCAAGGGAAGAAGACTCCGGACTGGATCTTCTCTGAGTCGTTGAAGGGCAGATAGCTCAGGACTGCAGCAGGGCTTCACCGGGACGGGGTAGTTGCAGCAGCCGTCGTTCTCTCCGCTTCTCTTCGGTTCCTTGTAGTTCCAGTGGCGACTCTCGGACTTCTAGCCCAAGAGACCTGCCTTTTATGTGAAAAATCCCCATTCACACAGCCTGGCTGTCAATCACCCAGCAGGGGGGTTGTCCAGCCCGGACAACTACCCTGGCCAATCATGACAAAGTGCAACTTGGGTTTCATAGGATACCCTGTGCAGGGGGTGACTACACCCCTCCCTCACATTCAGGCCACCTAGACACCGAGGCGCCTGGTGGAGGGCTTCTGAACAGAAAGACCGCCAAAAGACGGTGAACAAAGAAGGCGAACCTAGTTTGCCGTGCAAAGTAAAACACAAGAAGGACTTTAACAAAAAGAAATGGCGAATAAACCCAAACGGAGCCAAAAGAAAGACGATTTGGTCAAGCGGGTTTATGTTCGAGGCTAATATAATAGCCAAGAACAGTACCACCTTTATCTAATATAATCGCTGTAGAAAAGTTAGGGTAGATACCACTGCCAACAGCCAAGTCTAAATGTTAAAAGAGCAAAACAATGCTCTAGGAGGTACAGAGATACAAGTTAACCCTTTCCAGTACTCCATGGAAGATGTGGTGTACTGGATCTGTGGTAGATTGACTAAGTAAAGTTAATTGTAACGTTACCCTTTTCTGGGGGACAGTCGTCGCCTCAGAAATGAGTCGAGGGAAGTCTCAAAGACAACCCTGTGCCACGGCACTGAAGGTGCTGTGCGACACACAAAAAGAAGGGGGCTACCGAAGTGGTGTACTTCAGAGTCCACAATCACAAAAGCAGGTAGAAACACATAGCAAAACATAGGGAAGAGTGGGGGAAAAGCTCTCACTCTTACCAAGTGCTGCTGGGGGACTCACTAGGTGAGGGAAATTAGCCATAAATGAGAATTCTCCCTAACAACAACATGTGTCCCTAGTTCTATAAATTGAAAGATGCATACAATGACATTATCAATCTGCCCAGTGATCTTTGATGCACATTAACATTTTATAAGCACTAGCAACTATTGAATGTGCATACAATTGGCAAAAGTCTGCTGGTGTTCCCTATTTGCAATGATCTTTGGAGTATTCTTGACAGCATTAATGAAATATTCAACACCTAACTGGGTCACAATCTTTATTCATATCGGTAAAGCCCATAACATTTGTCATATATTCTGAAGTTCCAGACAACTCCTAACCAGAATCAATTGTACATGAAAGCTGAGAGTATCTTTGGAAACTTTGGATCCTATCTGCTTTGATCAGTAACAAAGAATTACCTTATTTGAAATTAAGCACATACTAGATCATTGCCTCTGATCTCCATGGGTACATCCGTGTCACCTAAATAACAGTGCCCCTGACACCCCTGTGCATCCTCCTCGTGAGGTCTCTGTTTCTCATAAACCGCGCTACACTGGTTTTAGATCACTACATAAAAGGAGATTATTTGATGTCAAGTTTCTATCAACAATAGCTGCTGATTTCAATGGATTCAGCTACAAGATTATGCTAAAACAATTAGAGCACATTGGATTAAAAGGAATAGAATTGCACAGGGCTACTTCATTCCTCACTGACAGGACCAAAACAACACACATGGCCACTTCTGGTCATGTCCCCTCAAAATGATGTGTGGAGTACCTCAACGATCACAACCGTCACCGTCCGTTTAAACATATACATGAGCCACTCCTGAAACGTACCAATAAATCAGGCCTCAAAGTTTTCATCTATACTGATGATACCCGAATCATTCAAAAGTCTACAACATATGCCTCGTTAATGGTGGCTCCTGGTGAACACCAAACAGACTGACACTTAAAGCACCAAAATCCAAAATAGAGCTTATGATTTGTGGTGCAATACCACAAAACCAACACAAATTCCTCGGATGAGGAAATGGGACCTTGCCCTTTACTTATAACAATGGTCATAAACCTAAGAATTGTAATGGACAGTGACCTCCCACTGGAGAACCAGGTAACAGACATTGTAAGGAGCTTCTTCTTTCAACACTGTAAGAGTTGAGGCCCCATGCCTTAACTGACCTCCCACCACAGAACCATAGCCATGATTCCACTAGTAGTCTCAAGAATAGACCATGCAAAGAGCTTCTATCTGGGGCTTCCGGATAACTACTGGCTTCTAGTCAAAAGGGGGATCACCTTCAGACCTCTATGCATTGCAAAGCATGTCTTTCATGGCAAATGGCCAATATCCACTGAGTCCTGTGTCCAATTCAGGCGAGCAGGACTGGTATGGTGGTGTGGTGCAAATGGAAAGCCATCAGGATCAACAGGACTCGTCTAAAAAAAATTAAACGCGTGAAAGCAGCCATTGCCGAGTCTCCACCAATTGGAAACGTGCCCTGAGAGCCGCAGTTCCTGCTTTCACGCGTTTACATTTTTCGAGACGCGTCCCGTTGGTCCTGACGGATTTCCATTTGCACCACAGCACCATACCAGTCCTGCTCGCCTGAATTGGCCACAGGACTCACAGACATCTGTCCACAACCGTGTGTTGGACAATAGTGGAGCCCATTAGTGGACACAGCAGGGGAGGCAGGCGTTTTTTCACGGTCCCGAAGATTTCGGTACTCCTACACCGGAATTCAGTTCTTTTCTTTACATCACGTTCCTGAAGAAGATGGCCTGAATAACATTGCCATCGAAACCGGTCGACAACACGGATTACGAGGGCTCTCGTGATCCTGCAGATGTTCAGCTACACGAGACACTCCATAGATCAACAATAGCTGATGCCCACGTAGAGTGAGCTTCTTACAACATGAACTGGGATATGCCCATTTTAATATATAATTGATTCATCGGACCATACTGATCACACCTGGTAATTGTAAAACCCAAGGGCAGATTAAAAGTGACAATCTACCAGGCAACAAGAGCTAACACAGCATTAGACAACTGCTGTCACTTGACAAAATCTAATACCCAGTTTTGTCTTTTCATCAAGAGCTGATCATTGGTGGTTCTGTTTATAATGTTTGTTTTTAACAATGTTTTCGAATGCCATTTGTTTATAGCATTGAGGAACAGCCCTCCTTTATTGATAATACAGGGTGTATGATAGTGTGCTGTGATTTCGCTTAGTTCACTACACTTACTGTTTTTAATAAGACATTTTCCACAATTCAGACAATATATTTTGACAAACTAATGTGCAAATATAATTTTAAAAAAATATACCTGCAGCAAAATGCTGTGAATGAAATGCTTCAACATAGCGATATAAATGTAGCAGTTTCCTAAATGACATATTCTTTTCAGCTCCCAACCGCCAACTCTTGCCGCAGAAGGTTTCTTGGATGACGTCCCTGATGCTGAGACACCAACTTTTGTACCTAATCAGATGCCCATTGGCGGGGATCAGATAATTCGCCTTCTGGGTGTTCACAGTCGACATTTGCCACCGCAGCCAACTGCTAGCTCTGAGAGCTAATTGGACCATTTCTTCCAGGGAGCTTAGGGTCTTCGACTCGACCCGCACACGGCGGAAAGTAGCACAGCACAGCACCATCCATAAAGGCCAATTACTAGGCTTGCTTGCATCATGCTCTCATGCTCTCTTGAATGGAAGCCTTCTGGGAGACGTGGCTCTGACTGGCTGAAGGGCAGCCCTTGAACAGAAACCCTGTTCAGGTTAAATATTGAGACGTGAAAAAGGTGGAAATCATCGTTTCTGGTAAACTAGGCGAAGATATTATGTATTATGTTTTGTCAACAGAAAAGTATTACTCATAAATTTTGTTTCTCCAGGCTTTTCTAAAGTGGTTACACGTCCTGCCTTAACGGGATTAGTGTAACGAAACACATTAACATAACTCACGATGAATGTTGCTGGGCAATCGTTATGTTTCATCCTGTTACATGAACAGTGTTTTAGTGCCAACATGTATTCCTTCACCCCAGCTGTTATCTGCGTAAAAAATCACTATTTGTCACACTTCTTGAACTTGAATTATTTCAATAGAGCACGTCTTTTCTGCAGTGCAAAGGTGGTGACGTTTTGGATAATGAAACACACGGGGGCATGAAACACACATCCCTGTCCAATGGGTGCATCCCAATGAAAAAAAGAAAAACACTTCGTGATCCAGGCCGTAAGTGCTGTCCTCTGTCCCCATCTTGGAAATGCATATTTTATAAAGAAGGGCACATTTGAATGATACATGCTGGCCATTTGTAAACGGATAAAAAAACAACAGATGGATTGGCAGCCCAGAAATACTAATGTTCTGTGTGGAAGCACTGCTTGATAAGTAGCGGTCGTGATCACTACTTTCATTTACAGCTCAGTTACTTTAAGAAATACGCCATTTCGGTATTTATTTATTTATTTATTTGACATGTATAGAGCACACCGAACCCTTAGGTATCTGGGCGCTGGACAGTACAAGGTGAAGAATGGCGTGCAGAATGTGCATAAAGTATATGCATAGTATATTTACATCATATTTTACAGCATTTAGCAGTGAGAGAGGCTGATAAATATACTCATTAGATATTTACAGTTTTAGCAGCGAGAGAGCAACATAAATAAGTTGTGCTGGGTATTTATGCGAGTGTGCTGGAGGATCTAGGGTGGAGAAGTGGGCATACATAGGTGGTAGGTTCGGAGACAGGTTTTAAGTGTTTTACGGAAGGATGGGTGTGAGTGGTCGGATCTGATTGAGTGGGGGAGGGTGTTCCATAGTTTGGCTGCCACGACGGGGAAACTGCGATGCCCCCCCACCCCCACCCCCACACTGGAATCTGAAAGCTTGGAACCAGGGCTATGCCTTCCTCCTGGATTCCAAGATGTATTGCTATACCTAAAGGGGACAGAGCGCGCAGTCCATCATGTGCATTGGATTTTTTTGGGAGAAAGCGCGGCAGATGCTTTAATTAGAGGCCGGCTGCGCAAACTGGAAGCAAAGTGGAAACCTCGTTGGAAGTGATGGTCCTCACCTGATAGCACATGCGTGGGGCCGCCTGATTTGCTCGAGACCGAGGCCAAGTGACAGAAGAACTCAGCGCTGGCAAGGTTTGGATTGATTTGTTACAGCCTGAACATCATTGAATTAGTCCACCCAGACACGAAACCTGCATTGTCAGAGGAAAATGTAACAAGGTTTTCATGAGGAATATTGAATTGCTTTAATGAGTCCATTAGGCAGTAAAACGTTGCCCGTCCAGTCTGAAACAAACATTGAGCCTGATCCAAACGTTAATCAACACCCTTGCATAGATACGCCTCCATCTACTGTAGCAACCTAAATATGCCGTGGCAGCGGCTGAAGCCGCCAATGTCGCTCTTCGTCAGGGCAGTGCCTGAATGCTGCACTTGATTTTATTAATTTGTCAGGAAAACGTTTTGCAGACAGACTGTGAGTTAAGGAGACAGGAGGTCAGTGGCAAGTATCCCAATGTTATTCTTTTCAAATTTGTATAAAATTATGTCTTATAAATTGACTGCGACCTGCAATTGTTGACCAGTGTGTCCAGCGTTGTGTGACACTGGAGCCTATTGCAGTATAATACACAGGAGTAATCATTATGCGTCTCAGTCTGTACATTAATATTATTGAGTGTTACGGTATGAGGTATTTAGTAAGTGCGTCTCTGCCAGTTACAACACATTGGTATTGATAGGGAGACTTCTCAGAAATGTTCCAATTCCCTCCACCTTAGAGACCCCCAGCAATTTTGCTGGATTTTGAGGACTTGATTTTTTTTTAACCTGGAGAGAGTGTGACCCTTTTTTCCCCCACTCTCTCATGTATTTTAATGTGATTTAATACACTGTGTTTCTTTTGGTTGTGGAGTCTGACAAACTCCATAGGCATTATCTTTTACATTGTGTCACACAGCACCTTCAGTGCAGTGGCACAGTGAAGTCTTTCAGACTTCCCCAAGGTTTAAATACCTTCTCTTGGATAAATTACTGTTCTAAGAGCAGTAAAGTGAAATTGACTTTACTTACCATTGTAACTTTCTAGACCCAGCACACACTATCTTACAATAGAGTGCTGGAGGGGTTGCCTATTATCCCCTTTGTCTAGTTTCTCATGTAACAGTTTTTATGTTGCCCTTTTCACAACTGAATGGCTGGTGGCAGTGGTTTCGTTTGAACTACCATGGTGTGCCTTTACCATGGGTTGCGTTCACAGCTACAGTAAAGCACCCACAGGAGCCATCTTTGTCAAAATGGCCCGGTCTTCTTTTTCCGCAATTTCATTGTGGAAAGGTCCTTCTTGAGATTTGCTCTCCGTGCCAAACCAGGTTTGGTCTCTTTGTTCATTTCGCCTTTGGTGGGATTCACAAGTTAAGCCGGCCCCTGGCTCCAGAGTGCCTTGGGTAGGCAGGAAGTGACAGAGGTGCCCGAAGCTCCCTATTTTTAGTCTCCTAGGATATGCAAATGCACTCTGTGATGATTGGCCGGCTGTCTCTCCGGCAAGGATAGCCACCTGCTGGGTGACTGACAGCTAGGCTGGAATGAATGGGAGAGAACTGAATAAAAGGCGAGTCTTTTGGCTTGGAAGGCAGAGTCGACCACTGGACAAAGGAAATGAAGAGCTTGAAGAGGACGCCCAGTGCCGAAACACCAAGTTTGCATCGACAGAGTAGCCCCTGCAAGGACGAGTTCTCCCCTTGAGTTGGTGGGACCAATCAACTCTAAAGTAAGCCACCTGGATATCCATCTCGGAGCTGGTTGCATTACCACAGAGTTGCTGCTCGGAAACCATATAGCCAGAGAGAGGAACACCAGATTGTGTGCGTCGCTTTTAAGCTGGCCTAGAGCTTTTGGAAGATCCTCCGGACTCCCAAGAAGCAGGACTGACAGAGCCTGAGCCCCCTCAACAGAGTGCAGGACCCCAGAAGCAAGGAAAGTCCATCTCAACAGTCAGGAACCGCGGTGTTGCTATTTGCGGTAGACAAGAGGAGATGAAACATTGAACAGCCACTGAAAGTGACGTTTTCCGGTTGCAAGTTTTGACCATCCCAGTGCATTTCAGGAGTCCCCAGACATCCCCCACGACTGAGGCCCAGGAACAGAAAGATCTGCAGAGCTACACAGGAACAGAGGTCTTCAGCTGCACCTTTTTCTTCATTTCTAAGGTACTGTAAAAAGCCTGAGAGAACTTACCTCTTATTGTAGAGTGCTTGCAACTTCTACAACTCACAAGCCTAATCAGCTTGTGGCCCTACATGTGATTCTTCTTTTTATCAAAGACTCCTCAGAACTTGTGCAAAGACTTTGCCATTTACTTACCAGAAGTGCTTCATCCTATACAAGACTTTTGCCCATTGGCTTTGGCTTAGCCTATTGAATTGTATGACTCTTCTTGGAGGATCCAAAAGTATTTGCCTGCTTGAGAATATTTGTGGTCTCTTGTTCTAATAATCTTTGCCTTTTACCAAATTCTAAAAGTATTCTAAATGCCAACAGTAAGATATAATGTACCCAGCACCCTAGTTATTGATGTCACCTGTGGGTGTAGGTTGTGTCTGTGGGCCACCCCAAAAGGGTCTTTACTGATTTAGAAAATAAGAGCGTACAGTGTTGAAGTGTATTTGTGTGTTACTATTATACTGCTCCCTTCTGAAGAAGGCTTATTCTGACTGATAAATAAATTAATAATTGTTCATGCAAGAAACCTTGAGTGTAAGAGTTTATTTGAATACTTGTAAACTGTCAATCTCTATGCAACTCCACTACAGCTCACATTGACCCCTCTTGCGATAAGGCTGGCTGCTCAACACACTACCAAAACTGTGTAGTACAAGATTATACCAAAGGCTGGGTTTCCTATACCTGTAGTGGTCCCGGAGGATACTGCATTCAAACGTTGACTAACACTGGTGGCAGGCGTTGAGGATATATTGTAGAGTTGTTACATTGAGAGATTGCTTTACTTTTGTTCAACTAAAAAACTTCACAAGTCTAAGCTCCACTAGAAAAGCAATTGTAACATGCCAGATATGGATAACTTCAGACAGGAAGCCCTGATAATTTTAACAGTAGAGCAACTGAAATAAATGTTTAAAGTCAGGAATCTCCTTGTCAAAGGAAAGAAAAATGAACTTATTGCAAGATTGTTGAATAATCAAAGTCTGGGTAGTAGGCCTGTGACACCTACTAGCCCAGGAAATGTGGAAAATGATGATGCGGAGGATAATTCAGTGTCTAACTCTAATATTGTGGAAGAGTTAGAATAGTCTCAGGAAGAGAGCCCCTCGTTACCTCAACAGGCCCTTATGCTTCAACCTTTAGCCACAGGGACCCTACCAGGTCCACTACCGAGTCCAGAATGTGTCTCTCTTGAAAAAAATGAGACTTGAGTTAGAGTTCAAAAGATTACAACTCCAAACTGAAAGTGAGGTGCCTGGGAGAGTCCTGTTGGGCAATGACTTGATACAACTCTTGGAGTTGTATCAAGCACCCCCAGGCCTCCGAGCAAAAGGAAACAGGAGCAGACAAGGAGGGCCAGGGAGAGTACCTCAGATGGCTCTCCAAAGGATGTTTAAGGATGTAGAACAATCTATAAGACCACCCCACAGGAGCTACTGACTGATATTTCAAAGAAGAATGAGACAAAGGGGAAACCAAGGATCTCCAAGAAAAAGCCAGAAAGCACTTCTGTGCTAGCAAGAAGGACATCCCCGAGAGGACAGTCTAAAGTCACACCTGTGACAACTACAGCAGCTGAGGCTGAGTGTGAGGACCAACCATGAAAGGTTGAGTCAGCTGCCGAGATTTCAGAGCTGGAAGAAGACCTGATCCCTGTTCGAGATCTCGATCCCAAAGACCATTCTGAGCTGTAGTCTTTACTGGCAGAAGGTGGTCCCTCTAGGGCAGACTTCAGCAGAAGCCATAGAGAGTGTCCTGCTCTTGAGGGTCTTTGCCAACAGGCAGCTTCCTAGCTGGTTGGGCAAGAACCAGTGAAGCATAGGTTGTACTGGGAAGATGGCCTCTTCTACAGTTAACCACTGAGTCTATCACAGGGGACTACAGAAGACCTGTAGTGCCTCTAGAGACAAGACAGCAGTTCCTACAGTTAGCCCATGAGATTCCTTTGGCTGGTCACTTAAGCTTCAAGAAGACAAGGGAAAGGCTTTCTCTGTATTTCTACTGGCCTAAATTGGGGCCAAATGTAGACAAAATTCTGTAGGAGCTGTCACACCTGTCAGACCTCTGGCAAGAGTGGAGCCAAGAATGTGTAAACTCTGGTGCCCCTCCCAGTGGTGGGAGTCCCTTTTGAGAGTGTAGGAATCAACATTGTTGGTCCCTCAGACCCTCCAACCTCTTCAGGCAATCGATTTATATTGGTTGTAGTAGACCATGCTACTAGGTATCCTGAATCCATACCTATGAGGACTGTTACAGTTCAGGCTGTTGCTAAGTCCCTACTTGGTACTTTTACCAGGGTAGGTTTTCCTAAGGAATTAATCTCTGACAGGGGATCAAACTTCATGTCCCACTACATGCAGGCCATGTGGAAGACCTGTGGAGTGACTTACAAGTCCTACCATCCATAGAGAAATGGATTGGTAGAGAGGTTTAACCATACTATGAAGAGCATGGTAGGTGCTTTAGAGGAACCCCTTAGAAGAAAGTTGGAGCTTCTACTGCTTTGCCTTCTATTTGCCTATAGAGAAATCCCTCAGGAGGGAGTTATATTTAGTCCGGTTCAACTTCTCTATGGTCATCCAGTTAGAGGTCCATTGGGCCTAATTGGAGAGTGCTCCTTCTCCCAAGCCAGTGAGAGTCACTGACTATGTGTTAGGTGTCTGGAGGAGAATGACACACATGATGACAGAAGCCTCAGATAACTTAAAAGCAGGTCAGGCTCTGGTAAAGCATTGGCATGACCAGAGGCCAGCATGGTTGAGTTTACTCAAGACCAGCAAGTTTTAATTATGGTACATAAAAGGCACAGGGCCTTACAGGACAAATGGATAAGACCATTCAAGGTTGTGGGAAAACCTGGAGAGGTCAACTATCTGGTAGACTTAGGCAATCCTAAGATGCCTCCAGGGTCTTTCACACCAACTGTCTAAAAGCTTATGTCACCAGACCAGAAGTGGGAGCTTTGCTTCTAGCTTCAGCTCAAGAGAAGGAAGAGAGTGCACCTCTACCTGATCTCCTAAAGGGACAACCTTTAGGTCAGAACATAGAATCTCTCTTCTAATCTGACACTGGAACAACAGGAGGAGTGCAAGTTTCTGTTAAATCAGTTTCGCTCTCTGTTTTTACTATCACCAGGCTTGACCCCTTGGGGCCAGCGTGATATTCTCACTGGTGACTGTTTACCTGTTAAAAGCAGAGGTTACAGAATGTCAGATAATGTCAGAAACCACATAAAGGAGGAAGTCAACAAGATGCTTGATTTCGGGAAAATAGAACCCTCTATCAGCCCATGGTCTAGTCAAGTTGTGCTAGTACCAAATGCAGGATCCAAGGAGTTGAGATTCTGTGTAGACGATAGAGCTCTAAATGCAGTCACCAAGACTGATGCCCATCCTTTACCCAGGACAGATGACCTGGTGGACAAACCTGGTTCAGCCAAATACCTCAGTACATTCGACCTAACATCAGGCTATTGGAAAATTGCCCTGACATACCATGCCAAGGAGAAAACTGCATTTTCAACCCCAGCAGGCCTCTACCAGTTTAAGATAATGCCTTTTGGATTACAGAATGCACCTGCTACATTCCAAAGGATGGTTAATCAAGTTCTGAATGGGATGGACGACTTCTGCATGACATACTTGGATGACTTAGCAGTGTTCAGCCCTACTTGGAAAGAACTTGTTGACCACTTAGGATATGTTTTGCAGGCTGTTGAGCAGGCCCATCTGACCATAAAGGCAAGTACATGTCAAATTGGTCAGATCAAAGTGATCTACCTTGGACATGAGGTAGGAGGAGGTGAAATAAGGCCATCACCTAGCAAAGTACAAGTTGTACAAGAATGGGCCATCCCTACTACACAAACCCAAGTGAGAGACTTCTTAGGTTTCACTGGCTATTATAGGAACTTCTTTGAGAACTATGGGTCCATAGCTTCTCCCTTAAATGTGGTCTCCTCACCCAAATTTTCAAAAAAAGGTCAGGTGGAATGAGAAGTGCACTAAGGCATTTGAAGGACTTTAGAAAGCCCTTTGTCAAGCTCCAGTCTTAAGAGCTCCTGACTACAGCCAAACCTTCATTGTACAAACAGATGCTTCCAATACAGGTATAGGTGCACGTCTAAGAAAGCTGGATGAGAAAGATAGGGAGCAGAAAGCTGAAGGAACCAGAAACAAGGTGGGCAACCATTGAAAGATAATGTTTTGCAATTGTGTGGTCACTGCTGAAGAAGTTTAGACCATACTTGTATGGATCTACTTTTGTGATTCAGACTGACCACCAACCCTTGAGATGGTTAATGCAGGAAAATCCTAAATTGTTAAGATGGTCAATCAGCCTACAGGGGTTTGATTTTACCATTGAACACAGGTCAGGGTATAATCACCAAAATGCTGATGATCTCTCCAGAATGTTTTACTGACTGGAGTAAGGAGATTCATCAAGCGGTGGATTAAATCCTCCTGTCCCTTAGTCTGGGGGGGATGCATGTTGGGGAGAATTCTCAGAAATGTGCTAATTCCCTTCACCTTAGAGACCCCCAGCAACTTTGCTAGATTTTGAGGACTTGATTTTTTACCTGGAAAGAGAGTGCATCTTTTTCCCCACTATTTCAATTGTTTTGATGTGTGTTTTACATTTGTGTTCTCTGATTATGGAGTTTTAGATAACTCCATAGGCATCATCTTGTCATGTGTGTTACACAACACCCTCAGTGCAGTGACACAGGGATGTCTTTTAGACTTCCAAAGGTTTAGAAACCTTCTCTGGGATGAACTACTGTTTCCCAGAGAATGTAAAGTGAAATTGACTTTACAAGTCTTTTCCAAATCCATAGACCCAGCACACACCATGTTACAATGGAGTGCTTGTGGGATGTATTGACCCACTTTGCTGTGCTATGCAGTATCACTCTTAGACTTATGGCACAAGGAACTGCAACAATGGCGGAAAAACTCTTGTGTGTGCCAAAAACTACCAAAGAACCTACAAAAACCGCGTTCTCCAGAACACAAAAAGATGCTGCCCCCATGGTCTATGTCTGGTGGAATAGACCACACGCCGCAGAAAATGTGCCAGTGGGCTCCATGACCAGCCAACAGAGTGCAGAGAGAGAAGCAGCGCTTTGCAAATGAAACTCCAAAATGTGCCTATAAATAACATTTGCTTTGTTGCTAAAAACTCCAAAATGCCTAACACAACACTTCTCAACATTCAAAATCTTGCTTGGCGCTAAAATTCATGTAATCTTATGAAGCATTACGAACATACAAAGTCCTAATGTGAAGAGCAAAACATTTCTTCAGAAAAAACAGATTGTCTGTAAACTGACAGCCCCTGTCAGAATCTGGGTGCAGTAACCTGGGCTATCTAAATGACAGCTGTCAGATGAGTTACTGATGAAACTTTAAAGTGATCTAAACTAAAAAGTCTGCCGGATCAGCAAACATAAAAAGGATTGTGGATAAAAAGAATATAGATCTCAGTTGTTTTTTATACCACATAGTCAAAGCTAAGAAAGTAATGTATTTATGTTTGATGCAACAAATGTGTTTTTTCCTGGATTTTAATTAAGAATGAATTAGCTTGGCTGAGCTGCAACCCTTTGGAAGTGGTCAAACAGGTTTCTCCCAAGAGGAGGGCCTTCCTCTCAGCAGAAACTCACAGGGAGTTCTAATTGTAGGTTAGCCCAGACTCTTGTCTACAAAAAGCGAATGAGCGATCGCAGGCCCTTCAGCCCAGGAAACTGAGGTGTGAGAGGGTCGTGAATGGCTCCTGGAAGGAACAAACAAGGAGGGGGATGCGCCTGGACTAAAGGGAGAAAAAAGGGGGCATACCATTTGCTGTTAAGCATGAACAAAGAACAAGTTTTAAAGACTCATAACTTGTGATTGAAAATGGTGAAAAATATACCAAGGTCATATCTGTTAGTCTAATTTTTGGCTGCACATTTTAAGAGGCTGCAGAACCGTGTAGCATGTTCTGGACAGGAATGGCAATATATGTAGTTTTTTGTGAAATGTATGAATCCTAGAATTGTGAAAATTTACACACACACCCCTATGTTAAACACACACATTTGTGGAAATTTGCATACAGTTTGGGAATTGTGTTCATAGCAAAAAGGACAAAAGTCTGTAGAAAGTTGAAACAAGATCCTACAGTTGCGAGATTTTGATGAACAGCTACTACATACAATATGGCATCTTTGTGTGTGATTTGTGTAAAAGTGACCAATGTAAAAATGTGTATTTAGTATAAAATCCGATTTTGAGACCAGTAGCTAAAGGGAGGTCTCTGAGAACTGTAAAGCAAACCATAAAATGTGAAACCATCCGGCCTTGATCCAATCACTAGAATGCAAGGCGGAGATTAATTTTGAATCCAATACCAGCTCACAGGGGCAAGCTTAGCTAAGCCGGCCCATGCACCCATTTTGTGATGTCATTTGAAAGGATAAATAGAGACAGCTGACAACACATAGGGACTCACAGATCCACTCACTTTCCTGATTCCGGCGAAGCACTCTGATCCAGCACTCTACATCTAGCTTCTTTCCAGATCCAGATGCCAAAACTCTTGGAAGCAGTAGAGAACTATTGAATTTCTGCAAGGCCTACATCTTCAAACTTATTCTTACAACCCAGCGAAGCACTGTGGTGTGAGAAGGCCTTTTGAATTAGTATCCTGAAATTATCTGGCTTGCTACCACTAGGCTTGCCTGAGGAACTCACTATCCAGCTGATTGATACCCACAGTCTAGCTGACCCGATCCCGTGGATGTTGTGCTGTTCTTCCTAGACCAGATCCAATCCATGACCAGAACTGACGGTCCAATTTAATCACTTATCCTGTGAGTATTAATAGGAACAACTGTGACCCATAGTATATTTGCATTGTCTTATCCCTATCTCAAACCCATCCCATTTTTAATCCAGAACCTTAGGTTTGCTAGACCTATCTTTGTGCTGACTCTTTTCTCATCTGAAGAAGTAGAGTATCCACAACAAGCGGGTTACGCTGATCATGTGACTGTAAGATCCATCTGTGGCATTTGCTTTTTCATAGTCATAATCTATTGTAAAGTGTGATTCTCCCATTATAGCGAATATCGCGTAAGGTAAATTTGCTACAATTTTACATTCTGAGACAGAAATAGCTTTAATTTAATTCCAACTTGGACTTTAAGATTTAAAATGTTTTCGTCTGACTAAATCATTGATTGTGCTTGTTTGCAACTGTTCAAATCGGCTCCCGTAAGAATTTATGTCAATTTAAGTATTTTTGACCACATTTGGTGTTTTTGCTCAGTCAATTCCAAAGACAATTTCGAAGCCATTCTGACAGCTGAAAAGTCAATTCCGTTTTTCTCTTGTATTTGAAGGAGGAAGGAGGAGGACTGATATTCTGTTTAATTTGTGGTTATTCCTGAAGACCTGCTCTCTCCTCCCATCTCTTCACGTTGCCTATTGGGGGGTTGAAGGGTGTTGCAGGAGGAACCTCTAACCATAGTACTATCTGTCCAAACCAACACAAACGTGTTCTGTTCTGTGCTGCATTTGTTTTTCTCCTCATTACTTGTTTCCTAGTGTATTCAAGATATTACTCAGTGTTCTGTCTCCCCATTGGTGATTGTTGTTTACCTATTAAAATATATTGTGATACAATTCTAAATACATAAATACATATTTACCTTTGCAAACTAGCCTGATTCCTGGTTCAGTGTGACCGGGTGACCGGTGGGGGGGGGTCTCAGGAGAAGGGTGTGATACAAGTGGTATATCGTTCAGAATATTGAATTTATAGATACAAATAAATAAGGGATTCAGATGTGCGCTACACGCTGGGCGTGACGTGGGTGGGTGCCAGATTGAAATCACTTACATGCTGGAGGGGTTACCTAGTATCCCCTGTGTCTAAACACTCATGTAGCAGTAAAACGCTACCCTTTCCTATTGAAAAGGCTGTTGGCTGTGGGTTTACCATGAACTACCATGATTTTTCCCGACCGCGAACACCGGTAGCTAAAAATCACGGGAGCCATGTTTTACAAGATGGTGCCTTAAGCCCCTTTGTTTAAATGGGTCCAGGTCTTCTTTTTTTGACATTTCTTTTCGGAAAGGTCCTTCTAGTGTTTGTCTCTGCGCGACAAAGCAGGTTTGGTCCCTTTGTTCGTGTGCCTTTGGCGGGCTTCAGGACTGAAGTCTGTCCTTGGCGTCTGAGTGTCTGGAGTGGCAGGAAGTGAGGGAGGTGCCCGAAACTCCCTGTGCTTAGTCTCCTAGGAGACCCAAATGCACTCTGGTGTGATTGGCTGGCTGACTGGCAAGGACAGCCATCCTGCTGGGTGAGTGACAGCTAGGCTGGCATGAAAGGGAGAAAACTGTTTAAAAGGCGAGTCTCCAGGACTGGAGGGCAGGGTTGACCACTGGAACAAACGAACGGAAGACGAGCTGGAAGAGGACAGCTGTTGCAGGTCCGAATTGCCAATCTCCATTCGACAGAGAAGCTCCTTCAAGTACGGCTTCTTCCTTTGAGTTGGTGGGACCAATCAACTCATAAGACACCTGGATACCATTCTCAAGGCTGGTTAGGATTATCCAGGGAGAGGGACATCAGTTTGTGTTCTTGAATCTACAGCTACTGGAAACTGAAGTGACTCCATTTTGTTTGCTTTCTTCAATGAATTTGTGCAGTGCAGGAGTTCCCGGATGTCCTCCCTCTTGTCCCCACAACTGAGGCTCAGGAACAGCGAGATCTGCAGCAACATTTCTTTTCTTCATACAGAGGTACTGTGCCAACCCGATTGGGAGAACGCCACTCCCACGGTGAATGTTCATGAAACTTTCCCCACTTGCAGGCCTAATCAGCTTGTGACCCCACAAATGATTCTTTTTTGGCTAAACTACTTTTGAGAACTTCACCGTTTGATACCAGAACTGCTCTTTCCTATCCAGAACACTAACCCATTGATTTTGGCCTGGCCTATTAACTTGAATTGAACTATTCTGGTGAACTGAAACTATTTGCACTGCCTAGAAAGTATATATCATCTATTCTACTTACTTTTGTCCTTTTTGCTCACTGCTAAGTAAGTGAACTGCCATTTGGCTCCTTTTCCAAGGGAGCTCAAACTGTCTCAAAAACTTAGAGTTTTGTATTGAAGTGTATTGGTCTATAATATTGAGTTGCCTTCTTCAAGTGAAATGTTTTATAAATGATAGTGTAAATAAATGAATCAGTGTTTTACCAAGAAACCTTGAGTATAAGTGTCTACTTGAACCACTGTGATTGAAAGTCCTTTGTGTAACTACTTGTACTGCTCACATTCACTCTTGAGATAAGCCTGGCTGCTCAGCTCGCTACCAACAAACTGTGTGGTGCAGACTTATACCAAAGGTTGGTCTTGCTTACACCTGTTATCCTAATTGTGTGTGGTGGTCCCAGGGGGTATTGCATGCAATTCTGCCCAGCAAGGAAACATTCAAAGACTTAATTGTCAGCAGACCACTGAGGTGATGATAAATGATATGCTAGTTGCTAGAAGCTATGGTTAAAGACTAGCTCACCAGCACCTGGAAGACCAGGCTGCGTGCTGCTAACGTAGGGAATTACTGTTGTAGCTTATTAGCAGGCTCCATTAAACAAAACCATAAATCGTCTTCAGGTGGTCCAAAACGGAGCAGTCAGAGTGGAATTGGGTCTTACACTCAGGGCACATGTGTCTGAGGCACGGAGAGCGCTACAATGGCTGCCTGTAGACTCAAGAATCTCTTTTAGACTCATGGTCATCACATTCAATTGCCTTAAGGGCAAGATGGCCGCCTATCTTCAAAGGTTTATTGGAATAAAATCATTGATTAGAAATCTTCGGTCTAACAACCAGAACTTGCTCCACCAGCCCAAAGTTAAAAGTAAAAAAGCACAATGTGGTGTCTTCGCCTTTGCAGCACCGGCGCTCTGGAACACTTTGCCAGACCAACTGAGAAACTCAGCAGCTCTGGGCTCCTTTAAGAAGGGCCTTAAAACTTTCCTCTTCAAATAGTCGCACTCAGTCTGCGGTTCCTTTCCTTAGATTTCCCAGCCGACTCTCTCATTCTTTTTTGTGTCTTGTCTGCATCCTCACACCTATGGGTCTGTGGTGGCTCTCTACAAATGTAATAAAGTAAAGTAAAGTAAAGTGAAAAAGTACTGACAGAGGTTAGAGTGCCAACCATTGTAGGGGGCTGCGTGATTAAGGGTCCTATAGTTTGTGTAACCAATGGAACGTTGTGTATTTAGTGACATTCATAGTGACCTGTTTGAGGAGGGGCTTGGTTGCCCCACCTGATGTTAAGAAACCTATCACTTTTCTTCACTTTATTAGACTTCTATCTATCGTATACTTAGAGGTTCCTTTAGAACCATTCACAATTGCCACTAGTTTTTTGTAGTTTGCCATGTAGGATGACTTTAGTAAATACATAGGTTGACATCACCTTGATGAGTTTTTGTTATAAAAGAAAGCTTTTTTCCAAGATGCTGTAGGGGAGGACTGGCCGCGAGGCCCTCCTCACCTGCAGCCTTCTCCCCAGGTGAGGACCATGACTCGGTGGCCGTCCCCTCATGCCACCCGGGCCCAGGTGGAGGAGGGGTCACCCGCCGACGACATTGCCCACACATATCCGTTCCCTGCATATACCAAAATTCAGTTAGGCCTAGAAGCCATCTTGTTTAGCAAACATGGCGTGAGTTCAGCACACTGTAACGAGGCCCCCACCTTTGGAGGGCCTTTCATGCATCTCCGCCGCCGCAGTAGCCCTGGTAGATCCGCTGCGAGCGTGTTCCCATGAGAAAGTCGGGTATGAGCTAACCCGAGATGCTAACACTGTAACATTTTATCGTTCACAATGTAATATTGCACCCCGCATGACCTGGTCCGCGAGGCCGGGGTGACAGGAAAAAAGCTGAAGCATCACTAGCTGAAGAAAGTAGAAAATAATTCAAGTATTGGTATTAACGAACTACCTCTGTTTAAACAGATCCTGTAAACTGTGAATAAACTATAAAGATGCAACGTTACATGATACCACCCCAGGTCTGGACTAGTGCTGCTATAACCACAGAGAAAGATGTCGACCAAATGTATAGCCTTTATCTGTATAAGTGTTCTTACAATTTTATGTAGAAACCTGAACTCATATATGTTCTCTTAATCACCTAAAGCAGCGAGCATTAATCTCTGTAGGCCATAACCTAGAACTACCTCGTGTAACGTCTAATGTACATAAAATAATCACACCATGTAGTAAATATAATGTTAGGTAACGAAAAGGTACTCGGACCGACTGTATTAAAGAAATGTGTAACGAAATTGAAATATATATGTGTGTTTAAATAACATCAAAATAAGGCGGAACATTATAAAAGTTCTGCATTCAAAAGTTAGCAACGCACGAGGAAAAAACCTTTGTGAATATATGCAAGGCCATTCTCCCTCCCACCCTACCAAGCCTGCCAGATAAGGAAGCTAAGGCCTGTGCCGCGCTCCCTCACCTCCCCCAACCAAGCTGGAGCCGCTTCAGAGAGTCAGAGGCCCCGGTACCGCACCCAAGGCCAGAGCCCGCCACCTGTGTTATTTACAGCACGGTAATAAACCCACGTTTGAATCCACTGATCTACCAGCACCCTCTCGTAAATTCCACAACCCTCCCCCTAGACCACCCCAAGAATCATGACCCCGTGCAAAGACGACCCCCATCACTGGGACAAAACACAGAGACCCATTTATATAATAACTTCTAAAGCGGCAGACAGACATGTATCATTCGGCTCAGGCCCCAGAGCCCAGCCCCTCGACCTAAAATACCGGTCAATAGGACACAGGTAAATCTCACCCCAACCGACAACCACCGGACCTCTCACGAGGTGCATTCCTCATGTGTTGCGTTTATTTTATAAGACAAACTACTGAGCGATTTATTGATGAACTTAGATGTCGTTTCTTGAATAACTGCAGTGTGCATGGCCTAGGGCAAACGAGTCAGGAAAGGTATTCATCTTTGTCACAGGCTGCCCCAGCATACCAACACCGCTCGGATGACCTCAAGCTGGCCTGCCAGGCCCAACCCAACCCACGAGGCTGACCAGTGACGTCCTCACGCCAAGACCAACCACGCTGCAGCAACACCTATAGTTAGTCGACGCCACCCAATCCCAATTAACTTGTGCCCCCTATAGTGTGTAGGTTCTGATGACGTTTTTTGTATTAGAAATACGCCTGTCTTTGCTATTGTCAGACAGAGCGCTCTCGGAGGTTGCAGAGTTCTTTGCATGCCCTAATCTTTGGATAAACTCCCACTTACGCTCACCCGCACTCTGTCTTGGTCTTATTCCCACTACGGGAGAGTCCCTTATTGTCTCTCATTGCGGGGAGGATCGTGCTGGAATTGGGGGCGCTTCCTTTCAGTGGTGACCCCGATAGCGTGATATCTCCAAATTATTTTTCCTAACTCCTTTTTAACGACCCCCTTGTAGCATGAGAATCTCCGGTCGAGAACGGATACGCACGGTGAGCCTGCTCCGGGAGGCTGCCCGCCAAGGCCGACCGGCACAATAAGAAGTGCGCACTCAATGAGAAAGGGTACGGGATCCCGATTGGAAAAAAATCCCCTTTGAGTGCCGCTCGCCGGAGCCAGGGGCTGACCGTTGAGTTACCGGTGACACCGCCTGGACGGACCCAGTTTCGGAGACTATCGGTTCAAGACGGGCACGTGAGTACTGAGTGCGAGCGATCGTAAAGGGGAAGGGAGGGGAAATTGTGAACAGAGGAACGGGGACAGGTAGAGGAGAAGAATAACGGGGGTCTACTAAAGACGGGTCTTGAAACTTTCTTTATCTTTTCTTTGCATATGGCCATTAGGAGTAAGAAATAAGTGAAGTGGTAGAAGTGACGGAAACCTAGCTCCGAAAGGGGGTGGAAGGCGGTGCCGCATAGTGCTATCTAAACTAGTACTGGGAATATATGAAGAAGTAAGAAATAAGTTATTGGTGTCTGGCAAAGGGAGACACCGGGAATATTTTTTAGTGATTGCTACTCTCTCTATTTCTTTTTTCCATTCCACGGGGCAGGGGGAGAAAGCGAAAAGGGTATAAGGTAAATATACTTGTAGAAGAACTATAAAATAGGGAGCACTTTTTTAGGAGTGGGGATTAAGTAGTGGCACGTACAGACGTGAGCATAGTAACCTTAGCAGAAAAACAGGGACAGCTGGCCAGGGAGGAAAGGGAGGAAAAAAGACGAGGTGTGAGTGGAAAAGCATTGTGAAGGGTGCGCGCACCGTGTGAGTGTTGGAGACGAACGGTTGACCGCGAGGTGGCGCCAGAGAGTGTTGACCATAACTGGTATTTGATCAGTTGCGAGTGAAATCCCATGAGAGTGTATGGGAATGGGAAGGAGATGAGCTATGGTAAGTGAGAAAGGACTTGCGCAGTGAATAAAATTGGGTGATAATTTTTGAGACGTCCGCTCTTGTCTGTGCCATACAGGTATACATACACATATCTACACCTAACTAAAAGTAAAAAAGGTGGACACGGCTGTGTTAGTGATTTAGAATATGGGGGCCGAAACTCCCTTGTCACATATTTGCAAGAGCTTACCGGGATACGCTGAACGAATAAATAAATATCACGATCAATGGGTAACAGAATTGAAAGGGGAGGGTCTGCCCCAGATTTGGCCCGAGGGAGGGTCTTTTGACAAAAGCGTTCTTGATATGGTACGAGCATGCATTAGCCTCAAGTATAAGGGGAAACAATGGCAAAATAGGAAGGAGATATTAGACCTCTGGAGATTGTTTGAGGAAGTACCCCCACCCAAAGCTCCGGCACCAAATAGTGATCTACCTTCCACCACAGATAATCCACTGATGATTCCAAGAGAGGAAAAGGAACAGCTAAGTACGGAACAACCTACGGAGGTGATTAGTTTGTACCCGATATTACCTAAACCAGCCCCCGCAGCAGGGTATAGCGACCCTACTTATGTGCCTCCCCCCACAACTGGTACACTACAAAGACCAACAGCCCCCCCGCCATACGAAAGCACCAGAGAGCGCGCCCAGGGAAGCACACAGAGGGTGGATATAGAGAAGCTAACAAGTGACTTAGAGTCAAGGCTTACTGTGGCAAGGGATGAACTCTCAAGAATAAAAGACATATGTGAGCGCACGGCGTGCGCCCCTATACAATCAGGACGCACGTCTAGAGCGTCGAGCGAAAGTAGACACATTGAGGAAGGATGGAAAAAGGGGGAAATACTGTTCAGAATTGAGGAAGAGCCGACACGAATAATAGAGATAGGAGCAGTAGAAGGGAGCATTGGTGATGTATCACGAGAGAGAGGGATCAGAGAGGACTTGTTATGTGATGTCAGAGGAGGGTTGGATGAGAGTGATAGGTTGAGTATGGCAGTAGGAGGGGAAAGCGAGGAGGTGGACGGTGCATGTTCGCTAGGGACTATAGACGACGAATGGATGGGACGACTAAGAAATAGGGTGGGGAAGATGGCGTCATTGGAGTCAGCAGCGACTAAGGAAAGGGAGGGTGCAACCGCAAAAGGGAAGTTACAACTTCCATTGATACACAGAGGGGGGGGGAGACCAAACTATATACCATGGGCTCAGATGGATAAGGCTAATTTAATGAAATTATTGCCCCAGCTGTCAGGAGGGGCGAGCAAGTGGATATATGCATTTGAGAAACATACCGCCGGCATACCGTTGGCAGTAGGCGATGTGAAAAGCCTACTAGTAACAGCAGTAGGAGATCAAGCGGACAGAGTATGGGCTAAGGCTGGTTTCCCGGCAGTGACGTTGGACTGTGATCGCCATGATGGGGCTTCCTTTAATACAGTACGAGCAAGGGTGTGGGACGCACTGCGGGAGACATTCCCAGATACCCCTGACCTACAGTCAGTAATGCAATGTACAATGAATGACGGGGAGGATGCTATGGATTACATTCTCCGGGTGCAGGAGATGTGGAGAGCGGAAACGGGCACGCCCTGGCACCAATCCACATCTCTATTTTATTTTATCATTAAGAGAGGGCTCCCAAAAGAGGTGCAGAAGGCACTCGATAAAATAGCGGGCGTTGAGGCAAAGGGGTGGCCAGAGATCCAAAGTATAATAGTGCACCATTGCAAAAGGATCAAAGAGAGAGAGAGGGAAGTAGCACAGAAAAGGTTGGCAGACGAGGCGAAGTTGGTACAATCAAAACTGGTGAAGGTTGCAGCAGCGGTAGCAGGGCTCCCACTCATGAGGGAGGGAGACGAAGGAGAGGAGGGGCAAATAGCAATACAAGGAAGAATAGCAGCAAATTGGGCAGGACAAGGACAACGACAGTGGTCTGAGCAGGAGCAGAACGGAGGTCCAACGTGGCAAGAGTGGGCCCCAAGAGGGGGAAGAGGTGGGTACAGGGGCCGAAGAGGAGGACAAGGGTATGGAGGAATGGGAGGAAATGGGTGGCAGGGTCCCAGAGGTCCACAGGGGAGCTGCTGGAATTGTGGGAGATGGGGGCACTACTCAAGAGAGTGCAGGAGCAGACAAAACAACGGGTTCCAGGAGATAGAACAGTACGGTCACCCCCACCCAGGAAGCCCCTACGGCCTCCCCATGGGACAATACCAACAACCAGAAAATGTAGGACAAAGAAGTAACGCACAACTACACGGACATCAGTACAGAACACAAAACCACCCACAGAATAATGACAATATGCAATACACGCCAGGTAACACTTTCGCCACAGTAGCTAACGGAGCTCCTGCTCCCGCACCTTACAGCGGGGTGTCAGTAGTTTCGGGGAACATTTTTGATCAAGGGGGGGCAATGAGACACCCCGCATAGGACAGCCCACAGAGAGCACTTGCGTGTCCAGTACTATCTACGACCCACAATGCATCAGAGGAACCATTGATAGGAGCGCAGATAGGAGACAAGCAGTTCATATTCATGGTGGATTCGGGAGCGGAGAAATCATGCATTAGAGAGGGCCGGTTCCCGTTATCTAATAGAACGTTAGAGACGCAGGGGTTCTCTGGGGCTGTAATTGAAGTTCCTTACACAGAGGCATTGGATGTGACAGTGGGGGGTAAAACAGTGAAAGCACCCTTACTGTACTATGAACACTCTCCCATTAATTTACTGGGGAGAGATCTCTTAAGCAAACTAAATATGACAATATCATTCACAGGGAGCGGTATCGTATGTTCGACGCCAGGCATATGCCCCCTCCGCATATTAGCAGTAATACATGGCCACACAATCATGCAAGAGATCAGAGGGTTACCAAGAAACGAGGAGATGTTTGTTGAGGGCATGAGAACATTGGCTCTCATAGTACCAGAACTAAAAAGGATGGATTGGAGGATTCCAGCCGAATTCCTTTTCCGCCCCATAGCAAGCCCCGACACTGCTCCCGGGTCAGTGCTATCTTTGGATTTACACGCAGTACACGTGTCAGCAAACAGAATATGTGTGATTGGCGTGGACATGGAAGGATGTGAGTGGCGGACAGTACTGTGTACAAATGCAAATATCCCACTGAGGGAGCTCTCGGACGAGGAGCTATTTTCTGACACTGAGACAGATGGCGAAATAGTCATGGAACTAGCAATGCCGTGCGACATTGTAGTTACAACCAGGAAAACTCAAGTTGAATTAATGGCAGTAGTAGGAGCACCACACGCATTTTTTGATGACGACATGAGGTTAGTACCCACTAACATATGGACAAATGGCCCCCATGATGTGGGGTTATTACATGGGGTTCAGCCTGTGGTAATAAAACTGAAACCGGGAGCAATTCTACCCCGGGTAAAACAATATCCACTGTCACGCGAAGCAGAAGAAGGGATCAGAGAGACACTAGATGCACTACTAGCACAAGGAATAATAGTGCCCTCAAACTCCCCATGCAACACATGCATTTACCCGATTAAAAAGGCGAAGGGAGGTTCATGGAGGATGATACAGGATTTACGCCCACTCAATGATGTGATTCAGAAAGAGTTCCCTTTAGTCCCGAACCCGGCGACAATACTGTGCAACATTCCGAAAACGGCATCCCACTTCACAGTTATTGACTTAAAAAACGCATTTTTCTCGATTCCCTTAGCAGAGGAGAGCAGGTACTTAACAGCGTTTACACTAGGGGGGAGGAGGTTCGAACACTGCAGACTACCACAAGGATATTGCGAGAGCCCAAGCATATTCAACAGGGTACTACATGAAGATCTGGGGAATTTGTTTGTAGAAAGCACAGTGATTCAATACGTTGATGATTTATTGATTTGTGCACAAACTGAGGAAGAGTGCAGAAAGGACTCAATAACACTCCTGACATTATTGGCCAATAAAGGGTACAAGGTGGACAAGGGGAAGTTACAATACTGTCTGACAGAGGTCCTATACTTGGGACAGCTGATATCAAAGGATGGCAAGCGGATCATACCAGACAGGGCACAGGCGATTAGAACAGTTGGGGAGCCCAAAACAGTAAAAGAGATGCAGAAATTTCTGGGTATGTGCAACTATTGCCGAGCATGGATATTGGATTATGCAGCGTACACAAGGCCCTTGTTACAGGCACTAAAAGAGGCACAGCAGGACAACAAACACATAGAATGGACAGGAGAGATGAACACAGCATTTAACTCACTAAAGGAACTGATATCAAGCGCTCCAGTACTGGCAAACCCAGATTATGGGCGCGAATTCTTCTTATTTTCACACTGCAAAGGAACACTGATGACAGCAGTACTGACACAAAAGACATCGTTAGGGCACAAACCACTGGCTTACTATAGTGGCACCCTAGACGCAGTAATGCAAGGTCATTTCGCGTGCGAGCAATCCCTAGCTGCAGCCGCGTTCGCGATTGAGAAAAGTGCCACGATAGTGATGGGCTGTCCTGTGACACTGTTTGTGGAACACTCACTATTTGCAATATTAGAGCGATCAAAGAGCACATTGACGACACAACGAGCCACAGCATATGAAATAATACTGTCCAGCGCAAACATCCATATAGTAAGATGTAAAACAGTGAACCCGGCCACATTCATCACAGAGGCGTGCACCGCAGAGGACATGCAGAACCACAACTGCGCTACGTACACAGGTGACGAAGGTCAGGATCAAGTGATTTTTGAGAATGCCCTGAACGAGGGAGAGGTGTATTTCGTGGACGGGTCAGCATCAATAGACATGGAGACAGGAGAGAAACATGTGGGTATGGCAGTTGTACGATTAGAGGAAGATGAATACGAGACACTAGTGCAACACCGCCTCCCATCACACTATTCAGCCCAAGCAGCAGAACTAATAGCGCTAATAGAAGCCTTGCATGCCGCCAAGGGGTGCGCAGTGACATTATACACCGACTCAGCATACATGACAACAACAGTACACGGCGGGTTGGCACGGTGGGGGCGGAGAGGGTTTCGACGAGCAGATGGAACACCAGTTCAACATGCAGAATTATTGAAAGAACTGATTGAGGCCCTGCAAGAGCCCACGGCAGTGGCCATCGTAAAATGCCAAGCCCACACCACAAATACAGATTTTATATCTTTGGGGAACGCGGCAGCAGACGCCGCTGCCAAAGAAGCTTCGTATTTACAGAAAGGTGTAGTAGGAGAGTACATGTTGCACCACACAGCAAGCCAAGAGGTCCCCACAGGATACAACATGATGCCCACACAGGAAATAATAGAGCTGCAAGAGGGAGCTAGTGCAGAAGAAAAATTGCTGTGGACTAAGAGGGGATGCAGCAAATCGCCGACTGATTTATTGTGGCGACAAAAAAGTTCAGGAAAAGCGGTAATGCCAGTTACATTGTTAGAAATAGCATTTCAACAACTACACTTTCCCGCACATAACGCAAAGCAACACATAATGGCGGACATACAAGAAGATTGGTTTGCACCTTGCCTCCATGAACACATCACAAGGCTGGCTTTAGAATGCACGACATGTCAGATTTACAACTCAGGTATGACATTGCGCACACTGAGAGGAACGATACCAAAACCAAATGGCCCATTCAGAGAGCTCCACATTGATTATGTAGACATGGGAGAAAGATGTAACGGGGCTCGCTACATGATTGTGGTTGTATGTCCATTTTCGAGGTGGGTGGAGGCAGGCCCCTGTGCGCGCCCAGATGCGAAGGGCGCCGCGAAGTTCCTAGTGCGGGAAGTATTCCCGCGCTGGGGGATTTGCGACGTTATTCGCTCAGACAACGGCACCCATTTTGTTAATGAACTATTCAAGGAAGTGACTACGCTACTGGGAATAAAGCACAAATTATGTTCGATTTATCATCCTCAAAGTAATGGCGTAGTGGAAAAGATGAACGGTCTGTTAAAAAGCAGATTGTCAAAACTGTGTTTTTCCCTTAAAAAGACCTGGATGTACTGCCTGCCTTTGGCCCTGTTTGAGTTACGAAATCAGCCAAGTAAAGACCACCATTTGTCCCCGCATGAGATCGTCACGGGAAGGAGAATGCACACAGCGCATTCGCCTCTCCGTGAACGTTCTGATGCACACAGAAGTGCAGCGATATTGGGAGAGGAGTTCACAGAGTATTTGAAAAAACTGACACGGGCAGCGCGCGTAATTGCAAAGCAACTAGCCCCCCCCTCTACAAGAGAGGAGGGGAACACAACAGAAACAGAGACACTGCCTGAAAAACCATTACAACTAATGCCTGGTGACCTCATATATGTCAGAAGTTTTGTGCGAAGGTGGAATGCGCCACGTTTCCATGGCCCTTATGAGGTAGTGTTTTGCACACCCACAGCAGTAAAGGTGAAGGGCCTACGATACTGGGTACATTTGACAGACGTACGCAGAGCCTATAGCGCCGTGGAAGGTGAGGTACAGGACGAGGCACAGGCAACTGCGGACAATGAAGTGGTGCAGAATGAATGATGGGAATTTTGTGTGCATTAAGTGATGAACATTGAACGCGACTGGCGCACGACAAGTGTACTGAAATAAATATGTGTATATATATATATAATTCTTTACAACTTTTGAAGGTTTTTGTGGTTTTTTTTGTTTTAGAGAAGTTTTTTTTTTTCTTCTCGACTTTCCTCTTTATATATGAAATAATGTACGGATAATAATGATTGTAAAGTTACCTTGTCTGTGGACACACCCCCTCCCTCACCCACTCCCATACTTTGTCGGAAAAAAAATGTCACAACGTTATAAATGTTTACATGCTTGTACTTAATGCACTTTTATGTTTCAAACAGGATTTACTATGGCATCGAATGGGCAGCCTGCAACTAATAGATTTGTTAGATTTAGAGAAATGTTAGTAGATAGATTGACATATTCATACGAATGTGGTTTATCAATGTGTGTTATTGTGTTCTTCTTCTCAATATTTTGCCTAGTGACATATTGGGTCATAGCGTTCATCTCTACCGAGATGAACGAGGGGGGAGGGGGGAGTAACACCACCCTTGCCCCTGGCACGAATTCAATTACAAGTATGAATATTAAAGAAGGTGATTTTTTGGTCTGGGATGGATCACGTCTTGTATGGGGTTACTACACTGCACCACCCACTGCTGCCCCGTCACAATCAAGATATAAAGATATGGAAAATGACACAATGCCCCTACCTAAAATATATAACAGCCCCACTACCCTTCCCGCCCCAATACAAAACAGCGATTTGTTGTTTATTGAGGAAAATGGAAAGGTAATTACGATGACAGAACACAAGCTCCTGTATGAGGAATTGGAAAAGGGGGGTGGGAATGAGAAAGGGGGACCTATTATTTCACCCATCGAAACTAAAAGGTATAGGAGGGGGGAGAGAAGTAGGCGAAGAAGAGAGACAAGTAGGAGGGGGTATGATGAGTACTATGGGTTAGGATTAGACAAGATGGAAGACCCACGACACCCCCACCAAGCAAATAAATGGTATGCAGATATGAGTACAACAGCTAAACAGACAACCAATGAAAGCTGCTATGTCTGTTCGCTCATCCCCCATGCATCAGGTACACCCAAAGTGTTGTTGCCAAGAGAATTGCCCATTGTGGATGCCCAATGTCTCCTTCATCTCACACTGTGTAGAATAAAGAACACCTTTCAAGCACACGATGTCTCTTTCAAAATGATACAGGACAACAAAACGTGCTATTCAAAAGCGTCTGGAGTGGTCTGTCTTAAAGGACCTTTCTTTGCAATACAAGGGACGCTGTTTTCCGAAAACAAATGGAAAGATGAAGAAGTACTGTGCAAAGCGGAAGCACTGAGAGGTGTCCAACCAGACAAGCTGCGGTGGATGGAAAAAACGTGCTTACCAATATGGAAAGAACACATCTCTAAACTAACATGGGTAACAGCGATGGAGAAACCCTTCAAGCTACAAAGTGAAATACAGAACGAACTATGTTTCAAGGGAGAAGGAAAAGTGGCAATGGGAGCGAACAAAAACTGTAACAAAACTCTCACCATCCCAGACATGAAAAAAGGAACAGCAGCACTAATGGACACATACTGGGTATGCGGGAATCAGGCTTACTTGCACCTTCCCCAGGCCTGGAGTGGCAGCTGCTCAATGGCCACTTTGCATTCGGCCCTAATGGTGATTCCAGAAAGTCACGTCGACGAAAATAAAAGGACGCAAGGAAACGTGAACAAGGATGCGACGTCTCCCACTGCAGAAGCGCACCTCTATGTCCTGTCCTCCGGAGGGAAAGAAGAGGAGCTATCACGGAACAAGCGAGCATCAAACTACATATCACAAGCATCATCCGATTTATTGGCACAGATCCCAGACAGGTATCGCCTGTTCAGCTCCGTGGAAACATTTTTTGCCTCACTAGTTTCAAGTGTCCAAGCAAGAGCAAATGCAAAATGGCTCCAGATCACACGGTGGGAACTGATTCAGCTGGCCAATGACACTGAAGAGGGGTTCAACATAATAAAGGTGGAACTACGAGCTCTGCGACTAATGACCATGCAGAACAGGTATGTTCTGGACCTGCTAACAGCGATCGATGGAGGTGTTTGCCGAAAAATAGGAAGTGCGTGCTGCACGTTCGTACCTTCTGAAGACGCAGAAAATGGGTCCCTGTCCCACGTCATTGAAGCAGTACATAACCTGGGAGAGAAGATGAAGCTGGAAGGTGGGGCTAAAGATAGCTCATGGTTCGACAATATCTTCTCCTGGGTTCCCTCATGGCTTGGACTGGCGATGAAGTTCTTGATACCAGTTGTGGTGGTCCTCCTCGTGGTGTTCTGCCTGTGCCAGGTGGGCCTCCGATGTTGTGCTAACGCAGTCCCTAACGGTGCAATGATGATGGTGACAATGGGCAACTCTGGTGGTACAATTAAGGCGACACAAGAGGTACATGTACAGACAGGAACAGATAATACTCCCAGATACCAGTTAGTGCCTATGTGCCGTGATAAGTACATAGTAGATAAACTATGGCACACCACTATTAAAGAACCCCGAGATGTGGAACTGGAATGGTATGAGGAGGTCTGGGTAGACTTGGAAGGAACTGGTGACTGTATATATTTAACATGTACCCCAGATGAGTATGCTAGACGAGGTGAGAGCTTGAAGGGGGTATGCAGAGCCTGGATGCCTAGAAAAGGAACACCTGCATGGGATGACGCAGTGATAGAGGAGCAAGAATGTAGAAGATTAGAAGAGCTAAAGAATTCGTTACTTTAGTAACGAAAGGGGGGAAATGTAGGGGAGGACTGGCCGCGAGGCCCTCCTCACCTGCAGCCTTCTCCCCAGGTGAGGACCATGACTCGGTGGCCGTCCCCTCATGCCACCCGGGCCCAGGTGGAGGAGGGGTCACCCGCCGACGACATTGCCCACACATATCCGTTCCCTGCATATACCAAAATTCAGTTAGGCCTAGAAGCCATCTTGTTTAGCAAACATGGCGTGAGTTCAGCACACTGTAACGAGGCCCCCACCTTTGGAGGGCCTTTCATGCATCTCCGCCGCCGCAGTAGCCCTGGTAGATCCGCTGCGAGCGTGTTCCCATGAGAAAGTCGGGTATGAGCTAACCCGAGATGCTAACACTGTAACATTTTATCGTTCACAATGTAATATTGCACCCCGCATGACCTGGTCCGCGAGGCCGGGGTGACAGGAAAAAAGCTGAAGCATCACTAGCTGAAGAAAGTAGAAAATAATTCAAGTATTGGTATTAACGAACTACCTCTGTTTAAACAGATCCTGTAAACTGTGAATAAACTATAAAGATGCAACGTTACATGATACCACCCCAGGTCTGGACTAGTGCTGCTATAACCACAGAGAAAGATGTCGACCAAATGTATAGCCTTTATCTGTATAAGTGTTCTTACAATTTTATGTAGAAACCTGAACTCATATATGTTCTCTTAATCACCTAAAGCAGCGAGCATTAATCTCTGTAGGCCATAACCTAGAACTACCTCGTGTAACGTCTAATGTACATAAAATAATCACACCATGTAGTAAATATAATGTTAGGTAACGAAAAGGTACTCGGACCGACTGTATTAAAGAAATGTGTAACGAAATTGAAATATATATGTGTGTTTAAATAACATCAAAATAAGGCGGAACATTATAAAAGTTCTGCATTCAAAAGTTAGCAACGCACGAGGAAAAAACCTTTGTGAATATATGCAAGGCCATTCTCCCTCCCAACCTACCAAGCCTGCCAGATAAGGAAGCTAAGGCCTGTGCCGCGCTCCCTCACCTCCCCCAACCAAGCTGGAGCCGCTTCAGAGAGTCAGAGGCCCCGGTACCGCACCCAAGGCCAGAGCCCGCCACCTGTGTTATTTACAGCACGGTAATAAACCCACGTTTGAATCCACTGATCTACCAGCACCCTCTCGTAAATTCCACAACCCTCCCCCTAGACCACCCCAAGAATCATGACCCCGTGCAAAGACGACCCCCATCACTGGGACAAGACACAGAGACCCATTTATATAATAACTTCTAACGCGGCAGACAGACATGTATCATTCGGCTCAGGCCCCAGAGCCCAGCCCCTCGACCTAAAATACCGGTCAATAGGACACAGGTAAATCTCACCCCAACCGACAACCACCGGACCTCTCACGAGGTGCATTCCTCATGTGTTGCGTTTATTTTATAAGACAAACTACTGAGCGATTTATTGATGAACTTAGATGTCGTTTCTTGAATAACTGCAGTGTGCATGGCCTAGGGCAAACGAGTCAGGAAAGGTATTCATCTTTGTCACAGGCTGCCCCAGCATACCAACACCGCTCGGATGACCTCAAGCTGGCCTGCCAGGCCCAACCCAACCCACGAGGCTGACCAGTGACGTCCTCACGCCAAGACCAACCACGCTGCAGCAACACCTATAGTTAGTCGACGCCACCCAATCCCAATTAACTTGTGCCCCCTATAGTGTGTAGGTTCTGATGACGTTTTTTGTATTAGAAATACGCCTGTCTTTGCTATTGTCAGACAGAGCGCTCTCGGAGGTTGCAGAGTTCTTTGCATGCCCTAATCTTTGGATAAACTCCCACTTACGCTCACCCGCACTCTGTCTTGGTCTTATTCCCACTACGGGAGAGTCCCTTATTGTCTCTCATTGCGGGGAGGATCGTGCTGGAATTGGGGGCGCTTCCTTTCAATGCTTTGAGAAGTTATGTGCAGAGACATCCGTTGATGTCTGTTGTACTCCATGTTTTAGATAATTGATATTAGTACCCAGCGAGGATGCAATCAGAATGAAACAAGCATTCTGATTGGCCCTCACCGGGGCTTTATCCAGCTGAGAATCCCTCGATTCTCGGCCTCGTTTCAAGCTGCCTTTTCCACGGCGGGTGAGGCAGCCCCTCAGCCAATGAGGAGGCTCGAAGCGGGGCCATCCCCTCTCCCAGCCTCCCCATGGCTGAGAAGCTGCCTTCGCCCCCCGCGGGGGACTAAGGTATGTTTTGTTTTTTGTATTCCCTTCCCTCCCACCTCCCTGCCCTCCCCTCCCCACTTACCTTCAGCCTGCTTTTTCCCTGGTGGGGGACGATGGCAGCCTCCAACCGTGTGGAGACTCAGACCTCTGCCATTCAGATGAAAGGATGTGAAGCTCCCTGTTGATAGCGAACATTTATTTAATTATCAGGCTTGCAAGCTCGGGTGAGACGGGTCCCCTGGTTTCAGACAGAATCCCCTCCCGGCGTCTAAAGGAAGCTGAACGAATGGAAAGTTAAAGTGGCTGATAAAGAGGCGGCCGATAATGAGAGTTTGAAATTGAAAAAGCGAAAGGTGAGTAAAAACTGAGTGACGTGGCAACATTGTGAATGGGCAGTGAGTGGAGAAAGTGATAAGGGAAAATCGAGTAACGGAGGGAGGTTGGGGTAAATTAACTTGAGAACAATGAACGTTGAATATTAAGTAATTGACTTGAAGAGAGGCCAAGCAATTAAGATCTATCGTGAGGGAAGGTGCCACAATAAAGAGTATGCCCAGTTTCCTGCGTCGCATAGACATAAAGGAAAGAATCGTTTCTGCAGCCCTATTTACGGTTGACGTAGGCTATGAACTTGGTTAAAGACAAATTTAAAGAGAACGATTCCCATCCCAATCGGGGTATTTTTAGGGGTAGGCTAAGTCTTGAAGTGAAGACTGAGATATATGTGTCCTGTCGAGCATGTACGTCTGTTCTTTTAGGTGACTGTATATGGTGAAAAAACAATAGAGGAATTGATAGACGTGAAAAGGAAAACACAAGATTTAAGAATTATTTATTTATTTATTATTGGAAATGAATTGATGGTGTTTAGTGAAAAAAGTAGATTGAAGTAAAACACATGATATGGAGGCTTTGGAGCCTGCAACGATTGTTGCACGCTCATATCTTTTTTTTCTGAAATGTTTTTTTTTTAATTTACAAAGAGTAAGGGTGAGTATTGACAGTCAAGTGTGATGAGTCAGAATGGAGGATATTACTCCACTTGTGCATCTCAGCAAATAGTTGCTGATACATGCACCCAAACTTAAGCAGTACAGTGCAGAATGGGTTAAGGGCATGGCTGATAAAATGTTCATACCATGGCCACAAGGGGATCACTATCAAAGGCAGTTTTGCAGATATGGTGACATGTTTGCATGCAGCATACACAGGGAAAAATGTTAGATAAATGATTAGTGAGCTTAGAGCTCTGGAAAATGTACCACAAGGAAAGGGGAGAGCCACCTCTTGAAGACTTGATATTGAATATATGCAAAGAGGGGAGTGAGGAGCCTTCTGCTCATCCGCCCCTGAAACAGACAGCAATAGTAAGAAAGATGACATGTTGTACCCATTGAGGGAACTTAAGACAGTGGCCCTCATTACGACCCTGGCGGTAAGGGGTTTACGCCAGCGTTAGCTGCGCCGACCCCTTACCGCCAACTACGAGTTCCCAGAGCGCCATGGTCATTTTTCCGCCCGCTTTTTGCGGGCGTAAAAATCCATGGCAATATGGGACCTCGGTGTTAATTACGCCACCGTAGTGTACGGTGGCGTAATTAACACCTTCCCCACTCCCATTGAGCCCTATGGGGCCGAAATGGGAATGGGGAAGGGTAAATGGGTCAATGGGGACTTACCGCCCCGCCGACCTCGGAATGGGGCGGTAAATCCGCCATCCGCCATGGCGTAAAGGGACTTTGCGCCATGGCGGAAAAGTCCGCCGATGGCGGTAAAAATCCGCCAGGGTCGTAATGAGGGCCAGTGACAGGGTACAGAAACCCGGCATATTAGTCACCTGCACAAACCAGCAATGAGGGCCCAGAGAAGATTCATGAGAGAGATGTAATCTCTAAGGTCCCGAGGGACAAGGAGAGACGCGATAAGGAAATAAGTGATTGACCAAGTACATCCTTAGATATAGGACGGGAAATAAAGAGATGGAAAGGAGAAAAAATATAAGACTGATGAGTTAGCATTTATACCGAACGAATGTATGGTTGGTCAGATTGTGCTCAAACTCGAGGCTAAGAGCATCAAGGATGTAAGGCAAAGGGAAGATCGAGACAAACAGGACAAAAATTATAGAGAAAGAGAGGAAAGATTGAAAGAAGATGGGGCAAAAAGGACGGATAGACAAAGACAGGAACAGTAGTATCAAGAGGAGCAACTTAAAAAGCAGGAAAGAGCAGAGGAGTAAAGAAAGTATGACAATAGACAGAGGGCAAATGAAGAATGAGAAAGATGAGAAAAGCTCAAAAGAAAGAAAGAGGAAGAGGAGGAACAGAAATTAAGGGATAAAATAATACAAAGACAAAAAGATGAAGCGATACGAAGGGCAAATGAGAGGAGAGATAGGAAAACAAAAGAGGAAGACAGGGTAACTGAGGAAGCGAGGAAGCAAAGAGAGTTTGATGATGAACTAGAACGAAAGTGGAGGACGAGAGCACGTGATCTTGAGCATGTCGAAAAATAGTTAATGGATCCTAATTCAGTAGTGGCATGGGAGGACATAGAAGAGTTCTTCCCAGCACATGAGCCAAAAGCAGGTCCGTCGAGAGCAAATCTAGAGGATGAGTTTGACTCTAGAAGCGTTGGGGACGTTATCGATGAAGTCTATCATGATAATAATGATTGACTCAAGAGTACACAGTTGTACAATACAGAGGGAACCTCATGCAGTTTTGAGCCAAATGAGCTGTCTTTAGACAGACTGACTCTGAATAGAGAAGAAGAGGGGAGAAGTCACACAAGTTGGGGACAGGATATGTCAGACAAGGACAGGGAAACCTTCTGTGGAGAGGAGGAAGGCAATGTATGTGGCCCTTAAGGGTGCTATTCAATGGACAAGGAAGTAAGATGGTCAGATCTAGACCTACCCAAATATCGGGCGCCAGAACAATTGATGCGGCTAAATCCACATAGAGGGCGATCCAATGGTGAGAGTGAGCAGGTTTAGGTCACTGCCAGGTAGAAGGCGGAACAGAATCATTGTCCCTGCCATGGACAGACAGGCAATGGGGGACGAGTGTGAGTTTGGGGTTTCACAGTTTCCCTTGTTAGAGAAAGGAGGATCTAGGCCACATTATATACCTTGGCCACAGATGGATAAGAATAATTTAAGGTGTAAACTCCTGAGTTTAACTTCTTGCGCTGGGAAATGGATACACGAGTTAGAGAAAAGGACAGGAGGAAACACATTAGCTATAAGGGAAATTAAAGGTCTCCTGATCTCTATCCTTGGGGAAAGGGCTGATGACGTATGATCAAGAGCAGGGTATTCTAGTGCTACTACAGTAAACACTGCTCATGATGAAGCACTGTTCAATAATTGTAGAGTGGTGGTCTGGAAAGCGCTTAAAGTACTGTATCGGACATGTCAGATATGGGAGATATAATGGCAAAAAATATGCAGGAAGGCGATGATCTTCTTGTTTACGTTCAGGATTTCCAAGAGCAGTGGGCTTTGGAGACATGAGAGGATTGGGGGAAATCAATACCTGTATTTTATCATATATTGTGCCAAGTGCTGCCAGAGCCAGTACAAAAGCAGCTCAAGAAATTAGTGAGCATGGAAGCAAAGCCGTGGTCAGAAATTCAGCTGACCATTGTGCATTATTGCGTGCTGTTGCAAGAGAAGAATCGAAAGAAAGACGATGTTAGGAAAGGTGAAGAGGCAAAGTTAGTGCAGAAAAAACTATCAAAGTACTCCATTGAGGGGCAATGTTGACTTGTGGAGATGGATCGGGTTCGCAGCAAGCAGCAAGCATGCTGCAGGTGAATAACCAAAGGCAGTTCGATCAAGGTAATAATCGATTTTCACCACGAGGAAGGGGAGGCTTTCGAGGTAGAGGCTTCCAGAATAATCAGGGAAACTTCCAGAATAATCAAAGCAGGCTTCAAAACACGCAGAATGATAAATTCAAGGCATGCAGGAGGGGCAAATTAGGAGACCTCCTCCTATATGTTGGACATGTGGTATGTCAGGGCACTTTGCTCACACTTGTAGAAGTCAGTGATTTGTGCAGAATGGGCAATTCTCAAGCGGGGTATTACAAATCCGCCTGCATATTTGCAGCAGAATTGAGATGGGTTTGCTCAGAATCAGACAGTGCAGTAAACACAAGTGCTGAGAATGCTACAAGATTTACAAACACAACAGTTAACGCTGATTCCACCACAAGGACTGTCACAGCAGTTACCCATGCAGATACAGCAAAGCAAAAGCATGGGACGGTTAATGACTCCTCGAATAGGGGGTGTTACTGTTGATGGAGGGAATCCTTTCGCAGGTACGGGGATGAGAATGTATCCACAATAGGATAGCTCACTGGAGACTTGATGTGTTCAATACTATCAGTGACGCCGAATCCTCAAGAGGAACCGAGGGTTGACATCAATATAGGAGGCACATCTTTTTCTTTTTTAGTAGACACAGGTGCAACACGCTCATGTACACGAGAAGGAACATTTTTAATCTCTGGAAATGCCATAAATACTCAAGGTTTCACAGGAGCTACAAGTAGAGTTCCATCATATAACGAAGTAGTATTCAAGATGAGCATTACTTATTGGGTAAGAGCAATTAAACATGAGGTTCCTCAGAAAATGATGCTAGCACAGAAACACCCCAAGTATTTCTATGAAGACATAGCGAAAGTGCCAGTTTCATTATGGGCAACAGGCCCCTATGTTGTAGGCCTATTGAAGGTGGATGGAGTAGAGAAGATTAAATTGAAACCAGGAGCAATTTTACATCGAGCACAACAGTATCCCATGTCTCGAGAGGCAGATGAAGGTATTTTTAAGACGATATCTGCTATGATGGAACAGGGAATCTTAGTGACGTCAGAGTCACTGTGTAATACCACAATTTATCCTGTAAAAAACGGAAAGGGGGTCGTGGTGTTCAGTGCAAGACCTTCGCCCAATCAACCAGATTGTAGAGGCTGAGTTCCCTCTAGTTCCTAATCCTGCGACAATCTGATGTAATATCCCTGTTGAAGCACGATATTTCACTGTGAATGACTTGGAAATGTGTTTTTCTCAGTCCCATTGCATAAAGACTCACATAATCTGACGTCCTTTACGTTCAGACAAACTCGCCTGAAAAGTACTTGCCTGACGCAGAGGTGCTGTGTGTCTCCGTCGATTTTCAATAGAGTCCTGTAGATGGACTTAAGTAATACTGATTTGGAAAGTGTTGTGTTGCAGTACATGGATTGCATATTGGTCTGTAGCACCTCAGAGGAAGAGAGCAGACGTGATTCAGTTCAGATAATGAATATTCTTGCAGACAAAGGATATAAAGTAGACAAGGAGAAATTGCAGTATTGTCAAGAAGAAGTACTGTATATAGACCAATTCATTTTGCATGAGGGAAAGAAAGTTACTCCTGAGAGTCTATTTTGAAAAAAGTAATGCTACTCATGATAAAGCATATGCAAAGATTTTTGGGACTGTGTAACTATGTAAGAGCATGGGTCTTCGATTACAATTCATATATAAGGTTGTTGTCGCAAACTCTGAAAAAAGCACAGGCAAATCATGAAAACAATGTCTGGACTGAGGAAATGGAAGAAGTTTTTAATCAGTTGAAAAATGCAATTTGCACAGCTCCAGTTTTAGGGATTACCAATTATGCAGAGGAATTATTTCTGTTTTCGCACACGAATGGCACTGTTATGACAGCTGTACTTACAGAGGGAACCATTTTGGAGTACAAGCCCCCTGCATATTACAGTGGGATTCTAGACCCAGTAATGAGGGGTAATTCTCCTTGTGAACAATCTTTGGCAGCTGCCGCGTTAGCCATTGAGAAGATTGCCAACATAGTAATGGGGTGTGCTATGACATTATTTGTTGAACATGCTTTTTTTGCCATTTTGGAAAAACCAAAAGGCATGTTGACTTCTCAAAGGGCTTCTACTTACAAGGTAGTCATAACAAATCCGGCGATTAAGATAGTTTGATGCAGAATAGTGAATCCTGCCATGTTTGTAGCAGAACCAACGGCAGAGGATGAGCATGGACATGATTAATGAAACTATGAGGAATTCTATGATGAACTCCTGAGGGTGAAGGAAAATGCATTGGCAGCTGGGGAGAATTTCTTTATTGACGGTTCTTCTAGAATCAATCAAAATGATGGACAAAGATATACAGGTGCCGCTGTGGTGAAGCATATGGCCAATGGAGAGTTTGAAGTATTGATAAGTGCACGACTGCCGTCTCACTTTTCAGCACAGGCTGCAGAATTAGTGGTGCTGATCGTCACGCTTAAGAATCATGCAGACTAGAAAGTAACAGTGTACAGTGACTCCGCCTATGTGATGTCAACAGTGCATGCGGGGATGGCACATTGGATAAAGAGGGTCTACCTCTGAGCAGACAGCACTCCAGTGCAACATACAGCCTTACTGTAAAGACTTATTAAAGCACTAAAACTCCCAGTAGCCATCCCAGTTGTTAAGTGCATAACACACTAAAAGGGCAGACTTTATCTCACGTGGAAATCAAAAGGCAGATGAGGAAGCAAAACAAGTTGCATGTCCAGAAAACATTATGGAGTTTAATACGCCGAATGTGAATGAAAGCGTGGTAGTGATGATGAGTATGCCTGATTGTTTTAATGGTATGTCTAGAACTCAACTTGTGGCGACAAGATAGAACTGGTAAACTGGTGATGCCCGTAGCCTTATTAAGGGTGGTGTTGGAACAGCAACACTACCCTGCACACACAACTAGAGAAAGCCTAATCCGCAACAAATACAGAGGAATGGATTGTTCCAAAATTGGTAGAACACATTGCACTTTATGTAGTAAACCTTATAGTATGTCAAATGTTTACTGCTGAGCACACATTGCGCCCAATTAGAGGAGTTATTCCAAGACCTAATGGTCCTTTTCAGCATTGACATATCGACTATGTCAACATGCTGCAAGAATCCAATAGATAACAGATATATTATTGTAGTGGTATGTCCCTTTTCAAGGTGGATTTTGGCTTGTCCATGTACACACCCAGACTCCACCCGTGCAGCAAACATTTTTGTACAAGAAGTGTTTCCTAGATGGGGAACATGTGAAGTATTAAGATCAGATAATGGCCATCATTTTGTTAATGAAGTCTTTGAACAGATAAGCTTGTTGCTTAGCATAAAGCGAAGTTCTGATTGACTTATCACCTGCAAGCGAAATGGGTCTGTGAGAACCTCAACGGCTTGCTTAAAGAAAGAATAGCCAAATTGAAGATTACCTTGAGGAAAGGATGGTTGCATTGCCTATCATTGGCATTGTATGCATTGACAAATCAACCAGGTTCAGGCCACCATCGTACCCCCAATGAAATAGTGACAGGGAGGCGCATGAGGACACCTCTCACACCTCTGTCTAGAACTAGAAGTGATGCCCAGACAACAACAGAATTCATAGTAAAGGAGTTACGTGATTACTTAACATGCATGACCTCAAGCATCTGTGCCATTTCAGATCAGCTCAAGCGTAAGGGTGTGGGGCTACTCTGAACACAGAGGGAGATGTTACAGCAACCAGAGTTAAAGAACTATATCTACTCTAACTTTTCCCCAGTGATTCGATCTTGATTCATAACTTTACCAGGAAGCGGCACGAGCTGCGTTTCAACAGCTCATTTGTAGTGGAAGACGTGAAACCGTCTGCAGTCAAAGTACAAGGCAGACACGCTTCGATATTTCTCAGAGACGTGAAAATCTATGCTTGTTATGCTCACCTGATCTCTGCGAGGCATTTGGGCATGGTTGCAGCCCTCCCGGGACTGAGGTCGCTCGGGTCCGACTTCACCCTCTGCGCTTATGTGGTGACTGGTGTTAATAGGTTCTGCTGCTCGGGACTTCTCCTGCATGGAGAATAGGGGGCGTGAGTATGCCAGCTTGTGCGCCTGATCCCCTTCCATACCCCTTTTCCCAAACTGTGGTACCCGTGGGATGCGCTGTCCCTGGAAAGCTCACCTGTTGATTAGTTTTGGTGAGAACTCCTCCTGCTGCTTCTGGCAGGGGCCCTTGTATGATCTGGACTGAGTTCCTTCACTAGTCCCTTGCACGTGGTAGTCCAGTCCTGCTATGACTAAGCCACTATACTTCAGGTAAGCGTTCATGTTTGCCTTGTCTTTGCTCGTCTGTTTTTGTTGTATTGTAAAGTTTGTTGTCTTGTATTGCTGTCCATTCCACTTTTGATATTTGCTCTTTTGCCTTTTTCCCTTGCAGGTGATGTTGCCGGCCCGGCAGAAGCTGCAGAGCTCGAGGCGACAACCGGAGGCAATGAGGAACGAAGCAGCCACGGTACAGTAGCTGGTAAGTTGTTAACTAGCGGGCGTGCAGGGTTCAAATGCAGCACGGCCCTAGGATGGATGTTCAGACCTTCTCTTTCTTCTTCTTCACAGGGTCCGAGTTCGTGGATGCGGAGTTTGGTGCTGCATTATCGGTATCAAGATCACTGGATGGCAGGAGATGAGTCTGCAGATGAAGCGATGAAGCACCGATTTCCTGGAGGTGAGTATGCAGGAGAATGTCTGGTTTCAAAGGTAAGTAAACTGGTCCAAGCGGCGGTGAGCATCACGTTGCACGCGAGTGCACAGTAATGCAAAGCACCAGCCTTAAGGATGGAGCAGCTTATATAGCTGAGCTTCTGAAGCCACACCCACCAGGTTCAGCCTGCCACACCCTGCCACACCCGATGAGTCAGCACATGAAGACGAGGCCTAGAGAGCCACACCCGATGAGTCAGCACCTGAGGATGTTCTCTAGAATATAAGCTTTCAGCTCCTGGAAAGTTCTTGTAAAATAAAAGCACCCCTGCACTGAAATAAAATAAAAACAGTCCTGCACTGAAATAAAGTGTTCCTGCTCACATCTCTATATGAGCCTGGCGCCAAAGGCACCAGGACTGAGTCCAACCAGGGCCACTGTGTTTATAGGTCCCAAAGGAACATAAGTGAGTCAAGTGACCCATTGCCCGATCACTAAATAGTGTTGTTTTTGTGTGCTGGGGCCTGTGGCCATGACAATGCTGGAGAACCCCTATAACTCCCACCCCTGTCGGAAGCAAGCATCGGGGAAGAACCACAACACGTGCAGACTAGGTCTATGACGAGGAAGAAGGATACAGAAGCTGTCAAATAAACAGACAAAGAGTATGTTGGACTGTGACTTATTTCGGGACACTCCTTTTAGTCACTAAAATAAGAGTTAAGGGAAGCTATTTGTTCTTGAGCCACAGGAGTTTGTTGACCTTGGACTGAGACACATTTAAGTCTTGATTGAGAAGGAGAGCATGCCATATTTGGAGTTCCTTTTTGACAACTGGAAAAGGGAACAGTTCCCCGAGATGACTGGAAAAGGGAATATAGTTCCATGATTCCTTTTTCACTGAAATTCTTTTCGGAGGTGCCCATGGTGGTGCCTACTGACAACATTTCATGGCTCATTCTTGCAGTTTTTCTATATATTTTGCACTCACAGCCTGCGCTTGTGGGGAGAACTACTAGTGTTCATCTGTTCCTGCAAGATCCTAAGTGTTGTTCGATCGTGAGGAGATTGCCCGCAGCTATAATAGAGCAAGTTATTCAGCTTCCTGATTACAGTGGGGAAAACACAAATGCCCCTATAGGATGATAATGCGCATAGACTGGTCGGCTTGGTGTTCTATTATTTGATGGAGGAGTGCCCGCATCTTATTGGGAGACAAACTAACATCTGCACATTCCTGAGGGATCTGAGAAATAATGCAGCACTTAATGAAATACTGAGAGACATAATAACACAGGTGAACCTTTACTCTGAGAGAACACTGAGAGCTGAATGAGAATCCACTGCTTAAAGGACTTTGTTTCATTCTGGAGGAGAATCTTTATGTTGTCTGGTGAAAGGACGATTTGTTATCTTCATTGGGAACTTTTGTTCATCGCGTATAGTCACTCAGCTGAAGCTGATCGAGGAACTTGTAGAGCAACCCAGCAGCTTCCAGAGTATTGCATGGTGATGCCCGTTTAAAAATAAGTTTTTAATTCCTTAAAAAAGAGTAAGAATGGGCAGCATCAATATCAACATCATCATGACGGATCATGAGAGACATCCATGATGTACATGAAGCTATTATTGTAAATGGACATACTTATATGTGATTTAGACTTGCATTTTGTTCATAGTGATACTTCTCTCACTTACAGTACACACTGCATACTATTTGGAGCCAAATAGAGCAAGGATTCCTGTGTATCCTCCTATGCAGAAGGAGGGTACACGTGTGGCAACTACTATGCAAATGAGGCCCTATGTAATCATCCCTATTCCAGAAGGCAGTGTAAAGTTGCCTGGTGCTATGACAAATGTCATCAAACATCAAAGTGTTATAGAAATTATCCTCGAGCACCAGAATCAGGCTCAAAAGGAGATACAAAGGAAGAGGTTGTTTAGGAGTGAAGCTACAAAGGTAGTACATGTAAAAACACCGAACACACTGACAAATGTTTCTATGATTGGTCCAGTAAGAAAGAACTATGCTGACATATTGCATGAGATGATTATAGAAGGCCATAAGAAAAGAAAGAGACCTAACAGAACTTACTAACAGGAGGACGATCATGAGTTGAATGATTACCTGGATAGTGTAGCACACTTGAGGAATAACATATGGTATCAGCATCTGAAAGAAGTGGGAAGAAGACCCTCAAAGGAGGAATGCTTTGTATGTGCACTCCTACCTTTAGCATGGGAAGTCTAAAATCTTCATAGCTATTGAAATAGATGTTCTGAGTGCACACTGTATATCACACCTAGCATTCAGTCGCACAAGAGGCCAGTTCATGGGTCAAACAGCCTATCTCAAATGGGCAACTGAATGGACAGATCCAGATGAAGACGACTATGTGCAAGACACAAAGACAAGGCTAAGAGCTCACACTAAGAATCACGTGATCAGATACAAAAAGCCTGGAGTGAAAGGAGCTGAAATCAGAAGGGAAGTAAACAAAAGACTGGAAATTCCAGGGAAATCTGCAGAAGACATTTGTAGATGGAAAAACAGAGGCCAGATGCAGATTTGGGGATCCGTGTTATCACCAGATGGTTGGTAAGAAGGTGTGGTGATCTGCAGAGACTGGGTAATAATGGGTCACTACCAGCCAACTATTGAGAAGGCACAAATGTTGTGTAAACCTTTATGGACGAAACTTGCTAAGCTACTGACCTGGGTCAAAGATAAAGGAGGACCCTTGCAGATAGTGCCTTTGGAGAATGCAAAGCTGTGCTTCGGGACCAATAGCATAAGAAAAGTTGGAGAGAACCAGAACTGTGGTTGAATCTTTGAGGCACAAGGAATGAACATTGGGACAGCAGTGATAGTGGATCATTATTGGGCTTGTGGATCCAGAGCATATATGAAGTTACCCAAGGATTGGGGAGGATGATGCACATTAGTGAATGTTCATGCTCCAGAGTTGTTGATTCCTAAAAGTGACTTAAGTCTTGACAGTTTTCCGAAAGCAGATGTTCTCCTGAGAAAGAAGAGATCTGTGGAGCTGATTAATCAAATGAAGAGGGTGAACTCTTTCTCAGCCAAGTCAATAGAAGCTTTTTGACTCTATCCCGTATGAGCAGACTGTTCAGCCAGACTTTGTCGGTATTCACAATGATCTTCATGCCGATAATCCAGGTTGGAGCAAATACCAAATGGCTGCACATTACCAGATGGGAATTGCTGCAGACAATCAACACTACCATAAATGGATGTAATGCTCTCAGAGAAGAGCTGAGAACAGCCATACGACTGATGACTCTTCATAACAGAAATGTCCTGGACATGATCACAGCATTGGATGGAGGTATTTGTGCAAAAATCAGAGAATCATGTTGCATGCTAATACCGTCTCATGATGACGAGAATGGCACCTTGACGGAGGCCATAGAGATGTTGACAAAAATACACATCCAGATGATAGAGGAAGTGGAAGGCATTGGTGATGACAGTTGGTTTGGATTGCTCTGTACTTGGGTTACACAATGGATGGCAGACATGTTCAAGTTCCTTGGATCCCAGATTTTATTGGTATTACTTGGATTTTGTGTGATTAGAATTATACTCACACAATGCAAGAAGACAGCAAAGAAAGCCATAGGGATGAAAATCATGATCAATGTTGAAATCAGAGATTTTGTGAAGGCCAGCATCCATGCACCTGAGGGAACGAAGTTCCTGTATCCAAAGAATCCTAATAAGTTTGTGGGAAAGTGGATCTATTGCAGCCAAATGGGCAGTGCATGCCTATGACTTGGAACAAGGATGAGCATGTGATATCAGCTGGATGCCTGAAGGGAGTCATAAAAATATGGATCCCAAAGAAGCATTTCTTCAGACAAGGATGTCTAGATATGAAGGATGATGGGAGAGTGGTCAATGAATCGCCCAGAGGGGGGAGTCTAGAGAAGGAGCCAACTACCCCAACCTCAACCACTTCATCCATACTGCCTATATGTTGTGAACCAGAGTGTCAGACATGAGCAAAACCATTGAACATACAGATGCCAAGGAGAATCCTAGAAGCAAGGTTCCCACTGAGAAAACGATTTCTGCATAGGAGACAGTATGATGGCCATGTGAATGAAATCCCAGAAGAAATATGACAGCTGAGTGGAAGAGAAGAATTGTGACGTTATCGTCACATGAAGCAAGCTGACTTACATAGAAGAGATACAGAGAGAAGACAATGAATATATTCTATAAGGCATCAAGAAAGTATCAAAGATTTGTGACATCTTGGGATCAAGCTAATGATATGTTATTTCTATAGCGCCTTAATCCAAAGCGCTTTAGAGAGCACATATTTGCATACATTATCACCCACCCAAAATTGGTACTCATTTATTGACCTCGGAAGGATGAAAGGGTGAGTTGGGCTTGTCGGGATTCGTACCTGCGACCTGCAGATCACACACAGATTGCAGCAGCGAGCGCTCAACCCACTGAGCTATCTTATCAGCATGAAGAAGCTTATGCTACAGAACTGATGAAAATATTAAGTCATTTTACATGTCTACATATGCAAAGCAATGCAAGCAGATGAAGTATTCTTGAGGATAGCTTTATAGTGAATAGATAACAGCATGCACCACTGTATACATATATAGGAGCAAGTAAAGGTCGGATGTTTCCACTACGTATTATAGCAGAGCTGTACCAAAAATGGAAGGCCTCTTTTCGAGTGTGTCACAGTTAAAAACAATTGAATTAATTAACAAGAGTGAAACTCAGAAAGGCGAGGCTGAATGAGCCCAAAGAGGCTAACGTCTTATCAGGCTGGAGTGAACAGACATTGGATACAAATCGTGTGAAAGAATGAAACTCCTGTCAGAAGACATTGACAAAAACAAGGACGACGTCAGAGGTCTATTAGAAAATAGTATTTTAAATGCACTAGAGCTTGATTTTGTGGTCTTCAGTCACATGGAAGGATGAAGTTCGACGAAGATGATGACCACATGTACACATGAGGGCAGAGCGTGCCTTCAGTCCCCTGAATTCTCCAGAGCAAAAGAACACTCCCAAGGACAAGTACAAAGCCTTCATTGTCAGCAGACTACTGAGGTGATGATGGATGATATGCTAATTGTTGGGAAGCTATGGTTAAAGACTAGCTCACCAGCACCTGGAGGACCAGCCTGTGTACTGCTAATGTAGGTGGAAAAGTACTGATGGGGGTTAGAGTGCCAACCAATTGTAGGGGGCCACTTGATTAAGGGTCCTATAGTTTGTGTAACCAATGGGATGTCGTGTATTTAGTGATGTTCATAGTGACCTGTTTGAGGGAAGGGCTTAGTTGCCCCAACTGATGTTAAGAAACCTATGACTTTTCTTCACTTTCTTAGACTAGTATGGATTGTATACTTAGAGTTCCTTTAGAACCAATCACAATTGCCACTAGGTTTTTGTTTGCCACGTAGGATGTCGTTAGTAAATACATAGGTTGACATCACCTATGACATGTTTTTGTTATAAAAGAAAACTTTTTTTCAAGATGCATTGAGAAGGTATGCGCTGAGACATCCGTTGATCTCCTTTGTACTCCCTGTTTTAGATAATTGATATCAAAACAGTTACATTTTTGCCAACTACCTGAGTCGTTTCGATTATTGTTGTTTGAGTAACTTCTGCATCCCCGTTCATCTCAAGGGTATTGCTACCTCATCTTAAAGGGCTGGAGTCTCCTAGTTCACCCCCAACCATATCTTATAAGGATATTTCAAAGCACTAAGGAGTTATGTGACAAAATAGAGCTTCATTTGAGATCCTCTATAAGGTCATGGGACTCCTAGGTGAATAGCAAATATCCTTTTTATGTACAGTTGTACAGTGTGGGGTATTTTATTCGATGGCCACACACTATCATCTTTTTTACTACACAGCCTCTAGCTTAATCTAATGTAATACGTTTTCCATTTGCTGTTTTATATAATTAAAGTCGAATGTGTTTGGATTTTTAAAAGTTAACATGCAGCTTGCTTGTAATGTGTTGCAAAAACAGTTTGAGCAATTTAATGAAATGTATTGAATTTCTATTTTCATTTTGTGCTTTAAAATAAGTGAAAATATACTTATTCTTGATCACGTCTTAAACTCCAGAAGTGTACAAATTAAACAATCTACCATAAACAGTTTCTTGTCCATTAATGTCTGGAAAATGTCACAGAACACTATTTCACAAACACAGAGTTTTTGACGGCTTCAAGTGCAGCAGAGTTTTGCTGTGTGCTGGCTCACACAGCAGGTATTGTGACTGATTACAAATCAGTTGTTACGTAATGTTCTTATTACAGGTCAGTTGTGATGTAACAACTAGCCTGCAATAAGCCATTGTTTTTCCAGGGTTGCATATGGACATTGAAGGTTGTCATGCATAATCCACAGATAATAGCACCCAACACAGATGTGTGCGGATCAATCTACACCTTTGCAATCTGTATGCGACCAATATGGTGAGACACCACACTGCCCTTCAAGGCAATGCGATACTGGTATTAACTCACATCTGTCAATTAAATCATTTTGTTGTATCGCACGCCGATCAGAATATTGACGACAGAAACATTTACACATCTACAATACAGAGAACGCCTTAATGTGAATCTAGCCACAAAACAAAGACCAGTATAGTATTGTGGTATTTTGTGAAATACATAACTGCAAGTATGTGTGTGTTGCACTTCTGCCCACCTCATTTCGACAGCCCACCTCATGGAGCCAATCACCATGTTTATTCAGGCCTTCTCTAGAAGGATGTGGATTATCCTCCACACGATGGCATGCTGCCCTGGTCTCCTGTGGTCCTTTAGGTCCATTAAGAAAAAGATACTCGACCTCATGGGGCCGAATATTTGTGAATTTAATTTGTTGTAAGGACACCAGACAGTCGGCACTATGCGGCGAAATGACGAAGACCTAAGTCTGCTTGATGGTGGTAAAAGCATTGCATACAATTTGGCACAGCGTGAAATGAGCGAATTAATGCATTCTGAAAGGATACATGTTAGTAGAAATTCGCCCTACGGGATGTGAGGCCTCAGAGTCCTGCACTTCGGTAAATGTATGTAATGGCTAGTTTGCTGTAGCTCGTAGTCGAGTTTCTCCTGACCAAAGTGAACTTTAAAAAAAAAATAAAGTGGATTCTGAATGAAAGGCAGAATGGTGTGCAACGTCACAAAATGTTTTAGAGGGCACTTTAGAGGTGTCGGTGCATCACAAGCCGTCTGTGGAGCATGCCTGCATCATTTGCTCACTTCTGTAACCACCTTTTTGGGAAATCATAGTGGCAAATAGCATTTTAATAAATACACAGTACAAAAACATAACAAAGACATGTAGCACACCAGCCACAGAGCTGCCGTTCTTGACCCCACAACTGGTCCGGGGCGTTTGCATATTGATTGGCATTATCCGAATTGACGAAACAGGAAAGGGCATTACAGGGTGAGTGGCAAGTCGTTGTGGGACGTGACATTACAAAACGTTACCATGAGTAAGCCAAGAGACTAACAACTTTTTGATGTGCAATATATGACCGGCAATTATCATTATGTAAGGAGCAACTCTATGGTCTAGTAAACCATGCATGTGGCTTTTTTTTTATAGCAATGCAAACCAAATCGCTTCCAAGGACTCAGATAAGACACAGTCGGATTTAAAGCACACTTTGGTTATCTGGTAAAAACCACAATGTGGGCCCAGTCTTTTTTGTATGCATTTGATCACATATCTTCCCACTTTTAATTCATATACATATGTGTTAATGTTGGTTTTCATGAGCTTTAATAATACGTTGATGTAAGCATTCCCTGAAAAGCACACACATTACATTAAACTAACCTGGCAATTTATAAATAGTTATAGAAAGTTGAGGAATACAAAGAATGAAAGAATTCAGTATCAGCATGTTAAGTATTGTGTGCCTTAAATCCTTCAGGTTTTAAAATGCATTCATATTTTCACAAAGAATGCATTATTTACTCGCATTTCTTATCCCCACTGTTAGCATACATCTCTAATCCTCCCTTTCCTCAAAAACCCTCTCTTTACTTTGTCTAGGCTATCAACATGTAATGCCCCCCACTGTAATGCGATACAGACATATACCAAGGTGTAATAAGCTGTTTCACGGACCCAGGGAGACATATTACATGAAGATGTTAGCTCTGAGCACGGGGAATGCTTTGATCCTGCCTGCTGACAAGCAAAGGTAGGACGCTTCCATCTCCAACACCGGGCGGGCATTGGACACGTGACACTGAAGGAGGTATGCAACAAATCGATGAATGCATGGAAGGCCTTGACAAAGGAAACGTTGCAATGTCAGGGTGACTCGAACAAACAAGGCTTGTAGTATGTAAAAACAGTTGGGATTGGGCTGATTGAAAGGGAAGGATGATTTTAGGAGTGACTGATGATAAAAAGAAGAACGGGGATGAGAAAAAACAATAATATTCAAAGTCAATATTTTCGGAATGTACAGTTGTGGATGACATTTTACAATTATAGGTAGGAATGCAGCAAATGCATGGGCTCTACTTGCTCATTTATTGCAAACACATATATATGTTTGCATTTGGAGACACATAGCATTAGTTTAGCACATAATAGAATTGTTTCTCTGCACAGCTGTGCCAGAATGGCCTCTGGCAAGTAAGTGAAAGGTCTAGCTTTTTTGATTTATATAATTTAAATTGATGTGGGCAATTTCTTGTCTGAATGGGGAGTCTGCCAATGAACCCCCATCTTTCATAAAGCTCCATGCCAAAAGCACAGTAACTACATGTGGCCTTGCTGCACTGGTCTGCCAACTGCTGAACCTGCTCTTTAGTAGCACAGGGCAGGTTCAAATGCCACATGAGCATTCCTGACAGCTGTTATGACCCAAAGTCTCCGCAACCAAAGGTGACATTTTAACGTTTGCACCTTCTTATTTAAAATGCAATCATTGTTGTCTTATCAGTCTGGTGTCAGGTAGTGACTGTTTAGAACACACCATTATTAAAGCCACACCGATTTGATATAATACTCATGTCAAACCTGTGAGTTCAGGTCAGTGATGTCAAGGTGGTGTGTATTCATAACTAGTCTGGCTGTCTCCAATGCTTCAAGTTAGAGAATAGCCAGGATGCTGTCTTCCTTTGATTTGTTGGGAGAAAAGGTAACACTTCACTTCCCCTCCGGCCACATGAGTTTTCACTGGGATATATCCTGGGAACGCTCCTTCAATGAGGCAGTCTCGCCACACAGCAGGGAGTTGCAGACCAAAAGTCAACGTAAGAAGGATTCCATTCTCTTGCTTTTCTGTGGGGCTCTTTTCCCTTCCCATCCCCTCAATTTTCTGCAGAAGCAGGAACTTGTGACCACAAGTAGGCAAGGGTCAGTTGTTACAATGACAGTGATTGAACCCCTTTTGGCAGGCCTCTTTTTGTCCATTCCCGCGCAACAAATGACCATTGTAAGGAAGGGGTATCCCACTCCATCTTTGTTTCATTCAGAATATTCAAGAAGCCAAACACAATTATTTGGACCTCTCTTGTGAGTGCAGTCCATTCCAAAGTCCTCCAACTGTGAAATGAATATAGAAGGGATCCAAGGCAGAGGCAAGCTCTGTCCCCTGGCTATACCCATCAAACATTTTTGGTGACTGCTATTTGAACAAAGGCCTGCCCCTCAGTCAGCTGCACTGGAACCAGGCTCCTCACTGGAGGTGAAGGATCAGCGTAGGAGGCATCCAAGCCCCTTGGAGTGAGAGTGCAGATAAAAAGGACTTACCTTTTCCTGGGGCCATTGGATTGGTATTTCCTGCAACGAAAGCTCAAGAGCAGCCAGAGTTCTATTTGCCCTTCAAGCCAACAGGACCTGTGGAGGTGATTTTGGAAATCTTTGCATCTTTGACTGCTCAGCTCAATCTTTAAACTGGCTCAACTCCACCTTGCACCAGTAGTGCTCTTCTCCTCATCGGCTTTAACAGCAGCTCACCACTGCCAAGAACCCTTGCGCACCAAATCAAATCAACAGGACATTATCTTGATCCAAGGTTGCATGCTTATTTAGTCCATTGGTAACATTGTCTCACACTGACTCAACCACTGATTCAAACCTGTTGGACCCTTCAAATCACACTGAATGCTAACTTGAAACATACAGCACCCTGTCTCAAAGCTAACACTCACTGATTCACCACCTGGATTGACGTGACTCACCACTTCTTGAACCTGGATTGACCACAAGGATAGCACAGTGAAGTCCCGTTTGATCTCCCACGATCAAGAACAAGGTACTTTTAAGAGGCACTGTCCCATTGTCCAGGTTTCTGAACCACAGTGACTGATAAGGCCACCTTTTTAAACCTTTTTCTTGAAAGAAACATCATTTAAACAATGACATTTCTACAACTGCTTACCTGATCATGCTGGGTCAAGTACCAAAAGTACTATGTCATTCCAGTTCTGCATTTTCAGTTTTCTTTCCATGAGGTGGTGCTTAGTTGATGTTGTTAGATAGCGATTGGCTTCCTGACTCTTTAATTAAAGTCTATGATTATCTATAAATCATTGATGGGACATTCTTTTATTTTAGAGTATCTGCATGTTTGCTGTTTTTGGATGCTACTGTTATCAATTTGCACTCCTCTAATGAGTATAGCCTGCCCACGTCCTTTCTTGCCACAAAAGGCACAGGATGTATGCCAATTGAGCAGTGTCTGTGCTACATCTATGATTGGTTTCACTGCTGGTTTAGCAGAAGTGAGGGGCTGAATAGGCAATTTAGCCACTACTCATTCCTGTACTGCTGCAAGACACTAGTCATCTCATGAAAATGGCACTGCACACACGTTTGTTTACCAAGAGCACTGTAAGGCATATCCCTTTTGTACCAATAAAAATGAATCCAAAGAGGCAAAACATTCAGTGCTTGAGGGTAATGCTTTGAATTGTAATGTTTTTGACTAAAACATGGAGTCTGTGTGAAATGCATTCTGTGTGAGCCCAATGGGGCAGTGGACATTTTTCTTCCTCAGTGAGATCTGCATTTTTATGTGAAGTCTAAGCATGGTTTGTATTCTTCCTGTAGAAAACATATCTTTCTTGCCTATGCTAGTTTGCAGTGCTTCAAGGATTGTTTTTAATAAAGGTGCCAGCTAGCGCCTGATTACGTTGTGGAGCCGAGAGAAAGTTATGCTGTCTCCCGCGTCCCCATGAGAAAGGGAATAGTTTACCTCTTTAAGTGACCGTGGATCATTAATCCGATGAACCATGGGAACTGGCAACAGGTTAAAACTTGGAAAATACCATCACGTAGGTGAGCATGGCTTACAAATTAAAGGCATCCACACAGTCAGACAGAGAAGGCTCTTGGAAGCAGTGGACACACCGTTCTTTCTGGCATGTTGTGCTTTGCAGATCTCTCTGCCTTCCTGGTGTTGAGCTTTCCAGTGAAGTCTTGGCAAGATGATGTTGTGCTTCTCAGCTATGCCAACGGTGACATATTTTATCTAAACTATTTTATTCTTGTTGCATGTATTCATGTATGTATGCTGATTGAGAATAAATGGCCATAAAGAGTCATTTTATAATCTAGCTGATTGTGTGTATGTGTGAATAATTATCTCTCAGCGTCCACGGTTGTTTTTCAGTTTGTGTACTGGGGAGAAAAATAAGCAATATACCTGTGCTCATTTTGGAAAGCAAAACATGTGGCGTCACAAACACTGGGTTGCCTTGCGATGTGATGTCCCAGGCATCTTTGAATCTGTGCTGCAATTTTATTTTCTCTTTCTTTGAAGTGAGTGTTTTGTGTGTGAGTACTTTGTGTGACTTTATTCAGGCTGTGGTGAATAATTCAGTGTGCTTAGATGATCCTCTTGCATGCCTACAGAAGAATGCATCAGAATAATATGGAACTGGAGGCAGAGATTTTGCATTTAGAAAAATAATTGGTTGCGGAAAAACACATTTTATTGATGCAGCAATTACAATTAAACATTTGGCATGACAAAGCTTCTAAATATCAACAGTTTGCTGAGAGAGCAGCTGTTAGAGTTGCTCAATATAAATTTAGGAAGCATAGGGAGAATGTTAACAAGAGGAACATTGCTGCCATGATTACTACAGCAGGAACTGATTTGGATCCAGATAAGTGGGATGTCGATATTTGGGATTCTATTGGTTCAGACTTTAGCTCACAGGGGGAAGCAGAAGTTGAATTGAAACAGCATGAAATGGGTGTTAAATGCTAAGCCAGTGACTAGGCACAAGGCCGGCCCCCATCCATACAATCCAGGAGGAGGTGTTGTATATTATACCACAATGGAAGATAACACACAACAGCAGTTTGGTGAGATAATTTCTCGACTGAGGCAATATTCAGGGGATCCCTTACTCACCTGGATAGTGTGCATGTATGATGGAGGTGCTGGGGACCTGTTAGTTGATTCCACAGATTCCCCATGCTTCTCTGTCCACTGATACTAATATACAAGAACTGTTGCGAGCTGGACCTCCTCCGTATGCAAATGGTCAAGCTTCACTGGTGTCTTTGTTGCATGTAGCAGCCCAAGGGTGTAAACCTAATTTCCCATTACCATGGATTGACCCACTGAATAGAAGAAGTGGTATACTTGTAAGGAGGCAGTTCAGAAAATCAGAGAACATGCTATGAAAGAAAGAAGCAGCTCATATCGATGGACCAGTAAATATGGGAGTGGTGCCACTGTCAGTGTCAATCATAAATATGGTTATCAGAACTGCCCCACCCACATATAAGAGTGTCATTATGGCTTTGTTAGTGGCCATGACTGGGAAGCCAACTGATGAAATGGTAGATGATATTCAACAATTGTCAGATCGGGGTGAATGGGACAAAGGTGAGGACAGACCGAGAGAGACAGAGGGGTACAGTGAGAGAAGAACAGAAGGCAGGAGACACGATAGTGGAGACTTCCAAATGTCAAGAAAGGACATGTTTCTGGCATTGTTGAAAGATGGTGTGCCACAGGAAGAGATTGATGGTATTGAAAGCAGGGAGATGTATGAGTTATATAAAAAAGAGGGCTTGCTTGGAGGGAGCGCTATAAACAAGTCAAGAGCCAGGTGGTCACCAAGCAGAAAAAGGACACCTCACCTTCAGCACCTCTTGAGGAGGCACCGGGAGAAGGGTCCATGGGGGATCTCTTCCCAGTACCAGCCAACATATGCTGAGTTTAGAAAAACTGTGAGTACAATGTTGGAGGCTGAGTCTGGGAACACTCATTCTAAATTTGACGAGGATTGTGGCCAAGTCCCGCAATTGCAGCTTGTATAAAAGTTTATAGACAACCTCATGTTAATGCTCAGTTATTCTGGTAGCCTGGGAATACACAAGTGGTCTGAACTTTGATATATACTGAGGCGTTAGCCTCATTGATTCATGAAAATCCTTCAAGAAATTCAGACACCATTAAAGAACATGTAGAGGCAGGAGTATTACACCCAGTCTATACTGCTTGGAACAAACCTGTATGGGCTCTGAAAAAAGGGGATGGGAGCTGGAGGATGACTGTGGACTATAGAGAATTGAACAAATACACCCCCCTTTAGTTCCTGCCAGATACTGTCACCTTGATTGAGAACATACAGACATTTGAGGGAACCTGGTACGCTGTGTTAGATTTGGCTAATGTCTTTTTCTCTGTGCCAATTGCCAAAGAGTGCCAGGATCAGGTTTCATTTCCTTTGGCGTCAGTTCACCTTCACAAGATTGCTCATAGGCTACTTGCATAGCCCAACCATCTATCGCCGGCAGGTGGCAGACTATTTAGACAAGATACCATGCAATCCTGACATATAAATCTCCCATTACATTGATGATATTCTGGTTCAGGGTAAAGATGAGCGCAGTGGGCAAAATAAGTTAGAAGCAATCATTGACGGGTTGAAGAAGGAAGGTTGGGAGATTAACACTAACAAAATTCAAGGCCAGCTGAGACTGTGATATTTTTGGGAATTCAATGGCATAATGGGCACCTAGAGGTAATGCCAAAAGCCAGACAAAAGATACTTGAATGTACCGCTCCAGTGAGCAAGAAACAAGCTCAGCATTTCATAGGGCTGTTTGAATTTTGGAGACAGCATATACCACATTTAGGACAAATCTTGGCCCAACTTTACAAAGTGAATGCAAATTAAGTATGAATTTGAGTGGGGTGAGGAGCAGCAGAAAGTATTTGAAAAGCCAAAAGACAGTGCAGCGTGTGCACGATTTGAGTACATTTTGCTAAATTGAGGGTGTGGCAAAATCTAGGCAATAAACAAGTTCCCCTGGCGTTTTGAAGTCACAAGTTACCTGAGGCTGTTGTAAAATACACTACATTTTTGAAGCAATTCCTAGCATGTATTGGGCTCTTATTGATACTAAGCAACTGACAGTGGGTCATGATGTACTGATCAGGCACGAAATCCCAATTATGCAGTTGATGTTCAGCTCTCTTAAGACACACAGAATAGGACACGCTCAGGAAGCCAGTATAATGAAATGGAAATGGTACTTTCAAGACAGAGCTAAATCAGGAAAGGGTGGGGTTGACAAATTACATAATCAAGTGGATATTATACCACCTGTAGAATGAATAACTCAGGAATGGACCACATTGAAATGGGTGCAAAGGTGTGGGTAGAGAAACCAATTGGCCCACCCATACCTGCAGATGTCATAGCGTCAGGCAACGAACAAGTAGTTTTAGTGATGGAACCTGACAGGGACGAATGGGACTATGTACCCGCAGAATGTTATTTAAGAGAATGATTAACAACACTGATATGTTGTTTCTGTGCTTGGCTGGTGTAATTGTAATACTACATAGACTCGATTTGGAAGAGTCAAACAATGCACTGCAAGCATAAGATGTCGTATTTGCGAGCCAACCAATGTGAGTCTGATGATGCTGAGGAATTATGTTTGTGGGTTGCCTGATACCGAGGCCCACAAACCAGCCCCAGCAAGCATGAAGAATAGATTTGCAAAGCATTAAGGATAAACCAAGTACAAGGTGCAAGACAAACATTTTCACTGATGCATGCCCAAACGGAGAACATGTGGGCATATCTTGCATGAAAAGTATTGAATATATATTGTGTTTTTGTTTGACGGATGTGCACAATACAATGGACGTACTGACAACATGTCTGGTAGCACTAGGTCCATAACCCAAATAGTGACTTACAATATCCCCAAGGTGATTTCCGCTTCATAATGACCTGACAGAAAGAAGAGGTTGGCAAATGTCAATGATTGTACATGACCAAAGAAATGAACCGACCGTGTTCACACAATCCAAACACATGCACCAACGTTGATAACACCATGATTTGTAATCATATTGTTGTAGCTGCTAGTCATTGGAACCATGTAAAACTTCCAGTAGGATGGCTAACATCACTGAAGGACCATATGCCCTAACACGACTTGGCCTAATGATGTCTCCTTTTCAGCCAGCACTACCTAGACTCAAAAGATCTGTTTTTGAATCTATAGGGCTATCCCCAAACTGTGATTCAGAAGTACACCTCTTATCAGAAACTGACATTTTAGCTCTTGCATATTCATTGGTGGGAGTTTTGGCAATTAGCTGCTGGGGGCTATACATCATTGATTACGTTAGCATTTTTAGTAGTGAAGGGGGTAAATCATACGTGTCAAGCCTTAGAGAAATTGCTTCTAGATAGCAAACCTATGAGAAAGGCAATTTTGCAGAATAGAGCTGCTGTTGATTATTTGTTATTGAAACATAATTTAGGTTGTAACACATTTGAAGGAATGTGTTTTAACTTGAGTGACTCTGCTCAGTCTGTGCAAATTCACATCCAAAGTTTGAAGGACTTGACAAAGCAAGTAAAGAGTCAGCGAAAAACTGAAATTGCAAGACTGGATCAGCACTATCGACAAAGCGGTAGCAACCAAGTTCCTAAACCATCTTCCACCAACTTACAACAAATTGAAACTCCCCATGGCGTACTGTCTGAGATTCCCGGATAAAAAGCTACGCTCTACATTTCTAAGAGCGCGCTTAAACTTGCTCCATACTCGAGAAATCTTAGTGATGAGAAGGCTGTCCACCGTCACCACGTGCAGACTGTGCAAAATTCCGGACTCTACTGAGACCATTCGCCACCTTCTCCTAAACTGCCCCGCTTTAACTCAAGTTCGTACAGCTTTTCTCACTCCCCTATGGCTCGACTCGGTACTGATCGATGAGCAAACATGGTGGTACCGTTTGATATCTGGCGAAAAATCCCGCTGGGCCGCCGTCACGGCCAAAATAATGGAAGCAGCCTTCATCAAAATCAAAGCTGCAACCTAGACGTCTCTCTGGCCATTGAACTTCAGTGCTCAGGCATCCAGCAACTGATGACCGCGCCATAGACAAACTTTGAGATAGCTATTGCGTTCGACACGCCTTGACTCAGGCTCTATAAATTTTAAGCTGCCCTCGCTTCAAAGGACGCATCCTTGTAAACATCACTCACTGTGATTATACACAAGTAAATTAAAAAAAAAAGCAAGTAACATCTTATCACACTGGGAATTTGTGGGATTGGTTGTTTTATTGGTTTCCAGATATTGGTGGAATTTTACGTTGTGCTTTAGCTTGTACTTTTATAATTCTTTTGATTTTAATTGTTTCTTGCTGTTAAATTCAATGGGGATCATTATGAGTGCGGTGGTAAGGGATACCGGGCACCGTTAAGGACATCGGTGCTGGTAATACCTTTGCGCCCTATTCTGAGGTCCCTTAGCTGGTCCCTTCCTTAACGCCTGGGTTTACCAGGCGTTATCGACGGGGCCGTTAAGGGACTTCAGAGCTATTAATGGTACCGCAATTTGCGGTACCATTATTAGCGCCTTCCCCCTTCCCATTGAGCCCTATGGGGGCTGAAATGGGAATGGGGAATGGCTTTTTCAATGGGGACTTACCGGTCCCACAAAGGTCGGAATAGACCGGTAAGTCCCCATTGAACGAGGGCGGACTCGGTACTGGTATTGGAGGTAGTCATGGCGCTAATTGCGCCATGACTACCTCCAACCTCGTAATGAGGCCCAATGTATGTCTGGTTTAGTTATACAATTCGTCAGTTTCAGAGGCCGACTTTAGTGCCACTGAGTCATGGCAATCAAATCTCCAAGAGTGGAATGTAATGCTTCTGAATTGTAATGTTCTTGACTAAAACATGCAGTCTTTGTGAAATGCATTCTGGGTAAACCCAGAGCAGCAATCAACATTTTTCTTCGTCAGTGAGATCTGCATTTGGATGTGAAGTCTGAACACTGTCTGTAATTTTCCACTAGAAAATATGTTTTTCTCACCCATGCTAGTGTGCAGTGCTTCAAGTACTGTTTTGAATAAAGGTGCCAACTAGGGCTTGATTACATTGTGGAGCCAAGAGAAAGTTATGCTGTCTCACGCCCTCCCATGAGAAAGGGAATAGTTTACCTCTTGAAGTGATCATGGGTCATTCTGCTGCAACTTGGAAAATGCCTTGACACAGTTGAGGATGGCTTAAACATGAAAGCCACCCACACCTTGAGACAGAGCAGGCTTCTTGGAAGGGGTGGACACACCATCTTCCGGCCCGTTGTGCTTTGAAGGTCTTTCTGCCTTCCTGGTTTGGAGCTTTCCAGTAAAGTCTTGGCAAGATGATGTTGTGCTTTGCAGCTTTACCGACGTTGAAGTATTTCATCTAAACTATTTTCCTTCTTGTTGCATTTATTCATTTATGTATGCTGATTGAGAATAAATGGCCATAAAGAGCTATTTTATAATCTAGCTGAGTGTGTGTATGTGTGAATAATTGTCTCTCAGCGTTGTCCAAGGTAGTTTTTCAGTTAGTGTACTGGGGAGAAAAATAAGCAATATATCCGGGCACTTTTTGGAAAGCAAATAAGATATGAGAAAAGCAAACATTTATTGTAACTGCCAAGACAGAAATATCTAACAGACATGTGAATTAATGATTGAAAAATGGTTATATAGCTACTACAGAAAGGAAAAGACAAAATATGTGGCACATTTCTTCACTGTTCATTGGCTGATGTGATCGTCAATATAGGGGCATCTAAACATTTTGCCACTTGATTGTTTTATTCTAACAATGTAACAAAAGTGATGTGCTTGCTGGTTAGCTCATGTACAGTGAAATCCTTTTCATTCTCACATACTACGATCGGGAGCATTAGACACATGTATCAGGCTGAGCTAATTTACAATTGGTTGCTCCAGGAGGAGTAGATGAGGGATGAACGAATACAGAAAGCTTGACCAATCATTATTGTGACAGTGTGACACATAAAGTATAACTTTTATATATTTTCCTTTTCACCACAGTAGTTGGCACCATCGTACTGCTCCCACCATTGTGAACTGCTTACCATCAGTCATGTTGCAACTCCATTAATGGAAAGATTACTTGTGTGACCTTTCTGTTCTCATGAGTCATCTGACCCGCCTTATGTGCTGGGGCTTAGCTGTTTGCAGGCTTTGCTCTTTTGCAATGGTGCAAATGTATATATATATATATATATATATATATATATATATATATATATATATATATATATATATATATATAGCTTTATGCATATACATGTTTGTGCAATGTACCGTTGACCCTAGAAGTGTCATTGTTTGCTAATACACTTCTGTGGTATCATTTTGGTTTGGGCTGCTACGTTGATCACTGAATCTCAAGTAGTACTATTATGTGGGCATTGATGCGCTACATGACTTCTTTTCTGAAAAAGGAGCATTTGTAATTGCACTTTAACCTACAGGGCGCAGTGTGGTGCTGTGATTATTCTATCTCTACGACTATGCTTGCTCATGCCATGCTGCTCTACTCCTGCAAACTTGTGACCTTCATTAAGTCATATTTGGTTGTTCTGCCTAGGGACATAAATTGCTATGACGCTCTGGAATATGGCTGCGGGCACTGTGCAAGCCTGATGTGTTTTTGACCAAACAGTGTACAGTGTCTTGGCATTAAACTCTGGGGTCTAGTATCTTTTCTTGTTCCTCTTGTGTGACTTCAATAATGCAAACTAAACCCTGGGAAAGCATTCACCCGCCTGGCTTTAACCAATCATTGTGCGGCATTCAGCCTTTTGCTGTGCAAATTGTTGCAATTTGGAATGTATGCACCTTTACGCTATAGTCTGGCTAATGTGTTCTGCTGTGGGGTGATGGGGAGTTTTCATGCTTCAGAAAAAGCTAACTGTTGTGGCCTACATGTATTGTGTATTCTGCTAATGCAACATTGATGATAATTTATTTGTCATTATAAACACTTCTTTTATATTTCTCTGATTTATGTTGGACATTGTTGGATCAAATTAAGGGTGCACAGGTATGGGTATCTACAAGGTGTGTGTTATGGTGTAGGTAAGCATGGCTACTGGTGTCTAGTAGGGCCTATGCAGGAAACCTTTCATTGCATGGGGCTGCTCACTTCTTTGCTACTTGTCTGTCATAGTGACTTTCCCAATTTGTATTTACACACATGTTTAGAACATGCATATATTATGCCATATTTTCATATACCCCTTCAGTATTGTTCATTTTACATGCCATCAAACTGCAACTTGAAGGAATATTGGAAAAAGAAGCATGGTACGATCAAGGGCTAGCTAGGGTGAATGTGCATGGCTGAGCTAAGGGAGAGGGAGTGAGCTTAAGTGCAAACCAACAGCAGGGATGAGAATGGATGTGCTAGGATGAGTGGGGGTAGGCAGAGGGAGCTTGGGTGGGTGGTTTGTCTGGCAAATGCAGGGATGCGGTAGGGCAAATGGTGTTAGGGTGGGTAGGATAGGGTTGGGCAGGAGTAACATAGGAAAGGGAGGGGTACATTTGGTTGGAGCAGAGTGGGGTAGGTGTTGTTCAGTGGGTGAGAAAGGTGTTGCTGGGGTAATGAGGAGTGTGGTTCATAGTAATGAGGTAGGGTAGATGAGTATTGAAGAGCAAGGTATGATGGTCAGTTTAGAGTCATGGAGGTAGAGCATGGCTTGTATAGAGTGGGGTGAGAAAGGGTGGATGGGAACAAAGAGTGTATGGAAGGATGTGTGGAGGACAAAACGAGTGAGGTGGGTTGGGTGGGGTAAGTGAGGGTTGTGAAAGAGTGGATGGAAAGCATAAAGTGGTGAGGAAGTGTGGGTGCTAATAGAGAGAGGCAAGGAGGGCTGGTGGAGGGTCTGAGCTCACAGAGGATGGCACAACAGCACTGTGGTGCAAATAGAGCAGCTGGGCGCAGAACCCACAGGGCAGGATACAACAGCTTGGAGGGAATAGATCAATTGGAAGCACACACAATGATGAGGAGGACCAAAGGAAGGATCACTGCACAGAATAAATGCATGTGATTACAAAGGCAACTCTGGATGGCCCAAATAATGTGAAACCTCTGCACATTGGTTTAAATGTCAGATGGTCACATACATTAACACATTGTAATTGTTTCTGTTTTATGTCACCAGCATTCCCAGTTGCCATGCCAACCAGCTATTATGATTTCCATCACCCTTCTCCCTCCCTCTCTCTCTCTCTCTCTCTCTCTCTCTATCTCTCTCTATCTCTCTCTCACACACACACACACTCTCTATCTCTCGCTCTCTGTCTCTCTCTCTCTCTGTTATGTGTAGCAGCAGTTTAGCAACATATAGTGCACATTTGTACCACCAAAAAGAGCCAAAATGGAAAAAGAATTGTCATGCGTTTCTCAGGCACTAATGGGAAAAGCTGGGAGGCTGATGAACTGTGTTCAAGCATGGTTCCTCGACGAGTGAGAATAGTCAACCAGAGCTGCACTGGAATGAAAGTGGATCAAGGGATCAGAAGTTTAGATCTGGGCAGAGCTGAATGCTGCAGCAAATTATATATCTACAAAAGTTTTGTAGCACTTCTACTGAAAACACACAGTGTTGAAATAACCTTTTCTAAAGGCTGTATCACACTCAGGAGTATCTACAACCACATTTTAGCTCACTGTACCCATCACCGAGAAGATATATCCAGTTTCATATCATTCTGGTTTCACCCACAAGGGTGGAACCACAAGGAGCACCAACAGGCTAGGCAGTTCTTATCTGAACAAGAGCACCATCAGAATCCCCAGACACATGTCTGAGGCTTGTTGGGTTTCATTGGAAATGTGATGCTGATCCTCTCTAAGGCAGAGTAAGAATGGGGTCCACATCCGGTTTACCTTTAGTGACTTAGGGCAAAACACAAGTTTTGCAAAAAAAATAACACAAGTGTCAGAGCCCCTCTACTGAGAAATAATATTGCTCAAATGATGTGCTCTGTGCGATGTAGTGAGGAGGCTCTACAAACACCTTTTAACTCACTGTATCCTGATCAGAGAAGACATAACCATTTGCATATCCATTTGCATATCAGTCTGGTCTCACCCACAAGAGTGCCCTTGTTACTAATTTCTCTATGAGGAACCTTGCTCCAGGTCTAAGTTAGAAGCCTGTTAGAAGGTTCACTAGGTGGAGTTGCGATGGAGCTGGCCTTCAACAAATGTGTGGCAACATAGGAGACTGAAGTCTTCCATTAGGTCTTTGCAGGCTTCTCACTATGCATCTCATCAACTCAATTTCTCTCAAGGACCTGGTAATACAACAATCTAGCCAATACTCTGTTTCCCCCCTCCACCTCTAAAAATAAGTCTTCTTTGTAAACGACATTGCGCTACATCATAGTGTCTCTTTCACTTCCTTCAAAACGTATCATGCCCTGGCTTGATTTAATACTGATTGATTTTTCCTCCACCACTTGCAGGTATACATCTTGGTGTCTTAGTGTCCACCACCTTCTCCTTCTTGCTCGCAGTCAAATGTCCTTTGCAAGGTGTGCACATTCATCATTAATCATTTGCCACTCATTCTCTACACCTCTCTCTACCACCTATTCCTATACTCTTTTGATGTTACTCCAGTTCATTTCATCCACCCTTCCACCATCCCCTTCTTTACCACCTTAATGTTTCACCATGTTTCTGTTTCATTTCTGTCTTGTACATCCTTCAATGTATGGATCTTTCCCCACTGCTCCACTTCTTTCAACATGTTCTCCAACTCTATATTTATTTTCCTTATCACCTTCTCCTTTCTGGTCCACCTCTCCAGGTCTGATAAAGCTTTCTTTCACTTCACCTCAAATAACCTCTTCCTGCACCACTCAGGAAATGACCCTTTCCCCCCCTCTGGGTGTTTCTCCTCTGGTCTTCTGAATCTCTCTCTTTCACTCCCAACCTCTCACTGTGGCTCCCCTTTTCCAGCATTTTATATTCCTTTCTTCTCAACTTTCTGGGTATGTCTGATTCCAGCACTCCAAGTCTTTATCTTTCTCTCTATAAACTCCTGAGATTCATCTTTCCTTACTTTGTGGGACTCACTCCGCATAGCCTTCTTGATGTGTCTGCTCCCAGTCCTTTGAGAAACTCTTCTCTCTACCTTTGTTTCCCAAGCCCCCTAAATTGCCTCCTTCTTGATCACTTATATCCCCACCATCAGGTTCTATCTTTCGCCATCCTTCTGGCCTGGCCTGCAGCATCTTGTCTCCTTCCTAGCTCTAAAGAATGCCCTGCGCAAGAGAACTCTGTCTCCTCTGTTCTCAGGTCTGGAAGTGTAAAGCTCTGGCAATGTGAACTGCCAAGGACTTTTTGCTCTTAAATCTATAGCCACTGTAAGGGGATCCCCCTGGTGATCCCCATCCTGCCACATGCTTGTAAAAGTGGATGATGCTTGCAATGACTCTGTAACTTGCAATGTCTCTGTGCAGCATCACTCTGCTGGTGGCATGCCCCATCCCTCTTGTCTGCCTGCTTACTGATATGAAGGCTGAGACACAGGACCTTCTAATAATTGTCCTTTACGGCTGCATTGTTCAGCTCTTTTCCGGAGTGGCAATATTTAAGTGCTGCCAGTACTAAAATGAGTCAGAATTAGGTCTTTCACCACTGTTGAAGTGCAACCAGCAGCTGTTGCATTACAATTCTTATTTCCCAATGCAAAAATAAAATAGTGCATGTAAAGGACGAAAATACTCTCCCAAAACAGGACTGGTTTTAATGTTGTCATAAAAAGTGTAAGACAAATACATTTTAACTTTCTGTTATCAACATGGATCAATTACATTGTAAGGGTCCCTATATAAGGGACTAGTTCTAAAAAGAATAAAATACATAGTTCTAGAAACATAAACATTTGTTTTAGTAAAAGTTTATAGGAAAATAATATCATACAATTATTTCAAGTATTTTGTTCATATAGCTTCAGTTATATCAAAAATGGATTGAAAAATAATTCCCGAAGATAAAAAACAAACTAATTCCCAAAACCCTAAGATTAGTAATATCAAAGATTACTTAAAACAAACTCATACACACAAATATAATACAAGTATATTCATAAAAGCATACAATATAACACATGCTCCTGATTGTGCATTTCTCATGTGACCTGCTCTTTTTTCCCCTGGTTCGGATTCTTTTGAAGAATCTTGGCTTTTCTGTTCTCAAAAAGTAATTTTTGTTTTATAGTTGAGTATATTATTTTTGTTTGTGTGTTTGTTTATTTTTCTTATATAGCACACTTGACCCAGGGGCATCTGGGTGCTCTCAAGGCAAGAAATGTTACAGACACAAGCAAAGTACAATTAATATCATAGAATACATTAGAATAACAAGTGAATGCATGCATGGAGGGAAATGAGCAGTTGCACATAGAAAAGATAGGCATTTGGAGACATAATCCCTTACCGCCTAATTCCGAGGTCCCTTTGCGGGTCCTCCCTTAACGGCTGGTTTTACCAATCAATTTGCGGAAGGGCCATGGTGAATGGGGAATTACCACCCCCGCAAACCTTGGAATGGGGCGGTAATTCCGCCATTCACCATGGCGTAATCAGTAGTTTACCGGTGGCAACCATGGCGCAAATAGCGCCATGGTTACCGCCCGGGTCGTAATGAGGCCCATAGAGTTTTGAGTTCAATCTTTTCTTTTCTGGAGAGCCATTTGCATTGTTTTCTAGTAGCTGATATGTACTCTCTTCTCGGTATATTTAATGCAGCTCTAAGAGCATTGTTCTGCATTATTGGAAAGTGTAAGTCCTCTAGCTAATGTGAGGCAGCTTTCTGTTGACAGAAAAGGTTTGCAGGCACTTATCAGTTTACCTGTGTAGGCAGTGGCTGAGGCGATCATATTAACTTGTTTGGAGCGGTTGGAGGTAGCATAAAGATAAAATCCTAAAGTTTTTACATCTTTAGCAATTGGGATGTTGTTCCCATATATATTAAGAGTAGTGTATTTGGGGCTTATTTTGTTTATGTTAGCCGGTGAGCCAACCAGGAGGAGTTTTGTTTTGTTGTCATTCAGGCAGAGGCCGTGGATGGCCATCCATGCCTTAATGATTGTGTAGATTTTGTTCACGCATTGTACATCTGAGTCATAGATGCCTGTGAGGGGTAGGAGTATCTGGGTCTCATCTGCATAGTTTGTATGCTTAACACCCAGACGATCCAGTTCATCCTACAACGGCTTTGTAAAGATGTTATACAAAGTTGGTGATATGCATGAGCCTTGGGGCACACCGCAGCTAATGGGTATGGGGTCGGCTGAAGCGGACTGCGAGAAGACTCGCATGGTTTGTGAATATGTAAATATGTGAATAAGACTTGCATCGTTCCATTGTTAAGGAAGGATTGTAACCACGCGATGGCTGTCTTGAAGAAATGTGCTGCTGAGGCAAGGTGATCACAAAGAACCTTGTGGTCCACCAGGTCGAATGCCGCAGACAGGTCCAAGAGGAGCAGGATTGCAAGCCTTCCTTTATCTTTGGGGTCATCAATCTGGCTTTTGAGGTCAATAAGGGCAGTTTCTGTCCCATGTTGCAGTCTAAAGCCAGATTGCTGGGTTCCTAGGAGATGATAAGTCTCTAGATAGTCTTGGATTTGCAGATGTGCAACTTTATCCAAGATGTTTAACAGGAAAGGGACAGTAGTAATAGGTCTATAATGTGTGGGGATCGTGGGGTCTAGCATTTGTTTTTTAAGTAAAGGTAGTATCCACGATTCCTTCAGATTGCTAGGTACAGTGTCAGTTGATTAATTTGGTAATAAATGGGGCCAGGTCCCTGGCCGCATCTTTAATAATCTGTGCGGGGCAACTGTCACCCAGGCAATTTGAAGGTTTCAGTGAGGCTATGATTTTTTTAACCTCAGGTACCGTTACATTGACGAATTTAAAGCCTAAGGGCTGTTGAGTAGAGGCTCCTTGTGTCTGTTCGGGTGTGGCTGGATCTGATAGGAGTTGCTGTTTGTCTGCTATTTTAGTCTGAACGCCGGAGATTTTGTTGCTAACATCCTTTTGAATGTTCGTACACCAAAGTTTGTTTTTTAGGCACGAGTCAATGGGTTGGTTGGGAGTCTCCATTTCTCTCAGTATAATGAAAAGTTCCTTTGTGCTGGAACCAGCTTGGCTAATTCTATTATTTAATGTTTCCCTCTTAGTGTGGATAATCTCCTCTTTAAATTTAGCAGTGATAGTGGCCAGGTTAGTTTTGTTTTCTATTGAAGAGGTATATTTCCAGAGTGATTCATGTTTTCTTTTTTCAAGGCGAAGCGTCTTTAGTGTAGGGGTGAACCAGGAGTTCATGTGGGCTCTTAGTTTCCCTTTGTGCATTTTAAGAGGTGCAACTGAGTCTACCGCTTTGGCCATGGAAGCATTATAGGCTTCGACTATTAGGTTGGGATCGTTAGTAGTAGGTAGTGCTTTTAGTGTGGGAATTACTAACAGTATAATAGCCTCTGCCGTAATGTTATGTTTGTTTCTGGTGGGGCATGGTGGTGCCACAGTGCCGATTTTATTTGGAAATTTGTTGATGCTAAATTCAAAGGAGAGTAGGTGGTGGTCGGACCATACTTGTGGTAGGATCTCATTCACTGTGATGTTGCAGTTTAGATCTGCTACCCAGTCAAGGATCCTTCCTTTCTCGTGGGTAGGTAGGTAATTCTTTGTAGAAGACCGTGTTTAGTCAGTGCATTGGCTAGAGAGATTACATGAGGGTCATTAGAGTTGTTGTAGCCTAAATTGAAATCACTGAGGTTTAAGTTTGCAATGTGGTTTTGATGTTGTCAGTAAGTAATGTCGTTAAGTCTTCCTCGAAAGAGCCTATGGGTCGAGAGGCCTGTTCAGGAGGTGTATTGTGGTGGTGCTTTTGTGCAACGTTTGTAGTTTAGCTGACAGAAGGTCACATGAGGAGGGGGAAGTTGAGGAATCTATTCTTAAATCAAATGTGGTTCTGAATATGATGGCAATTTCTCCTACTCTGGAGTTGGGTCTGTCTGCTCAGATGATGGAGTATTTGTTGGGGACTGCTAGTGTAAGCAAGGGGCCCACTGCAGCATGTAACCAGGATTCAGTTACTGCTAGGAAATCCAGATTGTTGGATAGAATGATATCTGCTATCTCAGTGGCATGAGCCACTAGAGATCTGGTATTTATTAAGGCTCCTTTGATGGACTGTTTAATAATATTTGGTAGGTTATTGCTGGCTTTGGGTTGTTTCAGATTCTCGTTGGTGACTACTGGAATTATCTTGTGTGATTTAGATTGGCAATTGGGGAGGGTATAGCTTGCGTGTGGGTGGTTATAGTGGGCTCGTATGGTGGAGTGCTTAATTTGGTGTGTGCCCTGAGGCGAAGTAATCTGCTGGTGCCCCGAGTGGGGATAGAGTTAGATTGGGGGGACTTGACAGGGCCTGAGTTGGAGTATTGGTCGGTCCTTTGAGTTTGTGATCTGAGTCTTTGGTATCTGGTGTTACCTTGTATGGGGTGGTGAGAAGGTTTGGCGCTGGTCATTTCTGTATGCTTGTAAGGCGGCCTAGATTAAATGGTGGAGGTCTCAAGCTTCCTGGGGGTTTTGAAGGCAGTGGAGGTGTTACCGGGGTTCAGCGTGATTGGGAATGGTACTGTGGTGGGTAGAAATGGGGTGGGGCATGGGATGGGATGATGCCGGGGGCAACCTAATCTAGTTAGGCCATTTTGAAAGCGGGTGAAAGGGCTTCCTGAGCATGGTAGACAGTTAGGTATCACACAGAAGGGGAACATGGTAAAAAATACCCAGCTAGTCATAACTTCTGGCAATTAGAGGTAAAAAACCTGAGGGCGTCAATCAGAAAATATAGCAGTTAGTGAGTCTCTCATTATGGGTGTTTATAAAACTGTGCATGCTATCAGAATTACTTAGTACTGGTCAGGTTTGTCGCGATGGCAGGTACAATAGGTAAGAGCATACATGAGTCAGTGTTGCATCGCTAGAAGAATGCAGATTTAGATTAAAATGCATAAAGCGGCAATGTTTGGAATCACACGGAAAGGGAACATGGTTAAAAATACCCAGCTAGTCATGACTTTTGGCAATTAGAGGTAATGAACCTGAATCAGCCAATATAGCAGCTAGTGAGTCTCTCAATATGGTGTTTACAAAGCTGTACGTGCTATCAGAATTACTTTGTACTGCTATGGTTAGTCGCAATGGCAGGTACAATAGGTAAAAGCACACAAGATTCAATATTGCATCGGCAGAAAAATGCAGATTTAGATTAACATGCATAGGGCGCCAACATGCACTACATTTAAGCTTTGTTTGGGGTGGATGTAAAGATGTAAGTAACAACAATCATAGTTATAATTCCTAGCTACACAAGTCAACGTTAACTAATTTACATTAGCTACATATTATGGAAAGATGTGGAGCTATTGAAGTTGTGAACATCAGCTGGACATGGAATGCTGTAATAAAAAGCAGATAGCCAATAAGATGGTCGGAGGGTGTCGAATAACTAATATATGCTTAACTTTATCGTTATCAGGAGCCAGAGAGGGAGTCAATGAATTAGACATTGTGGTCGCAAGTCTTTGCAACGTGATTAGTGCCGTAGCGCTTCACGCTCGATGCAGCAGTCAGACTTTTGGGCACAGTCGCTTGTAGAGCTAGAAGGTGAACAAGGGGGCGAGGGGTTTGGATTACTAAATAGTGAAGGACCGGTGCACTCTTAACAATGCACAGCAGTGGATATTATTCAGAGGGCAATTGGGAGTGAGCGGCTTACCAGCTTTTCGGGTTTGCAGAAGATGTGCCGGAAGTCCATACTGTGCAGCAGTACCATGGGGGTGTATAACATCTGTGGGGGCTCGAAGGATCAGGGGTTCCGGCCCAGGCCTCAGGCAGATCTCAGGCAGGTCTCAGGACAGGCTCTGGACAGGCACGAGCCTTGATTGACTCTGATTGACTTTCTGCTATTGCTTGATTTCTAGTTAAAATAAATCTAAATACAGGATTCTTTTCTTATTTTAGATGTACTAGCTTCTTACTCATCCTCACTATTTTCTGATTTACTATCAGTAGTCATTGGTGAAGTTAGGGGAGTGATGTTTTTCAAGAGTCCAGTGTTATTTATAATCTTCTATTTAATGCAAAAAAGTTTAGACTCTTTTTTGTGAATAATCTTTCTCATCCTGAAAATAAAGTATTTTTGTAATGTAACTTAATCTTGATTTTCTTTCATAATGCGTTTGAAAATAGCTTAATTTATCAATTATTGCTTCTGTCTTACTTATTACTAGTAGAAGTGTCCGTTCTCTAAACGGGTTCTGTAGACAGAGATGATAACACTCCCATCAATTTTTCAAAATGAATGATCCTTTAGGTCACTGTTCCACGTCACCGTGGTATGGTGCAATTTGTACACATATTTCGTAAACCATGCATCCTAGGGCCTTGAAACGTGGTTTACAGGACCTCAGGGGTTTTTCCTTGTGTCTGGACCAGTTGAGAAACAACATGTTTTGTTTCCCTTATCTGTGAACATAGTTTCTGGCTTAGTCGGCAGGCACCATCTCGGAAAAATCCTCTGTCCAAGTAATTTTACCTGATGCCGCAAAAAATGTGGAACTTCTGGAATGCTACATGCTTCACCTTTGCCTCTCAGATCGATTCACCTCCCTTACATTTCGGCAGCCCTCAAACCCAGAAACACTTTATTATTTTTTCTGAAATCCAGGGAAAGGGGTGGGGTGTCCAAATGTCATATAACCAGTAATGTCCGAAGGGTCCAAACAGGTAACTATGCATACTTGGTTGCAGCTTGGTGAAACCATGACGTATTTTATAAGGAACAACACTTTGCAACACCATAAACCCCCCAACAAATTGTGACTTGTGCTGAAATCCTGGAAATGATGTAGAGTGTCCAAATGTTTTGTAGCAGTATTGTCTGGTGGGTCCTAACAGGTAACTATGCACAATTTGGTGCAGATTGGTGAAACTGTGTGGATTTGTAGAAGGAACAATGCTTCGCCAAGCCACAAACCCACAAATGCTGCCACAACCCAACAGGCACATTTTTACAAGATCTGAACCGTCCACATTATTATTAAGGTCAGAGATCACATTAAACATAATACAAGTAGATTCCTAAAAGCATATGATTAGCAATGCCACATTGTGCGTCTGACACATTGTAAATCTCTCTTATCATAATGAAAAATTCCACTCATTTGTTTCACTAATATGTTTTTTAGGCTTAGCATGGAAATACAGATATGTTAACTTGCCATTACTATTTTACTTAAAACCCATGAACCTGTATAACAAGCTGTTGCATTGTAGAGCATATTATGTTAAGTCAAAACACGCTTTGGTAATGGTCGAGGAGTTTTATGTTTTTTTGTTTATTTTTGTTTTCTTAAAAGTTGCCAAACTTTTTTTTCACTGGCAATGTTACATTGCTCCCAATAGTTTGCTGCTAGAAAAATAGACATGTATTGGTCGCTTTTGTGGTCTTACTGCTTGCCATGTATTGCTTTACTGTGAAATTGCAATACTATCAAGATTATCATCTGATGTCCTTTAGGAATATATAATTTTCTAAAATCACAACATCTTTGGAGCCTCTCTACTGAGAACAAGTATGGCTCAAATCCCATGTTATATGGGCTTTATCAGACTCAGGGGGGTCTGTAGTAATGTTGAGCTCAATGTACCCTTCACAGAAACTAACAGGGTAATTCATGGAAATTCGCACAAAAGCGGCGCAGGCGGCTGGCGCACAGTGTTCCCGTGCGATAAAATCCATTTCAGTGCACAGCGTATTCATGGATTTTAGCCTCCAAAACCAGCCGTGGCGCAGAGTGGCACAGCGACCCTGCAGCAGCGCCAGTTACGCCCCCAAGAATGCCCTTGCGCAAGGAAAAGGCATCAAAATCCCCAATCCAGCGCAAAGGTCTGCGAAAACCCAAAACCAGTTTACCGGACTGCCAAACAGCAAACGCCAAGCGGGGAACGTGTATTACGGGTTTCGCGGTAACACGCGATTGGGCTGGGTACGTGTATTCCAGGGGTGCGCGGGAAGTTTTACACGCGATTGGGCTGGGTACGTGTATTTTAGGGGTGTGCGGGAAGTTTTACACGTGATTGGCCTGGGTGTGTATTTCAGGGGTGCGCGGGAAGTTTTACACGTGATCGGGCCTGGGGGAGCGTGTGCGTGTATTTCAGGGGTGGGCGCGAAGTTTCACACGCAATTGGCCTGGGTACGTGTATTTCAGGGGTGCGCGCAAAGTTTCACATGCGATTGGTCTGGGTACGTGTATTTCAGGGGTGCGCGAGAAGTTTCACACGCGATCGGGCCTGGGGGAGCGTGTGCGTGTATTTCAGGGGTGCGCGAGAAGTTTTACACGCGATTGGCCTGGGTGCGTGTATTTCAGGGGTGCGCGAGAAGTTTTACACGCAATTGGCCTGGGTACGTGTATTTCATGGGTGCGCGGGTGTTTTCACACGCGATTGGCCTGGGTATGTGTATTTCAGGGGTGCACGGGAAGTTTTACACACGATTGGGCTGGGTACGTGTATTTCAGGGGTGCGCGGGAAGTTTTACATGCGATCGGGCTGGGTACGTGTATTTCAGGGGTGCGTGGGAAGTATTACACGCTCGCCTAAAACACGTATTCATGGAATCGAACGTGGCCAATCCGGAAACACGTACGCCAGCAGGAAGCAGGTGCACGTCGACCCGCACAGCATAAAAGTGCGCGCAAACAACAAACAAGCTCAGACGCCAGGATGAATATACCGTTCCTAGCATCAGTGGCCGTGGGATACCGCGGGAGGAGGAGGAGGATAGTCAGGGCCAGAATTTATACACCCAGAACAACCCTTTTTGGGATCCCTGATGACCATGTGTATGGGAGGTACAGGTTTCCACCTCACATAATACTCGACCTGGTCAGGGAGTGGGAGGATGACCTCACACCAACCACCCTGTGCTCCCAAGCACTCAGCCCCCTGGAGAAGGTCCTCAATGTACTGCACTTCTTGGCCACTGGATAATTTCAGCGGACAAGTGCCATAGTGGGGGGGGTGTCACAGGCCACGCAATCACGCTGCCTACACCAGGTCTTGGCCATCATCACTGCACGGCCATCAGTCCGCAGGCACATATACCTGCCCAGAACACCTGCAGAAAGGCAGGCTGTTGCCCAGGATTTCTACGGGGTGGCACAATTCCCCAAAGTGCTAGGTGCCATTGATTGCACCCATGTGGCTCTACGTTCCCCCAGGGCAACTGAGCACATCTATAGAAACCGCATGCACTGGCATTCCATCAACGTCCAGGTAGTATGTGATGCCAAGGGAATCATCACCTCAGTATACGCCAACTATCCAGGCTCCACCCACAACAGTTTCATTTACAGAATGTCTACACTAAACCGGGACATCGAAGCTGGGCGGCATGGCGATACATGGCTGCTCGGTGAGTATAAATGCCACTGCGCATGCATGCATGTCAGATACTGAGTAATATCACAACCCCACTAATGATACCCATCACCACCTCCCCAGAGGACAGTGCCTACCCTCTCAGCACCCACATGATGATGCCAATTCGGAACCCCACCACGCCACCCCAAGTAAGATACAACACAGCCCACATTGCAACCCGGGGCATCGTGGAGCGCACATTCAGAGTGCTGAAGTCACGCTTTCGATCCCTTGACCGTTCTGGCGTGCAGCTGTTATATGCTCCCCCAGTAGTGTGCAGGATCATAGTGGCAGCATGTGTCCTGCACAACGTTGCAACACGCCGGGGCCTGGCCGTGGACATGGTGGTGCCCCCACATCCCCAACCACATGCATGCCCGCTGCGCATGGGAGGGGAAAGGGCACGGGGTGAGGCAGCCCGTACGCAGCTGGTGGCTAATTACTTCACATAAAATCACACCCCTGTGGAGTGCACACAGCCCTGGCACATACAAGCTGACAATCAATGATGAAACAATCTGACAATGATGATGCCTCAATGGACAGTCAACTGTCACAACCATACCAGCCTGAGATTGTACATCTGGAAGTGTTCCATTGTGTGCTTCCCTACCTATACAAACACCACCAATGCTGTGTCATCAAAAGACACACTTCTATGCTGCTAAAATCATTACCCCCTTGAAAGATACAACATGACAACAGTGCGATGTCACCCAACCCCTCCCCAGTGTCACAAAGTACAGTGTCCCTAATGGAAACTGGCCACACACAATATGCCCACATAAATGTAGAAATAACAAGACACATGACCAAATACTTACCACAATACAATCCACATAGCATAAACATGACAGTACTAAGGTAAAGGATACGTAGTCTTACAACATGAGAATGCCAGCACATCCACCACCTCCAACTGTACAGTGTTGTTGCCACGCACATCTGGAAGTCCACTGCTCACAACATGAACTCCATCTCCAAAGTGGACGGCCTTGTGAAGACATGAGGAATGAACCTGCAAATTAGGAGGGAGACATGGATGCACAAGCACACATCAATACACCATGCAGTGCACAATACAACAACAATATGCACTAGGAATGTATACACAGCATTTACTACAGACTGCCCACACATGTCGTGGGAGTCCAACGTCACTGTGTAAGTCACTGTCACTTGGGCACACCCTTTGCAAGCCCATGGAAACGGGAAGAAGTCGGGGTGTGTGTCTCACGAACCCAAGCATCTAACCCAAACTCAGGACAAGCCTGCATGTGCCCAGCCGGAATGCAGCGGATGCCCACGGGAGCCACACAAGGAAACACTCTGCAACAAAAAATCAAAAATCAAAAATCAAAAATGGCCATGTGTGGGCAAGGGGGTGTGGGGGAGGCCACCCAGGAGGTCCGAGGACAGGGTGCTCACCAACAGCCACCTGTGTGGATGTTGCAAATAAAAACACCTCCATGGGCTCATGGCCTGCACGGCTACGACATTGTGGGAGATTCATCGCTGGATTCGCTCTCCTCAACCTCTGCTGCTGCTGCCACAGGAGTTGGTGGTGCTATGGGAGGCAGCCCACGCAAAGCCCTAGTTTGGTCCTCCATGGCAGCAAGCATGCAGGTGTGGAAGGTCTTGTTCTGGAGGTATATGGTGCGGAGATCCCCATGCACCACCCGACGTGATGCCCGGACCTCCGCCCGAGTTGCCTGCATCTCTGCTGAGAGCGTACGGGTGACGCGCTCCAGCAGCTGTTCTGTCCTCGTGACAGTGGAAGCCTCAAGGTCCACAAGAGTCTGCCTGAGGTGCCGGACTTCTCCCCTCAGGGCTTCCCTCTGGCCCTGGGCCTCTAAAGAAATGGATTCCCTCAGATTGTCCAGGGCCGCCCGTCTGTCGCTGTTGGACACCAACATGTCCTCCCTGAGTGATTGGCAAATGGAGTCTGTTGTCTGCTGTAGTTGCTCCATCTGCCTTTCTGGGTGGACAATGGAAGTGGCCACCCTCTGCATGGCTTGAGCATCATCTCAGATGATGCTGCCTGTTGGTTTGCCATACTGTATATGGATTGCTCCCATGCGGTATTGCCTAGTGGCTGACGGCCACCGCATTGGTGGGCACCACACCTGTCTGGGGCAAGTGGAACTGCGCCTTGCTGTGTCGGCACTGCCTGAGGCTGCAGGACTGCATTCCCCCTCTGATCTGCTGGCCCAGGAACAAGATCAGATGTTGCGGAGTGTGGCCCTGCATCCGTAACCACCAAAGGCGCACCTACCAACACTGACATCCCCATAGTGGGCTCTACCCCTGGTACAGGTGGGTCGGACAGAACAGTATCCCTTCCATGAACACATACCTCCGAATCCACATAGGTCTCATCCGAATCAACACCTGAAAAGAGGTCTGGGGAGGTGCAGCCAGAGACACCCCTGGACTCTATGGCCTGCAGCAAGAAAGGGTTCTCCCCCACCACCAAACCACGTCCCCCACTCGTGCCCGGTCGTGCTTGAGATCCCTCCTGGGTCTGCACCATCTCCTCACCCTCAACAGCATCAAGTGCGTCATCCTCTGGAAAAACATGAAAGACAAAAAATGGAAACAGGCATTAGCACCATAGCACACAATTAGGCCAGACAAGCTACAGAACCAGTACTTGATTGACACATGTCCCACATGACTATAACCCTCCCATGCATGCACTGTCACTGAGTTGGAAGGGGAGGAAAATGTCAGACACTGATGACACCAAGATGGAAGAGCAACACATTAGCTGCATGCTGGCTAGCAGTGCCATCACACATTGGCCTGTGAGTGGCATGTCCAATCCACATACATGGCACATGCCATCACACAGATGGCATGTACCATAGGCATGTCATATATGTGACAATAGGGCAGAGAAATGCGTAGTAAAAGTGGGGGAATCCAAACAATCAGCCTGAATGAACACAGCAAAATACGGAAAAATGTTGTTGCAGGATGCCACTTCAAGGGCAACTGGTGTGATGTAGTGCAAAATGTCTACTGTGGGCAGAAGGGATACTGTAATACCCAAATCCAGTGCTGCAGAATGTATTGGATGAAGCACATGGGTGACCCGAACCACTCAGGCACACACACCCTCACCTGGCACTCAACCAGAACCCCTCCCACAAACAACATACACATGGATCACACACACATGCATGTGCACTCACCGGACAATGCCTCGTAATCTGGCAGTTCTCCCACACCTTGGATCTGCTCCTCTGTGACGTAGGTCCCAGCAACATGCTCATGTAGAGTGAGTTCAATGTCCTCTTGTGGAGACCCACCTCTAGTCACCAGAGTTGCGGCATGACTTGAGGCCAGCTTTTTCTTTGCCCTGCGCTTAAGGTCATTCCAGCGCTTGTAGCACTCACCAGCTGTGCGCCTCACAAACCCAAGGGCACTTATGCTGTCCGCGATGGACTGCCAGTGTGCCTGACGTCGAGCAGGTGTGATCTTACACCCTGAAGTGATCAACATTTCGCCGTCATGTGCGGACACATACTGCACAACTGCATCCAGTTCGGCATCATTGAAGCTAGGCTTCCTTGGTGTGCCGGACTGTGTAGCCGTGTCTGGGGCATCAGCCTGTACTGGACGAGCACTCTTCCTCTTTCTTTTTGAAGGTGGTGGGGATCCTGAGTGGCCTACGCCGCTCTGGCCACTAGGGGAAGGAGCACTGGTGGACTGTGTAGTAGTAGTGTGCGATGGCACACTGAAATTTGACTTTCGGCAGGCATTAGCTGAAGTGTGATGTTGGCAGGGGGAACCTCAGTCTGATGGACGGGGACCAACACTGTCCTGGCTGGGAGAGTCAGAGCTGGGGTGGACGGAGCTGCAGCTGCCCCTGCAGCCTCCCCACCCCGCCTACACGGGGCAGCAGATGACATGGCTGCCCCTGATCCATGTGACCTGGTGACACTGACTTGCATCGCCACCCGTGGCCTAGACTTGGTGACCTGGAAGTCAGCCTGGGAGTCACCCCGTGCCAGGTCAGGTGCCACAATGGGCCGGTCCGACAAGGGCTGAGCAGAGATGGTGTCAGCCACGTTACCATCAACCATGGGGGGGCATGGGTGTCCCTGACTGGTCCTCCACACGTGGGGGGATAGGGGTAGCCTGCAAATACTGGCCACGTCCCCTACCGCGCCCACCACGCCCACCTCTTGAGGCTCGGCCACCGTTGCCACCCTTAGCGCTTGCTCGCCTCCCAGCCATGGCACTGATGTTGTTGTGCGTATGGGAGTTGCAGTAAACTATTGTCCTGGGCAATTGGGGTTCAAAGGGGTAGGGTACTAGATGGAATTCGTACCCTAGTGCTCTAGCAAGGCTGTATGAAACCCCTGAGGAAAGATGACGGGTCACGCAACGCACAGGTACCCCAAAAACAGAAAATGACGTGCACACGACCCCTCGTAGACCACGTGTGTGGAAAAATGAACCCGCACTACGCTGTGGCACCCAGAAACACAATAATGAACGTACGCGTGTCACACGCAGCCTACAATGACCTCTGAAGGGGTACGTGACACACGGGGCAAGCACAGCTGTTAAATACGTGCGCGACTCACCGTCTGCCTGGGAAAAGAGCGTGAAAAATACGCACGTGTGCGCGTTGGCAACACCCCCGCCAAAAGAAGAATTGTACGCTGTCTGAGGAGACAGGACAAAAGAAGAAGTGAACGCTGTTTAAGGAAACAGGTCCAAGAGAAAATCAGAAAAAACTGACAGAGGTAACAGGGAGTACGAACTAGAAACGCTGTGAAGTAAATCGCGTGTGAACCGACAAGAAGTACAGTATTCACCCACTCGCTCTCCACGAAAAGCACGTACAAGGAAATGACGTCCTACACGTACCTTTTAAACCGGACCAAACGTCCAACGTCACTTCCCGTATACGCACTGAGGCCCTATCCTCCAATTACATGAAATGACACTGGGACGTGCAGTTCTCGGATGTGTAACATGCACCCGGGTTCAGGGAAACGCCCACGCGTGTCACGTCACAGACGCGCCTCCAATGAAATTGCGTACCCAGACCAATCGCGCGTGTAAAACTTTGCGTGCACCCCTGGAATACACGCACCCAGGCCAATCGCATGTAAAACTTCTCGCGCACCCCTGAAATACACGTACCCGCACCACCAGGCCCGACCGCCTGTGGAAATACCTGCGCACCCCTGAAATACACGTACCCAGGCCAATCGCGTGTAAAACTTCTCACGCACCCCTGAAATACACTTACCCACTCCCCCAGGCCCGATCGCGTGTGGAAACACCCGCGCACCCGTGAAATACAAGTACCCAGGCCAATCGCTTGTAAAACTTCTCGCGCAACCCTGAAATACACATACCCGCACCCCCAGGCCCGATCGCGTGTGGAAACACCCGCGAACCCCTGAAATACACGTACACAGGCCAATCGCGTGTAGAACTTCTCGCGCACCCCTGAAATACACGTACCCGCTCCCCCAGGCCCGATCGCATGTAATACTTCCCGCGCACGCCAGGAATACACGCACACGCTATTTTTGACACAGGGGGTGTCCGTGTTTGTCGCGTACCCCTTTGCACGTCATTTGTCCTAGAGGGCCACAGTATGGGACATTCATCATAGCTGTATATACGTGCTTTTTGTTAGCGCACATTTTTGGCGCACATTTTTTTCCTGCGCAGGGACGCTACCGCCTGCTTTCATGTTGCGGACGTGTATGGCCCTGTGCACGTCTTTGCCCGTGCGCTGGTTTGTCCTATTCGATTCCATGAATACGTGTTGTAGGCGAGCGTGTGGGCGTTCTGCGCACTTGCCTCCTGTACTTCCCCCGTGACGCCCACATTTTCACGAGTTGTTCCCCATTCTGCGTGTAACGCCCCGTGTTCTGCCTACTTTTGTTATGTGCGCTGCGCTATGTGCGATTTCGCTGTGGCCTTAGCCGTTAGATGACCTGTGCGCCGGCGTGCGCCGCGCACTTTTTCAGCGCACATCCCACATTTTACTTGCGCACGGACTTCCATGAATCGATGTGCGCTGGTTTCCCTGTGATTTTCGCACTTGCACTGCGATTTTCGCTCTTTCACTGCGAATCGCACATTTTCGCACGCTTGCGCTGAAATTTTCGGCGCACATTCATTCCATGAATCGGCCTGTAAGTGTCCATTTGTTTATCGCCCATTGCCTAGCAGTTTAGTGCTGGACTGCCCTTGTGGGTGGGACCAAGCTTATGTGCAAATGGATATTTATCTTCAGTGAAGGGTACAGTGTGCTAAAATGTAGTTGTAGATCCTCCTGGGTGGGAAAAGTCCCATTGAAACAGTTAATAGAACTGTGTTCGTTCACAGTAGAAAGGGGATCCCACATGTTTGTAAACTGTTTAAAAGTTGGAGTTTTATATAAGTTACCAACGTTGACCCTGATTCGTACATCCTGCTCACTGTGTCTTGGAGAGGCTCAGCTTCAGCTAACTGATGAGGCCAGGCAAGGCTGAAACATGTGTGTCAATTGTTGATAAGTGCATACTTGTTTGGAGGAAATTTGCATAGCATTTCAATTCTGGACTGCTTTTGTGGGAAGGACCAAACTGATATGCAAGTGGAAATGTCTTCTCGGTGTATAGTACAATGAACTAACTAAAATGTGGTAGTTGGTAGTAGGAGGGATACATCCAATGAAAAAGTTATTTCAATGATGTGGATTATCAGTAGATGGGCTCCCACACTTCTGCACATTTTGTAAAGCTTCTGGGTTTGTCATAGATTAATTACTAGGGGAATTCTAGACGTGGAACGGGTACTCAGTGTGCTTTAGAGAGGTTCACAACACTGATGAGGTCCAGCAAGGCTGGGACACTTGTCTGGTGTTGCTGACCGTACTTGTGTTCAACAGAGAATTGCCTAGTTTCAGTGCAACCCCCTTTAACGTGTGAATGCACTAGGATATTTTCAGAATTCAGCAGCCCGGAAACCTTAGACTTTCAGTGTACTAATATTGTGTGGGCCTGCTGGGAGAAACCCAGAACAGGACATGCTGAGAACTAGGAGAACATTTGATTTGCATACTCTAACTTCCCTAAACAACACCTTTCTTTGTTATGCTGTGCCAAAACACAATGCACGTATGAATGCTAATCCTGAAAAATGCATTATAGTAAAGGCCTCCCTGTTTATGTTTTGGGCCGAATTTGTAATGGATCCCTAACACACCTCTCTTTTCAAACTATCCTGTGTTGATATCTGTACCTTGACAATACATGCTTATATTTCTTGCTTGCTAAGTCTGGACCTCATTCCATTTCCATCAATATTTGAATAAAGAATGGATCTGTCAAAATGAGCAAACTGTCAATGTTTGTCAATATAGAATGGATGTGTCAAAATGAGCAAACTGCAATTATGCGGAAATAAGGACATTGTCATTCTGCTTTGTGTCATATTATCAGGTTTTATAAGACACAGTGGCCCTCATTACGACCCTGGCGGAAAGGGGAAAACGATGGCGGAAATGCAATACCGCCATCGAATAGCGCCCGGTGCGACTATGACCCGTCACCGCAAAGTACGAAGCCATTAGCGACACCGTAGTGAACGCCAACGCTAACTGCACTAAGCACGCGCGCGCGCGCCATGCCAAACCGCAAACACCACCATGGTGCAACGGTACGCCAATTCCGACCCTAGCGGACATGTACCTAACGCCATCAGGCATGGCGGAATGGACCATTCCGCCATGGCGAGAAGTACGGCATCGCGAATCAACCGTAAACGGCCCCACTGAGTGCCTGTACACCGCTCCCTGCCCACAAAGTACAACACCCTGTAGGTGCAATGAAGTCACAATGCAACCATTGAAATGTACAAAGCACCCATGCATGCCAACGAACAAAAGAAACACAAGAGGGGCCAATGGGAGCTGCAGGGCACAGATGGCACGAATACAGAAGCCATCCCAATGGACATGACCACAGTCCCCCCCCCCGAAACGCACGCAAACACAGGCACCTGTGACCAGCAACATTCCGAAAATCACATCATTCCACCAGTCCACCTGGCTGACCGCCATCTGTCACACAAAACCCAATCCCCCGCCCCTGAGCATGACAACATCCAAACTGTCATATAGGCAGCCCCCATCCCTGACCTCACGGGCTCAGTAGGCAAACGCGCCCAGCACAGTACCACGCAACTAAACCCCGAAGCAGGAACCCAATGCAGATCTCCTCACAATACATCGCCCCACATATAGGCACATGCCACATCACTTGCAAAGAAAAACGCTACACGGCCCAAATCAGAATAGAAATTTAATGCACAACAAAATCACCAAGCCCATACAGCCATCAGGCCATGAACTCCAAAACACATTTCACCATTGTGGGCTGCATCCGCAAGAAATGACCAGCCACTACTTGTGTGACGCCCTGTCCCATCATGGTACACAGAGCCACAATCACGTACGAAAAGGCAAAAAGGAAGCGCACACAACCGCAGGGCCGTCCCAATGGGGAGGCACTAGTCCAGCTGAAAGGCCGAAATGTTGCTCCGAGCCACCAGTACTGCGTAAGGGCATGTGGGCCACTGTCGATCGTCCCATAAGATCGTAATGCTGCTCCACCGATTAACACGAAGCAGCAGGTGTCGGGAGTAAAATCCATCTGCAGGAGTGGCATACAGATGGCAGTGGCAAAAGGGGAGGAGATACCTGTCAACCAAAAGAAAAGAACAAGAACAGAATGGCCATCAGAACTACATTCGAACAACTCACTTCAATGAGCACACGAAATCCACAGCCATATGCATGCCAGCCCACTCCAAAGGATCATCAACACCCCAAAGCCACTTGCGACTCATAACCATCTATACCTAGTTGTAAACACCATCACGAACGAGTGTACCTGTGCATGCGTCTGCCAAAACAGAATCCATCAGATGGGAATGTTAACGTGCATGGACACAAGTGTCTGAGGGCGCGTCGAGACAGGGAGGGCTCAACAAGGCCAGATAGACGATGGTCCCACTATGGCAGCCCTGCATCACATAGCGTAGGGGAGGCGGATAGATCCCTAGAAGCCCTGTACATGCCAAACTCTGCACCAAATCACCTGCCCATGCATCCATACATCATTCCCTCATCCCGGGATCAAAACGCCTGAATAATTACTCACATGACATTAGAAACGTCCATTGAGTCTGTGCGTAATGCAGCCTGCTACATCCACAGTGCCCCAGCCCGTAAATCCAGTGTTGTGAAGTAACATGTATTTGGGAATGGCCGGCCTCATCGCCCACGTAGCAATTGCGCATCCCAAACTATTCATATCAATCATTGCTCCCTCGCCATGGGCCCTGTCTCAAGGACATAGAACAATAGAACGTTATATTTGCAGTCAGACCTGTGGGCATCTCCTCGCCGCTAGCTGGAAACCGAAAGCGCCGCCCTTCGAATTCCTCATTTGCAACATCACGTCGAAAAGGCATCTCTGGCCGTTTGAAATCACTAATAATTCCATCGAGTGCGGCTGTGTGTGAAAATGGCAACTGCCTTCACCCACAAATGGGACGCCCCGCCCGTCGTTGCAACTCGGTACAGTGATGCATGAGGGCCCACCGTTACTCGAGTACTACGTTCCACTGACCCTTCACAAGTCCGTTCGCGACTGCACAGATAGTATGGGAAACAATGGGACCACAGCAGAATGAACATATCAACCAATCTTACACGCCCATCGGGTACAAATACATGATTGCAATAGCAAGATACCATTACCCGAATTGCAGCGTAGTGCGCGGGACGTGCTCGGCCAAAGGGGAGAGCCGTTTGCACAGGTGGAATCAATCACCACAGGTGGAGGCCATACAGCCTGAAAACACATAAATTGCACAGCCAGTCTCCTCCCACAACCACAGCGAAATGCTACCGGCAGGACTCGCGATGTTGGCCCTGGGGGACCTGATAGCACTGCAACTACTCCGACTCCAAGAAGAAGACGAACAACAACTACAACCAGCCGCACGGAGGAGACGCAGGAGGAGGAGGAGGCCAAGGCAGGGCCAGCAAGGCCCAGCAGCACAGCCACTACCACCACGCAGGCAGCCCGCAATCCCACGCCTCCGAGCACATCCGTTCAACCTCACTGATGAGCAGATCCACACCCTCTACCGTCTGGACCGGGACACCATAACCGCCATTGTGGACATGACACAGGCTGACCTAGTCAGCATGATAGATAGCCCAACCGCAATCCCACCCCTACTGAAGGTGGTGTCTGTACTCCACTTCCTGGCCACAGGCACCTACCAGCACACAGTCGGACAGTTGCATGGCATATCACAGCCACTGTTTTCACGGACACTATTCCAAGTGCTCGATGCCCTCCTGCAGCACGCAGACGACTACATCTCCCTACCACGCTCGGAGCAGGAAATTACGAACACAAAAGTGGGATTCCATGCACTTGCCGGCATACCGGGTTGCATTGGTGCCATCGACTGCACCCATGTTGAATTGGTCGTCCCACATGCCATGGAGGCCCAGTACCGCAACCGAAAACAATTTCATTCCCTGAATGTACAAATGGTGTGTGACTCCAACAGGATCATTACGCATTGTTGTGCCCGATTCCCTGGATCAACCCATGATTCCATGGTCTTGAGGAACTCTACCATACCACGCTACATGGAGCGACACGCAGGGAACAGATCCTGGCTACTCGGTGAGTCTCATTGCATGCATGATGATGTGGGGTATGTGATTTGGCAATGTACTGGCAGGAAGGGGGGGGGTGTGCGTACGTATCAATGGCATTCCACATCCTACGTTTATCGTCCACATACAGGTGATGCTGGATATCCACTGAAGAGATGGCTCCTCACACCAGTCCGGAACCCACGGGACCAGCATGAGGAGGACTACAACCATGCCCACTCACGTACCCGTGTAGTCATAGAACAGGCATTCGGCCTACTGAAGACTCGTTTCCGCTGCCTCAGCAGGTCTGGCGGGGCACTCCTGTACCGCCATGAGAAGGTTGCAAAGATGGTCATGGCATGTGTCATGCTCCACAACATGTGCGTACGTAGAAATGTGCCCATGCCCCCTGACGCTGAACTGCAAGCACCGGATGATGGTCATGATGAGGGTGGGGATGTGGCAGCACCTCAAGGAGTCTGCGAGGCACCGGAGGGCCGTGACATCCGTCAGCATCTCATTGATGTATGCTTCTAGCACTCACGCCTGGGGGCTGATACATGGACACGGGACTCGTGGCACTGCGTGTGTCTGGGACATGCACAATATGGACTGTACGCCTATGATGGCCTAGTACACAAAGATCAATGTCCACACATCTCATTGGGTGATCGTGCACTTTTTATGGCATATGTGATATCATGTGGAACACCCTATCGACCCGCCACCCAAGTGAGCCCAACACACCCCCTCCACCCTCCTACCTCCCACCCGAACACCAGTGTCCAAAGATGCTCACTGTCAGTGGCCTGTCGCTATTGCAAGCCCCCTCTGCGGGTATCAGGGGCACCCCTGCCTGTGGAGCGCAGGTTCCTCCCTGATCTACGTTGGGGGCTGCCCTGGACGGAACTTGCAACGGATGATGTGTCTGGCTGCTCACGTCCATGCATGTCCCTAAGGGTTTGCGAGAGCTCAGTGAGCACACGGCGCACTGCGGCAAGTTCGGCACATACGTCTTTGGACGTCGCATGCAGTTCCCCCCTCAGGCTCTCGGTGCTTCTCTCCATTTGGACTCTCAGGCTCTCGGTGCTACTCTCAATTTGTGCCCTTAGCGTCTCTGTACATCTCTCCATTTCTGCCCTAAGTGTCTCTGTTGATGTTTCTATGTCTGCCTTGGTGCCCCCACATTCATCGGCATGGTCCTTGAGGAGTGTGGCCATTTGCTGCTGTTGGACGATTAACTTGTCGAGGGACTGTTGCCTCTGCTGGGCCATGGCCATTTGCGGGGGTGTCACAGAGGGGCTGTTGTCCTCATGTTGCCTTGCCACAGGGCTTGGGGGGGATGGCCAGTCGTCGTCTTGTGGCTGCACCTGCGTGGTATCCTCATGTTGTACGGGATGGGACAGACAGGGGGATTGGGACAGGTCATGGATGGATCTGACCTCGACATCCCCGTCTTCTGTGTCCGAGCATGCTGCCATCAATGGGGTGTCACCTATGGTGCTGCTGCCACCAGAGGCAGTGCCTTCTGTGGCATCCATTGGGGGGACCTGTGGTGGTGGTGTTGTGGCCATGCTGGCTGCTGGGGTGCCTGTTGATGTTCCCTCCTCTGTGCTACCACCTGATTTGTGCTGCTGCCGTGTCTTGATGCGTGCAGCTGAGGTGGAGGGTCTCTGGCCGTTGGTCTTGGCCCTCTTTGCAGGTGTGCTGGTAGGGGTGTCCTGTGGCTCGTCGTTTGGATCGGACCCTGTGGTGGAGTAAAGGAGGGCGAGGGTTATTGATGGGTCTGTGGGAATTGGAATGGCATTGTATCACATGCTTTGGGGTGGTACCTGAGGGTGATTTGGGTCGGGGCCTTGGAGGTGCTTTGATTTGTGTGTGGAGTGAGGGTGCAGTTGTTTGGCAGCCTGCAGTTTGGGTGTGCCTGCTGCACGTGTAGTGCGTGTATTAGGGGTTTTTAATTATTTATGTATTTATTGTGGGTTTTAACGTGCGCTATCAGGCCGATGTGTGTGGACGTTATCCTGGACATGTGTTTCTGTTGCACTATGTGGACGCATGGTGCTTCACATGGATGGACTGTGTGGCTTGTTATATCTGGCCCACCTACCTGAATCTTCGGATGTCTGCACTCCTTTCTCCATCCCTCCGACTCCCTCAATGCTCTCCATTCCGATGGTGGAGGCACAGATTTCTTCCCAGGGGGTCAACTTGATGGGTGATTCAGGACCTCCCCCGGTGGCTGTGGCAATGTTGCGGTTGGCAGAGAGTATGCTGCGGACGCGTATCCGCAGGTCGTCCCATCGCTTGCGGCATTGCTGTGGGGTGCGGGGTGCGGTCCCCACCGCACTTACCCGCTGTGCCACCAGAGCCCATATGGCCTTCTTGTTTGCAAGTGCCGTCCTGGTCATTTGCGTGGAGAAGACCACGGCAGCATTCTCCTGGAGGGTCTCTGTTAGCACGGTGAGTTCCTCACGGGAGAAGTGGACCTGCCGCTTGCGGTCGCACGCTTTCTTCGCTGCTTTTCCCATTTTTCTTGGTTTCGCTAGGGTGGTTGACGGGGTGGGGTGTGTCTCAGGGTAGTGTTTTTAGTGGTTGTGTGGTTTTAGTGTATTTATAGGTGTACGCCGGGATGTTTCCCGTTCCGGGCCCTTGTTTTAACTTCCGTTTCCGTATATTTCCGGCCACCGTACTTTCCGGTAGGCGCACACTGCGGTGACCGCTAAGAGGGGTGGCGGTATTGCACCTGGGGCCCCGTACGGCGGCGGTGTGGGCCGTTTTGGGGTCTTTTCCGCCATCGCGGACTTTGCACTTCCGCCATGCCGTGGTGCTCGTGCCCGATGGGTCGGAATGGGCCGCACTTTGCTCCTTCGTGCAATGGCGGAAACGCTATTTACGCTGTGGCGCTCCGGTCAGTCGATTTCCGCAAGGGTCGTAATGAGGGCCAGTATAACCACTGCGTTCATTTTGAGAAGAATACACAGCATTGAACACTGCGAAAAGCCGATGGCGTCATGGGACTACAAATTGAATGTGTATGTGTCCTGGGCTTTCTGAGAAAATGACAGTTACTTCAATGGAACTTCCTTGAACCTTGAAACAAGAGGAGGAATGCGTAAACAAACACAATTCATTTTGACAATTTTGCAATACAACTACATAAGTGAGACCAACAGTTGATAGGAGCTTACAACAAAGATGCCATTAAGCACATAGTACAGATTGTACCCCTTTTCTCACCCTAAGGCGACCAATGTATTACTGGCGCTGAGCACGTAAAGTTACATTTGCAAGTCAGTGACACTTCTGTGAGTCATTTGGGTCAAATACTTACCATGTGCGCCTTTATGATGAATTGTTCATAAAAATATGGGACTTCCTGTTTTTCTAATAGCCTTCCACCTCAGTTAACAATCAATATGTTGTAGTAGGTCTATATGTGCCACAGCATCATTGGGCCTTGGTGGCTTTACGTTGGCCTGTATCTAAGAGGACTGACAATCTGCTCTTGTATAGGCATATGATCTCATGCACAGTGGCAGATATTTTACATAATCTTACAAGAATAACGTATACCTGTTGCCGCAACTCCTGTCTGCCATCATACATAATACTGGCAATGGGGGTCCTGTTATTTGAGGTGTTCTTGTTACAAGAATAAAGAGGGCTGGAGAGAGTGGTTGTCTATTCCTCCCACGCATGCAAAGTAGCAGAGTTGGGGTAGCCAGTATCAGGCATGGAATCCCTCAATGTGGTGTGGGCCATGTCTACATGTCACACTTTTCTGTAGGACCAGAGAGTTGTCTTCCAATCAAATTACTTAAATACTGATGTGAATGTTCCCTGCCAAGTGGGTGGAAGAGGTCTCATGTAGGATTGTAAAATGGGTGACATCCTTGCAGAACACAAAAAGAAAATGCATACGTTAATCTATCAGACCACATATTAACTACAGAAGAAACTCTAACCTTTCATAAAACGTTGACATTTGTTCCCACCTATGGCTCTTCTTTTTTGGAAAAAAAGGTTGTAAGGTTGAATTTACACATATTTGTAAGAAATCAACACTAAACATGTATAGACATGGAAGATGACCTTGTTGAATGTGAAGCAAAGAGTACTTTTATCCCATGAATACATAATCCCATTACAGAATACTTTCAGAATTCTGTATTAGCGGATTTAGAGAAAATCTCTTACAAGAAACCTACATTCTCTAGCATAAACTACCATAAATTTAGAGTTGAGATTTGTGTACTGAAACAAGAGCATAGTCATAAAACCAACCGATAAGGGAGGAGCTTTTGTGCTCATGAATGCGGTCAAATATAATGAGGAGTGTGGGACAAGACTGTGTATATTCCTCTTGACGATGACCCCCATACCTGAAATCAGTGCAACATTACATATCTTATCACAGGAAGCGGAAAAGAAAGAGTGTACTACTAAGCAAAAGAGGAAATTCCTACCCAATGAGTATCCTACTACACCTAAATTCTATTTGCTACATACCATTCACAAACAAGCCAAAAAAAAAAACAGTAAGACAAATTGCCTTTTACTACCATTAAGCACATGCATAGTTCATTTTCTTAAAGCTTCCATGCAAAAGACATCCACCTACATCAGAAACACCATGAATGTCCTTAACATGTTAGAAGAGACAGTTGAACCAGGCAACATTCTATTTACTACTGATGTTAAAAGCTTGTATACTTCAATACCCCATAACATAGGACAAGAAGCAGAATACTGGTTGTTGCTGCAAGAAGATAAACTAGGAGCATCCAAACTCTTTACCATGCCACTTTTAGAACGATAGCTGAGAAGTCATACTTCAGATCGAATGAACAGTTTTACTTACTTACAAGTTTCAGCAAGATCTGTGGGTGCCATCATTGCACCTAATGCACACTGTTTTATGTTCGTTTAAATGTGAAATGGAACACATTCGACTACATCCGATCTGGCATTAACACTTTCAATTATTGTTCAGGTATATTGATGGCATTTTATGCATTTGGCAAGGCACCGACGTATCGAACTTTATCTCTCGATGATATCAACAGGATAGATTAACAAATTCAATGTGCCGATGATACAGGTAAAATAACAACACACATTCTAGAGATACTGTTTAAAGTGCTAGGTTATAAACGACCAACTTGTATTGCAAACCTACTGACCGCAACAATCTACTACACATATTAAGCTGCCAGCCACCTAACACAATACGTTTTGAGGATAAAGCAAATTGGTACAGATGGATCATTGTGATCTAGTCAGTTGAACAAAATATCAAACAGAATGAGGCTACAGGGTTACATAAAAAAAGAAAAAAAAACTAGAAATTAGACAGTACACACACCAGGACATCGAGAACAACCTGATCTATTGTATATATCAGAATATTCCACATACATTGAAGAATATAGTAGAGAAATACTGTTTTTTTCACATTACAAAAGATTGAGAACATTATTCAAAGAACCTCCTGTATTTGCATTCTCTACAAGTAAACATTTTAAAGATGTGTCAGTCTTTTCAAATGTTAGTGTTTTGCCGTTTGAAATACAAAATGAGAACTGGCACATGTTCCTGCCTGCAGCGCACCAAGTGCAATAATCTAGCAAACGGTCATGTTGTATATCATCTGCGCTCTGGGGAAAGATTGTTCTCAAAGACTTTGCTACATGTCAATGTTCTAATGCTATCTATAGCATAAAATGTCCGTGTGGACTTTATCTCAATGGACAATCGAAATGAAACTGTGGAATGAACAACTCTCCAATTTAAGAAAAAATAAATAAAAATCATCAGTCACACCCCATTTCATGGGTATATGGGTATGTTATCTTTTCTTGTCATACCTTATTTGGGGTTTATAACGACCAACGTTTGTCATTTGAATGTCCCCAGTGCTTTTGGTTCTGCATGTTAGGATATTGGGGGCTAGATGAACCGAAAAATGAATGGAAGCTTGTTGTTTCTATTCCAAAGTTGGTGGAAGATAGGAGAAACACTAGTGTGTTGGTGATTGGGGTGTCTAAAAGATTGGTCGTTTGATGAAGGATGGTGCCAAGAGACATCATTCTGTCCTGCATAGGTGTGTGCAGAAGTAGGCTTTGGTGTTATTGTTGGTGTGCAGTTTGCAGGTCGATGAGAAGCTCAGAATATAGCGTCTGAGTAAACATTGCTTACCTTTGAATAGTTGAGTGGGATGAGGTGTCTGTGTGCTGCTAGTGTAAAGAGATGTGAAAGCCGTTTAGATTGAGTGGAGGGGAGTTACCTGGTAGTCAAAGAATCGAGTCAAAAGATCAACAGGAATTCCAAAAGTAACATGGCACTTAAACGTTACATACATTTACAAACATCATATAACATAACAGAGTATAGCATGTCATAGCAAAACAAAGTATATGGGATGATGGAGGATTTTAATAAAAGGGTCCTGTGCACATGTACTGAGTCTCTATTTATTTCTTTCTCTCTTACTTCTCCCAAGCAGATCCATTGCACATATTTCACAAAAAGATAATTGCCCTGGTAGGTGGATGGTTGCCTTTAAACAATAGCCATTTCCCTAAGTGCTGTGCTAGCGGTTTTGGTAATCATGGTCATATAGAATGAGAGAAAGTGCCTGTCAGGATATGAAAAACACAGTTCCCCATTTCTGCTTTCTTATTCTGTAAGGTGCAGTAGAGATAGATCTATCCTTTCACACTATCTTGCACAGATAGTCTGCACAGTGTTCCCTCCTTGGTCTTTCACCATCAAGACAAACAGCACCATTTGACTTGCAGGTCGGCCCAGGACATAGAACCTGGCCATTTTTTCTTGATATTTGCCACAGTGTTATCTGCGAGTACCTAAGAATTTAATCTACATCACATTGGTTCTGAATTAAGTGAAAGTAACTAAATAAATATTAATTCACCATTAAAACACCACAGCCCTTTCTCAAGGTCTTAATTACCATTTTTCTAAGCTTCAATTTGCAGCAGAATTATATGGGTCATATAGATGAAATACATTATTAATTGTAGATTATAAAATTTCAGTTGATGTTTTGGACTATTGGCTACTAGCGTAAGTACCCGGCTTCACCCAGGATGTTCCTTCTCAGATTTGTTTTCATATTCCACTGAAAAAGATGATCAAATATTGTTTTTTGTTTTTTTAAAACATTTATTTTATTGAGAGAGCAGGACAACAACAAGACATCTGTATAAGCATTATGACACAGTATAGGTGTAATTACAATATTGTTATAAACACATTGTGCATGATACATCACACATCAGGGCGAGGAGACAGGTGTTACATCCGCATCTGGCATCAAGTTAAACAATTATAGGCGCAGAAGTGTCCAAATGTCTTTAGGCCGACAAGGTGTTGGGACCGATAGAACAAAGAGTTCCTCATCATCGTTTAAATTGGCTCTGGTTGGTGCAATTGCGGACTTCCATGATTTAAGGATACAGTGCTTGGCGACAATGCAAGAAATATTAAATAGCCGCCTTGTGGTTTCCCTGACTTTACCAATGTCGCCATTCAAGTATTTCCGTGGGGACAGAGTCGCCAGTATCAACGTTATGTCCTCGAGAAGTTCCGCCACCTCCTGCCAAAATTCAACTATCAGAGGACATGACCAGTACATGTGATAAGGCCCAGCATTCGGAGCATTGCACTTGGGGCAGGCTCCTGTGCAGTTTTCCACAAATTTGGCTAACTTGGCAGGGGCATAGTGTAGTTGATTAAATACTTTGAATTGAATCAAGCGGAGCCCTGCGTTCATGGAAACCGATCTGGTGAGCCGACAGTAGCGAGCCCACCTGACATCGTCGATCTGCATGCCCATGTCCCTTTCCCAGGTCTCTTTGATCGTGTTACGTGATGGGGAGTGGGACTGTAGCAACGAATATACCATCGAGACCCCTTTATGGTGGCTGTTCGTGGATACTATCGCTCTAATGCATTCGTGAATCTGGGGCTCTATCGGGAAAGTTGGCCATCTAGCAGCAAAAGCGGTCCTCATACAATGATACTGAAACCGCTTAAGTAGCCCACCTCCCACCGCGTCAATGAAGTCTGTAAGTTCACAATATGTGCTGTCGGGGAACATGTCCCGCAGTATGAAGAGCTTATTGGCATCCCAGGATTGTTGTAGGGCTTTATCGAAAGTAGGGGAGAGACTCGAGAAGTTCCATAAGGGGAACTCCGGGTCGTAGGGGGTCTCTAGGCCGATTCTTTTGTATATCTTGGCCCAGGCCTGTGTGGTTGTATACACTGGGTCAAACGAGCAAATATCTCCATAAACAGTCTTGAGGTGAACTGATCGTATGTCATTGGGACGCACAGCATGTTTTTCATTGGGAATGTTGGGAGCTGTGTCCTCGGGGTTTAGCAAATTGAGCCTGTGCAGCCAAGTAATACATTTCGAAATCCGGTACCACAATACAACCCTGTGAGAACGGTTCCACCATCTTGTCCCACCCCAGCCTGGCTGTCTTCCCGTTCCAGATGAAAGAAGAGGCGAGTGATTTAAGTTTCACAAAGAAGGGCTTTCCAGGCCAGATCGGGATATTATTAAAATAGTACAGGAGTTTGGGGAGGTCTACCATTTTGAGTATTGCCACTCGGCCATACAGGGACAGTGGAAGATTTGCCCACATCTGAAACTTGGTTGTCAGGTTTAATAGCAGCTCCCCATGGTTGTGTGTATATAACAGTTGTTTATCTCTAGCAACCATGACCCCTAAGTAGCGTACACAGGTGGGAGCAGGCCTAAACCCCGTAATCCCAGAGAGGTCCCCCACACCATCGGTCAATGGAAATATTTCGGACTTGGGGACATTGATTCTGTATCCCGAATGCTCTGAGAACTCGTGTATGTCTGACATAATGTGCTGTACATTCTCCACCGGGTCCCGCACATACAGCAGAGTGTCATCTTCGTACAATGATATAATCTGCGGGGGACCAGTCATTCTAAGACCTCTATGTGAGTGGTTCTGGTGTATATATTCCGCCATTGGCTCGATGGTAAGGGCAAAAAGTATGGGTGAGAAGGGGCAGCCCTGCCTGGTCCCTCTGTGTAATTGAATCCCAGGAGATAGGGTGGTGTTGGTTAATACCTTAGTAGATGGGCAGGTGTACAGTAGTCGCACACATCTGATGAAGTATTGGCCGAGGCCGAATCGTTCTAGCACCAGGAAGAGGTATATCCAAGACACAGAGTCAAAAGCCTTTTCGGCATCTAGTGCCACCACGGCCGCTCTTGCTTCTGGATCTATCTGTGCCATGACATTGAATAAACGCCTCAAGTTGAGCGCTGTAGATCTAGTTGGTATAAAGCCAGCCTGATCTGGGTGGACCAGGATCGGCATATAAGGCAGGAGTCTGGTGGCCAGAACCTTTGTGAAAATCTTCGCATCAGTATTTATCAATGAAAGGGGTCTGTAAGACGCCATATCCTGTGCCAGTCTACGGGTTTCAGAAGGAGAGTGATGATGGCTTTGCGCATTGATTCCGGAAGGACACCACGATCCATCGCTTCCTCCCACACCTTCAATAGCAATGGGACTAACTCACTCTGGAACTCTTTATGTAACTCTGCACTAAGGCCGTCCAAGCCGGGGGCGCGGCTGCCTGACAGGGATTTTATGGCCTCTGTAATTTCCTCAGGCTGATCCAGTATGTTGCGGGTCTTGGTGGTCAACGTAGGGAGGTCTAGGCTATCCAGATATCGGAACGTGTCCTCTTTAGTCTTTGTATCGTGATTAGAGTATAGGGAGAAGTAGAACTCAGCAAAGGCGAAATTAATGTCCTGCTCTTTGTTAACCATAGTCCCCGCTGGCGTCAGGATGCTGGGAATTGGGTTATGGTGTCTGTCAGTTCTGAGCATGTTGACGAGGAATTTACCGGCCTTGTTGCTTTCCCCGTATCTGCGGGCTTTGGCTGGCGCAGCCATGTATAGGACTTCCCTGTTGGCTAGCTCATTGAATTTCTTTAGCGCGACATGAATATTAGATAAGGTACCCTTGTCCTGTGTGACACCGTATTCATTCTGTAACAGGTCAATTTTGGTTTCAGCTATACCCAGCTCCTTGCGTACGGCCGTAAGCATACCCGTAGATTTGCCCAGGATAGTTCTCCGAATCCAGACCGTCAATGCCTCCCACAGAGTAGCATGAGTGATCACCGAACCCTCATTTACTTCAATAAATTCTGCAATCTCTGTATGTAAAGCTTTGCAGATATTGGGGTCCCTCAGGATGGTGGGGGGCATTCTCCATAAATATTGTTGTTTGCCACAAAGGAAAAAAAAAATACATATTCATTTCACTAATTAGTTTAAGGTCACATGTTCATTTATCTCTGATTTAAATTCTCACATTAATATCATATTTGTATGCTTACTCTATTATTTGCAGTGCTGTTAGCAATAATGGCCATTTTCACTGCTAAACACGTACTGCAAATAATCAGAGTAAGCATACATATATGATATTCATGCGAGAATTTAAATTGGAGGTAAATAAAAATGTGGTATTCAATTAATTAGTGAAGTGAACATGTATCGAGTTTATTGCAAAGCAAATCAATAAAAATAAAGACACACTAACTCTCTTCTAAAAAAAATGCAAAACTGAAAAAACGCATTACCTGTAGATGGCACGCGGAACACCATAAAATGTAATGCTGAAAAACCAGAAAAATGTATTATCTCGGGAACGGGATGACCTACCCAGCTAGAAAAAAATGGCATTAATTTGGCAATGAAATAACGAATATTCTGTGGAAAATTAATGATGCCCGACCTTACTGTTCATGAGAAGTTACGCCCCCAAGATCAACACCATATACAAACTCGCAAACAAACACAACTTTGTTTTATATATATATATATATATATATATATATATATATATATATATATATATATATATATATATATCAGTGATGTCATCAATGACATTTGTGATGTCATCTTTGATGTCCTGGGTGTTAGTCTTAGCAGTGCACGGTGGTGGCGCGAGTTATGATTGCTTAGCTTACCATAACTGGCGAATTTCAAGGGTTTTTCGGTTTTACTTGGAACCATAACGTCCCTTTAACAAAGTTTTTTCACTGAATTTCATAGGTTTTTAGTAGCGCAACTTAACCATAACGCCCCTTTAACAAAGTTTTTTTCACTGAATTTCATAGGTTTTTAGTAGCGCAACTTAACCATAACGTCCCTTTAACAAAGTTTTTTCACTGAATTTCATAGTTTTTTAGTAGCAAAACTTAACAATAATGACTTTGACTTTATATACATGTCATATGGAACTGACTAGATCTCTTCTTATGAACTTGATGTCCGCAAACTTATTTAATATTCGCGGACATGTTCGGAGAACAGTACCAATACCTAAAAACTGTGGAGGGGGGGGTGGTGGGGTATGTTTGTTTGTTATATCATAATATAGGAACATTTAAGAAATTCAAAAAGCAGCACACAAACACATTATATATAGTAATACATAAGCAATGTAACCCATATATGTAACACACTAACCATTCATTTAAATACAATATGTTCTAAAATGGAATATACCACAAGAACATAAATTGGCTTCCAACATAATTACCTCACAGAGACAACAGAACTGAGAACAAGACCAGACCCACTGAATACATAGGACTTATCTTACCAGAAATAGTAAGTGTACTTCATTTTACTCATATATTTATAAACTTTCTGTATTAGATTAAAAAATATATTATCTTTCTTTTTTTTTCCTCACAGAAATGTCTAGTACTCTGGAATGGCTAGAGGACAATTTCCCACGTGAAGAAATGTCACAAGATAGTGAAACTAATGGTAAACACTTTATAATATAAACCATTTAAATATTATTATTTTGTATACATTTAACATATATATATTTTTTTTGTACAGAGCATAACAAAATAGAAACTACCTCTGAAGAAGCTGTTATGGAAAACACGCTTGACAACATAAAAGAAAAAATTGATTTATTGTTGACCAATTTTAATAATTTGAAAACTTTTGTTGATCATTTTAAAACAAAAGCGTCATACCATTGCCCCACATGTACTTGTCCCTCCTCACCATATCCCAGTCAATTATCCCCAAACCCTCTCCATAATCCAAAACGTTTTGATGAGATTTCCATCCCTTCTTCACCTAATACCAATCATGTTGAATCCCCAAATTCTCCTGTTTTTGTTTCTGTTTCTGCCTCACCTTCTCTGTCTTAAATTATTAATATATGTTAAATAAAGTTTAATTTTTATATTGTATTGTGAATAGTTTCTGTTTTTTTTTTAAAAACAATAAAAGTGTCCGCGGACAGTGCGAGTGTTCTGAAATGTTCGTACATAAACGGACATGGAGGTGTCCTGAAGAACACCACACCTGTTCGTACTGTTCGCTAGCAAGTTGAAACTGTTCTAAGAACCCACGTGGTGTCCTGAAATGTTCGTAAAGAAACAAAAATTAAAGTGTTCTAAAGAACACTATATCTGTCCGTAATGTTTGCTATGAACTTAAAACTGTCCTAAGAACACAATTGCTGTCCTGAAATGTTCGTAAATAAACGAAAATGATGTGTCCTGAACAACAGTACAACTGTTCGTAGTGTTCGCTAGCAACATGAAACTGTACTAAGAACACACGCGGTGTCCTGAATTGTTCGTAAACAAACAAAAATTAAAGTGTCCTAAAGAACACTATACCTGTCCGGTACTGTTCGCTAGCAAGTTCAAACTGTTCTAAGAACGCTATTGGTGTCCTGAAATGTTCATACGTAAACAAAAATGGAGGTGTCCTGAAGAACACTATACCTGTGCGTAGTGTTCGCTAACCAATTGAAACTGTTCTAAGAACACAATTGGTGTCTTGAAATGTTCGTACATAAACTAAATTACACGTGTCCTGAAGAACACTATATCTGTCCTTACTGTTCGCTACCAAGTTTAAACTGTTCTAAGAACACACGCGGTGTCCTGAAATGTTTGTTTCACGTGTGACGCACTTTTAATTACTTCAGAACCCGAACAGTGTCCGTAGGACATCAATGCGCATGCGCTAACCAATCTCCGTGCACTTGGTGTCCTACGGACAGGTGCTTCCTTCGCGGACTAGTTCGCAAACAGATCATATGACCGCACCCACGCTCATTGTGTGTCCTGAAATGCGGACACTGTTCGTGTCCCCGAACAATTTAAAAGTACATTTTCAGTTAATCCATAATATTTTTCAATAGAATCTCACCATGGCACAAGTCCCACATAGCAATCTTGAGTTTCTATATACCTTTTGAAACTTTCCGATCCTTTTTTTGTGTTCGATCTGTCCGCGGACAGTGCGCATGTCCGCGGACCGCGCACAAGCACCCCTATAAAAGACCACGCCCAAGAGCTTATTCCCATTGTGTTTCTGGCTATTCTTCAGAACACAGTGATTTTTGCTGCCACCTGCAGACTACACCATCATCGAGATGGCATCCTTGGCTGCTGAACTGCCACTTGGTGCTGCACCTGCTTCAGCACCACCCCCAACCCCTCCACCACCACCACCTCCCCAAGGCCCTGAAGAGGGGAACAGGAGTGAGGATGCGGAGGAGGAAGAAGAGGATGATGAGAATGAGGTAGAGGAAATCCCTACTACCCGCACTAGGCGTGAGTCTTGGGTGTGGCGGTTATTTACCATTCATGGGAATGGTCCTAAGGCTCGTGCGAACCATGTTACCTGCAATGAGTGCAAAATGATACTCAGTCGTGGGAAGCACGGTAACTACAGCTTTGGGACCACTACTATGAAGCAACACCTGAGATCATTTCACTATGGGGCTATTCGCAGGGTTGTACCTTGCGAAGAACGTAGCAGGTTGATTTCCTCCACTTCATCCTCTGTTTCTGATCCTGTCACCACAAGGACCACCTCTGTGGGACAGCGTCTTTCTCAAGCTGCCTCACAGGCCATACAGAATGCTGATGACCCTTACCTTTCGAGGGTCACAGTTGTATGTATGTACTGTGACACAATACTCTGCAGGGGGGAGCGACTTCGGAGTGCTTTTGAGACTATCGTCTCAGAGCACGAGAAGATCTGCTCACTACCCAAATAAAACCCACTCTACATAATCCTCTCTCAGCTCGCCCTTTCTTATCCCTGTTGTTGGTGTCCCCCCCTTTACCCTCCTTTACCCTCCTCTCCTAGTGTGTTGTGTCTGAAAAACCACAAAAAAAATACAAAATTACAAAAATAAAAAAAAATAAGGCTCTTTTCAGAGCCGCCTTTCCCAGTTAAAAAATAGAAGTGAAAATAAATGAAGCAGGGCTCTTTGTATTTTTTAGAAGTCCGCGGACAGTTGGCGAACATTAAAAAAATTGGGTTGCAACTCTATCACAAACATTGTAATTTTCTCTGGAAAGAAGAGGTGGCTCTGAATAGAGCCTTTGGGTGGTGTTTGTAAGTCAAAAATTGTAAATGCTTAACATCTACTTCAAAATCGTTGTTGTAATTCCATTTCTCAGAAAAATCTGATTGCCAGCATAAGTAAGATGGACTCCATCTCTGCGAAAAATGTATGTACTACAAAACATAATATTTTCATTGTGAAAAGAAGACATGCCAAAATCTCTTAGAAAGCCACAAACAGCCTTATTAACATTGTGCCTTGCTTTTTCCATTTGTGGACCAAATGAAGAAGAACGAAGCCACATTTGTCTCTGCGCAATCCGTGAAAATATCACTTGAGAATTAGGAAACATCTCCATAACCTTCCTAAATCCTTCTTTCATAGCAAATTGCAAAAAAATTCCAGTCACATGTCCTAAACTGTTCCCTCCACAATGAATTACAATCATGTCTGGATGTTGCTCTGTCTCCAAAGTAGCACAGAGAGGTAGCAAGTCCAACCACTTCATTCCACGTACTCCATGCCAGTGTACTTCCACATGTGGGAATCCAAGATCTACAGCTGCTCCACAGCTTTCTGCATGCACCTTCAACCAATGTATCCATAAATCTCCTAAAATCCAAACAATCTGTTTTCTGAAACACACAGCCATAGCTATCTTTTGTTCTCTCAGCAAAAAGAGTATCTGAGAAAATCTCTACTGGCACAACACACCCACCAAACTTTCCTGACCAATCCCTTTCAGTGCTTATTCTCATTTGCATGACTTCTGAACCCAAGAATCCCCGGATGTAACTCCCGATGTCCACTAACTACCGCCATGTCCGCGGACATATCGTAACATGAACAGCCCTTCTACCATTTCCACTACACTCTCTCTGCCATTCCCTCATTGAATGTACCTCAAAAATCACATGACCATGCACCAATCACATTCAAGACCTCTACATCTAACTGCATCATCATAGATCAGCACTGCAAATGTACTCTGAATCTCTCTGAGTACAAGTGTCATATCATTGGCAAGCAGCATCTACCAGAAATACTGTACAAGTCTTCAAGATTTCTACTTGCAGCTCCATGCATATCCATATGCATGAACACAAACTTCAGGTATGCATATTTTCTGTATAGTAGATGAACACATTTTCAAACAGACTTTTACCTTGTAAAATCTGTAAAATGAATTTACTGTACTTTTTTCAATTTCCCAAAATCAACTATCACTTATAAACCTTTATACTTTTTACTTTCTTTATACACACACACTCAAATCATGTTAAACTAACATTTTTTAAATGAAATATATAGACTACATATATTCAAACAAAATTGCATGCAAACACAATCTATGTTTAAACCTTTATAAAAATACTTATACAATTTCACATTTATTTATTTATTTATTTATTTAATTAATTAATTAATTACTTTAAATTAGACATGACATTGAGGCGCTATTACCTAGAACAGTTTACTTACAGAAATAGTGGTATTCACTAATATATTATAAATGTCACAAGACATAGTAAAGATTTTTTTGCTACAGTTAGACATTCAATACAATTTGTTCATTAAGAACATATATGTACTGAACTGATGCAATGTATCTTATGTAAATAAATGAGTTTAATGGTTTTACAGAAGGCACTGAGGATTTCAATTAAAAAAATCAATATCTAAATTAAAAACAGTGCTATATACAAACAAAGTTACTAATTTGAAGCTTTTACAATTGCAGTGAAGACCAGTTTCCTGAAAAGAAGCAGCCGAATTCGAAGAAGAAAGAAAAATTAAGAAGTTACCTGTTAATTTTTTAAAAAAGTAAGTAAAATATCACCATAATATTTGTATTATTAATCAAATATACTATAACATTAATACGAGCTATTTTGGTTTCTTAAAATTGAGATTTTGTACCATTTTGTCCAAAAATGTCCATGTCTTAAACAGCGATTTACAGCCAGAATGGCCCACAAATTTCTATTTTTGGACACACAAATTAGCCAACTAAACCACTACAATGTTCATATTATAGAACAAACAACTGTTTTAATTGTATACATTAGATTTACTATTTGTACTTTTCCACACCACAAGCTTACTTTTTTTGTCATCTGAACCCCAGTTTAGTAACACATAAATTCAAGAATACCTATCCCTACTAGTTTTAGTTCCCAATGCACAATCATACACCATTACATTCATCTTTATCATCTTACTCAAACACTCATGCACACAGCACACATACATTCCAGAACACCCCAACCCATATCTTCTTTATTTTTTTCAACAGACCCCAAATAATGCCTACCAAAAGACAAGTCCGTAGAAAGCAACGCAAAAGTAGAGCAAATGAAAATAAAGGTGACCAACATAAGCATCCATCTCTAGCAGAATTTGTAAAACAAGTTGAAACAAAACAGCTAATACAATCATTTAGTGAAACACAAGAAGATTCAAGTACAACAACTTTGCTTCCTCTATCAAAATGTAAAACAAACCAAAAACAATTAACAGAAACTCAACTATCAGTACAGATAAAACTACTTCTTCAAATTTTAATGTAGTGCAAAGTAAGCATACCAAGAAAAGTATTTTAGCCAAGATATACTGTCACCAAGTCCTTCAAAATCTTATAAAAACAGGAGAGAAATCAGGTTCAAAGCTTCAAACCTATCGTAGGAAATTAATCTTAGAAGCATTGATGGACAGTGCAATTCTTCTCAAAAGAAATGTATTTATTTTACTGTTAAACAAAATGAAACCACTAACAAAACTAATAACTAAATTACAAAAAAAGACTTCTCAATAAGCGAAATGTCAACAGGAAGAACTTCTTAAGTATCTGCGGAGGTGAATGGAATCACACTACGAGCACACAACCATATTTTAATGAAAAAGCGTACAAACAAAAGCAAACAAATACAATTGCCATTCATAGCAGTGGTCGAGGTTATGAAAAAGTGAATAATACCATAATGGAACAAGAAGTACTCCTTACAAAAATATGCCCTGAAAACATAGAATTACCCCTCCATTCAACTGAATCAGAACGTCTAGTGTACAAATGGCCATGCACGTCAATGTGTAACATTCCCAAACAATGTTTCAAATCTTTACACCAATTCCTCAATAAATATGTAAAAAGCAAAGACAAAATCAAAATTAAATTACTGCAAAATATAGATACCTGTCCAGTGCGCAAGTACACAGGACTACAAGGACATTCATTGGCCTGCATTACAGGACCTACTTGTAAAACCACTTTCCATGATATCAAAAGGATATCAACACATCATTCAACTATAGGAAATCTAGTCTATAAACTGTACTATGCTAAAAGTCCTGCTTTAGCACTAGCAAAGTTAAATAACATCCTTCTACATGGTACAGCAAAAGACCTACTTGAAGAAATTCACTATATCCAGAAAAAATATTTTGGAAGTGAAAGCCATTTACAGAATGACATAGCTTTAAACCAATTAAGAAACAATTCTACACATGGCAACCTTTTTCTAAACACATACAAAAAAGAAATACTAAAATTTAAAAGTACATCAGCTGAAGTACCAAATCATGTATGTGTATGTTGCTGTAGAAATTTGTATTAAAGTAACACAAAAACTGTGGACCTATCATACAATATAGAAGACAATGAAGATTCTAAATGGTTTGAATTGGCTCTCTACCTTGTAGCAGAAAACAAATATGAAATAACTGAGCCCTTAATACTTTGCAGTTATTGCACTACAAAACTTGACAACAACCAAACTCCTTCACGTTCTATCACAAATAATTTGGAATTATACCCAGTACCAAAACCTCTACAACAACTTAATTTATATGAGAGCATCATAATTCAAACAGTACACCCATTTCAAGCAATAATATGCCTTCAACCAAAAACAGCAAAATTACCTTCCTCTGAATTGGTAAAAGGCATTCGTGGAAAAGTAGTTTATTTACCATTAAATCTAAAATAAAATGTGCATACTCTAGGAGTGCAACGTCCAATGCAGCAATCTTTAATTATATTAGTAAATGGAGTACCTACAAAAGACAAAAAAATATGGCAACAGCTGGTAGATTTATATAAAGTTAGACAAGCCTTCCAATATCTTAAAGAGAATAATGAATATTACAAAGAAATTAATATTGAAGAAAACTTGAAAGATACAACTGAAATAATTCAAGAAACACAAGAAGCTGGTCAATGTGAGCTACTAGATCCTGCTACAATATCAAATACTTTAGACCATTATACAATTCATCCTTTGCACTGTAATGACACCGTACAAGATGTACTGGAAACTTACCAAATGCGTCAAACAAAAGGATCGCCAATCAGTATATGGGAAAAAAGTATAGAAGCACATGCTTTTCCTCTACTCTTTCCTACTGGCAAAGGAGGAAGGTATGATGATAGACCTATTCAAATATCAGCTTCAGAATACCGCTCATTAAGGATGTATTCTGAAGATCCAAGATTTAGACAAAATGTGGAATACATATTCCACCTACTCTTTGAAAGTGAACTAGCAACTTTATGTTACGGAGTTGCACACATATTAAAATCAGGATCACACTTTCAAAATATGACAGCTACACAATTATTAGAGAAAGTGCAACAAAAGGATGAGGTTTTACAATCAAATATTACAAAACTATTAGCAAATTTGCGTGGTACTAAAGAGTACTGGTTTCGACGTCATGGAGATGTACGTTGTATGATCAGAAACCTTGGGCCACCCACTTGGTTTGTTACATTAAGTTGTGCAGAATATGCATGGGAAGATTTACATGATTTCCTACGCATATCAAATAAAAACAAAACAAACATAAATATACTAACACCTGGAGAACTTTGTTCTTTGGATCCTGTTAATGTTTCAAGATATTTTCACCATCACTTCATTGCTATGCTACATTTTATTTGTAATAAAACTGTTCCTCCCCTTCGAGAAGTGCAACACTTCTTTTGGAGAAAAGAATACCAAGCCAGAGGAGCACCACATATCCACATGCTTTTATGGATTAAAGATGCTCCTAAATTTGGTCAAGACAGTGATGCCACTGTTTTACAGTTTATTGAAAAATATGTCACTTGTGAAATTCCATCAGAAGCCACGAATAGTGATCTTCGTGCACAAATTTTACAATTTCAAAGACACAAATGTGGAAAATATTGTCGTCGCAAATACAAAAACAAAGGCAAATACTACACCAAATGCCGATTTGGTTTCCCTAGACCAATTACAAATACAGGTCAAGTAAACAACCTCATGTCTTCAGTTAGACATAATGTTAAAGGTAAATCACCTAAAAATACATATTACATAAAAAGAAAAGAATAAGAAAAATATATCAATGATTACAATGCAATCATTGCCCACTTACGGAATGCAAACATAGATGTGCAGTACATTGCAGACAATTCTACTGCAGTTGCGCGATATGTCACAGCATACTTAACTAAAGGAGAAAAGACAGAGCTCCAAGACCTCTGGAATGACCTGTCATCAGATAAAACAGTATCTCAGAAATTATACAGCTTGGGCATAAAAATGCTCACCCATAGAGAATGTGGATTTTATGAAGAAGCTGATCGTTTAACTGGTACTTCATTGTATGCTAAATCTGGAAAATATAGTATGGCTAAGTCTTGGTCCAGCTAAATCTAGAAAAAGAGTTCTAAAATCATATGAAGATATAGAAACAATAGCCAAACATGATCCCAACAGCCAATACATTTTAAAAAACAATTTATTGGACACATACTACCCAAACAGAAGTAATACTTTGGAAAACATGTGTCTATACCAAATAGCCCAAAACTACACATAGAAAAATAATATGAAACCTAATGAAAAAAAGGTAAATATAGAGTGACAGACTGTGAAGGCAGCTTAGTTAAACTCACTAAACCAAATTGAATTAATCATATCAAATTGTCATTGAAGACTCCTCAACATAAAGAAGTATATTACATGTCCCTGCTACAACTCTTCAAACCATGGAGAAAAGAAGAACAATTACTAGATAACTATGACTCATATGAGGATGCTTTCAAAGCAAATGAAAGCACTATAACTGATGTAAACTTTACACAGTACAAAACAATGTTGCACAATGAACAGCAACATGAAGAAGAACTCCAAGCCTAACTAGATAAGGATACTCCTGACAGTAGTCAACCTTCTGTAACAGGAAGCCAAGGACCACTGGGAGAACCACTAATAACAAATGAGGCATAATTAGCTATGATAGAAGTAGAAAACACCATGTGTCAGTATGAAGATAAGGAAGACTTAACTATACTACAATCAAAAGTAAACAATGAGCAAGGTAGCATTTTTCAAGAAGTAAAAAACAAATTGCACATGTTGTAAAACATGAAAATAAAGAATGTTCCTGCCATAAATATAAACCTATACTACTGTACGTCAGTGGTGAAGCTGGTTCTGGCAAAACATTCCTAATCAAAATCATTAGTAAGTTCCTTCACCAATTGACAAACAACAAACTGTCAGCTGTTGTCACTGCCCCCACAGGTTTAGCTGCCTACAACATAGGTGGTGTTACATTACACCGATTACTACTATTACCAGTAGAACACCAGAACAAATTAGACTATTACAAACTTTCAGCAGAAGCTGCAATGGAATTACGCAGAGTATTGAAACAAATGAAAATGCTACTAATAGATGAAGTGAGCATGGTCTCCAACCTGATGTTAGCTTTGATTCACCTCAGATTACAAGAAGTACTCAAAACAGACTATGAAGAGCTCTTTGCAGGAAAACACATTATTGTTTTTGGAGATCTGCTTCAATTAACACCAGTAAAAGGTGAACCTATTTTTAAAACATTAGGGCACAAACTCTGCCGTAAAACTGTTGGCATCCTTGGAAATGTCAACCTTTGGCAACATGTCCAATACAGAGAATTAACAGAAAACACGCGCCAATCTGCAGACCTCACTTATGCCAACATTTTAAAAAGTTTAGAGTTGGTATACTTTCTAAAGAAGCAGAAGCAACATTGAAAACCCGGCACATTAATTCACTTCATGGTGATAATGCATGTGCTACAGATGTTATGGAACAATTAGCCCACAAAAATGTCAATTGTATGGCCTTAATGCCAACTCTTGCAAGCTGTCTCAAATTCAATGAAATAATGTTAAGTAAAGAAATGCAACCAATAATGGAAATTAGCGCCACAGACAAACTAGATGTACATGGTATGACACTACCCATGTGTGACCAAGCCACAACAAGACTAAATAATTTAGAAAAAATCAATCTCAAACACAGCAGGCTTAGAAAAGATGTTAAAATTATCCTTAAATTGCAGAGTAATGCTTAAACGTAACCTTGACGTGGACCAAGGACTAGTTAATGGAGCACTGGGTACAGTTGTTGGCTCTCAAACATACCCACGTGACAACAAAATTCAGTTTGTCAATATACTCTTTGACAAACTTTCAGAAGTAAAACGGATAGGACGCTCAACAGCTAGATTCCTTCTCTTCAAAGATATGTATGTACGCAGAGAACAATTTTCTCTAACTCTTGCATACGCAGTCACGATTCATACATCACAAGGTCTTACCCTAGACAAAGCAATGATAGATATTGGTAACACAGTGTTTAAAGAAGGCATGAGCTACGTAGCACTATCACGCTTACGTACACTTGACAGTCTATTTCTAATCAGCTTTGATGCAACCCGGATATTCCTTACATTATAGAATATAATAGACTTCGCTCACTATACACTCCCCACCTAAACACATATTCTGTTCCACAAAAACTAAACGTTGTAAAAGAAAACTAAATCAAACAGAAATGCAACAGGACGTCACTGCAAATCCTCCAAAGAGAGTAAAAGAAACTAATACTTCATCAAGTACCACAAACAAAAAAGAATCAATTAGCGAAAGTAAACCAGGTACTTCTTTAAAGAAGGAAGACAAACTCCAAAAAAAACAGTTAGATACAGACCTACCTGGACCATTTAAATTCTCAAATATAGTTGGTGTAAGTTGCTATGCAAATGTAGCAATGAATATTCTATTTCAATTACCACCAATTGTTGACAATATTTACTTACACAGTACAGACCCATTGTGTTTGCAAATGTTAGTACTTCACAGAAAGGCAGCAAACAATCCTGACAACACATATAGTGTTTTTGGAATAAGACGACAATTGGACTACTGTGCTGGAATGGTGAAATTCACTATAAACTCACAGGAAGATCCACAAGAATTTCTAATGTACTTACTACAAGTACTGGAAAACAAAAACATACCTATAAATGAAATCTTTCAGATTTCATACATGTGGAAACATACATGCACTCTCTGCAACAATGTGACACAAGAAGAAATCCCCAATGAACGCTTCAAATATATATATCAATACCAAATTGTGAATCCATTCCATTTCAGCAACTTGTACAAAATGCAAACCATGGTAGATTATGCTCTACCTGCAATTCAGATAATCGCTCCACGTTAGTAATACAAACACATAGTAAATATGTAATACTAATGCTTCTACGTTACAATGCAGATGGTACCAAAAACAACTGCAAGCTGACTGGATTCACACATGGTCAAATATCACTTGGTAAGAAAACCTTCACAACAATAGGTATAATCTACCACGCAGGAGCCACAACCAATTCAGGACACTACACTGCATATATAAAAAAGAAATGTGGATGGTTTGAAAGTAATGATAGTACCATTACTCTAATGCAGAGATTACCACCAAATCTTACAAACGCTTATTTGATGTTCTTAAAAACAAAATTTGATAAATAAACTGTATTTAAACCTTTAAATACATTTGTGTTAAAAAAATATAAACTGTTAGAATACTCCAAAAGCTATCTAACTGCTCAAAGATTCTACAACAACTAATCAGATAAATGAATACCACTAAATTAGACCAACAAATCCACAGTTAGAATTCGCCAATTGGTATCTAACTGTCCCAAAATTATAAATGTGTGTTAAAATAATATAAACTGTTAGAATACTCCAAAAGCTATCTAACAGCTCAAAGATTCTACAACAACTAATCAGATAAATGAATACCTCTGAATTAGGCCAAAAAATACACAGTTAGAATACGCCAATTGGTATCTAACTGTCCCAAAATTTAACAATATTCAAATAGATAAATCAAAACCACTAAAATATATTAAAAAAATAGACAGTTAGAATACGCCAATTGGTATCTAACTGCTCCAAAATTTTATAATATCAAAACAAATGAAGAATCTGTTACTGCTCCAAAAAAATACAACAAAGCTAAGTATAAAGCATTAGCCAGAAACAACAAGTGAACACTGAAAACAAACAAACAAATAAACTGTAGCATAACAGAAAAAGGTTTTTTTTTTAATCCAACATGGATTTTTTTTTCTCCCACAGACCCAATGATTTTAGCAACAAATACAGAAACTGAGCAAATTGCACAGTACTCTGATTTGTACTCTACTAAATATGAGGGTCGAAAAAAAATAAAAGTATATTGCTATACAATGTAATAAGTCATTACAAAATACTAATACTAACATGCTATTTTCTTTTATCACAGAAATGAAGAAGAAAAACATGGACTCCCATTACTAGACCAAACAGTAAGTATACAATAATAAGGACAACCATAGCAGCATATCACATCCATAGTATCTAATACCTTTGTTCCTTATACATTTGTTTTTCACCAAAAGTTATAAGCAAATATGAATGTGATATGCTGCGGTGGTTGTTGCCAGCGCATAGAGTCTTGGGTGCATGGCCAAATGGCCATGCACCCAAGACTATATGCCCTGACAACAACCACTGCAGCATATCACATCCATAGAGTCAAACATTTCAACTATGATCTACGGGAAACTTTTAATGTCCGCGAACAATGTGAGTGTTCTTAGAACACTTTGAACTTGCCAGCGAACAATACGGACACCGTTTTCAGGACACCCCCTACGAACATTTCAGAACAACGCGATAGTTCTTAGAACACTTTCAACTTAACAACGAACAATACGGACAGCGTCCCAAGGACACCCCATGCGAACAATCCAGGACACCGGGAGTGTTCTCAAAAACATCTTCAGAACACCCCCATCTTGTTTATTTGCGAACATTTCAGGACACCGCGAGTGTTCTTAGGACACATTCAACTTGACAGAGAACAATACGGACAGCGTCCTCAGGACACCCCCTACGAACATTCCAGGACACCGGGAGTGTTCTTAGAAGCGTCTTCAGAACACCACCATCTTGTTTATTTGCGAACATTTCAGGACACCGCGAGTGTTCTTAGGACACATTCAACTTGACAAAGAACAATACGAACAGCGTCCTCAGGACACTCCCTACGAACACTCCCCGGACACCACGAGTGTTCTTAGAAGCGTCTTCAGAACACCCCCATTTTGTTTATTTGCGAACATTTCAGGACACCGCGAGTGTTCTTAGGACACATTCAACTTGACAGAGAACAATACGGACAGCGTCCTCTGGACACCCCCTACGAACACTCCCCAGACACCGCGAGTGTTCTTAGAAGCGTCTTCAGAACACCCCCATTTTGTTTATTTGCGAACATTTCAGGACACCGCGAGTGTTCTTAGGACACATTCAACTTTACAGAGAACAATACAGACAGCGTCCTCATGACACCCCCTACGAACTCTCCCCGGACACCGCGAGTGTTCTTAGAAGCATCTTCAGAACACCCCCATTTTGTTTATTTGCGAACATTTCAGGACACCGTGGGTGATCTTAGAACACATTCAACTTGACAGAGAACAATACGGACAGCGTCCTCAGGACACCCCCTACGAACACTCCCCGGACACCGCGAGTGTTCTTAGAACAGTTTCACTTTGCTTGCGAACAAAACGGACACATATTGACTCCTTAGAACACCCCCTAGTCAGTTTATTTAGAACATTTCAGAACACCTGTGATGTCCGCAAACAAATCGAACACAAAAAGAACGTCTAACACATAAAAAACACAACTTTCATCCTATCTCATACACTCCCACCCTCCCCAAACACTTCTACACACCAACACACTCTACAAAATACACATTTTGAACAAAGTTTCACCGCGCTGTCCGGGGACGTCCGCGAATCCAAGATGGCGGGCGCTACCAAAAAATGTGACACGCTTCACGCTCCACGCCGTCCAATCAGCAAACATGTTGCATGTCCGCGAACATCACGCAAGACGATTGGCCAATCAGGACACTGTCTGCGGAGCAAACAGGGAAGTGTGTCCGCGAACCGAACACAGATATCACTAATTTTTTTTTACCTACTTTTTGGTCATTTTAAAAAAAACTACTGGACGGATTTTCACCAAATTTGCAAAAGCACGCTTTCGGGACCAAGCCGCTGCTCCTGGTCCAAATTTGGTGGAAATCCGTCCAGCGGTTTGGGCTGTGGGCGCAAGCAAAATTTTTTTCCCATTCAGTCTATGGAGAGTGAGTATAATGTATACAAATATGAGCATATAGAGGGAAGGTAGAGTAATAAAAATAAAACTATGAGAAAGTGCTGATAACCATAATGATTATCTTCATGCACAGAAAGGATTGCTCTCTTTCAAGCCTGTATCTTCCGCTATGTATATGTTTTTTTTACTGAATTTCATAGGTTTTTAGTAGCGCAACTTAACCATAACGTTCCTTTAACAAAGTTTTTTCACTGAATTTCATAGGTTTTTAGTAGCACAACTTAACCATAATATCCCTGACTTCATATACATGTAACATAGAACATACTAACCCCCTCGTAGTGATTTTCATGTCCGCGGACTACCGCCATGTCCGCGGACACATCGAAAATCTGAGAGTGGTGAATGTAAATTTAACTAGTGTGCCCCAATTCCCCTTTGAAGTTGGCTCTGAAAAGAGCCGTTTTTTTTTTTTACAGATGCTTGACAGATACCTGTTATTTTGTATTTTTTTTCTTGTTTTTTTTTCTTACTTTACTCCTAAAATCTTCACATAACCTTCTCCAAAGCAACCCTTACATTCCAAAATAGAAAGGCATTTCCCGTAAAAGATAAAGAAATGCCATCTTCTTTAAAATTAACAGCATTACTGGCATCAATATTCTCATTGTTACAGAAGAACATACCAGCTCTATGTATGAAGGCACACATGTCTCGGTTGATGACACACCTAGCAATATTTTGCTGAGGACAATAAACTGAACTATTGTCCCATATTGCCCTAGGTAGTAATCCAGAAAAAAATACTTTTGCATTTGGAAGGATCTTCATTACTGCTTGAACCAAGCGTTCCAAAACAGCCAACAAAGTAGGGGCACTGACGTTGCCTAAATGGAAAGCACCATAGTGCAAAACTACCACATGCGCACTGTTCATCGTGGCCATATCCTCACAAACTTGTACAATTCCCTGTACATTGCAATCAGACACACTGCTCCACACCACCTCCACTCCTTTCACATCAAAGTTCTTTGCAACATGCCTGCATTCAGCGTACTGCTGTAAACCATGCACAAACATATCTCCGAGCACCAACACCCTGACTTTCTCCACTTCTGCCATCTTCACCACACACAGTCTCTTTTAACACAAATCCACAACCTCGACATCTGATTGGCTGATCCGTACAGTCTTCTTTCCATGTTGGTTTTCCTGGAAAAACCCAGATGTAGCACGCCCTGTACACGAACAGCCGCGGTGTCTGCGGCCGTCGTCCACTTTACTCTCTGTGCCATTCCCTCATTGCATACAGCTAAGCAATCACACAATACGAATAACGTCCTCAGAACAACCCCATTATGTGAATTTTCGAACATTTCAGGGCAATTATTATTTCATTATTCAACATATTAACATTACAAATATTATACTTTCATCTTGTACTCTGTTAGTAGCTCAGTATACTAGATAGAATCCCATAATAAAATGCTATTTATATCAATGCATCGTTCAAAGCACTAATAACGGTATGATATTTATTGCAATATCCTTGAGACTTTTTTCGCAATATTATAATAAAAATCCCTAGTACACAAATTCCATGAAAAGTACATACACACGTGATGTCATCAGTGATTTCATCAATGACATTTGCGATGTCATCTTTGATGTCCTGGGTGTTAGTCTTAGCAGTGCACAGTGGTGGCGCCAGTTATTTTTCATAGCTTACCATAACTTGCGATTTTCTGGGGTCGTTCGGCTGTACTTAGAACCATAACGTCCTTTAAACAAACTTTTTTTAATATCACGCAAACAATATACAAACATGGCGTGCAAAAACCAACTTCTACAGATGGCTTTACACAGAATGTTGCAAAGTAAGAATTTATGCTCGTTCACAGTGAAGGTCAGCTGCTTCCACAACTTCTACAGATGGCTTTACACAGAATGTTGCAAAGTAAGAATTTATGCTCGCTCACAGTGAAGGTCAGCTGCTTCCATTTTTTTCTCGGGCCCCGGAGAGGCACACGAAGCGGACTATAAGGTTGTATTGTGTTTTGACCTTGACAGACAGAGATTGTGATGAAAGACTTCTCTTGAAGGAGTGTTGCTAAAACATAAGAGAAGATAAAGATGAAATTTCTGAAACAAAACCACTTTTATATATTATATCACTATGCGAAAGATCGTTGGCACACGCGGAGTCATATTTTGGGACTGCACCACTCGTAGACAATGGAAATTGCAATTGTACTGTAAGTAACCCTTTAGATTATTTTATACCAAATATAATTACAATAGCGTAGCATTAAAGACCGCTCAAGTTGAACTTGTTCGTTGAAAGTGGCATAATGTTTTCTACCGCGCACTATCACTGCCGAATTGATCCCCTGTCGTTTAGAGGGCTCTGAAAAAGGCAGACGACACAGCGTGGGTTAATAGAAATAATTTAACCGGTCTATAGGCGGTCAAGCGCTCTACTCGCTGTGCCACTTCACTGTAGCCTGTCAAGTGGCACAGCGAGTACAGCGCTCGCTTTGACATCCGTGCACAGCTTGCAAACGCAAGTTTGAATCCCGGCAAGGCCAAACTCAGCCTTTCATCATTCCGTGGTCGATAAATGAGCACCACACAACGTGGTTAATAATAAGCACCGCTTAGATACCTCACGGTTCTTAGCGCTATATGAATGGGAACATATTATTATTTTATTATTAACATACTCTGTTGCACTATCTTCGATAGCAAATAGTTTCACGCCCTAATAAATAAAATGATGATTTTTAATGAAGATCGGCTGGTGCGACTAATTTATGTTTTTTAAAACAGGTATGTGGCTCCATTTTGCCTATGTCACGATTTACAGACTCCAGCGGATGGGGTCTTCTACTGCCAGGTGCAGGTCCAAATATGCAACTTCATGACCCTCACCATTTTATGGGACAATCACCAAGGACCAATATGCCCTTACGCAGTACTAGCGGCTACAAACAACATACCAACCAGTAGAGTGGTCTAATGGCTCGTTGTTGGAGCAACCTTCCGATTATCAGAGCGACCATTTACTGCTTTTATCATAAACCAACAGCCTATCTACCGCAAAGGAACAACGCGTGGCTCCAAATAAACTTTTGCTGATCGACAGCAGAGACAATAGCAAATCGCTAAATATTCACTAAACATTTCATGTGAAATAAATGTACTTTACCAAATGTACAATCCTGCTGTTTACTTTTAAACCACAGTTTCATATTCCGAATTGTGGCGCACTGAGTTGTAAGCTGATCTAACACCCTCTGTACCGCAAAGGAACATTGCGTGCCTCAACATGAACTTTTGCGGATCGACAACAAAGACAAATGCAAATTGCTGAATATTCTCTAAACATTTGATGTCAAATAAATGTACTTTACAACATTTACATTCTTGCTGTTTGCTTTTAAATCACCATTTCATATTCCGAATTGTGGCACGCTGTGTTGTGACATAATATGTGTTGTCTTCCGGGTTCTGTGTAAAGTCACTTAGGACTGCAAAGAACTGGGCGTGTTTGATTAGGCACCCTGTAACGTCACGGAGAGAGGCGTGGAATATGAATGCTTTGATAATATCAGGCTTAGGGGCGGGAGATATGATTTAGTATCGCAAAAGCAAGTCAGCCAGGTCAATAGCGCCAGTCATAGGATTATCACATAATGTCGGCGCACACCAGCCGGATTTATCGTTTCTTTAGTGGACAAAAAGTCGGTTGACGACCCTAGGAAATTGTACTATTAGCGGACAAAAGCAGTGGTCTTAAAACACTTTCACGCTGACAACGAACAATACAAACAACGTTCTCAGAACACCCCCATTTTGTGTAATTGCAACCATTTCGGGACACTGCGAGTGTTCTTAGAACACATTCAACTAGACAGATTACAATACGGACAGCGTCCTGAGGACACCCCCAGTTTGTGTATTTACGAACAATTAAGTACACCGCGAGTGTTCATAGCTCATTTTTACCTTCCTTGCGAACAAAAATGACACATACTCCGTCCTCTACACACCCCACCATTTAGTTTATTTACAAAATGTCAGAACAGCCGTGTTCTCCGCGGACAAATCGAATGCAACAAAAACGTCTAGCACATAAAAAAACAAAACATTGAACCTATCTCATACTCCCCCACCCTCCCCAAACACTCTTACACACCAACACACGGCACTAAATACACTTTTTTATCCACGTTTCACTGCGCTGTACGCGGTCGACTGCGAATACAAGATGGCGGGCGCCACAGAAAATCTGACGCGCTCCACGCCCCTCGCCGTCCAATCAGCGAACACATCGCATGTCCGCGGACATGACGCAAGGCCATGGGCCAATCGGGGTGCTGTCCGCGGAGCCAACAGCGAAGTCCGTCCGCAAAGCGAACACAGATATCACTAATTGTTTTGCCTTACATTTTGGTCATTTTTAAAAAAACTACTGGACATATGTACACGAAATTTACAAAAGCACGCTTTTGGGACCAGGCCGCCGCTCCTGCTGGTGTAAATCCGTCCAGCGGTTCGGGCTGTAGCCGTGCACAAAGTTTTTTCCCATTCAGTCTATGGGAAAAAAAAAGTTTTCGGACCCCCCCTATAAATTTCCCCCCCTGGACGAATCCTCACCAAACTTTGAAAAAAAATTCAGAGTGACCCAAATACCGCCCATAAGCCTTACATTATCAAAGCATTCATATTCCCCATCTCTCTCCATGACGGTACAGGGTGCGTAGCCAAATGCGCCCAGTCGTCTCCAGTCCTACGTGACTTTACACAGAACCCGGAAAATAACACAGATCATCTCACAAAACAGCGCGCCACAATTCGGAATATGAAACTGTGATTTAAAAGCAAACAGCAAGATTCTACATTTCGTAAAGTACTTTTATTTGACATCAAATGTTTAGAGAATATTCAGCGATTTGCATTTGTCTTTGCTGTCGATCCGCAAAAGTTCATCTTGAGTCACAAGCTGTTTCTTTGCGGTACACAGGGTGTTGCTTTATGATAAAAGAAGCACTATGGTCGCACTGATAATCGGAAGGCTGTTCCAACAACGAGGCATTAGACCACCATAATGGTTAGTATGTTACTTCTAGCCGCTAGTACCGTTTAAGGGCATATTGGTCCTTGGCGATTGTCTTATAAAATGGTGAGGGTCATGAAGTTGTTTAGAAGTAGCTGCACCTGGTAGTTAAAAAATCTGTCAGCCGGGGTCTGAAAATCTTGGCATTGACAGTACGGAAGGACGTACCTGTTTTAAAAAACATAAATTAGTCTCACCAGCCGATCTTCATTAAAAATATTCATTTTATTTATTAGGGTGTGAAACTATTTGCTAGCGAGGATAGTGCAACGGAGTATGTTAACTTATTCCCATTAACCCACCCTCTGTCCTCTGCCTTTTTCAGAGCCCTCTAAGTGACAGGGGACCAATTCGGTGGTGATAGTGCGCGGTAGAAAACACTATGCCACATTGAACAAACAAGTATAACTTAACCGGGCTTTAACGCCACGCTATTGTTATTATATTTCGGTATAAAATAATCTAAAGGGTTACTTACATTATATTGCCATTTTCCATTGTCTAAGCGTAGTGCAGTCCCAAAATACGACTCCGTCTGTGCCAACGATCTTTCTCATAATGATATAATATATAAAAGTGGTTTTGTTTCAGAAATGTCATCCTTATCGTGTCTTACTTTTTTGCAACACTCCTTCAAAAGAAGTCTTTTAGCACAATCCCTGTCTGTCAAGGTAAAAAAACAATAGAACCGTATAGTGCGAGTCGTGGGCCTCTCCGGCACGCAAGCAAAAAATGGAAGCAGCTGACCTTCACTGTAAACGACCATCAATTCTTACTTTGCAACATTCTGTGTACAGCCATCTCTGAGAAATTGCTTTTTACACTCCATCTTTGTATATTGTTTGCGTGCTAATAAAAAAACTTTGTTAAAGGGACGTTATGGTCCCAAGTAAAACCGAAAAACCCTTGAAATTCGCCAGTTATGGTAAGCTAAGCAACCATAACTCGCGCCACCACCGTGCACTGCTAAAACTAACACCCAGGACATCAAAGATGACATCACAAATGTCATTGATGACATCACTGATGACATCACATGTGTATGTACTTTTCATGAAATATGTGTACAAGGGATTCTTATTATAATATTGTGAAAAAAGTATCAAGGATCATTGCAATAAATATCTTACCCTAATTAGTGCTTTGAACGATGCATTGATATAAATAGCATTCTATTATGGGGTTCTATCTAGTATACTAAGCTACTAATGCAGAAACATAGCATTGTGTGCAGCTTACAAGATGAAGGTATAATATTCGTAATGTTAATATGTTGAATAATGAACTGATAATTGTTTTATTAATAGATTTGTGTGTACTGTGAAATATGTAATAAGTAGCTAATAAAACCCATGTATTACATAATTGCATTACCATAGAGAAAACACAAAGAGACAAGAACACATACCAATATACATATACATAGGGTAAATAGCAGCTTTGAAACAGAGAAATCATCATGTATTTGCTTGAAAATAATGCTGCCTTTAAAGCTTGTGTCTTCCCCTATGTATATGTTTCATATGATGTGACTGGACTCTAAGGGAATTACTATAAGAACCTATTTGTAGGATACGTCTACAAATAAAATACAGTTTTTAGTTTCTGACTTACTGAAGAAAACCATGTGGCCTAGATATGTCAGCAAAAGAAAAAAGAGTGAGCCAGAAGAACACTCGCAGTGTCCTGAAATGTTCATACATAAAGAAAATGGGGGTGTTCTGAGGACGTTGTCCGTATTGTTCGCTGGCAAGTTGCATGTGTTATAAGAACACTTGCGGTGTCCTGAAATGTTCGAAAATAAACAAAATGGGGGTGTTCTGAGGACGTTCTCCGTATTGTGTGACTGATTAGCTGTATGCAATGATGAAACAGAGAGTGAAGTGGAAATGGTAGAAGGGCTGTCCAAGAGTTACGCGGTACACGGACACCGCGGCTGTCTGTGGACAGGGCGTGCTACATCCAGGGTTTTCCAGCAAATCCAGCATGGAACGAAGACTGTAGGGATCAGCCAATCAGATGTTGAGGTTGTGGATTTGTGTTGAAAGAGACTGTGTGTAGTGAAGATGGCAGAGTGGAGATGTCAGGGTGTTGGTGCTCGGAGATATGTTTGTGCATGTTTTACAACAGTATGCTCAATGCAGGCATATTCCAAAGAACTTTGATGTTAAAGGAGTGGAGGTTGTGTGGAGCACTGTGCCTGATTGCAATGTACAGGGAATTGTACAAGTTTGTGAAGATATGGGCAGGATCAACAGTCCCCATGTGGTAGTTTTGCACTATGGTGCTTTCCATTTGGGCTATGTCGGTGCCCCTACTTTGTTGGCAGATTTGGAACACTTGGTTGAAGCAGTAATGAACATCTTTCCAAATGCCAAAGTAATTTTTTCTGGATTACTACCTAGGGCAATATGGGACAATAGTTCAGTTTTTTGTCCTCAGCAAAACAATGCTAGGTGTGTAATGAACCGAGGCATGTGTGCTTTCATGCTTAGAGCTGGTATGTTCTTCTGTAATAATGAGAATATTGATTCCAGTAATGCTGTTTATTTTAAAGAAGATGGCATTTCTTTATCTTTTATGGGAAAAGCCATGCTGTTCCGTAATGTAAGGGTTGCTTTGGAGAAGGTTATGTGAAGATTTTAGGAGTAAAGTAAGAAAAAAAAGAAAAAATACAAAATAACAGGTGTCTGTCAAGCATCTGCAAAAACAACAAAAAACTTCTCTTTTCAGAGCCAACCTCAAAGGGGAAATAGGGAACACTATTTAAATTTACATTCACCACGCTCAGATTTTCGATATGTCCGCGGACATGGCACTAGTCCGCGGACACCACGTATTACATACAGGGATTTTGGGGTGGAGAGGCATGCGCATGAGAAAGAGTAGGGCAAGGGATTGGCCAATAAAGTTTACTAGGTGTGTTGTGTAAGGCGAGAGTTTGTCAGAAAGTATTTTTCCTGAGAGAAGAATAGATAGCTATGGCTGTGTGTTTTAGAAAACAGATTATCTGGATTTTGGGAGACTCATGGATACATTGGTTGGAGGTGCATACAGAACGCTGTGGAGTAGCTGCAGATCTTGAATTCCTTCATGTGGGAATGCACTGGCATGGAGTGTGTGGAATGAAGTGGCTTGACTGGGTACCTCTCTTTGCTAGTTTGGAGACATAGCATCATCCAGACATAATTATAATTCATTGTGGAGGGAACAGTTTAGGACATGTGTCTTAAATTTCTTTGCAATTTGCAATGAAAGAATGACTTGGGAAGGTCATGGACATGTTTCCAAATTCTCAGGTAATTCTTTCTCATATTGTGCAGAGACAAATGTGGCTGCTTTCTTAATTCATTTGGTCCACAAATGGAGAAAGTGAGGCACTATGTCAATAAGACTGTTTGTGCCTTTTTAAGAGATGTTGGCATGTCCTCTTTTCACAATGAAAATATTATGTTTCGTAGCACATACATTTTTCGCAGAGATGGAGTCCATCTTACTTATGCTGGCAATCCGATTTTTCTGAGAAATGTACAAAATGCATTGCAACCTTTTTTGGAATTACAGTCATCCATTTTGCAGTAGGTGTTGACCATTTGAAGTTTTTCACACACAAACACTGCGCTGTCTGCGGACAGATTGAAAACCCCAAAAAGGCTCAAAAAGTTCCAGAAAATATGTAGAAAGCCAGAGTCATTGTCTGGGACATGTGCAATAGTGAATTGTTACTGTAAAATTCTTTGGATTGTCTAAAAAAGTACTTTTGAAATGTTCGGGGACCCGGACAGTGTCTGCAAATCAGGACACACGCTCAGCGTGGGTGCGGTCTCATGATGATGTCACGAATACGTCCGCGAATGGGACGGGTGTCCGCAGGACACCAAATGTGTACGAACGGTCCTGCGCATGCACGCGGGTGTTCTAAGGACAGTGTTCAGGTCCTCAAACTAATTAAAAGTGTGATACACGTGAGACGGACAGTTATAGACAGGCACAATGTTCATAGGAATTATGGGTGTTGTGCGCACGTGCATAGATGTTCTACAGACAGTACGGACAGGAATTGTGTCCTTAGGACACCTACATTTGGGTTAATTGCGGACATTCCGGAACACAGAGTGTGTTCTAAGAACAGTTCCATGTTGCTTGCGGGCAGTACAGACAGGTATAGTGTCCTTAGGACACCTCCATTTTGGCTAATTGCGAATATTCCGGACACCGAATGTGTTCTAAGAACAGTTCCATCTTGCTTGCGGACAGTACGGACAGGTATAGTGTTCTTAGGAAACCTCAATTTAGGTTAATTGCGGACATTCTGGACACCGAATGTGTTCTAAGAACAGTTTCATCTTGCTTGTGGACAGTGCGGACAGGTATAGTGTCCTTAGAACACCTCCATTTTGGTTAATTGTGGACATTCCGGACACCAAATGTGTTCTAAGAACAGTTCCATCTCGCTTGCTAACAGTAATGACATGTATAGTGTCCTTAGAACACCTCCATTTTGGTTAACTGCGGACATTCCGGACACCTGGTTGGGTTCTAAGAACAGTTTCATCTTGCCTGCGGACAGTACGGACAGGCATAGTGTCCTCAGGACACCCACATTTTGGTTAAGTACAGAGATTCTGGACACCCGCGCTGTCCACGGACACCCTAACTGCCTTTTTAAAAAGAATAAGACACAAAGGAATGAAGTAACAACACATATACTATGTTATTATTATATACAAATATAATATATATGAAAGAGAGGGGGAAGCAGAAACTGACACAAATACAAGGGAATTAGGGGTTTGGATAGGATCGATGCAAGGGGTTGAAGGGATGGAAGTCTCATCATAAGGTTCTTCTTGGTGGTGAGGGTTTAGGGATAGTTGACTGGCACATGGAGAGGGGGAACAGGTGCATGTGGGACAATGATATTTATTTTTTTCTTTTATGTGGTCCTCTACAAAATGTTTCAAAAGATTGAAATTTTCCATAAGCATATCCATTTTTTGTTCCATGTGCTGTAGAATATTTTCTAATGTCTCTTTTGCTGTATTATTTTCAATGTGTGTAAGGTCTGTTAAAAAAATATATATATGTTAAGTGCACATAAAGTAATGATTATTAATTTGCTTAGATAGAGAAGTGTCTACCATTAGTATCACTGTCTTGAGACATTTCATCACATGGGAAATGTTCTTCAAGCCATTCCAAGGTACTGGACATTTTTGTGTAAAAGAAAATATATTACTTTTAGTGTACCAAATGCAAACAATTTAGAAATATATAAGAAAAATGAAGTTTACTTACTAGTTTCTGGTAAATTGTGTTCTTACTGTTGTGTAGGTCTGCTGTTGCTCCTAGCTGTGCAATTTCTGTGAAATAATTATGTTGGAAGCATATCTTTTTTGTTTTGGTATATTCCAATTTAGTACATATGGTATTTAAATGGATGGCTGATGTGTTACATATTTAGGTTACACTTCTTAATTATTGTTACATTTAATGTGTTTATGTGTTGCTTTTTGAACTTGTTCAGTGTTTATATGGCATGATAGAACAATCTAAGATACCCCTGAGTTTTTTGGGTAGTGTTGATGTTGTCCACGTCCTTCCATGGACATTCGCACAGTCCGCAGACATCAAAATCAGTAGCAGGGGGTTCAACATGTTCTACGTTATATGTATATAAAGAAAGGGAATCCTAGTAAACATCTATCAAATTCACACTATGTATATGTATATTCAGTAAAAAAAAACTTCGATAAAGGGACATTATGGTTAAGTTGTGTTACTAAAAACCTATTTAATTCAGTTAAAAAACGTTGTTAAAGGGACGTTATGGTTAAGTTGCGCTACTAAAAACCTATGAAATTCAGTAAAACAACTTTGTTAAAGAGACGTTATGGTTCCAAGTAAAACTGAAAAATCCCTGCAATTCAACAGTTATGGTAAGCTAAGCAACCATAACTTGCGCCACCATCGTGCATTTCTAAGACTAACACCCAGGACATCAAAGATGACATCACAAATGTCATTGATGACATCACATGTCTGACTCGCTGTTTTTACCTTTAGTGATATATCTTAGACAGTAACAGTTAGGAACAAAGAAATCAAAAAGTACTATATTTATAGACTTATACTTCAAATATGCTCTTACAATAATTCACTTAGGGTCCTCTCACAGCATATGAAACATATACATAGGAAAAATACACACTTAAATGATAACAATGCTTTCTGTGTATGAAGACAATCAGTAACGTTATCAACACTTTCTTATTGTTGTACTGTTTTTTTATTACTGTACTTTCTCTGGATGTGCTCATATTTGTATTTGCATTACTTTCTTTAGGGTGCAGTCACATCATGTGATATTTGTACATAGGGAAGTAATAGGTTTGAAGCAGAGCAAGCCTTTCTGTGCATAAAGATAATCAGTTAAGTTGTGAACACTTTCTGCTTCTACTGCTGCTTTTTTGCGTACTTCACTTTCTCTATATATACTCATAATTGTATGTGGTGTTGTGTCTTTGTGTTTTGTATGTAATAATGAAATTATGTAGTAAGTGGTTTTATTAGCTACTTATTACATGTTGCACAGTACACAAAACTCTAATAAGAAAGCATTTATCATTTCACTATTTAACATGGGAAGATTATGAATATTGCACCTCCATCATGTATGCTGCACACAATGCTTATATTTATACATGAGTAGCTTAGTATACTGTAAAGAACTTCATGATAGAATGCTATTTATATCAATGCATTGCCTAATGCACTACATAGCTCAAGACATCTATTCCAATGATCCTTGACACTTTTTTGTCAATATTATAATAAGCATCCCTTGTACAGCGTTTTCCTGAAAAGTAAATGCACATGTGATGTCATCAATGATGTCATCAATGACATGTGTGATGTCATCAATGACATGTGTGATGTCATCTTTGATGTCCTGGTTGTTAGTCTTAGCAATGCACTGTGGTGGAGCCAGTTATGGTTGCTTAGTTTACCATAACTTGTGAATTTCAGGTTTTTTTTTGTTTTACTTGGAACCATAACGCCCCGTTAACAAAGTTAGGTTTTTAGTAACGCAACTTAACCATAACTTCCCTTTAACAAAGTTTTCCTTACTGAATATAGATATAAGTAGTGTACTACTGGTGTGACAAGTTCAGAACATATTTTTACTTGACATGAATTTAGTAGTGGATGTCATGAAACATTTTAATCACAAAATGTTGCTGAGGTCATTGCTCTAATTGATGAGGAAAATACATTACTTGCAGTCATTAAAGATTTTTTTGTGGAACCCATTGGTGGAGATGAATTTACAGTGACAAATGTTCACTTTCTTACAGTCATTTATTTAGAGAAAACATCTACAAAATTAATTCATTTGAATATGATATATATTGTCCTTGTAAAGAAACAGGATATTGAATATCAATGCTTTTGTCCTCTTTATATATTGTGTCATTTGTGCATAGAAGGGCAGTCAATCATTTAGCTGTCAAAAAGATAACAATATGTGGAGATGATTTTAGAGCTATTTCTGAAACTTGATACAATGCTACTTACACATTCATTTGCAATACACATCATATAGTCTAGGGTTTCTAGTTACAAAATAATGATTCAATCATCAAAATGAAAAGCATTGCCCGATTTGCAAATTTTTTCGCACAGTATCAATCCTGAACTTTATCTAGGCATTTGAGGAACTAGCAATATAGGTTAGTTATATCAACATAATTGTGTACCAATGGTTAAAATGGTTAATGGCAAAGTGGACAGATGATCGGATGTCACTTAATCAGATATTTGTAGAACTAATTCAATTTGAAAACGGTCATTCTACTGCAATAACCACAATAAATCTCTATATTTTAAATATTATTATGGTAGCTCTGTGTCCTAACATGTTGAGAACATGTTCAGTTCATTGGTGTCGGTAGTTAAGACTCTTTGGATTAATAGTTCAAATATTTCCCTGAAACGGTATGGTGCAATTGTTTGCAATTATAGAACAACCTATTGAATTAGTATGTATTTTACTTGATGATACTAACATGCTTAGGCATAGTTCCATGCCTATTGATTGGTAGGCTTACTGACTACATTTTAAAATCTAATATAAATCAATAATTTCAAGTGTACACTAGTTGGAATTTTAGAAATAGGTACTAGTTTTGGCCTAGATAAGGTTATCTGACAAAAGAAATCCAGAAATATGTTTGCAGCCTGCTCTAAGTAATAGGCTCACTGTAATGCAAATATATAAGGAATTTTATGTAGATAAATTCAACGTGACTGGTATAACGTAATTTTGTCAGATCTTTCGGATGGGAGTTGGAAATGGTGCCTTAAAGGCCTGCCATTCTAAAACCAGCTGTTTACATACCTCCAGCTACAAACATTTTGAATAAAAAAAGAATATTTGGTAAAATATGATCTGTGCCTTTAATATATAATGTATGCAAACACATGGAGCTGTGGGTCATTACAAGGTTGTATAAAAAGTTGGAAACATGTGCTCCACCCAAAAAATGTATAATGACGTTGCCTTATTGGAGTTTGACTATGTTTCAGGGTTGCAATAAAACAATGGGATTGATTAAATGTGAGGATTCAGAATATACATCTAGCACACATTTCTCACATAATGTTTTTGCTTTACTTAGCACAGACAATATTAGTTCCGATCTGCCTAATTTGAAGGTATCCCATGGCCACTTGGGTGCCTACGTTTTAAAAATGTATGGCATTATACATATCATATAGTCTTTTGGTCCAGGAGACCCCACAAATGATAGACTAATACTACACGTTCCAAAGTACTAGAAATGTTTGGATTACAGAACAATTCTGGTGATATAATTGCCAGCATTTTTGTGATGTATGTATGTTTTCCTTGCATGTACCTGGAAGGCTGCATAATTGGGACGTATAGGAACTAAATTGAATGTATTTGATTTAAAAAATATTCACAATTACAATCTGAACAATTTTGACCTAAAATGGGGAACATTTCAAAGGTGTTTGGGCAGACAAACAGACACCTTTTGAGTAAAATATGATTGAATAAACACAATGCAGTTTCTTTACATGCAGTATTGCTCTTAATAAATAAAATGTCCTTGCTGATTGTATTGCCTATATAGATTATATGTGTGGTTAAGGACTGAATATATTTAAGGTTATCATGTTTTTGTTCTCTTGCCCTTAATATATTATTTTTCATTCAGTCCATTCTGAAGACTCCATTTGCTAACAATGGGCCTCATTACGACATTGGAGGTAGCCATGCCGCTATTTGTGGCATGGCTACCCCCATTCCGGGTACCGGGTCCGGGTTCCCTGAAAGGGGAAATACCGGGCCATTCTGACCTTGGAGGGCCCGGTATTTCCCCATTCAGGGAACTTGGACCCGGTTCGTCCCCATTCCCATTCGAGCCCCCATAGGGCTCAATGGGAATAGGGAGGATGCAAACAATGGGCCTGTTAATAACGGGCCCGGTGTTTGCATCCTGGTCTGCTCACAGGACCCGTTTTACCAGGCGTCCTTACCGTGTCCCGCGAGCAAACCTCGTAATGAGGCGGTAGGGGGTTAACAGGGCCGGCAACTCTACCGGCCCCATTAACTCCCTACCCCAGGGTTGTAATGAGGCCCAACATATACATTTTCTAAATAAATAAATAAACATGACAGAGTAAAAGCATCTTGCCTCATACACCTATCCTTGTGTGTGGAACTCATGTTGTTTACCCCTTGTGTAATAATCTTACATTGCCTATTAAACGCTGGGTAAGCATAATCTATGTGACCATTCACCTATGCCAGATGCAGATGCAGTAGGGTAAAGTGTTGCTGCAATCATATGTTTTGCTTCTGGCTCAAAAATCATACTATACACTTGGGCCTCAAATAGAATTGATGAGCTAATTGACAGACTGAGTTATTTCATTTGGGAAACTTTACATGTCCATTTATATTGCAGAAAGAGGCACAATGTTAGTGCCAGAAGATAATGTTGTTAATTGTTGAGATAACTCTGTCAATCATGTAGTATTTCCATCTTGAATTACTGGAAATGTAATTATTGGAAAGTGAAAAAATACACATATGTACGCTATTTAAGTAATCGTAAATATGAGAAATATTATCGAATGTAGTCATTTATCTAAAACATCTAGATGGTTGTCCAAAACAAGATTATGGATAGACAAGGAATAAAATCCTTTTCAAGAGGGCATAGAAGAGATATAGGAAGGGTATTAGAGATGAGGTTTGATATTGATTTGATTTGGTCATTTTATAGTGCACATAGCCTGTGCCAAACACAACCAGAAGATTGTTATTCTCAGAATGCAAGGATCTAGGCATATGATAACACTAAATCTTGGCACAATGATAGCAATGAGCAAAACGATGTCCACACTTAAATATTAGGTATAGAATATTGAATGAACGTGTTGGCAAACTGGGACACATGTTCATCCAAACAAATATATTGCTATCAGCAATCTGAGTTAAAACCGTTGTGCTAATAGCAGTAAGACCTAGGACAGTTGGCTGGATAATCTGGTAATGTCACCAGGGCCCAGCATTAAGATCTTCGCTTGGCTCTGGCCTATAATTTGTGGCCCATACTATTTTTGCAAGATCCAGCCTGCAATCATGAATATTGCTTAGGTATATAATGATAAATGCTGTGTGCCTTCACAGCAAGAATACAGATTGCCCACCCCTCAAACTGACATCAGTAGTCAAAACGATATGCTCCACCAATGTTCATGATGTTCATGACTAGCGTGGCCAAACGTGCCCTGCCATCACCCATGCCACAAAGGTTCTGAACACAGAAACAGGAAGATAAACACACACATCCTTTCACAGCGTGTAACTTTTCATTGTTGTCCCAAACAGGAGATCAAAAAATGTATTTTAAAGGCAACATCAGTAGTCTGCATTGTAACAAGTGCTTTTATTTTGCAATGAACGCTCACAAGAGAAGATTAAGTCCACGAAATGAACGATAACTTTTTGCAATACAAGTTGTAGCTAGTGAACATTGCATGCTCTGAAAGTTTTGAATATGTTCCTCATGATATGGTTGCATTCAGCGATTGATCAATCCCTGCACTTCAATTTGTGTGCATCCTTATGTTACACCAACAAAACTTTCTAAGGACGCACATGGTGTTCTGTTAGTGAGAAGAAATTCATTCTTTTCACTTTCAATTGCAACACTTCCGCATCAGCACATTTTCATATCATAAATGCTGACAGGTTGCTCCTGATTGCTGGCACCGCTAAAGGGCGATTGGTCCCTGTCGGTCATCCGACATAATGGTTATCAAATAAGCACCGTTGATGATTATCTGCCATTGTTCATTGAAGAATATATCTGATGGTAACTGGAAACTATGGCATGTGCAGAACAGTAGAATATAGCCGTGTAGATAACAGAATAAAAGATTAGATATTTAGTAGCCGTTCTGTAATCGAATATAACAAGTTACCTTATAATTCAGAACTGGATGAAACCTAATCATAAACGCAACCCACGCAGAATGCACACAGACATGTCAACACAGAGGAGTAGGTCAGGCCATGGCGTGCATGAAAGGTTAGGGCTGTGAAGTAGACATACCTCCCAATGGGAGGTAGAAACAGATGCTCCCACTTCACATAGTGGGCCCTACCAGAAAATAAGGACAGAGACAGTAACGTTTTTGGTTGAACCACAGACAGATGGCATTATAATGGAAGTGGTAAGAGTAGTGATCAGAAAGAGAACTAAGTGCCCATGGAAAAGGTTCTGCCCCTGCCCTCCCACTCCCATCACCCACTTTACGGTGCCCACAGGTGAAACAGTGACAGCACACAAGGATTCTCACTGGACAAAGCGGTGTAGATATCATAAGCATGTAAATAAAGTTGCAAACATGTGCTCCACCCTGCATACAGGTTGTGTGTGCAGGTCTTTGAGGAATCATAATCACAATATGGTCCAGCTGACCACCCATAACTCTGCACATAATACATCAGTGGGCAAGGCCAGTAAGCAATACGTCCAAAAAAGTCATAGCTCAACTGACACCTCTTTAAACTTTAAACAGATAACAATTACTTGACAGCTAAACAAACCGCAAGTTCACACTCAGGTTTTTATAGTGCACAGTAAAAATATCATTCAACATAACATAACAACTTGCTGTGTCCATTCTGTTGGTCAAATCGCACATTTGCACGTCACAGAATTAGTCATCATGCACACAACACACATGCCATTTTTAATTGCCCATATTATGTACAGATTAGCTTACATAATTTCAGGAAGTTCCATTCTCTTGATGTCACAGTGAGTAACCGCTCTGAGCAACAGATCCCAGAAATGGAAACTTAAGTTTCATATGTCCACTTTCAATGTAGTAAATGTTATCAATTATTTTTGGGTATTCATCACATTGTATCCTTGGAACTGTTGCTGACTTTTGCTTAAGGCCAAATAACAATACCAGCCTGTTTTCAGTGATCTAAGCCATAGACAGGTAGGTTTCAATTTTGTGAAAGAAGGCAACAAAAAAAGACACTTGACAAGAGGCTGCTTCGGGCAAGTGGTTGCGAAAACTAAGTACAGATACAAACAGCAGTGTAAAATATGTGCAGCAACAGGAATGTGAGAACACATCAGAACATTATTTATTACTGTTACCTCCGGCTTTATATCATCTATGTAAGAAAAGTAAATTGGTACCCCCCTCTCCCTCATCCATCACTGTTCCATGGCACAAAGCATACACCTACTCCTAGTCTCCTATGTACCTACCACACGTCATAACTATGTCCCTGTTCCACTCTTGAATCATTTGTTTGCTGCTTACATATCTGGCATATATTGTATACCTCTTACTATAATTCATGCATATCAGTTCATGCTCGCTTGCGCACCTGAATCAGCCCTGTTTACCATCAGGCGAGAGAGGGTGACATTGCATGCTCATACTAAATATGTCTCCCGTGTGTGGGGTGAGTGCAGACATCGAGTGTCAGGTGCTGGTGGGCACTGTAGGGAAACAGAAACAGCCCCTAAGTGCAGTGGATGCCTAAGTGGCAGTGCAGATGTGTAGCCAGTGGGGGAGGGTTACAGTGCAGTTTCAGTCAGGAGTTCAGCAGGGGCGAGGAGGACAGAAAGCAGAAGCAAAAAGAAAGGTCTTGAGGTGCTTCCGGAACTGGAGATGGTTCTCCTCAAGTTTCAGGGGGGCAGGGAGGCTGTTTCAGAGGGAGGCCCCAGCCAAAGGCAGAGATCTACCACAAAATGTTTGCTTGGAGAAGCGACTGACCCTGAGGGAGTTGAAGTTGGAGGAGTCAAGAGCTCGAGTAGGAAGGTATTTACAAAGAGAGAGTTGGGGGTATATTGGACCCAGGCCCTAGAACGCCTTGTGAACAATGCAGAGGGCCTTGAACTTAATCCTTGCAGCCACTCAGAGCAAATGCAGAGATTTCAGTGCTGGAGAGATATGATCCCTGGACTTGAAGCCAAGGACAAGTTTCGCAGTCATGTTCTGGATGAGTTGCAGAGGGCGAAGATTAGAAACAGGCAGATTTAGAGAACAAGAGCTCTAGAGACAGTGAGATTCTGGGGGAAGGAGAGGAAATGAAGAATACCTCTGAGAAGGTGCAGATGGTAGTTTGATTTCTTAGAGACAACAGAGATGTGAGGAGAAAAGGAGAGTGTGGAATTGAAGAGGACCCTGAGGTTCTTAGCCTCACAGTTGGGAACAGGAAGAAGACCAATGGAGGCCGGCCAGAGAGTGACAGGAAAGGAGGGTGCGGGCGTGCCGATAAGGAGAATCTCAGTCTTACTGGCATTGAGACAGAGATCATTGGTGGCACACCACTCATGGATAACAGACAGATAGTAAGAGATGAGAGAGGGAGAAGAGGTGGCAGAGTGGAGCTTGAAAACAAGCTGTGTGTCATCCGCATAGCACTGAAAGTTGGAGCTAAGAGCGGCAATGCAGTGGGCAAGAGGTGCCAGGTATTGGTTGAACAGCCAGGAGAGAGGTAAGACCCCTGGGGAACACCACAGGTAGAGAGTGAGATGGAGGAAAGGAAGGACCCGGGTTGGACCTGGGAGGGTCGATCAGAGAGGAACGAGGTAAACCAGGCCAGGGCCTGATCAGTGATACCCAGGTTATCACGGAGACGATTGAGAAGGATGGTATGGTTGACCGTGTCAAAGGCAGAAAAGAGCAAGATGAGGACAGAGGGGAGATTACAATCAAGGTTAGAGAGCAGGTCTTCCTGTTTGCTCAGGAGAACAGCTTCCCTGCATCTGGCTGCTCTGAAGCCCGACTGATGGTCATGGTGACAACCAACAGATTCAGTGTGAAGCTTAAACTGGGAGATGGACATCTTTTCCAGGTGTTTTCCCAGGATAGGAGCGATGGAGATCGGGTGACATTTAGCCAGACATGAGGGGTCAGCTGAGGGTTTCTTGAGAAGAGGGTGCACACGAGAATGCTTCAGGGGGGAAGGGAGGGCTTCAGTGGTGAAGGAGTGGTCGTAGAACTAAGCCAGGGCAGGAGCGAGGGTGCCAATGTGGTCCTTGATGGTTTTGGAAGAACGGGGAAGAACCTGTTTTGACAAGACTTTCATAGCTCAGACTTGTCTAGAAACCTTGTCAGGGGAGAACAGAGAAAAGGAAGAGAAAGAGGGAGGAGAGTTGTCCACAGGGGGCGACGGAGGTTGAGGAGAGAGTAGAGGGAGGAGGAGGAGAGGACAAGAGGGTGGACCGGATGTCCTGGGTTTTAGAGATTAAATGATAAGCCAGTGCCTTGCAGAGGGCCTGGGAGGGGACAAGACAGGTAGAGACAGCAGCAGGATTGGCCAGCTCCTTGCAGATTATGAAGCGTTTGGCTGAGTTGTTAGATGATGCAGAGACACAGTATTGGTTGTAGGCTCCTTTCTTAGTGTGGAAAGAGAGCCGGTATTGCCTTTGGAGCAGGTGGCAAGCCAATTTGTGAGAGGATGCACAAGAAGCTAGCCATTTCCTCTCTGCCACCCTGCACTTGCGTTTTAGGGTGTTGAGGTCAGAGTCATACCAGGAGATTCACTTGGCTTTGGGCTTCAAGCCGATCCTCATGACAGGGGCAGGAACATCAAGAGTATCAGAGATAGAAGAGTGAAGCATGGAAAGGGTTGTGTTCGGATGTGAATCAGCCAGAGGAGGAGCTCGAGAGAAAATGGTGGCGAAAGCCTCATCTGACACACGTTGCATGTGTCGGATGACCGAGAAGGTTTCTATAGGTAAGTATAATCCTGATTGCGCCAAACTGTACTAATATTAAATTTTCAGGTGAATGCCAAATGATTGTAGTTCCACATTGATTGTTTTCACAAGCATACCCTTTAATTGTTAACAAACGCTCAACTCTCTACATGTGTTTCAGGAAAGTATCTATTTCATATGCCTTAGTAAACATTAAAAAACTAAACAAAAACCAACCACATTTAACATGATAATGATCAAAAAAATAGAAATCAAAAGGGAAATATAAAACACACATCTTAAAGCCAAGGCATACTGTTTGTCCCTATAGTAGGTTAATTACTGTCAAGTTCCTTTCATATATTTTGATTATGAAATGTATTTCTTCCTCTATTTAAGGCTATTTAATTAGGAAGGCTACTCACCTAACACAAAGTTAGTTCCTGGTGTGTATTTGCTTCAGTTAGGACAAATTCCACATAGTTTTACACGTTTTGCTTATTTAAGAGTTCAGAGCATTTCTGTCACTGGCACTAGATAGGGTAAAAAAGAGAACAGTCACCAATAACGAAAGTGTATGAGCCCTCTGAACCTAAGAGGGTGAAACACGTGTAGAGAGTTCACACTTTGTTAACAAATAAAGAATATGCTTGTGAAAACAATCAATGTGGAACTACAATCATTTGGCACTCCCCTGAAAATTGAACATTTGTACAGTTTGGCACAATGAGGATTATACTTACTTACAGAACCTTCAAATCTTTATCTCTATCAGGCAAGATAAAAGTATACATCCTATGCAGACAACTGACCACCTATCAATACTACAAATATTTCATTTTTGGATTTGCGCAAAGAAAAAGTCCTCCTTTGATTGCCTACATGACCGAGAAGGTAGGTGACAGTGCTGGAGTTGGCTAGGCCTGAGGGGTAGAGAGGAAGAGATGGGAGGAAAGGAGAAAGTGATCACTCCAGCGAGAGGAGTAGCGAGGGGGATAGAGAGGGGAGGTCTGAGGAGATCAGAAAATCCAGAGTGTGCCCTGAAGAGTGAGTTGGTCCAGAGGGGACAATAGAAAGAGAAAGTGAGGCACAGAGGTCGCAAAAGGGTCCAGAGGAGGGACAGGAAGCATCCAGGTGGATTTTAAAGTCTCCAAGAAGGAGGAGTTCAGTGGTAGAGGCCACAAGGCATGAGGAGAGGTCCACCCACTCAGAGAGGAAGGAGGTGTTCTGACGAGTGGCCGATAGCTAGTAGCTACGGTAAGAGTAGCCAGGAGAGAGAGAGCCTGCAGACAAGGCATTTGAACGAGGTGTAGGCATGCATAGGAATGACAGAGGCAGGAATCCACTCCAGGAAGATCAAGGCGACACCCCCTCCGGAACGGTTGGATCTGGGCACAGAGAGGATCTTGCAGCCATCAGGGAGGAGAGTGTCAAAGCTTGTGACAGAGCTGGCTGTGAACCATGTCTCAGTGAAACTGAGTACATTGAGACCAAGTTCTTCCAGGAGGCGGCAGATGTCAGAGGAGTGTTTGACAGCTGAGCGAGAGTTGAGAGTGGCAATATGGAGAAGGTTGCCAACCTTAAAAGACTTATGGTGAGGGGTACAAACCAGAGGTATGCCCTGTAGAGTTGTAGAAGGAGCCTGGGTGGGGGCATAAGAGTAAGGAAGAGAGGGATAGGTAGCCAAGGAGGAGGCAAAGGGGGCAGGCAAGGAAGCCACAGAAGGGACAGAAGGGACAACAGGAGAAGAAAGGAAATTGATGAGGTCCAGGAAGCATCTATCAAAGAGAAGAAGGTTGGCCTGAGGGCCTTGGACCAAGACAGTGCCATTCAGGTAAACATTAATGATGACCTTAGAGGAGTTGAAGGGGGCCAGGAGGGCCTAACACAGGGTGTCACCATTAATGGGAGAAGAAGCGAAAGGAGAGAGCACAGAGACCATAGGTCTGGCGAGGGAAAAACAAAGAGGATGGTGGTGAGGGTCTGTCTGGAGGAAGCACTGGTATAGGTGTCAGTGATAGGGAGGCCTGGGTTGGAGACCAGGATATCCTTTCTGAACTTCTTCCTACCAGACTTAGTGAGGAGAACAGGATAGTCGATAAAGAAGCAGATTGAAAAGATAGAAGAAACAGAGAGCACCATAGAGTAAGTGGGGGAAGAGGAGAGAGGAAGAGGGGTGGAGGGGAAAGGTAGGGGATACACTAGGGGAGGGCACAAGGAGGGGTGCAAGCAGACGAGACAGAAAGGGACAAGATGATAGTGGACGATTGACTAAGTAGACAAGAGCTCAGATGGAAGAGCAGGCAGAAAAACAAAGCAGGCCAGTAAGCAAATAAGGTTACCAGGGCATCAGGATCAGAGCAGTCACAAAAAAGAGAACCTAGAGGAGGGTGCACCACAGAAGAACACAGAACAATATACAAAAGAACAAAGTAGTCAACAAATGATAACCTAGAGGAGGGAAGAATGCAACAGAACACGGAGCAATACAATGCAAACAGGGCAGTCAATGAGGGAGAGCAAAGGGGGCGTGTGGTTGCAGGAGGCTGGAGAAGGGGGTGTGAGGAAACATGATGGGAAGTTGCGAGGGACCACGCAGTCAGGGAGGCGACACTGCGAGCAAACCCAGGGTCCAAGTGCGAGGGACCACGCGATCAGGGATTGCGAGGGACCACGCAAGGCTAAAGGCGTGCAGGCGTGAGCGTGGCTGAGAATGATGAGGGTGCCAGAGCACACACGATCACAGGATTGCAAGTGTCCATGCAGGTAAGGGAGGAGTAGCGTGAGCGATGCGAGGATGGAGGCAGCAAGGGCGTGTGCGTAACTAGCAAGGATAGAGGGTTGCAGATGGGTATGAAATGAAGGAATGAGAGGGGCAATGCAGGGAAGGTAAGCCTCTGGTCCTTGGCCGAGGGGGCTTTCACGCCACGGGGTGACTTGTTTGACCATTTTAAAGGACCTGCCAAACATTGGGAGTGCAGTGGGATCGAGGTAGGGGAGGGCGGGCACACACACGCTATGGAGCGAGAATAACACATTTACAAATGCACAACTTACTGTGCCATGGAGCACCTGTCCTCACCCCAACACCAGAGAAGTTGATACCTGGGCGAGAGACACCCGTGATCTAATTATCGTGCAAGTGGATTAACACAAAGTGAAAGTAAGAGTGCCAGGTGGGAGTGCTGTTGAGTGATATGCAGAGTGCTATTGAGTGAAAAATGGAGAGAGAAAGGGATGGGAGGGAGTGAAGCGGGGTGTGGTGGAATTCATCAAAGGGGGCTAGACTACTGCTAATGGGAGGCCATGAGTGCAAGTGCCATGGATTGCATCTTTTGCAGGGGGGTTTGGGTCTTCCGGAGGGTTTCACAAGTACCAAGCCTGTAGACGAGACATTCAAAGTCAGAGTGAGTCAGATTGTGAAGGATGGTATCATGTACTCATTCAGGGAACAAAAGGGCCACCCCACACAGAATTTTTAAAAACCACATAGAGAATTTGAAAGGAAATTTAATATATTAAAAACTAAAATAGTTTTCCTTGATTTAGAAATGAAGGCACATTCTTCAAATGCACTGACATTTTAAGTTTTAATTAATCACATTTACATTTTAGGTTTTAATATGTATACATACATATTAAAGACAGAGGATGAGCAACATAAATGAAGGAACGGTCAAATAAATACATGAGTGCATATAAAATACAATTACATTGGTGTAAATAAATATGTTGTAATACATTATTGATCATTGGAATTGCAAGTGTAATACCATTAGATTGTTTCTGTACAATGTCCAAACATAGGGGAGCATATTTAAAATTAGATTGTGAACATATTTTGAAGACAGTTGCAAATCATTTAAATCTGAAAGTCAACCTTTCAACAAGTTCCAGTTTTGGAGGACATGGCTCAATTGCAATGTTCTGGGCATTGTCTGTGTCCTGCGAACATAATTGGGAGCCATTCCATGTATATGCATGGCCAACACAGTCAGATCTTTCACACATTCAAAATCCGTTTCCTGGTATATTAACTTGGCCTCCCATTGTTTGCTTCATTTTGTAAAGGCTGTGTGTCAACAAAGCATCCCAGAAGTCCCTGCTGTTTTTGCTTGTTCCCTCCCCACGTTCTCATTGTGCGCAAATACAACCAGTCTTCTTCTGGCCTTCATACCGTCGATGCCGATATGCAACCTTTTTGGCTTGTACTTTCGGTACATATTATGGAACACCTCCAAATATCCAGTATGGCAGAATTTGATCAGACCCTTCAGGTCACTTGAAAGTGTTTTATCATAAACAATTTTATCAAGTGGTGTGTGTGGAGGGGAACAAGGCACCAACCACTTCTTCTTGGGTTCCTGCTCCTTCAATAAAGGTCCATGTCCACATTTGTAGAAATGTTTGTTTTCTCTACATGAGTGTATGATGGAAAAATGTTACATCAATGAACACCATTTTTCAAGTAAAATATCTACAGATCTATCACATGTTTTGGAGCTCCACCAAAAATGGTTGCTGATAGACTGAGACCACTTTAAAATGTTTTCTGAACCCTTTTTATTTTTTACCAGCAGCTATACTTTTTTTGGTTGATTTGGCAACGTGCCATACATTGAATTGATGCTGAATATGTGGAAACTGCTCTCACATGGCCTTCACAATTCCAACATGACTGTTAGTGGCTATCAGGTCTATTTTCATTTCCCTGGATTCCAGAAAATCAATTGATTTAAAGAAACCACGTTTCTTTATGGCCACAGGCGATGTATGTTCAGACACCTGCACGATGGCCAAACTCACAATTTGTTTACTTTCCATGTCTTGAAAGTGGTAAGTGCCGTACTTAGCTGGAAATCCTGGACTGTGACACTGTCTGTCGCCAGCTAGCCGGACCCTTTAGCCTGAGACTGTTCTGTCCATTGACATCTGTTTGAGTTTCCAGGCATGACGAATTGCCGGGACCAATAATTCCCTCTGTTATTTGTAGTACTGGGTTTTGGCAAGGAACTCAAGTGCCACAAATTGGCAGAAACTGGAAATCTTACTGAGAGTCGATCCGCTGAATAGTAAAGCTGCTGAATAAAATACATTTCCAGCAGGCACTTTACAGAGCATCAGTTGAGCAGACTATGAAAATGAAAACGTGTTACATAGGTGGACACAGCTGGTCTGGATTTTCAGCTTGGTGCCTTGTAACACACAAAAGAAATTCACGAACGGCTCCCCATATATGCTCCCACTTAACTTATGATCACATTTAATCATTTGTACTATTTATAGCAGGCAGCAGTCAAATACAATGTATTGTTGCTCCTTTAATAGCCAATCATCCTCTAGTACTATATTTAGTTTCTTGACAGTGGTTGACAAGTCCCTCAAACTAGGCATACTGAAGTCGAGATCTTGAGTAGATTTGTCAGTCAATTGTGTTGATACTTCAGCCTCTGTTAGTTCTGGCTGTGATATTCCCGCATGAATTGGAGAACCAGGTAACATTGAATGTTTGATGGGTGGAACATTTTCAGAGGGTGTAGATTGTGTCAATGGGTCTGCAAGCAATTGCAATGCATCTTCAGTGTCTGCAGTTTTATCTGGGTGACTTTTCACACAGTTGCAACGGTTCATTGTAACTTTATATGGTTCAGAGGTTAGATTCCATTCATTTTACGGTCACTGGACATATGCATCACAACTCTGAATATTGACTGGACCACGCTGTGCCTCAAAATGTAGTTGCTCCATTGTGACATCCTTTTGGCAAGCGATATCGTACATTTCAGTTGTTGTCTGAGTCTTTATAGTCCTCTTCCTCCTAGGCCTCTGACAGATTTATAGAAAAACATGTTCAATGTATAAAAACCTACAGAAGATATGATTTTCCAACTAAAAACATAATATGGCTAAAACATCTGCTTCAAAACGTCTCCAAAAGAAAGTGGTTTGTTCTTTACCCTAGTTTTCTTAATTTGCTTTGAAAACTGGACTTTGCTTTGCCGAACCCTCAACACCAACCAGAAAAAAGAGCATTTTTATATGGTTTAAATAAAGGAAATTTCTTTTTGACTCAAAGAATCATATGTACATATCTACAAACAGAACCAACTTGATGGACGTCAAAACATTAGAACATTTCAAAAATGTCATCCCAATTCAATGTGATGCTCAATTGTATTTCATATCATATTATGCATACCTCTGGTCCACATGTCTCTTCAATTTCGACATCTTCAGTGGTACATTTCTTGGACATTAGAATCATACAAAAAAGTTAAATGTCAATCGAACTTAAATATACAATCTTTCAACTCACAGAACACTTCTCCAAAAGGTATTCTAAAATGATTGAGAACCTTATACTATAAGGTTTGTTGTTGCAACACAAATAGAACATTCTTACAAACATAACCTTAAAAACCGTGTACGTGATTTGGTCATAATATACATTTCACATGTCACCAAGATGACACATGGACTTGATCTGAGATCACCCTGCAAAACATAGAGATTATAATGCTGCCTTCCAAAGTAGTTTGCTTTGCAATGTTTCCTTTTGAATCTATTCTGCATCATGGAGGAAGTGTAATGTTACTTCCAAAAACAGAAAAATTTGAAACAGTGCAAGTTTTCATGCATATCAGTCTCAATGTATATTTTATGTAGGATTTACTTTCATTGTAGCATTGAAACTGTCAGTACACATGCCTCATAGTCTGGACCTGTTGCAAATGAGGAAGTGATTGTAGTTGAAGTTCCAGCATCCCCCTATAACATAGTACTTGTTTTAATTTAGATGTAAAAGTGAGGCAAACTTCCCTTTACTCTTCACATTTACACTCCGCTTTGAGCGAGGTAGAACACCACCAGTCCATTATTCCATGTGGGGGTGTTTTTTTGATGGATTCCAATGAAATATGCCTGGTCTATAGGAAGTGCTAATCAAATAGATATTCCAATGAAAGCATTTGGTTGTATGCCTGCATGAAAATCTTATCAATGTGTAAAACAGAGTGCTTAGCGAAAATGGAGGAGGAATGTGAAACAGAGGTGTAAACTCCACTTTGCTCCCCTTGTACACCTTGGGAGAGTAATTATTAGGTGCAGTGGACAATGAAGCATTTAATGCCATTTTTCGTTTTCATTTTCCACTGTGCCCTTTTCAGGAAGTCCTGTACTATCAGCTTCAAGCAGTGCACACAACAGAGGACTTGCCTCTAATTGCCATTAACATTGTATGCCCCAACTTTCTACCATTATCTCTGAAAACAAAACCAACAGTCAATTATTTTTGTTTAAGCCATGCTAAAATCTTAGCATTGTATACAGGAACGAGTTTTGCTGATTGTGTGTCGTCTCAATGGCAGCCATTGAAATAGTTACTTGCTGATGAAGTTTTCAATATGGCAGTTCAGGTTGTGGCAGATGAGTGGCCGGTGAGCAGTTCCATGAAAAACGCCCACTGCACACTGATGCAGATATAGTCTATCTGTCCACTTGACCACATGACCATCGACAAACTAATGGTATTCAGGGGCGACCATATCCATGCTACTTTTATTGTTGCTATAACTGCTCCTTGAAGATCGGGAACTGCATCTGAAGAAAAATACATTCCCAGAATGTTTCAGGGTCCACCAAGTATAGGGCATGAGTTGAACTGCCAACATTTTGGACAGCTTTCCATTGCAAACAATAATGGACCAAGGGAGGGTTTGTTGGTTCTTCGTTGACTTGTTAAAAAAAGTCTTGATGCTGAATTCTTTAAGACTAGTCTGTGAAAATATAAAAGAATGTGTAAGTGTGGGCATGGGCACCTGGCTCACTATGTGAATACCAGTAATGGCTACTGGTGAACATCTCTGAGCTTCCTTTAGATTATGATCTGCTCACATCTTGAGAATGTATTCATACAGCTCTATCACCTACATCTTCTTCCATAAAAACGGTCCCATAGGAACGATTTCTGGTTGACAAATCCTGACGATACCCTTTCAAATGATTCCACATGCCCTCAGTGCCATAATATGTAGCCAGCTACCCACACCGCAAAGACATTTTTCAAAGTATGCACACTGCTACTGGACATTGTTCTTAAAGAAATTGTCCCAGATGTATGTAATGGCCTTTTTTACACTGCAAAGCCAGAAGCAGTGTTTCCTATTCTCGTGGTAGTGCTGGCAGATTCAATAATGGACAGGGGGAACTCATAGCCTCTAGGGGTGTTAGATTACTGTATGTTTCTTCTACTATCCTTCCAGTTATATTTGACTAGCTGAGCGCTCACCCCCCAAATCTGTTTCCAGCCTGCTGTGACAGGCTAGAACCCCGGCAGGGTCAACTCAGCCTTTCATCCTTCCGAGGTCGATACATTGAGTACCACTCTGTGGGAAGATAATGTCTTCTGTTTTTTCAGCGCTCTGAGACCTAATGGTGTGTAGCACTATATAAGAAATACATGATTATTTTTACTTGACTTATTAGGCCTTCATTTATTTCCCTTGGGTAACCATCTGGCACTTATTGGTACCACGCATGCTGTGTGATTTTTGATGGGGTTAATATTGCTCCCCAGTCTCACATCCACTCACATTTGCAGGGCTAACAGCAGCACTATTAAAATGCCATTTCAAAAGCGTCTTGTCAGTTCTTCTATTTTACTTTTACCACTGCCTGCAGGGGCCCTTTTTGGTCAATGGCAAACATATTGCCTGAATGGGGTAATGATAAGGTATGGCTGCCCATGAGCTTTGCCACACTTTCACCACCTTTTGCATTTACTCCTAAAGAAATTGCCTTTTCTGCATTCCCAGCTCGATCAACATGTTTTTTGGTTATAGTCCTTGCCCTCCTCCCTGTTCTTTTACCTCACAACCTGCAAATACATACAACATTACAATGCAAGTCAATCTTGTTACCTCTTGTTTCAAATTGGATGATTCTATGTGCTTAGCAGCACTTCCTTTTTCTCAGTCAGGTCTGGTAGTAGTGCTTGTACCAGGTAAATAAGACAGTGACTGCCAGAGTAGATGTTTTCGCAAGTATTTTACTAGATTGATCCCAACTGAGACACACTGTTGGTTTTCTTAGAGATTGGCACTCTATTGTTCTGACTTGCATCTATGGAGCCATGTGTCTGTTTTGACTTCTCAGGAAATGCAATCTTTATTGATGGTCTTACATGATTGTGGTTGAGCCCTGTCATTGTTGGCTATACTTTCAAATTGTGGTTTGGACATATCCAATGGGATGGCACAAATCACAGGAAACCAATCAAAACCAACCTATAATATTCACGTAAGCAATACCAAAGTATATTCATTGTGCCACAATCTCATAGTATGAGCATATGCGTTCTTTTATAAATGATAATCTTGGGGCATAGTTTATGGGTCAAGAGGATAACTGAGGGGAAAAGTGTTTTTTCTTGTAAGCAAGGCAACACAGAGCAATGTCCCAAGTACAGAGACTGGTCTTTGGCGTTAAGCGTGTTATAAAAGCTTAATGAATTAATTATTTGTAGAATCCTTGAAGCCTTACGATGTGTATGATGCTTGCTGTCGTGTGACTAAATTCTACAAAGTCAACATTCTTAGGGGTTTCCCTTGTGTCAGCTTGGGCATTGAAAGGTATGTGTAGTCTTGTCAGGTCAAGTATCTCGTGCAGTGGTAGGGGTGTTTTGAGCAGATGTTTCTAGGTGCACCCCTTGAATATGTGTAGTTGGATTGCTTCTTCATTGGAGAATACACCAGTTTGGCAGTGTGCTGCTTGTTTTTGTAGATAAAGAACACGTTTCCATTGATTGATGGGCTTTCTAGTTGCACTGGTTGAAAGTGAATCTTTCATAGGCTCTGTTGCGTTGGGCTAAGAATGTACTTTTGGTTCCCATAATGAGAGTGTTCTTTGATACGCGATCCTGATCAGTGAAGGTTTTAATGACCGACTTCTCCTTCCTGTCCGCAAGATTCTAAAATATTTCTACCATGTCAGTGATGTCTTTATCACTGATGGAAATGATAAACTCCCCAAATTCTTCCACCCATTCAGATCAGCAGGTTCCTTGATCGGTCAGGAGAAGTTAATCTAAAAGGTGGTTACGCAGGAATAATGGGATGTGTGACGTGGTTTGAGTTTGTAGTTGTGGGTATGCGTCCTGCATGATCGGAAGTTTAAGAGAAATGGAATGACTGTCTGCTTAGTGGTATGTACATGCCTCTAGTTCTGACGGATACTGCACCATGCTGCGTATTAAGCAGTGTGGCCAAGACCCAAGGTTTGACAGGGCCTAGGGTGTGCAGTGTTGAATTTATGTGATCACAGTGTTGCAAAGGAAAAGTAGACGTGGATCTGTGGATGTCCAGATGATGGGCCCATTTGCTGTACTCGGGCGCTGCTGTCTGCAACCTTCAGTGTGGGTGCTTAGCACGTCCATGGACAGTTAATGGCGGGGCTGAGGAGGAGGTGGCTACACCAGTCTTGCACCAGGTTCAACTGTGGAAGGATGCATAGTCAGCCCTCAGTGAGGGGACCAGTGTGTTTGAACACCGGCTTCTGCTGGTGCGGATGATGCTGGATTACCACAACATGTGTGATATATCACTAAATGTGGGGGCGGAGAGTGGTTTCAGAATGTGGTGATGGCGGGAGAATGTGGAGTTGTGTAGAAATTCCATTTTTTGGAAGGACCAATGGTTAAGGCCATGGAGTTGTGAAGAATCAATCAATCAATGGAAGCATTCAAGACAGTGGAGGCTGTCTCTCAATATCAAATATGATAATTGGAAATCAGAGTCAGAGGACTGGTTTTAGTTTACTATTTGGAGGGGTCAAGTACAACTGAGTTGTTCAGGAAGACCTTCCACAATATGTTTTGGGGTCTACAGAAAGAAGAAAGACAGCATGCCACCCTCAAGTCAACGTTGGCTCATTCTTGCTCACATGTTTTACATTTGAATATTTAAACCCTGGAAGAAGTGTAGAGGTGTCAAGTTAGATAAGTGCAAATTGCCTGCCTGTCAGGAGTTGCATAGGTTAGGATACATTCAAGTGTGCTACTGTTTGCAAGATGCGTTCATTGCATCCAATCAACTGTACACAGCCCATCACTCTTGAAAACAAAAATGGACATTAGCAGCCTGTAACTATGTGGGTGGATAGATGAGGCCATCCCTCCATCAATGTGTGCAGAGTGGCCATATAGGGTCATTATATGGATTTCTGTTTGTGTATTTTTCCACCTCTTTTTGGTGGTTGTTAATGTATTATGGGAATACCAGGGCAGGCACGGGGGCGATGAGACTCCTCTATTTTGTGTGCGTTCGTATTGCCCTGTTCTGCCTTCAATACAAGTGGACAGACTGAGAGACTCAGAGGAAAGCTGCAAGAAGGACATCACTTCACAGAGCACAACTCTTTTGCGAATCATTAATGCACTCTGTGGTGTGCTGGGAATAAGTCCAGACACGTCCATTCACGTCCATTCACAAATAGCAAGGTTGACTCTTGCAAGTTAGTTTATTTGATGACTTAGTGATCACAAAATCAATCCAGAAATAAAACAAAAACGACAATAAAGTGCAACCATTTTTATTGTGTCTACATGTAAAATAACCACTATTATTCAGACGAATTGAGGCCTGCAATATTATCTGAAGAAACTGGCAAAACGTTTTTTTTGTTATTCTTTCAGTGTGACCATGTCCCATGTGAATCACACATGAACTTGCCATCCTCGTAATGGAAATATTTACTTTGGCAATTATTTGATTTATTTGAGTTCACGCTAGGCCAGAGGGAATGTCTTTAGCAAACATGCTGTATGTGTCTGTATGTGTGTATCTATGGATTTAATGTGATGAATTGCAAAATGGCCTTATTTAACAACCTTCTGACATTTGGTCAACAACCTTCTGACATTTCTGTTGGCCTTGCTTCTTTGGGTGGCTATGTGAGGAGGGAGTGTTTATGTGATTAGGGGACAGGCAGTTTCAAGACCTCTGGTGTTGATCGGTGTGCCCAGAATCATCGTTTTGCTTGGTTCTTCGGATATGCGCTTTATAAATGCCTTTTCCATTCCATTCCATGTCACGAGTGCCAATGTTCTTCTATGGTTTTGGCAGAAAGACATGGGGATATTTTCTCTGATAGGAAGGACCCAGTGTCCTATAATTAGTTGAAGTATGTACAGTGTTCCTGTTTAGGTAGAGGAGTGTGATAGGACTAACCAGGCGTGCTTGGTCATAGCTTGATCAGCATTGATGTTTTATGGTTTAGCCTTAGGCCGTCCCATCTGGTGGATTTGTATGCATAGCACATTTGGTGGTTATGCATGTGTGTATGTATTTGATTGAGTATGTGTATGTCTGTGTGTATATGTGTTTTTTGTGTGTGTGTTTGTTTATTTGTGTGGGTGTGTAAGCAGCATGCAGGGGAAACTGTAATTTTCACAAAAATGCAGCAGTTTATAAGAAGATAACGTTTATTTTCATAACCAAAAGTGAAGATGATTAATTGTGCAGAACGAAAAAGTGTCTGACAAAGTATCCGATGCAGGCTCGTCCTATCCCTGCTCCAATGTCAAGTGGGAAACTATGCTCTTTGTTTTTGATTTGTGAGTTTTCGGGATTGCTGAATCCACTCCTAAAAGGGTCAGTCAGGGACCTACATATTGCAGGCTTGACAAAATACAAAGTTCTCCTCTAGGCATCTGAGCCAGAGGTGGAGTTTTCTCAGCACCAATTTCTCCACCAGGGTTTCTCAGCTGTGCTTGGGAAATTTGATATACCCTGACAGTTCCCTGTCCTACGGTCCTGCCCCTGACACACTTCCCTCCTTTAAACCCCTGTCATAGCATTCATGTCCTTGGTGAATTTCGACTATCTTGTAGCTCCTCCCACCTCAGAAATCAGCTCTGTGCCAACGGGTCTGTTTAAATACCCTGGTCTCTCTGGTTAGTGGATCCCGTTCTCCTCACTACTGCTCAGGTATTGTAACTCTACTTCTTCCTATACTCTGACTCTCCATCCTCCTCTCTGATAGCAATGGTTCTATTCTCCTGTACTTCTTTCAACATGATAACTCTCTTCCCCTGACCTCCTCAGTATACCCAATATACCTCTGTCCACATGGTAACTCTATTCCCCCAACTCCCTCTTTATAACTCTCACACCGGCCTCCAAGAATCTCCTCCAAACTCTCTTCTCAATAGAATTCTCACTCAGTGATCTTCTCCAAACAATTTCCTGCAGCTTCTTCCCAAACACCCCACCCTCTGTGAGTGAGCATGTTGGCTTTTATAGTCTGGTCTTTTCTCCCCTTGGGTGGTGCTTATGTACATATTGTTCTCGCATGTACTGTCTGTTGTGCTGGTCAATGATCATGTCATGTTGTATATTTGCCCAGGTAGACTGAAAGAGTGTGTCCTGAGCACATATGAAGACCTGCCACCATCTTGGATTATACAACTGTCCTGGATCTGTGTGAGGTCTCCTTCCCTCTTCTTTGCAGCATTGCTGACATTGCACACTACGAACTGGGTCCCTCGGTTTTACCAGCATGTAAATCAAAAGTCAGAAAAGGCTTTAGTACTTAAAGGAATCCGTTCACTTTTGATGTAAAGGTTTAATTGTCAGGAAATTGCAATTGTGTAATCCCTGTGATGCTTCCTGGAGCATGAGAACAATGCTTGTGCATTCTGTCTGCTGCATGGATAACATGCACACGTTTCATTTCATTCTCTTCATTTGTTAAGTGCAACATTAGCTCCACCGAGCACCTGCATGTCGCATATGTTTGATTAATTCTCATGAAGGCTTCCTCTGGCAGTTGTGCCGAGGAAACAGATATATTTATCCACTCTCTGGTGAACTCAAACTGAATTTCTGTTCTGTTAGTTGGGCTTGAAGCATCTCTGGTGAAGAAACTTGATTTGAAGAAAACTTGTATATCCATGTAATTTGCTTTTCAGCGATGCAAACACTATATTCACTTGGTGAACATGTCTTGATTAGTTCTGTGAAGACCTATGTCTAAACTATTAAAACACTGCTGGATATGGAGGACGGCCACCCAAAGTCCACAAGAGTAGAGAAGACTATATATTGCACAAATTGAATTGCCTTCACACTGGAGAAAAAAGCACCAGCTATATGGCATGTTGCATCCAGTCCCAAATAATTGTATGCTTTTTGGTGTATTGGAAGGGCAGGTTTGTCTTTAATGGCAATTTTGCAGCAAATATCCATAAATGCTGCTTTTCCTCTGTACTTTCAACTCTACTGGTTCTATAGGCACTAAATATGAGTCATCGATCCGGATGCAAAGATGGAAATTTAATATTTATAATCTAATATCAATCTGTATAATTCCAAAGACCTGTTCAGTTTCTCTTTAATATTCTCTTTTCAACCATGACTTCATGTTAATGTTAATGTTAAAGGACATTTGTACCGCGCACTATCACCACCCTAGTGGTCCCTTGGCGCTCTGGCGGCTCTGAAAAAGGGGGGGGGTTGAGTTCGTGGGAGGAGGCAGGAAAAGTGCAAGAGAGCAGTGATGTGCTGTTGGCGGCCTCGGCCCGGTGGGTCTGTTGGCTGGGCCTGGGGTGTTTGCGGCCGGTAGTCGTCGTGTATTGTTGTGCAAGGCTATGTGTGTTTTTGTTTTGTTGTTGAAATGTAGTGAAGTTTGTGCAGTTTGTTGTGCTGTAGGTTTTGGTTGTGTTTTGGTTTGGAGTTTGAGAGGTGTATGCAGAAAGGGAAATTGTTATTAGGGTTGGTTAGTTTGCATCTCTATCCTGAATTGAAGCGCTTGGCTTGCATAGTCTCCCCTGTTGCGGCTCTGTCTTGATCTGGGTCTGACTGGCCTACAGGTTCCTTTCTCCTCTGGCCCCCACCTCTAACATGCTCTATCATGCTCCCTTGTCCTCCATTTAGACTGTAGTGGCCAGTGCATCTGTTAATGACAACCTCTCAGGTAGTGGGGATGATTGTCAATGTCTCGATAATTCCACACCAACGTGGTACCTGGCGGTAATAAGATTACGGGGCTGACGAAAGTGTAGGTGGGATTGTCTGGTTTAGTTGACTCCATCTCCGTGTGTGCCGCCTGTGTTCCTGTTTATCCGATGTCACACGTCCAGCTGTTGTGGGCTTTACTCTCCCCGGTCAGGGATGTCCGTGTCTTTCCGGTTTAGTTATCCTTTTTACCAGTTTCGTTTTTTCAGGTTTAGTCTGTGGTGTTGTAGAGCCAGGTTTTTAGTGATTTCCTGAATTTTAGGTGATCTTCAGTGTTTCTTATTTCCTTTGGGATGTTGTTCCTGGTTCTTGCGGCTAAGTGGTAGAAGGAGGTGCCTCCAAGTTTTTTCTTGAGGTATGGTTTGAGTTCCAGGCGGATTTTGTTGCTCGATCGGAGGGGTCTCGTTGGTTTGTAGACTTTTATTTTTTTTTGTAGGAATTCTGCTCCTTGTTCACTGATTGCCTTCATACGGAAGGCTCTTTAATACAATTCCAGGCAAAAGGACTAACAATAGCAGGTACCAAGATTTAATGAAATTAGAGTATTGAATTTAATGTGAATTGAAGTGCAGCTTTGTAAGTTGTGATCCAAAGTTGCTAGGCAAGTGTCTTGCGAATGAAAGGGCACAGCAGTTTTAATGATATTTCTTTGGCAAAAGAAAATACCCTTCCTGAGGACGAAAAACTGTCCAGAATGCCTGTCAAGAATGCTGTAGACTTTTTTTTCCCAAAACGTTTTTATAAACACAAATGGCTAAATGCATTAACAGAAACACACGAGTAAATACAACAGGATGGAATGAATGACACAATTTGATAAAGCTCAACAGGAGAAGTAAAGCAAGGAAAAAAACACCCACCAAAAATATGAACAGAAACAAAAGAAAAAGTTGAAGAAAAGGAAAACCTAGTGTTTATGTCTGTGGGCCTATAAATTGTAATTTTCATACACATTCAAATGTGGTAAAACAAAGTACCCAGATATCGAGCTGAGCTCCGCCTGTATCCTGGTTCAGTTGATGCCAGTTCACCTAGCAGTGAGAATACGCCAATTCCTTGATTTTGAACAAAGGACCATATCTACATGTTTGTCTTTTTCTAAAGATCTTTTTATTTTTTATTTTGATGGTTCATTATTTGCACTCATTCTGAATTGACACAGATTCAGCACTGATGATGGACTAAGTCCGAAATGCATTGGCTTCATGCAAATATGTTCTCCTCGGTTTTATATACTTCAAATATAGTTATTCTACTCTTGTGATATTCATAAAAAGATTTAAACTTGATGTATATTTAAAAAGAAAGGTCAGCTTGACCGATTTCGTGGGCACACAGTACCTAGGGAGACTGCTCAAACATATATAGTATTTCTAGGTGTCCTAGACCCTTTTCTCTGTAGTGTTCCATACTTTAGCTTTAACGTTTTTCGTTTTATGTATCTGAATGAAAAGATAGAATTGTGGTTACCACCCTATCACTTAAAAAAAAACTAAAAAAAACAAGTACCTGACAACAATGTGTCTCCTTGAAAATTCAGCTTATTTATCTGTTTTAGCTGTAACTAATATCTGTTTTGTATCAAGCCTTCTTCAGGACGAGATGCTTCAGTGTAGAGACTCGTGTGCACTGCCAGTGAAATGGTTCCTGTCAGTACAAAGAGAAATATATAATTGATTTAAACAAACTATTTCTTCAGTTAAAAAAAATAGAGGATAGAAAAGTTAAAAGTGGGTGCTTACATATGCTCAATTAGGATGCACCAAGTGTGTTGCACCGAATTATAAATAACAAGGAAAGCTTCAACCATGCCCATCTTCAAGCAACACAATAAACTGTGTGTTGCATATAAAGAAAAGTAAAAGATTGCTAAAACCTATACCCCATTTCCCAGTGTTGCGTGCTGATGGCTTAAATTAGTTTTTTTCCCAAGCTTGGAAGAAACATTAGTTATAATGTTCCATGGTGTGAATATTAAACAGTACTGGAATTACTGCAATTTTCACTGTGAAAAATTAAAAACAAGAACAAATCAGGGCCATACAATGTTAGACGATGAAAACTCACAAACAGCAAATGAGTGGGATCTCGAGAAGTCAAAAAAGCTGTTCTAATGATTGTTCTTCCAGCATCTACAATGCCACTTATTCAATTCAGTAATATTAGCTCCTACGGCAAAATGTACATCTATGCCAAGCCTGGCTATAGGTCTGTGTGTGCAGTGCCAACAGGGATAGAGGCTGCGCCCATGGCAGATATTCTGGGAACAATGTAACCATCCTAGTTGTGCCTGAGGAACAAACTAGTGTGACACCTACATATTTTAAGATGGGGGACCAGAGGAACCACCATATTGGAGGAACAAAACACTAGCATGCACTACAGCAGATCTGATCTGATTGGGTCTATACATCAATGTCCTGAAACAGTGGAAACTGAAAGCCCATACAAGAATGTATATTGAGGCTAAATTATATGAAGGGCAGAATACAAAACACAAAGAATGTATGAAACAGAAGTCTGATGTATTTGGTTGTTCAGTCCACATTATTTGGTTCTCAGTCTGTGAATCCAGGGTTGCTCAAGCTTGAAGAGCCTATTACCTGTAACAGTATTTCTTCAGTTTTGGCTGAACTAAATCAATAATATACTATGATATGTCTTCCTCCTTGTGTTGCTCTAGGTAATGTCTAACCAAAGAAGCATGAATAATGGCATGCTCAATGTTTGTGATTTAAGCTGACTTGGTAGTCTGACATAGAAAGGAACAACATCATGGGAGGAAACCCTAAACTAACACTTCTGTGGCCTCAAAGAAAAACATATACATTGTATTGAACATGATTTAAAACAACACATACATAATCACAAATAACTATATCACAATTCAAAAAATCAAAACATGACAGAAGATGTGATAAACATTTGTGGGAGATAATAGACATGTACACACGATTTGTGACTGCAATAATTGGTGATCATTGACATTACGCTAATCGCTACATGGAATAATAACTTAATCCTTTAATGTACCAACAATATCCATTATGTTGCCACCCAACCCGACATATTTCAATGTGTAGAATTTCCTAGTCCTACAACCAAGTTACATAGTGTATGTATAACTCTAGACTGCTGACAATCTGAACATTCTCTAGAGTTCATATCAGTACAATGCCATATGATAGCTGTAAAACGGACACGCAAGATTGCGACCTTAAGAGTGTGTTCCCCTATTCTCAATTTGCACAAACATAAATGACAGCTCCTACAAGTGGAACATTGTGTAGCTCGTATCAAACATTGTAATGACCGGCATTCACTTAAAATGGATACATTAAAGGCTTGGGTGTAAAAAATCAATAGCAAGGAAGTGCAAGAATTAATTGAGAAGCATGATTATGACATCTAATCACAGATTAAGGTACTTGTTGCACAAAGTAAAACAAGGACATATACACATTAATTAAGAAGCATAACCCTGACATATCCTAGAATTACATATTGTAGTTAGTATTCCTAGCACATATTGTATGTACAATAAGACAGAACAGGTTCCTCTCAGGCAATGGATATGAAATAATACCACTCATTTAACATTATGCCACTTAGGGGGTAATTCATACAAATCAGCGCACAAGTGGCACACGCGGCTGGCGCATAGAGTGCGCGTGCGGCAGTCTGCGCCAGCCGCGTGTGCCAAAACCCATTTCGGCGCACAACGTATTCATGGATTTTAACATCCAGAACCAGCCGTGGCACAGAGTGGCGCAGCAATCCTGCAGCAGCGCCAGTTATGCCCCCAATCCCTCCCCGTGCGCCATGAACAGCGCACAAATCCAGTACATGGCGCAAAAGCATACAGCCCCCCAACCACAAAATCGCGTGTAAAACTCCCTGCGCACCGCTCAGAATACACGTACCCCTCTTGCGCTAGTGAAATCGCATGTAAAACTCCCTGCGCACCCCTCAGAATACACGTACCCCTCTCGCGCTTGTGAAATCACGTGTAAAACTCCCCGCGCACACCTCAGAATACACATACCCCTCTTGTGCTACCGAAATCACGTGTAAAACTCCACGCGTACCCCTCAGAATACACATACCCCACTCGCGCCAGGTAAATTGCGTGGAAAAAGTCCCCCCTGTGGTGTGGGCTGCCTGTGGGGAATGGCCAGGGTGGATGGGCTGCCTGTGGGGCATGGGGAGGGTGGATGGGCAGCCTGCGCAAATTTTGTCGGTGCGCGGGAAGTTTCCCACGCGATAGGGCCTGTGCAAGTGGGGTACATGTATTTGTGGGGAACGCAGGGAGTTTCACATGCGATAGGCCCTGTGCGAGCAGGGTACGTGTATTTGTGGGGTACACGGGGAGTTTCACACGCGATACGCCCTGTGCGAGCGGGATATGTGTATTTGTGGGGTACACAGGGAGTTTCACATGCGATAGGCCCTGTGCCAGCGGGGTACGTGTCATTTGTGGGGTACGCAGGGATTTTTACACACGATAGGCCCTGTGTGAGCGGGGTACGTGTATTTGTAGGGTATGTGGGGAGTTTCACACGCGATAGGCCCTGTGCGAGCGGGGTATGTGTATTTGTGGGGTACGCAAGGATTTTTACATGCTATAGGCCCTGTGCGAGTGGGGTACGCGTATTTCGTGGGTGCGTGGGGAGCTTCACATGCGATAGGCCCTGTGCGAGTGGGGTATGTGTATTTATGGGCTACGCTGGGAGTTTCACACGTGATTTGGCATTGTGGTACCTCCCGGGTGAGCGGTTTCACGCCTCCCCATGCCCTGCAGGCAGCTCACACCACAGGGGACTACCCTACAACCCTCACCATGCCCTCCAGACCGCCCACATGGCACCATGCACATGTAAGCACACGTGTGAGCCCCGACTCATGTCCCCCACCCATCCACCCACCCCCAGTGACGGGCACCTGCCAGCAGGCCCCGACTCATGTCCCCCCACCCACTCATCCACCCAGCAGTGACGGGCAACTGCCAGCAGGCCCCGACTCATGTCCCTCACCCATCCTCCCACCCCCAGTGACGGGCACCTGCCAGCAGGCCCCGACTCATGTCCCCCCACCCACTCACCCACCCAGCAGTGACGGGCAACTGCCAGCAGGCCCCGATTCATGTCCCCTTGCACCCCCACCCACCCAGCATTGACGGGCACCTGCCATCAGGCCCCGACTCATGTCCCCCCACCCACTTACCCACCCAGCAGTGACGGGCACCTTCCAGCAGGCCCGACTCATGTCCCCCTGCACCCCCACCCACCAGCATTGATGAGCACCTGCCAGCAGGCCCCGACTCATGTCCCCCCAACACGTCATCACGATCCACACTCATGGCCCTTATGGCCACCCAAATCCCACCCCACGCCACCCCAGTCCAAACACCCAACCAAGTATTCCATCCACCCCACATTGAAATCCCCATGTCATGATAGATGCACATCAATACATGTCTGTCACACACACACAATGGGTGCAAGTGAATGAGAAAACCCACATCGTGACATGCATGAAACCAATGAGAGAATACCACACAAATGAAGTATGAAACAAAAATGTATTAAATACAAAAGCAAGGGAATGAAAGAAAATCACACAATAAAAGAAATAATAAACAAAAGGCTGCATGTCCAAAATGAATAAAAAATATATGAATGCAGAATCCAAATAAATCCAAATGAAAAAGGCTCCAAAGCGTTCGTCCATCAAACCAAATCCAAAGGTGAACAAAAAAGAAATCCATTGCTCCATGGGTAAAAAAAAATCAATCAAGTCAAATCCAGTCCAGAACTATATACAATGCAAAAATCCAGGCTCCATGAGCCCAACAATCCAAAGGAAACCTACAAAATACCCTACCTAACAAATAACTATATACAAAAAGGTGGGACATAGTCCATGCGCCCCAAATGAAAGAAAAATAGAAAGGAAACCTAACACTAATGAACTATATACTATGGCGGTGGGCAAGTCCTACGGCTCACTTGTTGATTTCCCGGGCCAGGGCATCATCGAACTCCTGCTCAACGTCCTAGAGGCGGGCCTGCTCCCTGGCCCCGAGGTCTCGCAGGGATAACACCATGTCCACCTCCAACTCCCTGTAAATTTCCTCGAGGCACTCAGCCCGCCTCAGCACCCTGCGCATGGAGTTCTCCGCCCTGACCATAGTGAGCCATGCCTCTTCCACCCGCTGCCGGTCCGCATCTATTTGCAGGCCCAACCGCTGCCACACGGAAGACACTCCCAATCCAGGGTCCTCCTGCCCTCCGGCCGATGCCTGCCCCTCTGATGTTGATGGCCCCGAGCCATCATCGCTCCCACCTTGTGCCTGCTGCTGCCGTGCATGTGCCCCGCCTGTTGATGCCTGCACAACCTCCTCCTGCTGGGGTCCAGTTGTTGGGGTGGCCACCCCTGCTGGACCTCTGACTCCCGACTGTGGCAGGGATGTCTCCTCCACCAGCCGGGCTGCTGGGTCAGAGGCAGCTCCACAGGGTGCCCAGGTGATACTTGGGCCAGAAGATGGCACGGAGGATGACTGGTGCATAGGGGGTTCAGTTGAGGAGGGGGTCGGTACAAGGTGCAGCAGACGGAGGAACCCAGCACTGGTGACCAGTCCTAGTAGGTTGACGCGGTCAATGAGGCATCCCAAATAACGTGCAGAGTCCTCACGAAAACCCTGCACGTCATCCCGGATGCCCCGTTGACGCAACGCCACTCCAGCCAGGACAGGTTCAACATGGTCCCGGATTGCCACATCCACAGGGAGAGGAAGGCCAGTTGTTGTTTGCGCATCCCCTCCCTGAGAACGGGTCTGGACGAAGGCATCCCTGCTGGTGCGGGATGATGCAGTCACAGGATCGGGGACAGGATTACACACAAGCACCTCCGTGTCCGCCTGTGCTGCCTCCTGTCCCTGCCCCTGAACTGCACCACTAGCACCAGTGGAATCCCCCCTGCAGACCCCGTGTGTGGCCCTTCCATGGCCTCCTCCTCAACCAAACCCCCCACCAACCTGGATGACTCCATGCCATCTTCCTCCATAGGTCCCTGGGGGGTCTCAGCTACCCCTTCTGCTGCCGAGAAGTCCACCTCTGACCTCCACCTCTTGGACCTATCCTCGGCAGCTGCAGCCATGGACGCGGCACCAGACTCCTCACTCCCCGACGAGATGACAACCTGGGAGGGGAGCTGGGCCTTGTGTCTCCGGCTGGCGGTGTGATCCACAGCACCATCTCCGCCCTGTTCATCAGTTGACGCTGCAGACAGGGAGAGACAGAACACAGGCATCAGGGCACTGTACAATGATCTGATACACACATGACAGTTTCACATGAGTGGCAGTGTCAAACTTCACATATGGCATCACACTCCCCAACACACATATCATTTGAACCCACACACATGTGTAAATTAACAGGAATGTTGCAGCAGGCAGCACCATCCATACACATACAACAGCATGAGCATCCGAAGGTTACCCTGACATCACATGCAACACGGGGAGTGCAGAACACATGCACACACGCCACCAGACATACATGCATCTGTAGATCTCCACCACCTGTCGCAGTGATATCATCGCCATCCATGTCACATCTGGCTATCAGCCTCCTACATGTCAGTGTCAAATGCATCCATGGTGTATCACAGTGGCACACATGTCAAATACATACACATGCACATCTACATTGTGCACATACATGAAGGTGGAACTAGCATCCATGTGTCACACCACAACCATGTCACAGTACGTACACATAATTATACACATGTGTGCACCGATACATGTATTTGGGCAGCATGCATTTGAACACAAACACCATTGATGTGCCTCACACATGACTGGACTCACATGGGGCAGGCACAAGTCCCTGTACATACACATCCATGCATGGGCCTTCCAAGACATATGTGCAACCTGCACACTCCTGCTACAACTCAACATGCACAGCATCCAATCAGTATGCATGGACAATTACCACTCGACTCCGGACGGGTCTGCCTCTGGAGGATCTGGAGGTGGAGCTCTGGGTGTATGTGTTCCAGGACCCTCATCTGGATGTTGGTAAGGTGGACCCGGCACCCCTCTGCATGCTTTGCCTTCAAGAGGCGCCAGGCCTTGCTGAGGGTCCTGGACCTGAAGTCCTCCCAGCGCTTCCAGACGTGTTGCATGTCGCAGGCTGCCACCCCCTCCATGTTGATGGCAGCCACGATGTCCTTCCAGGTCCTCTTCCGTCCTTCATATTTGGTGCGTGAACTTCCAAAGAGGGCATCATAATGCCCCAGGACTTGCTCCACCAGGATGCCAACTTCATTGGCACTGAAGCTGGCAGCCCTCTGCCTCTCTGCTGGGGGGTTGCCACTGGTGCCAGATGGTGTTGTGTCAGACATGGCAACCCCCGAGGCAGGTGTGGGTGGGCAACTGGGTCCTGGGACTGGGCTGTGGAGCGATGGAATGCCAGCCGGGAGTCTTCTGTTCCAGCAGGGGTGGTCACAGTAACTGGACCCCTGCAGATGGCTGACGTGCAGGCACCAAACAGCAGGGCACGTGGCCAGCAGGCAGGCAGGCAGCAGCAGATGGCAGGTGGGAGCATGCTCAGGGCTCTGGGGGGCAGTTAAATGGCCTTCAGTGCAGGAGTGTGGTCTTCCGTGTGTTGTCACGTGGCCTGCTTGATACGGAGTGATTTGGCACATGAAAAAACTGCACCTCAGCATGTAATTCGAGGAAAGGCCCTTAGCGCGTAAGCACTTATGTGACGTGATACGCACGGGCGTTTCCCTCAGCACGGGTGCATCCGCACGTGGAAAAAAATCACATACGCGTGTTAATGCGTGTAATCCGAGGAAAGGGCCTAAGTGCGTAAGAGAAGTGATGCACACAGGCGTTTCCCTCAGCACGGGTTAAAGGTGAGCGGGGCCATCAGTTCGCTGTACGTGCCTTTCGTGGAGACCGACGTGTGTGTTGCTACTCCGTGTTGTTTCGCGCACCATCACAACTTCACAGCGGATCAAGGACATATCTCTTCCTTTGGCGGGGGTTTTGGCTATGCGTGTTTTTCATTATCACGCTAGTCTGACGGTGAGTCGTGCATGCTATTTTTCCCACTGTGGGTGTCTCTGTGTATCGTGTACCCGTTTTCAAGGTCATAGTAGCCTGCGTGACCCACGCGTACTTGTTTTTCATGTCCCTGGGTGCCACCGCGTACTGCGGGAGGTTAATTCCACACACGTGGAGTACCGGGGGTTGCGTGCACGGTTTTACTGCAGTTTTTGGGTGCCTGAGCGTTGCGTGACCAGTCACTTTATCACCGGGGTCACATACAGTCTTGCAGGTGCAGGGGTGCTGTTAACATCTAGTATTCGGCCCCCTTCACCCAAATTGCCCAGGACAATTGTCGTGTACACCTCCCATTGGCACTACTACACCTGTGCCGGCACTACTCCATCTGTGCCATGGCTGGGAGGCCACGAAAGGTGAGGGGTGCCTCAGCTGGGCATACTGCATATGGCGGGCGTGGACAGGGACGTGGCCGGGGTGACCAGGGAGTAGGGGGACTCCAGGGTGTCCAGGGTGGCTGCAGAAGGGAAACAGGCAGGGGTGTGCCACTTCGGCACAATGTTGTGCCACGTGTTGGTGTAGTCATTCCACCACCCCCTACAGCTCCGGGAGATGCAGTTCTTGCATCTGGCACTTGCGCCCATGTGACCCGGCAGGCCATTTCATTGACTGCCACGGGCCCAAGGGTAGTGGTAGCTGCAGGTGCAGCTGTGGACACCACCACCCAGGCTCAGGGTCTGCCAGCGCAGGCTGCTTTGGCACTTGAAGTGTCCCAGGAAGATTTCCAGGAGGCACACTGTAGGTGCACGCAGGGCTGCCCTGACCGAGGCACGTGTCCCTGGGTCAGTAATGTCATCTGCTGCCCCGACCAGCCGGATGTTGGCAAGTGCATGAGCAGATGCAGCTGACACCACCCCGATTGTGAGTCTACCATCCAGGACAGTCCCAGTCAATGACCCTAGCACAGCGGATGTTGCTTTGCAGGGTCCATTCTAGGGCACCCAGCAGCCACTGACGCAAGTCAGGGCTTCCGTCCTTGTTCCACCTGCCACTCCCTCGGTTCATTCCACCAGTGCCACTGCCCATACTGATCAGGGCGGCATTTGCCAGCCAGGGTCCGGACCAGTGTCCAAGAGGAGGAAGGTTGCTCCTGCAGTAGAGGCTGGGACGCAAGACACAGCTCCGGCCTCCGGCACATCAAGGAAGAAGCCTTTCTGCATGCAGGAACTGGACTTGCTTGTGGACTGCGTGCGGAACCACAACCGTGATATGCTAGTGGGGCCGAATTGTCAAACTACGGCTGCCCATCGTATGTCCCACTGGAAGCAAGTTGCGGATTGTGTGAGTTCATTCGGCCATGAGATGTGCACAGCCCAAGAGTGAAAAAAGCATTGGGATGACCTCAAACGCAGTACTAAGGCGAAGCGTGCCTCTTATTACAACATGACTCTGGTGACTCGCAGTGGGCCACCACCTGAGGAGGAAGACCTCAGTCCGCACGAGTCAGTCGTTGCGGGGTTCATACCGACAGGATTGGTCAACGGAGTGGGAGAGATGCTGGATTTTGATGCCACGTCCAGTGAGTGTTGTTGTATGTTTGACGAGGCCATGTGTGGTTTGCTTGTGTGATTTGTGGTGATTGACTGGATGATCATCGTAGTATGTGTCCAGGATGACCTGCATTTCATGGCATCTGACCATCCATTCCATGCCCACTCTGGCTCAGTCCTGCATCACACACATGTTTATGGTGTCACATTCTGTGTGGGGACAGGCCTCCCCCTGTTTCAGGCCCACTGACTCTGTTCAACTGGTGTTGTGGCTTCTGCACACATGGGTGTACTACTGAGGGTTCATCATGTCTCCTGCTTACTGTCCCATTATCATCTGCTGTGTTGTCAGTTGACTCAGATGATGCAATTGACACTAGTCAACACTGTCTGTCAATACACAGGTCTCTGGTCACCCTTTCACTGCCATGCAATGCCTCCCTGCATTTCCACTTGGGTGGGGGGGTCGGTTTGCTTGTAGCCATGCAACCCATTTCATGCACATTGCACGTGATGCCAGAACTTGCCTTTGCACTGCCTTCATGTTTATTGATTGACATCATAATATACTTGTTCATGTAGATAGTGGGTAAAGTACACATGTTCTGCACTGCATCAACCCACTTCTGAGACGTGTCACACCGTTCCACATGCCTACTCACTGATACAATGTCAAAGTGACCTGGCATGTATGGTCAGTTTTTCATCCCTTCTCTGTCATGAATGCGACGGGCACAGGTGCATCCTGTGACACATGTACTCAGTATTGTAACTCCCTAGTGGTTGTTTCGATGATTTGATTAGTCAATCTGTGGCCTATACCAACTGGCATAGGGTGCTGATTGATTGTAGCCTGCCAATCGGGTTGTAATGACTGTGGAGCTTCCTTCACATGTGTATGTGTGCACTTCCACATACATCAGAGCAAGCAGCGTCGTAGCTGCTTGCTTTGGTGTATTGGATGCTGGTCATGTTGACAATACAGGTGTATGGGGAAATGGGTGTTTTTGAACGCTTTCACATGTACATATGCAAGCAGCTTGAACGTTGTGTAGTGCAACATTGCGAGTACTCACTTATGTGTTTGTGAAAGTGTTCATTTACACATGTGTCTTCCGCAGCTTTTTTGTTGACTGACTAATATGTAGTTGTTTGATGTTTATGCTGGTGAGATTTCTGCATTGCACACGTTATGTGGAACGGCATGATCCTGAAGGTTCACTGTTGTGCAGTATGTGTATGCCCAGGCCCACTTAGCAAATATGGTGGGTCCTGGGCGTGGACATTTTACACAAGGAATGATGGAATAGTGCACATTCATAGCCCAATGTGCTCAATCAGGCCAAGAGGGGTGTTGTGGAGGCCTCATGTCCTGCAGCTCGGACGGTACTGAGCGTTATGGTCCCTCATGCCTGGTTGCAGGCACTTGCTTTGCTTGGGACATTCACTATATCTACATGGCCCATGCCACCCTGTACGGGCCGAGCTGCAGATGGATGGAGCTATATTGCTGATGATGCATTAGTGATGCATGTCTACATGCATGTTACCTGTGTCATTGTGTGTTTGGATTCACTTGCAGCAGTGGTCAATTAGCAGTTCTGAAATGCTTATGGTGTGTTGCATCTCTTAGTTGCCATCTGTCTTTTCTGCCTGTGACATGTGCCTGACAGAAATGGCATCTGATGGAGTTCATATACTACATTTTGTACTTGTGTAGGTTTGGCTATTTAGACACATCAATTAATGCTTTTGGGATGGGTTTGCATGTCAAGGCCACTGGAGGCATGCCAGGTTCTCATTTTTGTGTGACACGTCTGCTTCATGTGTTGGCTGTCTATGTGATGTCTGTGTGTGTTATGTGCTTCAGACATGTGTGCTAATATTTATTTTTCTCCACTTTGCAGATGATGATGCAAGGGAGCCAGAGGATGGTGTGCTCATGCCAGACACAGTGTTGCTATCACACCAGCAACCCGACACAAGTGGGGGTCATGGAGTGGTAGGCCACGAGAACCCACTTGTGTTACAGACCATCTTGTCTACGGCTGGCAATGAGTCTAGCCCAGATGATCACTCTGACGACAATGTCGAGTTGGATGTGCATCGGGTCCATTCGTCAGGGGTGAGTGATTCTGATGTGGACGCTTCTCTGTCTGCGACACCTGCACTGAGGGGCCAGATGATGGTGGGACCTCCGCCTGTGGTGGATTGGGACGCAGGGTCACCCTCCACACCAGTTGCTGATGTGCCTGGGGCATCACATCAATGGAGGAATGTAGTCCTGCAGCCGCAGGCGGTGCCACCCCAACAAGGATGTCAGCTCCTTGGGTCCTGCAAGTGTCAAGCCCAGCAACGCGCTGGCCGCGTGCCACTGGGGTATACTGTGTGGGAGCAAGCCATGGTTGCCAATTCAGAACACCAGGGGGCAGCAATTGATAACATCGCTGAGAGCATGAAACGTGTGGCCCAATCCGTGCTACCCCTACTAGGCAGGTGGAACTCCAGCAGCGGGTGGCACAGTCCACGGCCCGCTTACTCAGGCTGGGCATGGCAGCCTCAGACAGGGCACGCCACGCTGAAATGGTGTCTTTGCATCAAGCAATTGCTGCTCATGCAGAGCACATGGAGGCCATGAGGGTTGAGTATGATTCCCTCAGATCAACTCTGGGTGTGCTCTTGATGTCCCAGAGTAAGCGGTCAGAGGAGAGGTTGGAGCAGTTAGAGAGTACCATCTCGGCTGAGCTAAGTTCTTGCCGGGAGGTATATCAGTTGTCCAGCCAGGCCTTGCAGGAAGAACTCCATGTTACACGTGTTACCTTGCAAGAGGAAGCATGTGTATCACGCAAGGTTCTACATGCTGACCTACGTTTCATCGCCGCACAGAACCAGGCTCACCCGGTCCCGCAGACATGCTGCCGACTTGGGGTAAGCTGCACCTAGGCGTGGTCAGGGTACAGTGCCACATCAACCTTTTCAGCCAGAGGGTGACTCGGACGACAAGATATCTCCAACACAGGTCGAGCTGTGCAGGCATTGAGCCCATGGAGGTTTTTTTTTGTCTCAACATCATCGCATGTGGGTGTTGAGGTGCACCCTGTACCTCCCCTCTCCTGGGTGCCCCCCCCCCCCGGCTCGTATGTGGCCATTTTTGATTTTTCTTGTTAGTTTAGCTAATTAATATGGTTTTTCATAGTTAGTTTAATTAGGTAATGTAGGTTTTTTATAGTTAGTTTAATTAGTTAATATAGTTTAAAATTGCTTGTCTATTGTGCATTCATGTGACGGTGTGGTGCTTTGTGGCTTTTGAAAGCATCCACTGTCTGTTCCAGCTGGGCCCTTCAGGCTTGTCTCGTGTATGTGTTTGCAGCTTGGGATCCTGACTCACATAGGGCACTCCTTCTTCCCTTATCCATGGGCTCGCAAGGATGGTTCGGTGTAACAGCCATTTACAGAAGGGCTTTGGACTTTCCTTATATCTGTGGCATGTCTGCTGCTGTACTACTTGTTTTAACAGACCTATTGGGGATTGAGTGGGTTTTATCCACACCATGTCTGTGTTAGGGAGAATTCTCTGTTTAGGCTGAATTTCCTAACCTAGTGAGTCTCCCAGCAGCTTTGCTGGATTTCTGGAGTTTGTTTTTTTCCATCCTGCCAACAGTGAGACTCTTTTCCCCCATTCTTGGACATGAATGTGGTTAATTCCTTTGAATGCCAATGTGTTCTATGGGCTATGGGGTCTTTTACTCCATAGGGTCTCATGTGTTTTACTATGTGTGTTACACCGCACCCTCCGTGCCGTAACACTGGGGTGTCCTAGAGGATCCCCACCATAGGCTCCATACCCTGGGACTGACTACTGTCTCCCAGGGCATGTAAAGTCACCATTGGCTTTACTAGACCTAAATGTACTAACAGATCTAGTACAAACCATCCTATTGTGGACGTACTGGTAGGGGTAATTCAATTACCCCTGGGTCTGTTGTTCGAGGGGGCACTGTCCCGCCCCCCCTCGTCGGGTTTTGGCTGGTGGCAGTGGAAACTACTTGTTATATTCGACCTCGAATATAATTCTATGGGATTCTTCCCATTGTTGGAGGCTAATACTTTTTCACATTAGTCTCTAACATACCGCCGGTTTATTTGTCTTAAATAAATCTACCGGATGGTATTTTCTGCCAGAACTCGGTTTTTAAAATGGCGTATGTGTTCGCCTCTGAAACTCCGAACCAAAGTTTGAGCCCTTTGTTCCACTTTTGGCGGGCTTCTGCACAGAGGCCCTCCAAAGTGGTGCCATTCTGTCTGGGTACCACAGGTGGTGTGGGAGGGGGTTTAGGCACCCTGGACAGAGTTGCTTTGCCAACTCCAGTCACACTCTGGTGTGATTGGCCCAAGTGATGAGCCACCCCGCTCACCACTTACCGTGGTTTGATTGACAGCTAGGCTGAATGAATGGGGGTTTTCTGCATAAAAGCAGGGCTTTTGGGACTGGATCTTCAGAAGTCGCCACAGGACATAAGAATCCGATGAGGGTAAAACTGAGCCGACCTGCAACGACGATACCTCCGGTGGAGCCCTGCTGAACCGACTCACCACTTCCCGACGACAGAGGAGATCTCCCGGCCGGAGAGACTTCTTCCCCTGACTGGTGGGAACAACCAGTCCCTTTGCTTTTTCTTCGCTTCCAGGACGTAGTAGTCGAATTGCCCGTGCTGAGCACCCCGGCAACCGGATAGCCACTAACCACTGTACCGCGACCAAAAGGTGGTGCCTTGTGACGGAGCACTCCGCGGCTGGTCTCTTCCCTGGTGGTGCAACGATCTTCAACTTTCCTTCGACGACGAGAGCATCTCATCTCTTGGCAAAGCCCCGACTTGCATCCACCACCAGGAACAACTGCCCCGCCGGAGCTGTCTCTGCACTTACAAGGTACCGTGTCCGCCTGGCTGCCCTTGTGACGGTTAGCGTGAGGTGTCTTAATCCTTACCTTTCCCTTGGGTCGCCTCCAGACCTTCTTAACTTTTTGTTCTAAACTGGTCCAACCTTTCTGTGACAATTTGCTACAAAGACTCGAAGTGCATTTCCACTGTGATACTTTTTGGGACATATCGCCTTGCCTCTCTCTGAGTGGGCCTGGCCTCTGACTTTGTTATCAACAGTAGACCCTGCCTTGCTTGCCTTGCATTTGGTTCGAAAAAGTGTTGGTACCGAGTTGGTTTCATAACCTGCCTTTTCTCTCCCGTCCTAATGAATATTAGAGTGCCATCTTGGTTAAAGCATTTACCTCTGTCTGCAAATAAGTGGTGCCGTTGAACCCAGACTTGTCGAAATATTGTTAGAGGATTGAGATACTTATAGTAATTGTGATTGAAGTTGTTTCCGTATTAGTGCCAGTGTGTTTTCATAGATGTGTCTTTAAAATAAATAATTATATATCTTTACACCCAAGCTCTGTTCCATGTCTGCTTGATCTACTGTGTAAATTGCCCTATTTTGTATACTCCACATACTGCCTAACTTTTCTTGAGAGAAGTCTGACTGCTCAGCCACAGCTACCAAGTGAATCTGTGTGGTACAGACGGCTACCAAGTGGGTTTACTGCCAAACACCTGTAGGCCTAAATCTTTTGCAGTGGTCCCAGAGGGAACTGCACAGGTTTCCGCTTAACACTGGTGTACAGTGGTGGGATTTGTATTGAGTATACAGTTTAGAGTGCTTTTCAACACTTTAGGATAACTAACCACAGAGCTTAGCACTAAAAAGCAACTTTCAAAAACATGTCTACTATGGAAGTTTACAGCCAAGATTCCTTGTCAGGCGAAAGTACTGAGAGTTTGAGAGCTCTCTGTATACAAAGGAATCTTTCTGTAAGAGGCAAGAAAGTAGAACTGATAGCGAGACTGCTGGAAAACCAAAGTCTGGGTACTGGTTCAGAGGAACCAACTTCTCCAGCGAATGTAGAAAACAGTGATGGTATTGATCTAAGTCAAAGTCTTGTTAATGAGTCAGAAAAGGAAAGTGAACCTAATGAAGTTAGCCACTCTGAACCTCTGTCTGCCTTACCTACTGTACCTACAGGGCCCATACCAGGTCCCACATGTAACCCTGCTTATTTTGAACTTGAAAAAATGAAGCTCGAATTAGAGTACAAACGGTTTTTAGCCCAATCTGAAAGAAACCAAGAGCTAGAGTTCAGAAGGATGAATGCCCAGGCTGAACAGAAGTAAGCTGAGTTAAGGCTCAGAGAAATAGAACTTAATCATGAGTTAGAGATGAAAAAGTTGTCTGTGGAAAATGCTTCTCTCTCCTCTGGTTCCTCTAGAAGTTCCAGTCCCAAAAGACCCTGGATGCCTAAGGAATTAGTGGGTATGTATGAACCTAGATTGGGTGTGTTGGATTGGTTGAAAATGTTTGAATATAATCATGGGCTCCAGGACATCACAGGGAATGAGTTACTTCCCTGGTTGTTCTCTAGGCTTACCCCTGTTGCGACTGATGTGGTAATGGAGTTGGGGGAGGTGGATAAGAAGGATTATGAAAGTGTGAAACTAGCTTTGATAGCTAGGTTCGGGAAGACCCCTTCCCAGTATCTTAAGAGGTTTAGAAACCTCAAAAAGCATGATGGTACCCCTTGGGCTACCTGGGTGAGTGAAGGGTTGAAAAACTTAGAGGGATGGATTAAGGGTTACAAGGTGAACACTTATGAGGGTATGAAAAATCTTTTTATGTTGGAGTCTATTTATGATGCCTGTTCTCCTGAGCTCAGACAGCACTTGGCTGATTCGAAGGAATTGGATTCCAGGAAGCTAGCTAAGGCTGCTGACTTGTGGGTTGCCAACAGGGCTACTCATAAGGATTCTGGGGCAACTCCGAAATAGAATGAGGGAAGACAGCCTAAAAAAGACTCAAAAGAGAATTCTAATAACTCACATTCCAAAGAGGGCCCCAAACAAAACCAGGGTAAGCCCCAGGGTAAACCACAACAGGCTATCATCTCTTGGCAAAGCCCCGACTTGCATCCACCACCAGGAACAACTGCCCCCGCCGGAGCTGTCTCTGCACTTACAAGGTACCGTATCCACCTGGCTGCCCTTGTGACGGTTAGTGTGAGGTGTCTTAATCCTTACCTTTCCCTTGGGTCGCCTCCAGACCTTCTTAACTTTTTGATCTAGACTGGTCCAACCTTTCTGTGACAATTTGCTACAAAGACTCGAAGTGCATTTCCACTGTGATACTTTTTGGGACATATCGCCTTGCCTCGCTCCGAGTGGGCCTGGCCTCTGACTTTGTTATCAACAGTAGACCCTGCCTTGCTTGCCTTGAATTTGCTTCGAAAAAGTGTTGGTACCAAGTTGGTTTCATAACCTGCATTTTCTCTCCCGTCCTAACGAATATTAGAGTGCCATCTAGGTTAAAGCATTTACCTCTGTCTGCAAATAAGTGGTGCTGTTGAACCCAGACTTGTCGAAATATTGTTAGAGGATTGAGATACTTATAGTAATTGTGATTGAAGTTGTTTGCCGTATTAGTGCCAGTGTGTTTTCATAGATGTGTCTTTAAAATAAATAATTATATATCTTTACACCCAAGCACTGTTCCGTGTCTGCTTGTTCTACTGTGTAAATTGCCCTATTTTGTATACTCCACATGCTGCCTAACTTTTCTTGAGAGAAGTCTGACTGCTCAGCCACAGCTACCAAGTGAATCTGTGTGGTACAGACGGCTACCAAGTGGGTTTACTGCCAAACACCTGTAGGCCTAAATCTTTTGCAGTGGTCCCAGAGGGAACTGCACAGGTTTCTGCTTAACAGTCTGTAATCAATTTGGGTGAGTTCATGATTGATATCTCCATTAATTGATGTGGATTGTGATGTATGTTCTTTTCTTGCCTGTATATATGCTTGATGCATTTCATGCTGTAGACAGTAGTCTGCACCCTTTGCATGTCAGAGTCAGACTGATGGTGGGAGGAGTTAGGATGTAGGTCTCTAACATAGCCCAGTGACAACCAGCATGAAGACACACACAGGGCACTTTCCAGCCTTAATAATATCTTTTATGACCTTTCTGCAGGAAAATGAGCCCCCAGACTACCTTTGCCAGCAGACATAGGACCAAGTACTACTGAGACCTGGCCATGTTCGGTGGTGCAGACGTGCACATGTGTGCACAACCAGAAGCACAGGGCTTGTGCTTAGACGTCTGACAGAAGCAGAAGTGTTTCCAGGAGCTCCAAGCAAGGTGAGCAGCACAAGGGGCCACACCGCATACAACTTTCCACCAGGCCACTTGCACATGCATGCTAAGTAGCGCCAGTGCTGGGGAGCTTGGTCAGACATTGTTGTAGAAGCACATAGTACAGTTAAGATGCGTTGAGGGACAAATGGCAAGTAGCTTTAGAAGTTGTCAGGGGCACACGCAGGGGCCGTCGAACATATCCTTGAGTCCCCCCTGCTCCATTGACGCAGAGTTATTAGCGCAGTGCGTTCATAGCCAGAAAATGATACTGCGCACAGGGACACCCAGCGAGGCACAGACTTGTGTGCAGGGCATGTCATTTGCATGTGCAAATTGCCACGTGCAGTACCTATTGAGATCCGCGGCTGCTAGAACATAACTTGTACTGAAGTTGCACCTTGCTATATGCGTCTAGCAGCTCACCCAGGGACCATTGTATCATGTGTTATTCTTGACGCACAGGTCTTCCATTTCCCGTGTGCCCACGTACACCTGCCTTACTGCATTGACAGTGTATGAACCATCACGGGGGCAAGCTAACGTATACGTACAAAGCAGCAGACAAGAGTGTTTGTTTGTGGAGAAGTCACTTACTTTGGGGCATGAATGGTGTTGTGTGTGTGTTGTGAACACACACAGATTAGTAACTCACGCTCTGTTTGCAGCATTGAACTGCTCCTGTTACCGGACCTGAGAGTGTGCAGGCAGGAGGCTAGCACTCACCCCAGAGATAAGTCTCTGTTTGGCTTGCATTTGACTCATTGGTACAATGTGCATGATGAACATGTTTTCTCTGATTGAGTATGTGTTATTGTAAATAGTTGTATTTTGTTGTTTGCCTACTTTCCCTTGCCAATCCAACTCCCCTCTCCTGCCCCTCTTTCCGGTTATCCTGAATTCCAATGCCTGTCCAAATAACAGATCCCAGACCCTCCCTCCCCGACTGAGTCTCAGAGGTCTGTGTAAATTTGACCTTGCAGGTGCCCAGACCACAGAGGGGGTGGTTGGTATGTGCCACTCCTGCGCCTGGACACCGGAGCTGTGACAGTACCCATCAGTTGTTGCATCCTCATTGTATATTATATACAGAAAATGGTACCCATCCTGTTGAACCATTGTTGAACTGTGCCACCTTGGTTGTTCTATCATTCTGCTTGGAAATGTGCTTTGACATTTTCTGCTACTTCAAGTCATCTACTGGAGACTCTTCAAGGCTTTTTTGGTGCCTACAGGCTTTTTCCCTGGTTTGGGGGTTTGGCTCCTTGGAGGTCTCTGCGATTTGGTATTTTTACCAGTCAAGGTGGCCTCTGAGGGGACTGGGCCCTATTTACACGCAAGGTGGAACATGGGAAACAATGGGTGTGGTGATCCTGTAGCCAGGTAGACATGAAGGAAGAAGGCTACATACCCCAGACACAGTTTTTCAGAAGATAATGGTGATGTGTAAATGAGGGACACATTTTGTTGTTGGACAGTTGGCTTGGGCTACAGTGTTTGGACACTCTCTGACATTGTAATTGTGGGGTACTATGTACATGATGTGTTCTGCTGGTCAATGCCTGTTCCTGTGTTGTGTTTAGTTTTCAGGTGTCAGAGGATTATTGTGGTTTGACATGCTGGGGTGTACACATGGGCAATGTTCGCATGTGATGCGTACAGGACACTGAGGGTCACTTGTTTTCATAGGCATATATTGAGTGCATGTCCCTACTGACACACACAGTTGCACAATGCTCCACCACACATACAACCACCCTTCCATGACCACAGGTGCACACAGATTGCCTTCTCAGGCACGCTGTGTCCCTGGAGCGCATGATCAGTTACCATTTGTGGATCATGTACATGTGTCAATAGGTTGTTTATTTTGTTTGTCCTTTTCATACGATGCTCAAGGTGTATCCCCAACACAATGGCTGCTCACTGTGCTGTGTGCTGAGCAGTGTGTTTGAGGAGACACACACGGGTTCAGGAGTAGCGATTTTGCCTTGCCCAATGTGCATGTGAACAGGCATTCAGTGTTTTCTTCATGCTACCACTGGTGGAAAGCATTTGTGTATGACTTGGTATGTGTGGGAGGTTGTTGGTCAGTCATTTCATCTGATTCCATGTCAGGCGTCTTTGTCTCGGGCCACTTTCCATTTATCACATGTCACTTTGTATCTTATTGGTCATGTGTTGGGCTTTTGCTATTGCATGCCATGTCATGGTGTGACAGACAAGGATGATGTGGGTAGGGAGGGTTTGGGTGACATACCAGGGATTGTCATGGGCTGTTTTGCAGGTGGGGGGTGTGATACACACCTTGCATGTGTTCCTTTTGGTGACACGGAATTGGTTATGTTTAAGTAGCTAGGGATGCACACAATGTAGCACTTCCATGGCAACATTCTCAGGGAGGTAAAGTTGTGACAGTTGACTGTCTCTTTATCATCATCGATTGTCACCTGGTATGTGCCAGGCCTGTGTGCACTCCGCAGGGGTGGGAGTTTAGGTGAAGAATGTGGCCACAAGCTGGGTCCGGGCTGCCTCGCCACGTTCCCTTTCCCCTCCCATGGGCAGCTCTGTGCATGTGGTTGGGGATGTGTGGGCAGCACCATGTCCACCGGTACTTCCAGCCATGTTACAACATTGTGCAGGACACATGCTGCCACAATGCTCCTGCACACTAATGGGGGTGCATATAGCAGCTGGCCACCAGAGCGGTCAAGGGAGCGGAAGCGTGACTTGAGCACTCCGAATGTGTGCTCCACTATGCCCCTGGTTGCAATATGGGCAGCGTTGTATTTTACCAGGGGTGGTGTGTTGGGGTTCTGGATTGGCGTCATCATGTGGTTGCTCAGAGGGTAGGCACTGTCCCCTGGGGAGGTGATAATGGTTGTGATTAGTTGGGTTTGTGTATTTGTCTGTGTGAGACATGCATGCATGTGCACAGGCATTTGTACTCACCTAGGAGCCATGTCTCGCCATGCTTCCCAGGTTCCAGGGCCCGGCTCAGGGCGCACATTCTGTAAATGAAACTGTCATGGGTAGAGCCAGGGGAGTTTACATAGACAATAGTGATGGTTCCCATGGCATTGAATACAACTTGCACGTTGATGGAATGCCAGTGCTTGCGGTTTTGATAGATGTGCTCAGTGGCCCTAGGTGGACGTAGGGCCACATGGGTGCAATCTATGGCACCAAGCACTTTGGGGAAGTGTGCCACCCTGTGAAAGTCATGGACCACGGCCTGACTTTCTGCGGGTGTTCTGGGCATGTATATGTGCCTGCGGACTGAGGGGCGCGCAGTCATGATTGCCATCACCTGGCGTAGACAGCGTCACTGTGTGGCCTGTGAGACTTCCCCACTATGGCAGTTGTCTGCTGAAATGACCCAGTGGCTAAAAAATGCAGGACTTTGAGCAACTTCAGCAAGTGGCTCAATGCTTGGGAGCACAGGGTGGGTGATGTAAGGTCATCTTCCCACTCCCTGACCAGGTCTAGGATGATGTGAGGTGGAAACCTATACCTGCCATAGACCTGGTCGTCAGGCATCCCAAAAAGGCTGGTCCGGGGCAAAAAAATACGGGCCTGGCTATTCTCCTCCTCCTGCGGTGTCCCACGATCAGTGCTGCGACAAATGGGGCATTAATCGTAGCTGTATATACGTGTTTGTTGTTTGCGCACACTTTTATACTGCACGCGGGGACGCTTCCGCCTGCCTTCGCGTGGCGGAGATGTTGATGCCTGAGCGCGTATTTTAGCATGCGTGGGTTTCCCGTATTCGATTCCATGAATACGTGTTGTTCTCATGCGTGTGGGTGTTCTGTGTATTTCCCTGCAGTACTTCCCCAGTTACGCCTTCTTTTTCACTCGTTGTTCTCCATTCTGCTTGTGACGCCCCGTGTCCCGCCCCCTTTTTGGTGTGTGCGCCGACGTTGTGCGCTTTCCCTGTGTGCGTTGTGCACGGAGTTCTCGATGTTGTTGTGACGTGTGCGCCCGTGCACACCACGCTCAGATTTGGCCCACATCCCGCAGTGAACACGCGCAGGTCCTTCCATGATTTGCACATGTGTGCATGCGCTTTCTTTATCACGCTTGCGCCAAGATTTTCGGCACACATTTGTTCCATGAATCCGCCCCTTAATGTTTTCATCCAAACCAATAAGGTGGCTACTGGTCATAAAAATCTATTTCTGTTCCAATCTCAGAAATTTCTCCAATGTCTGATTGCTAACCCTGATTTTCATGAGCAATACCCAACGGAGTTCCCTAAAAGTGTGTCCCTTAGTCTGATAATGTTTGACTATTGGTGCATTTTCAATGTTATTCTGAATGCAACTATGATGTTCAATGATATGCATTCTTGCATTTACGGTTCGTTTTACCAATGCATTTCAATCCACAAGGGCAAACAATCATGTATATAACATTCACAATGTTGCAGTTAGTGAATTCTTTCAAGTGACACTCCATTGGCAAACCCATATCCACACCTTTGGTATTGTATGTATAGTCATACACGACACATGAGCCACAAATATGCTGTCCGATGATTGGGTCCAAGCCCCACATTTACAAATACTGGTGCTTTTCTTGAAGGCAAATGTTGGTTCTTCCAATGATTTATTAAAGCAGCGTCCCCAGTTCGTTATTCACCAATACCATGCTCTCCATGATGTATTTCCCGACACTGCTCAAGAAATGCTTCTCAATTATTGCTATAGGCACGCTTAAAAGACTGCCTCAACATTTGACCGAGGTAACCTCTCTTTCTGAGTTTATCCAACAGCTTCCAAGCCTCTGTCATGCATGATTGTCTGGTAGTAGTGTTTCGCATAAACCCCAGTAACTGACCAATGAGCAAATTAGATTTGATGTGTTTAGGATGGAGGCTCCCATAATGTAACAGGGCATTTCGATCCATCTTTTTATGGTATGGGTTGACTTTGAAAATCCCATTACAATGGTATATGTTAATTTCCAAATCATTGGCCTCAATGTCACTAAATATATCAGTGGATTTGAGAAAACACTTCTGTCTATCAGTCCAAACTGCAAATTCATGGACCTGTTTCACGAATCCAGACCAACCGATCAGGAATTTGTCTATATAACACAACCATGATGTTATATTTGATCTGAAAGGATTGGTAACCACATCAATAATACTCTTTTTTGACATGTTGACATACAGGTTGGCCACATTCGGGGCCAAGGCCGAACTCGTAGCTGTGCCTTCGATTTGTAGGAAAACTGATCTTGAAACCAAAAGAAATTCCTTGTCACGGCCAATTCAATGCACCAAATGAAGAAACCATTTGCCACTGTATAGTCACAATTTCTCCTCAATAATACCTCTTTGATGAGCTCCAAAATGGCTCTTTGGGGAATCTCGGAATAAAGCGATTCAATATTTAGTCTGTTCAAATTTAAGGCCTTCGATCTTATTGATGGCATTATCAGTGTTTTCGATATATAAATCCATCTGCATGACAAAAGGATGGAGGTAAAAGTCTGCAAACCTGGACAAAGAATCTAAAATGGAAGACACCCCCAAGACAATGGGTCTGCCTAGTGGATTGATGACACTCTTATGGACCTTAATATGATGTAAAAATTGGGTACATGTACTTCTTTTTTAATTAAGTAATCAACCTCCTGTTTGCTAATCCATTGATGTTCCATGGCACTTTCTACCTTGCATCCAGTCAGGAGTCGGGTCTTCCTGTAGTTTCTGATAGATAATGGTATTTGACAGGAGCCAATTGTATTCTTTAATATAATCTGCCTGTTTCATAATCACAATACCACTGCACTAATACGAACACTAGAGAAGGATTAGATTGTCCGCAGTTTCGTTGATATACGTACGCTATGTAACTTGTTTGCAGAACTAGGACATTCTACATGTTGGATGATTGATCTTGTGTTATTGTCTTGAACTTTTCCCGGAAGTCCATCTGGGTCGTTTTTAGAAGTCACCTCCAGAATCACGATAGGCGAGTGTCACCGGATTTATGCTGAAAGGTAATAACATTTTATTGTTAAGCACGGAAGATATGCTCTGAAACGAGGCTTTTTGTCATGACAATAAGATCATTTTTCTCTGTCTTGTTTCGTAGCAACTACTGTTCCAGCAAACCACTTCCGCTTTTCCAAGTTGTAGATTGGTGTTTAAGATCTTTACCCTGCTGTCATTGACCCAAGATCGACTTCAGTTGGGGGTAAGAAATATGCTTTTTGTAATAAACCATGGGAATTGTCTGTCTTCATAGTGGTGATGGCTCGACAATTTGCTCCTGGATGATGAATAAAGTGAGCTTTATTATGACATTTGGATAGGAAATATACATTGTTCAGTGTGTCACTGGAGGTGTCTACAATATGTTTTGGTGATGGGTCTAAGAGTTACCTACTGTTAAGGAATATTTAGAGAGCCTATTTGTTGCATTCTTGTGTAGAAGACTCTTTTTTTTCAAGAAGTCAGCAGACCTAAGATGTCGACAGTATTGAAATGTGTACCATCAAATGAGTGCTCATCGAGGTCTGTTTGCTGTCTGACACAATCACACTGACAAAGGTAATTGTATTTATCTTTCTTTATTGGCGAGACCCCGCAGCCTCTAGCTATGGCTCCCCTCTCTCAACGGTCACTGTGGAATGTTGATTGCTGAGCGTACATCAACATTCCACCAGTGTGCCTATGCACGAGCCCGTGCGTATTACAACATATCCTCTTCCCTTGGATAAAAATGTTGGCACCAAAAAAATATATATATTTTTTTTCAACAATGGAAAATGAAACAACATCACATGACATGTCATAAATTCAACTTACTTTAACAGTTATATCCATACAAGTAGCATGGATAATATTAAACAAACATAGTCCCTAAATCTTATGGGACGTCCACAGCTCCTACCCACACGATCCCTTTGTTGAACTGGATCAGGTTGCTGAGCCATAGCATTCTGAAATTCCACATGTGGATCAACAGGACCTAGGATTGGTACCCCCTCCTGCTGTTCACTCCCAATGGGTTGTGACACCACAGGATTATAATCCATCGCTGTTTCCTGTGATTCCTCCTCACATTCCACACCATCCCTGTCCACACGTCTGCATCCATCCACCGCCACACGCCTCTTACTCCAAACAGAGCCATCCTCCAAGTGCACATGCCCTTTTCCAACTTTAACAACCTTCCTCAAGGGCATAAAAGTGCTGTACCCTTTATGAACTAGACTAGGATTCTTTATGTACATCTGATCCCCAGGCTTTACATTCAACTCCTTCCTACTCATTTGTGAGGACCCCATAGTCTGCTGGCGCTCTAAAATGCTGCGATGTATTGCGTGCAAATCCATATCGCATGGGCCACCACCCCCCATAGCCAGGGTTCTCAACCTTGTACCTGCCTTCCTGCCCCTCATCAGTTCAAATGGAGATCTTCCCGTAAGCACGTCAGGAGTTCTCCTATATGCAGCCAGGTATTGTGTCACAACTTCTTGCCAGTTCAAACCATTGGCCAAAGCCAATTGTATGGCTGACTTAATCGTGCCATTGGCCCTTTCAACCAGACCATTTGCCGAAAGATTGTACAGAGCTGTCCTATAGTGCGAAATGGCATGCTTTTCCAAGAATTCTCTCATGGCTCTAGAAGTGAACTGCACACCATTATCCGTAACTAAACTTGCCGGTAAACCCTCACGGTCAAACACTTTCCTCAGAAAATCAATTACGGTATTGGTTGTAACATCTGAACACGCCGCCACCTCAATCCACCTGGATGTATAATCCACCAACACCAACATGTATCTGCACTCAGGCTCTAAACAGTCAAACGGACCCATAATGTCCAAAGCCAATTTCTACAGAACCTGCTCTGGAACCTCCACAGGATGCACCGGTTGTGGATGCAGTACCTTACTCTTATCACTGACAGAACACGCTTGACACTCTTTCACCACCTGTTCCACATCCTTGTCCATTGACGGCCACCAATACTCCTCTCTCAATCTCCTTTTAGTCAATGATCGGCCCAAATGACCTTCATGTGCCAATTCCACCATTCTCCCCCTCAAACTTATCGGGGGTATCAATCTACTTCCCCTAGAGACACCCCAAGGACCCTCTGCTAATTCCTGGAGAACCTGGACATAACCTCTACCTTCCAGCCTCTCCTTCACAGTGTGCCACCCCTTCACCAGACCTTCCTTAATCCACTTTAACTCAATGTCATCCTCAGACTCCTAATCCCACACCGACTTCTCCACAGCCGAAGTGACCAAAGCAACCTGACACTCCTGCAAATCATCCTCCTTAACTACTCCCCCCTCACTGTCCTGCTCTACAACTGGCAAACGGGACAAACAATCCGCAACAACATTAAACTTCCCCGGAACATACTGCAAGGAAAAATTGTAATCTTGTAACTGTACTGACCACCTCGCAATCCTCAGGGATACTGCCATGACTCCCTTGGAAGAAAATACCTGTACCAACGGTTTATGGTCCTTTCTGACTACATAGGGTATGCCCCACACAAATGTCCTGAAATGTTTTGAAGCCCACAGCACTGCCAAAGTCTCTTTCTCTATTACAGAGTACCTGGTTTCCACATCTCTCAAGGTCCTCGAAGCAAAGGCCACCGGGACCCATTCACCATTAATGCATTGCTCTAGCACTGCCCCTAGGCCCACCTCACTTGCATCCACCGTCAACGCAGTTCTATTTTTTGGGTCAAATGATTTCAGACATGGATCCTTCTCCACCTCCCTCTTAACCTACTCAAATTCTGCCGCACACTCCGCAGACCATACAAATCTTACACACTTCCTCATAAGAGCTCTCATGGCCACTGTTTTTTCTGCGTAATTTGACACAAATTTAACATAATACTCTGCAAGACCCAGAAAAGCCCTTAGCTGATCCTTAATAACCGGAGCTGGCGTATCCCTCAACACTTGTACCAACTCCCTTTTTGGACTTACACCTCGTGAACTCAAAGTGTGTCCCAAATATGTGACCTCCTCCACCCCCACTTGACACTTTGTTAATTTTACAATCAGACCTCTCTCTTTAAGAATCTGCATGACCTTCCTTACCCTTGCATCATGTTGCTCCCTGCTGCTGCCCCAAACCAAAATGTCATCTTGAAAGTAGCTGACACCCACCACCCCTTCAAACAACTGATGCATCAGCCTCTGAAATACTGCCGAAGCCGAAGCCAAACCAAAAGGCATGCGACAAAATCTGAACGCCCCGAAAGGAGTCACAAATGAAGTAAGAGGTCTCGATTCAACATGCAGGTCAATTTGGTGATACGCCGTTGACAAATCAAAAGTTGAAAAATATTTAGCTTCACCCAACGTCAACAGCAACTCATTAATATTTGGCAAAGGATGCCGATCCACCCATATGCTGGCATTTAATTCCCGGAGATCCACACACATTCTGATGCTGCTGTCGCTCTTCTCCACTAAAACCAGAGGAAACAACCACTCCGAAGCCTCAATGGGTTCTATTATTCCTGCCGACTGCAACTTAGACAATTCCGCCTTAAATGCCTCCCTCACTGAAACTGGCACCCCCCTCACCTTATGAACTCTAAGCACTGCACCCTTCTTCAACACAATGCGATGCGTAAAGCCCTTAAGCTTACCCAGGATGTCAGAAAAGACTTCCGGAAACTCACTCATAAGCACTGTCGGGGTAACTCTTACATCCTTCTCTTCCATTCCCTCCCTGACACTGAGAACCGGTTCTTTTTCACCTGGATGAATTTGTATTTTTAGTGCAGCCTGCTCATCCCAACCCAACACACTTGTCCCTTTTTGAGCCACATACAATTTACCTAAGGTTTGCCTTCCTTTGAATGAAAAATTTGACCAATCATAACCAAGTAAGTCAATGGAACTTTGCCCATATGCATACGGTCTGATGTCTGGAGCCAACAAAGTAGAGATTGGTTTACCCAAAACCTCTTGATACACTTCCGGAGACACCAGGGTATAAGGTGACCCAGAATCCACCAGCATATCCACAGGGTGCTGGTCCACCAATACCGACACCCATGGACCCTTCCGCACACCACCATCCACATGTAATATGACAGTCTGTTTGTGACCCCCACCTGATGCTCCCTCCAGGCCCATAGTCAACTCTTCTGTAGTTACATTTGCGACCACCTGCCCTTTACACATTCGTGCAAAATGGCCCATCCTTTTACATTTCCTGCACTCTACATTGAAAGCCGGACAGGATTTCGAATCCACTGTGTGACTTGACCAACCACAATTTTTGCACGCCAAACCCTTCTTGCCCCTTGACACCACCGCATGCACCGTCTCCCTATTTCCATCCCTTTCAGTAACAATTTGTACACTCGCCTTGGAGGCTTCAATTGCTCTAGCAATCTCCAAAACCTTATCCAGTGACGGATCGCTCTCAATCCACAATCTCTCTCTAATTTTTTGATTTGATGTTTTCATCATAATCTGATCCCTTATATGTTCCTCACCGTTACCCGGGAACCCACATGTAGCCATGAGTAACATATGATTCTATACTTTCCGCGGAACCTTGTGCCCTAGAAAAAAACTTATACTGCTCTAAAACCACATTAACTCTTTTTCCAAAACGTACTTGCAATTTCTTCAAAGCCGTCTCATAGGCACTTACAACCATTTCCCCTTCACCTCCCCCTTGAACCATTACATTCTCTCCAGGCAGGTGACGAAAAACTCTCAAGCCCTCAGTACCAATACAATTAAGCAAAGCAGCCTCCTTTTCATCATCGTTGAACTTTGCCCCACCAGCAGCCCGCAAATATACCTTAAAGGCATCTACCCACTGCTCCCAAGGCGCAACCGGCTCTCCTGGGTTAGGCAGAAATGCTGGTGGAGGCCTAGCTGCTGTATGCAACATGGCCGACTTTACTGCCCAAGACCTTGTGCCCACCAAAATAACCTATACAAACTTTTAAGTGCCCCTTATAATCAGAGAATTGTCCTCTCTGACACTTTGAGTCAGTGGTCACCACACCAACCAAGGTGACCGCACCCGGATATCTTCCCCTGTAGCCTTGTGAGCGTGCACCCCCACGCATATGCAGTACAGCCAGGTCCTGGCACAGGGTGAGTCACAACCAATGATGTATCCAACGATATGGTATGGACAATCCCAGCCCCAGCCAAGATGCCTTAACTTTTCTGGACCCAATGGAGTGGGATGTCCCAACCTTACCAGCCCCACACTTCCAGATCCACCTTAAAGGCCACGTAGCTGACGGTGTTCTCCTCCTGTTTTTTCCAATCCACCAGCCGCCACAGACAGCTGCTTAAGAAAGCACACTGCGCACTGACCCTGTAGCCCCTCCTGCTTCCCTGGGGCGACTGCAAGCAGCGCTGAGCAGCGCATGCGTCACCACAGCCCCTCCTCGTTATCTGAGAAGATGCTGTCGGGGCGGAACTAACTGCCGGAAGGACTGCTGATGCCTGCTGATGCCTGTGATCACGGCCCGTCCTGGATCCTCAATCCCGTTGGGCAGCCAACGCAGGGACGCCACCGGGGGCGGGGCCAGCTGCCGGCGGACAGCGAATGCAGGGCCAGCTGCCGGCGGACAGCAAATGCAGGTGCGCTCGCGCACCGGCCTCCGATCCGGGGAAACACACAAACTGCCCACGGCAAACCGGCAGCAACAGTTCCTCGTCCTCGGCTCCTCACGGAGTAAGCGCCCGCTCTGCACAGCCCCAACGGATCCAGGCAACCAGCGGCAGCCCGACAGCACCCCGCCAGGGCACCCGAGGAGCTCCTCAACCTCCTCTCCTCCACAGGGCAGCCGCCCGCCCTGCCCTGCCCCGGATCAGGCCCGCATCAGCAGCTCCACAAGATACCAGCGATCCAGGTAACCGGCGGCAAACCGGCCGCACCCCGACTGGGCACCCGAACAGTTCCTCGACCTCCACACCTCACAGGGCAGCCGCCTGCCCGGCCTTAAGGCCCGCAGCAGCAGCTCCAAAAGATCCAGCGCCGGTCGGCCCCCGTCCACACCGACTGCGCCTTAGATGATGGGGAGCCAGACAGCCGGTTCGCACACGCGTGGGACAGGGTCTCGTCCAAAATCCTGGTCCTCGTCGCTAATGACACACTCACACCGACAAAGGTAATTGTATTTATCTTTCTTTATTGGCGAGACCCCGCAGCCTCTAGCTACGACTCCCCTCGCTCAACGGCCACTGTGGAATGTTGATTGCTGAGCGTACATCAACATTCCACCAGTGTGCCTATGCACGAGCCCGTGCGTATTACAACACTGTCCCATCAGACAGCAAACAGACCTCGGCCGTTGCATATTATCCGGATTTTATCTGGACTTTACTTTGGATTTTGTTTGGCGGTATGCAGTCAAAGGCTTTCTTTATTATGGACATCTACTTATGGACTCTGTGAGTGTCATAGTATAGTTTTGAACAACCAATAAGTCTAGTTTTCTCTTGTAATCCTAGTGTCCACTACAAACCACTCCCCCAAAAACCCCAAAACAGTATTTAGGGAGTGGGTGCAGGTTTAGCTTGAAATTACCTACAAAAAATGGTCACATTGACCAAAAGTTCTAAAAACCTTTGGTGGTAGCAAAAGTTTGAACCTTTGGTGGTAGCATTGAAAAATAAATGGGGGCTGCTGTGGTGTCCCCTGCATCGCCCCGCTCACTATACTTCATGGTGTAGTGAGCAGGGGTTGCGGGGGACACCCCTGCAGCCTTCCGTTACAAAAAAAAAGAAAACAAAAGGACCCTGCAGCACCGGTTCCTGATCACGGAAGTGAAAGGGAACTGGCGCTGCAGGGAAGCAGCGTGAAGATGAAGGTAAGTGGGGTTTGTCTATGTTGGGGTTGTGGGTGGGGGTGTGCTGAGGGTGTGGGTGGGGTGTGTGTTATGGGTGTGTTGTGTGTGGGTGTGAGAATGTATGTGTGTTCGCATGAGAAAGGTGCGAACTTTTGGTAGTTCGCACCTTTCTCATGCAAACAATTTGCCCGCGGTACTTTCAGCCGTGGGCAAATCGCTCGGATTCGTGGGTGCATGCATCAAGCGAGTGCTCACCGAGTGCTGTTTGCTATTTGTGGGCCTGTGGGGAAAGTGGGAGTGAGTTGTTGGAGTTTGGGAGTTAGACCAGATGCCTTTAACTAATATTCCACCAAGGGTTGATGAAGTCAGACAAAGTGTGGGAAATCTAGCAGCCGACACCTCCCGAGACTCTCAGACCAGGAAGGAAACACCGGAGGAGAAATGGCTAAGGAGAACAGTGACCGCATTTATCCCTTAAGGCATCATAACACCTGCACCCCTATGGTAATATCACATCTGTCGAATACAAAGAGATTGTGCAAAATGACAAAATATTACCCCAAAAAAGTAGTGCTAACTATGCACAGAGAAGAGGCTGTGAAAGAACCTGTGCTAGACATAACCCTCTTATTACCTTGTATAGGCTCTAAGTTAATCGAAAGAATAATGCTTCCTGCTATCCCCTATGGCCTGTCTGATCGATCCTGTATGCAAGAACCTTTAATCTATCATGAACTAGATCCTGGGTTTGACCAGGCCGCCCAAACTGTAGGTACTGGAGGTAATGATGGAAAGGATAACAATGGGAATGAGATAACCAATGTTGCATTAATATCAGTGGAAACACATGTGTTACGTTGACTCCTATTGTGCTTTTTAATATGCAGGACATGGCTATACCAGATCCCCCTGGGGATGAAATGATTGAGTGTCAAATGATTACTGAGCAAATGACCAGAAAGTGCATGTCTGCAAAATCTTGACCTACCATGTGTACAAATGGGTACAAATGAGTGCATTGGTGATAAGCAGATTGTGCATGATACAACTGTGTGCGAATTATTGTGTGACATTGAGTGCGAAATAGACTGTGAGAGTGAGTATCAGTGCACTTTGATCAACACCTCGACCCCAGCACATGATTTAGGTGAAACGTAGCACGAAATACATTCTGACTCAGCCGATGCAGTTGGGGAGTTATGCAATGTAAAATTCCAATTCCCACGAATCTTCACAGAACCATTAAATAATAATGGTATCTCAGATCACCTGAGCAGCAACATGTATTGGACTGTAGGCACAGATATGTTAGAGGCACCGTTGGAAAATGAACAGAAAGTGAATATTAGTAATATAAGCACTTCAAGTTAACCTCTAATTCAATGTTCAAAGTTTTTGAAAACGTACTAACTATGGTAGTTGAACGCTGTGAAAGATTAGAAAATAAGTTAGATGTACAGTCACTCCTACTCCATAAAATTATCAACCATTTTAGGAGAATTCTAAAAGAACAAAGCACAAACACGGAAAGTACGTATAATGTAACTGAGTATGGCGTTTGACATACACATAATTGTGAATCAGTACGAGGAAATACTCACACAGTGCAAACATCTGTATCTTCCTAAAAAAAAAAGAAGAACATAAAGTGGTTCAAACAAAGGAATTAACCTTGTAACTAGCAGACAAAAGAAGTGTACGATGGAGATAGGGGGCACAATAAGAAAGAAAAGTAAGAAATATCACAGGCCATAATGTACGGAAACACAATGTAAGTGCAAAAATGCATGATGATTATAACCACCTACATATAGTAGAACTAGATCAGACCAACACTTCCATAGTGTACAAAAATAACAGAAATATGACAACAAAAAACAAAAAATCGAAGAGAAGGCCCCCTGAAAATATAGTTCATAATGTGTGTGTAGAGATCCGGCCACCCATACTAATTGAGGGTTCTATTAGTGAGAAGGATATGGAACATGTAAGGATACTCGTAGTTACTTGGTGGAGTAGACAGCAGCAAATAATGACATAGTGGGGTCAAAGAGTCGTACATTAGATAACCCTAACATGCATAGGGCACAGAAACAAGGGAAAAAGAGAGCGGCTAGAGGTATGGAAGACTGTGTGCTGGAAGATATTCAGTGCTTGTTTGTGGGCGAAACTGACCCAATGAGTAATCCTCCCAATGGAAAGACAAAAAGAGTGAATGGTGGAAAGTTCATCAGTGCCGCCTCTAAAACCGCCTTACTCGATCAACACTATAATAAGGTAGAGCGAGAGAACCACTGATCAGAGTGTGAAAGTAACACTGTTCTCTTTGTGCTCCCTTGCACTGGAATGTCCTCCCTCTCTTTCTTCGCTCCATTTCTATCTATTCTGTTTTTCGTGACTCTCTGAGATCCCATTTACTTCACTCTAGTTAAACTGACATTATGTTATACTAATCTTCATTTATTGTACCGCTTGTAATATTATGTACAACACTGTGGCTTAAAATAAAACCCAAATAAAATACCAAAAAAATACAAAACTGGCAATAGTGCATTACAACTGCGGCCAGCACTGCTCCCAGCTCTCCACCCATCACTGAATCGCTCAGCAGTTCTGTGTTTTTTACACCAAGTGGTCCCTCAAGGAGATAAAGATTGTAGATTGGGAGGAACATACTTCTACTGTCACCTCAAATATATGGTTTAATGCAAAGCCACTATTGACTACATCCTTCAGCATGAAAGTGATTTACTTAGATTTGGATATAGGTGTTTAACTGTGAGCATGATGCAGATTAAAAACAGAACTATATTGTCAAAACCAAAGATAACACATAATAGGTGCTCACCTGATGATCTCAGAGCACAACAGAATAAAAAGAGCATTAATGAAGAGAAGGTTGTAACTCCAAAAAGTAAAAATGAAAGGTATGCGATGATGGCTATTGGCAATGGCTTCCTAAGGCTTTTAAGGCACACTTTGTGAACACACCTTACTGACAGAAAATGTTATGTTCTTGGAATATCAGGGGTTTTAATCATTTGACTGATGCTAATGGTCTTGTAGCAAATATAGACCTATATTTTTAAAAAAAAATGTTTAATTAATTTTATTCAAACCAAACAACAATACAAACAAACCCAACTCGCAGTGCAGTTTACAACAATTCCATTAAACACCATTTGTATTTCCATTTTTCCCACTGCTCCCATAGTCCCACCCTCCATTATGAGCCTATTTGTACTTCGCATTCAGTATCTGCTACATGTGGCCGGGTCTCACTATCCTCGGATTCCGTTGGGTCCGATATAGATCCGAACAGTTCCGCTATTAATAATTTCCATGCCATCAGGGTACCCACTTCTTCCTCCCCACTCATGTTGCTCGCCTCCTGCCACGCTATCGTTTCGGCCTCCGCCCATTTCTGTAACTCCTTCCACCATACCTCCACCCGTGGCTTGTGGCACTTCTTCCATCCCATGGCAATCCTCCGTTTTGCTAGCACATATGCCAGGTCTTTCAGTTTCTCAACATGTTTAAGTTTCCGTGGTCTGGGGAACCCTTCCAGCAAATATAGACCTATATAATGTGGTTGCACTCCAGGAGACTTGGATGACTGAAATATGTGAAATTGACGGTAAAATCAATGCACAGCTATTAGCTGTGTAGGGCCCAGTCGGACAACCCAAAGGGGGGATATTAATGTTGGCCCGCCACCCCTGGAGCATTAGGGAAACTATTACTACCACAACCATGGATCAGGCAGTTCAAACTACCTATTATACGACTGGAAGCAAGAGTATGGTTGTTAAAACATCTTTTTTTTTTTTTTTTTATTATTAGCATCGATTAGTTTTCAAGAAAACTTTAAATGCGAATAGTTCATTAATTGAACCAAAAAAAAAAGGAGAGATGACAAACTAAAAATTACCAATCTATATAGGGAGGAACGTTTGAGACCAGAGAGATTGCGTGTCTAAATTTGAGAGAATATCTCTCACGAAGTTCAACAGTGCCAAGGTCAAAGATACTTTTCCTCCCCATCTTAAAATACACATCTATATAGGGAGGAAAGTTTGAGACCAGAGAGATTGCGTGTCTAAATTTGAGAGAATATCTCTCACGAAGTTCAACAGTGCCAAGGTCAAAGATACTTTTCCTCCCCATCTTAAAATATATATAGGGAGGAAAGTTTGAGACCAGAGAGATTGCGTGTCTAAATTTGAGAGAATATCTCTCACGAAGTTCAACAGTGCCAAGGTCAAAGATACTTTTCCTCCCCATTTTAAAAATATCTAATTTGAGAGAATATCTCTCACGAAGTTCAACAGTGCCAAGGTCAAAGATACTGTTCCTCGCCATCTTAAGACATCTACAACCCACCAAACCAAGTGCTCTACGAACAGACCATGATAACCGTAACAAAGACTACCGTTGAGCTTCATAGCAATATTCCATTTTGAATAGCAGATGACTTTAATGCCAAAATAGGAATGCATGTGATGGATACATTTGCCCTATATGAGTCTGCCTGAGTCACTGCAAAACCGTCAGGGAAAAGCCTGGGGTGAAATGTTATACCAACATCACTTTATTATGCTGAGTGGGCATTGTGCTGGCGATGCTGAAAAAGCACACACCCGTTCCATAGGTGGAAAGAGGGCATCCACCATTGACTATGAATTTGTGATCATAGTATGTTCAGCGCTCAGATGCCTGAGGGTTTGTAGCGCTATATACATGCTAAATTATTATTATTATTATTATTATTATGAATGGAAAGATTTTTGTAAATGTTTTTTTGTGATTTAGATATTGTAAAATCACATGATGGATGTCTGGAGACTGTGCTATTCAAAAAGCCTACAGATAAATACATGCTACTTGAATACCACAGTTTCCATGTCTTAAGGAAAACCTTCCAGTAGGTCAATTCCCCAGAATCCGGAGAAATTGCACTCAAATATCAGACTAAATAATGCATGGAAAAGCTCTGGAAAAATGGCTAAGAAACAGGTCCATGTTGCATATAAAAGAGCTAAAAACGCCAATAGAACTATGTGTTTGAACCCACAAAAGAAAAACAAAGTCGAGAAAATAAAATGTGCAAGTACATACAGCCCCATAAGTAATCCTCTATGAAAAACTATTCTAAAATACTGGCAAATCATCAAAACTGTGAACTTCAATCCAGCACCCCCGAGATTTGCATTTAAAAGACAGAGAAACATCAAGGATAGTCTGGTCCATAAATATCCTGAAAACAAAGGTACAGTGGAAAAACAAAAAACTTTATGGGATTTACCCCCTGTAGTAGGCCACTTTAGATGTGGTAACTGCACAGTCTGCCCATTGACACACATATCAAAAAGATCCATTTAAATGGGAACGACCAGATACTGAATACCTTCACCAACTGTCTCTCACAGTGGGTGGTGTACGGGATAAAATGCCCATGCGACCTATTATATGTCGGTAAAACTAAACACTGTCTGAGACAGCGGATAGGGGAACATAGATTATGCATCAGGAATACAATTGAAAATAAAACTCTAGTGGCACACTACACTCGCTTCAACCATAAACCTACGGAAATGTTTAGGTTTGTAATACAAAGAGTGCACGCATCAAAACAAGGGGGGACATAGATTCTTCTCTCAAAAAATGTGAACAGAGGTGGATTTACAATTTGGATACAGTAAAGAATGGCCTCAATTCTTCAGTAGAATGGGGAATATTCATGTAGAGATTATAGATGGCAAGGGAATAGTGAACACATTTGATACAAAAATGTTACTAAGCCATATTTAATAACATACCACCTATCATGACGATCAAGTATGAAACATGTCAGAGTAAGACATCTAATTTTCTGTAGGCAAATAGTAATTCTAAGTAAAAGCAGCTAATAATGTGGCCAACATCATGGTTCTTTTTCAAAATTATAGTCTACCCAATAACTGAAAATCCTAAATTAAGAAAGACAACCTACTATATTTAAAAAGAACTTGGTATTTTTTTTTAAAAAAAACAATATAGTTAGAGCTAACTCTTTATAGAAAAAAATAGGTAAGTATGCCTGATAATACACTGAAATCAATACCACCCAAGACAAGTGTGAGCTAAATAAATGTATAGCTAAATTGATCATCTCAAAACAGACATCGAAAATAGATGGACGCCCTTGTGAGTGGGTGTAAATACTACCAAGATTTAATATAGTACAGATTTCACTTTCTCATGGCGATTAGCTTGTGACCCAAGAAAACGAGTAAACTCACCATTTAGAACGCGTTAAATTAATATGCAAGATTTTTAGTAATCTTGCATTAATAAAGTAATATGGTCCACGAAACAAGGAAATAAACATTAGCTGCAGATGTTGCTGGCCATAATTAGTAAAACCCTAACCAGTAGCAGAAGAGATATTCTGCTATAAAATAATACTAAAGATATGAGTGATTACAACATAAGATGGTGGCTGTAGCCGGCACAGATGCATAATAGAATTAGACATGCTAGCTGTGCGGATGATCACATGACCGGCACAGGAAGCAACCTCATAAGAAAGCAAATAGACAAAAGCCTTTGCGTTGATTTACGTGCCATTTTTCTGCCGCAACGAACTGAAATGATCGTGAGCGGCATGCTGTGGATATCGAAATAGACAGGCAAACTTCAATAAAACTATTGAGAACAAGAAAATACAAATAGAATAAAAATAAAAACTAAATTAAGGAATACAACTAACACTTTGCCTAATACATGAAGAGAGAATTCTGAAAGTGGAAAGCATCCTTTAATATTCCAGATGATTATTTTAGACAAATAGAACTGGATAATGTAAAAAGTTAAGTGATTGCTCATAAATAATAATTAATGACTTAAGGAAATCTTATAGCTATGTGCTGACAATGTGCACCTTATTACAGATTCCGTGACATTGAATATCTGCCAATTTTAAAAGACTGTATTAAAGCGCTCAACAGAAAAATAGCCAGCAATCAAAATAGAAAAACAAAGAAAGCACTCTTCCAATACGCTGTGAAAGTTAAAAGAAAATCACAAAGGAATCAATGTGGCATCTTGTACCTATGTAAGGTTAGTAATAAATCATACTCCGATATAATGAATACATTTAAATAAAAAACTAATATAAGTCTGTGAGATATATTTATTTTTTGTCACAGATCAGAAGACATTTCAAATGTAGAAGAAAAACAAGTATGAAAATAGCTTGCTTCCGATGCACAAAAGGATATATTCTCCTTTGTCCAAATAATGAAAAAGTTCCAAGCCGACTAAGAAGTAAAAGCAGGCCAGCTTTTCACAAAAAGAAGGGTCTAAATTATCCTGATTCATGTCTTCCAAAAAATGTGGATTTAAAATTGCTGTTTGTCTGTTTTTATTGCAGCGACTTTGTTAGAAACAACCTAAGGGGTTTTGAAAATATCTTGCTCATTGAAAGAAATATACTTGTCCTGAAGATGGCTATAACAAAAAAGAAAAAGACAGTAGGGATAGTGTCTCATTGGTCCCTCTGCCGAAACATATGTAGACACATCCAAGGGATGTACATACAAATCCCAATATAAAATAGAGGATAGCAGTCAGCTCTCTGTTTGAGTATTTGTTGTAAAGGAATAGCCCCATTGACGGATATATACAACTTTTTGAAAATATGGAAATCATCATAAATTGTGTACATATATGTCTATGTCACTTACTAACCCCACGATCTGATAGAACATCATACTGATAAAGTCGATGAATTTGTTTTATGTATATGTGCCTTGTGGAAAGTGCACATTTTTTCTTAACTATTTTTTATCTGTGAAGAAAAATATTTTTTGTGTGAATAAAATTTGTTTTAAAGGTATACTAAGTGTCTGGACATGATAAATGTTTTGTGAAAGCCTGCCCGGTATATAGTGGACTGAGACAGGCGTAGTCATTCTTAGTCTTGTTTTGCTTTGACCATTCTCCCTTTGTAAGTTCGACCCCCCTGTAACAAAAAGTTGGGAAATACCCACATGATACCTTGTGAGAAGGAGTTGTTGATGAGAGAGGTGATGAATGGGACGAGTTCTGTAACACAGTCTTTGATGACTGGGGCAGGGCATATGTCGCCGGGACACTTTGATGGTTTTAAACTGGATATGATTTTGATGACCTCAGTGGTGGAGACTGCCTTGAAATTGAAAGGATGTAGTATAGGCTCTCTTGTGATTGGCAGGTCAGTGTTTATGGCTCTCAACGTTAACTTATCTTTTTTGTTTGCGATTTTGTTTGGCGCATAGCTATTTTGTCCAGGAATGCCTGCTGTATGTTAGAACATCAAGTTTTGTCGTCTGGCAGGTATCGCGTGGGCTGGTGGGAGACTCGAGTTCCCTCAGAATGATTAATAGTTCCTTGCTGCCATATTTAGCATTTGCTATGTGCTCATTGTACGTAGTGTTTTTAGCCAGCAGTATAGCTTGTTTGTATTTTTTAGCGGAGGCTATGAATAGATCCCTATTTTTTTCGAAGGTAAGGCTTTTAAGGTTGATTCAGTGCCACGTTTATTTTATCTAAAATTCTTCAGGTCCGGTGTGAACCAGGAGTTCAGGTGAGCAGGTTTGCGATGTTTGAGTGGGGCAATTTTGTTGACAGCTTGGATAATACTGGTGTTGTAGAGATCTACCATGGCTGATGGGTTGGCATAAGAGTAGTGACCTTCAGTGATGAGGCCTAATAGAGGGAGCAGGTTGGTGCGTTTGATGTGAGCGTGTTTTTGGCAAGGGTAGCTGGGGCTAAGTGTGGCACTGTTTTGTGTTGGGTTTGTCTGGGGATAGTGAATGTGATGATGTTATGATCTGACCAAGGGCAAGGGGTGTTAGCTGTAATGCTGGTTGATACATTTAAGTTGGCAAGCCAGTCTAGGGTGCAGCCTTTGTCATGGGTAGCTTGTTAAATGTGTTGAGTAAGTCCAAGAGTGGCCATTATGTTTTGAATGGGATCTAGGCTGTCACAGAGGCCAAGATTGAAGAAGCCTAAGGTGATGATTCGAGTGGATGGATTTGTGTGTTTTGAGAGGAGTAGCGTTATATCCTTGTCAAATGTTTTAATGGGCCTGGTGGTCTGTATATAATGTGCATGGTGGGGGTTGCAGTATTGGGGTAGGATAGTTTCACTCAGAGAAGTTCCCTGGAGGGGAAAGCTTGGTCATGTGATACTCTGATGGAGAGGTCAGATTTAGCGATCAGGGCAACTCCACCTCCTTTGGTGGTGGTTCTATCTTTTCTGTAATTTGTGAGTTCTTCCGGTGTGGCTAGTGAGAGTGCAGGGCCTGCTGCAGGGTGCATCCAGGTTTCTGTGACCGCTAGGAGGTCAATATGGTTCGTCTTTATGAGGTCAGTTATGTCAAGGGCATGTGCTAGGAATGTTCTAGCATTGATAAGACCGCCCTTGTTGGTATTTTCACTGACAGTGGTAGTCTGAATGTCTTTTGGGGTGTTGGGGAAGGAGTGGTGTGGCTCAATGCATCATTGGGCACAGTGGGATTGCTAAGCATTGGAGTGTTAGCGATGTTGGTGCAGCCAGGTATAGGCTTAGGCTTGGGTGCCGTAGTAGGTTGTTGGTCCCATCAACAGGGTTTGGGCTGCGCAATCAATTTGGGGCTAGGCATAATGAGTTCAGGGCTAAACTCAATCAATTTAGAGCTAGTCACAACCAATTTAGGGCTAGGCACAATGAGTTCTGGGCTAGTAACAGTTAGTTTATGGCTAGTGACAATGAGTTCACGGCTAGTAACAGTCAAATTAGGGCTAGTCACAATCAATTTAGGGCTTGGCACAGTGAGTTCAGGGCTCGGCACAATAAGTTCTGGGCTAGTCACAATCAATTAATGGCTAGTAACAGTCAATTTTGGGCCAGTCACAATCAATTTAGGGCTAGACACAATGAGTTCAGGGCTAGTCACAAACAAATAAGGTCTAGATACAATGAGTTCAGGGCTAGACACAATTAGTTCAGGGCTAGTCACAAACAATTTAGGGATAGTCACAATGAGTTCAGGGCTAGACACAATGAATTCAGGGCTAGTCACAATCAATGTAGGGCTAAGCAAAAAAATTAGTTCAGGGCTAGTCACAATGAATTCAGGGTGGGTCGCAATCAATTTAGGGCTAGGCACAATGAGTTCAGGGCTAGACACAATGTGTTCAGGGCCAGTCACAATACATATAGGGCTAGGCACAATGAGTTCAGGGCTAGTCACAATCAATTCAGGGCTAGACACAATGAGTTCAGGTCTAGTCACAATACATTTAAGGCTAGGCACAATGAGTTCAGGGCTAGTCAAAATCACTTTAGGGCTAGGCACAATGAGTTTAGGGCTAGTCAAAATAAATTTAGGGCTAGTCAGTCAATTTAGGGATAGGCACAATCAATTAAGCGCTAGGCACAATGTGTTCTGGGCTAGTCACAAACAATTTAGGGCTAGACACATTGAGTTCAGGGCTAAACACAATGGGTTCAGGGCTAGTCATAATCAAGTTAGGACTAGGCACAATCAATTTAGTGCTAGGCACAATGAGATCAGGGCTAGTCACAAACAATTTAGAGCTAGACACAATGAGTTCAGGGCTAGTCACAATAAGTTCAAGGTTAGGTATATTCAATATGATATGATATATGATATGGCATTTATAACGTGCCTATACACAGGTGTTTCAAGGCGCGACAAGGCAAGGCAGGGGAACAGAGGGAAGACAGACAACGATCCTACTAGGCCAGGTGTCATTCAGATCGCGCAAGTGCATGGGAAGGGGAGGGAGGAGAAGTGCGGGGGGAAGAGGGAGAGGACAGTGCAGTACATGGGATAAGAAAATAAATTAAAAATAAGTAAAGTATGGCCAGCAGGTGGCAAGTGCAAGGGTAAGTGCAGACATCATGGGCCTCATTACGACCCAGGCGGTAAGTTACCGCCTGGGTCGTACCTTTACCACCATGGCGTAAACTACGTTTACGCCATGGTGGTTGGCGGACTTACCGCCCCATTCCGAGGTTGGCGGGGCGGTAAGTCCCCAATCCCCATTTACCCTTCCCCATTCCCATTTTTGCCCCATAGGGCATAATGGGAGTGGGGAAGGCGTTAATTACGCCACCGTAAATTACGGTGGCGTAATTAACATCAAGGTCCCTTAGCGCCATGGATTTTAACACCTGCTAAAAGCAGGTGTTAAAACCTCCATGGCGCTAAGGGACCTCGGAATCAGGCTGTAAGGGTCGGCGCTGTTTACGCCGCCGTAAAACCCTTACCGCCTGAGTCGTAATGAGGCCCCATGTGTCAAGTGCTGGTAGTGGGACCGTAGGGATACAGAAAACAGTCCCCAAGTGTGGGGTTGCCAGGAGGGCAGTAAAGGAGTGTGACTGGTGGGGGAGGGGACCTGGGCCCGAGATCAGAGGGCGGCCAGGCAGCCAGTGCAATGTCAGTGTCAGCCAGGAAGTCAGCAAGAGAGAAGAGGAGAAAAAGCAGAAGCAAAGATAAAGTTTTGAGGTGCTTCCGGAACCGAAGATGAGTCTCTTCAAGTTTCAGGGAGGAAGGGAGGCTGTTCCAGAGGGAGGCCCCAGCCAAAGAAAGAGATCTACCACCAACTCGTTGCTTGGAGAAGCGACTGACCCTGAGGGAGTTTGAGGCAGTTGAGCGAAGAGCTCGAGAAGGAAGGTATTTAGGAAGAGAGGGTTGAAGGTATTGAGGCCTAAGGCCCCAGAAGGCCTTGTGGACGATGCAGAGGCTTTATAGTGCTAGATGCATTAAAGTCAGGTATAGGCATAATCAGTTTATGGGCAGAAACTTCAGAAGGCATAAGGAAGGGTGTAAGCAGGTACGCAGATTTGAGCATTATTTTTTTTTAAAAAACTTTCTTTATTGGCATTTCGTAGAACAACAGAAACAATCAACCAGTCATCCTTCCCACCCCCCTGCACACACATGAGGGCTATACACAAGAACCAGAAGCAATCTGGGCAGCATGGAGGGCACGCCTCCCGCAGTGCTCTCAGTCCAGCGACTAAGCCGATGGCGTCTCGCAGTGTAGAATGCCCAATCCCCAGATGCAGTCCTAAGGAGTCGGCTGGGATCGCCTCCCTGGGCTCGACCGCGCAGAAGAACCCAACCTGTCCGAAGATCCATGCCAATCCCCCCCAGGTTGCCCCAGGGGGTATGTCGTATATGCATCCCACATCCGACTCTCACCCCGACACTTCCCCCTCAGCACCTCCCATCTTGTTTCCATATCATTACAATATAATACATCTTTTGACCATTGGGCAACAGTCGGACTTCGGGTGCTTCCCCACTCCATGGCCACACAGTGTTTTGCCAAAATCAAAAGAAGATTTACCAGTTTCCTAGTTCCTTTGGGTATCTGTTCCGTGAATCCTAGCAAGGCCATCATAGGATCCGGCACTAGCTGTTGTCCCACAATAACGCCAATCACCTCAATCACCTGCCTCCAAAAATGCACCAATTCCCCACAATCCCAGGCCACATGGAGAAACCCCACCATCTCTTGTCCACAACGGAGAAAAGCCCCTCACCTCTGGGGGAAATATTCCTTTAACTGGGCCGGAGAGTAGTAGCACTGGTGCAGAAATTCAAAGTGGATCAGTTTAAAGTTCGAATTGACAGCCCCCTTCCTGATCACCTCACAACAGTACCTCCATGCATTTGTCGGTATCTCCCGTCCCAACGACCTCTTCCATAGCTCCCTGGAAGACCTCCTCAAAACCGACCTTGTCTGCATAGCCAACCGCTACAAACCGGAGAGAAACCCGCCGTCCAATGTCCCCCCATCACCTTATTAACCAGTTAAGCCACTGCGGGCGGCCTCGGAAAGGAAGGAAACAGTCGCTGCAATGTCACCCTCAACCTGTAATACAAGAATACATCTAACGCTGACAGATCTCCCCTGTCCCTCAACTGATCTATAGAGATAAATTCCCCATTCAGAAACAGGTCTCCCAACCGAGCGACACCCAACCGCTTCATAGTAGCCACATAACACGCCTCGCTAGTCAGAGGAAAACCGGGAATGTATATCGGCGGAATGTCCGGCGAGTAGAGTACATCCCCTTCTGACGCATGCCCCAAGTAGGACCAGGCCCAACAAGTAAGCTCCACCAGATTACGCAGACACCTCGCACGGCTGGGAGCCGTCAGAAAAACCGACCGTAACAACGCTGATGATGCAATCAACCTTTCTATTTCTACATGCCTATGCGCCGCCGCCATCCCATACCAATACCTAAAGTAGCTGGCCTGTGCCACAATATAATATAACTCGAAATCAGGAAGTGCAAGACCCCCCTCCAGAACCGGTGCAGTGAGTTTCCCCCAAGAGACACGAGCCCTCTTACCCGCCCAAATGAAGTGTGATATCGCGGAGCGAAGATCCCAGAAGTATTTCTGAGGGACCATTATAGGCACATTCAGAAACACATACAGAAATTTAGGAAGGATAGACATCTTAACCACCGAAATCCTGCCGTACAGATTAAGAGGGAGTGAGGCCCAACCAGCCGTCGACTTCTTGACCGATTCTAAAACCTCCACATAGTTTGCTGTGTACACCACCTCCTTCTCCCTTGCTACCGTGACCCCCAAATATCGAGTACTCTGTAAATCCCACCAGAATCCCCAAGTATCCCAAAACTGAGAAGCCCTGTTCGTCAACGGGAAGATAACAGATTTCCAAGCATTTATTTTAAGCCCCGATAGGTCACCGAACCGCTGGAGGTCAATCATAATCGGGTCCAAGTTGATCTCAGGATGAGAGAGGAACAGGACCATGTCGTCCGCGTATAACAAAATTATGACTTTTTGGGTGTGCAACTGGACTCCCCTGTGAAGATGAAACTACCTAACCCACTCAGCCCAAGGCTCTATCGCCAAGGCAAAGAGCAGGGGAGATAGCGGGCAGCCCTGACGAGTCCCCCTCGCCAGCAGTAGGGCCCTGGTAGTCTGCCCGTTTACCCTCACTCTAGCCACTGGGTCGGTATATAGAAGTGATACCAAGGAAACAAAGAAGTTGCCCAAGCCCATCGTGCGTAATACAGTAAATAAGAACACCCATTCCACCGAATCAAATGCCTTGGTGGCGACCAATAGAACCGCCACCGCTGGATCGTCCTCCGGCAGCGCCGCCATCAAGCCAAACATCCTCCGCAACCCAAATGAGGTTGAACGACCCGGAATAAACCCTGCCTGGTCAGCCCTCACCATGGATGACATTAACGATGCTAGATGCGTTGCCACAACTTTCTCAAAGATCTTATTATCCAGATTAATAAGTGAGATCGGGCGATGTGACGAACAATCACCTTCCGGCTTTCCTGGCTTCAGCAGTACCACCACTACTGCTTCTCTAATGGAGTCAGGTAGCCGGCCACGGGACAACGCCTCCTGATACACCCGCAACAAGTAGGGCGCTAACCTTTCAGCATAGCACTTACAAAATTCGGCTGTAAAGCCGTCGGGACCCGGGGACTTCCCACCAGGCAAATATTTAATGGTGTCCTGCACTTCTGCCTGTGAAACCGGCCTATTCAACCATTCCCTCTGCTCTTCCAAGCACCAGTACAGCCCTATGCCGTCAAGAAAGGTGTCAATCTCTGTGTGCACTGCGGTCAGCTGGAACGCGTACAACTGGCCATAATATTCCAGGAATGCATGAACAATCCCCCTGTCTTCATAGTGGACGCCTTCCCTCTCATCCGTGATCATCGTCACCCTAGTTTCCCAGCTCCCCAGCCGAAGGGTTCTTGCAAGAGACCGCCCAGGAGCCTGCCATTCTCCGTACTGCCGGGGAGCCACCCTGTCCCATATATAATTAACCTCCCGCTGATCCAGGGCATGGAACTCCTGCAACGTCTGTTTAATTTTTCCCTGCTGGGCCACTGATGGGACAGATGCCCTCCCCTGCAAGACTCACAGCTCTTCCTCCGTGTCCGCCAGGTCCTTTCTTAGCTTCTTCAGAATCCCCAACTCCTTGGCCATACTCTCCCCCCGGATCACACACTTAAATCCCTCTCACAGGGTGCCAGCAGATGCCACCGACCCATCATTGGTCTCAAAGTATATATCTATAGCCTTGGCCAACTCTTCCTGAAATACCTCATCCGTGAGTACCTCACTTTTAAACCTCCAGGGTGGCCTCATATCGTCCCTTCCATCTAGACGGATAGATAACAGAACAGGAGCGTGATCTGTTAAAGTACGAGCCAGGATACCCACCCCCACCGACCGACCAAAAACTGCACGAGACACCAGAAAATAGTCCAGCCGAGCCGCTGGGCCATGCGGGGTGGAATAGTGCGTAAATTGACTAGACCCAGGATGTCTCACCTTCCAGATATCTTCAATATCCCACACTGGAAACATGCCCCTGATCCTAGAGGAGGCCCTACTGCAAGGACGCACCGCAACGCCCACCCTATCCAGATTGGTGTCCAAGACCGAGTTGAAATCTCCGGCCCAGATGATTTCCCCCTCCGGGAGCGCCCCCAACTGTCTTTCTACCCAGTCAAGTGACTCCACCGTGTCCTGATTGGGGCCATAGTAGCATATCAGCGTAGACAACTTCCCCTGAATGACCCCCTGCACCATCAAAAGCCTACCTTCCTGATCTTTCACAGTCTTGACTAGGCGGAAACCCACCGAGTTATGCACCAAGATGCACACGCCCCTAGAATAGGAAGAGTAAGACGAAAAATACCTACGGCACCCCCAGCTCTTACCAAACTTAGATTCAGTGGCCGCAGTTAAATGGGTCTCTTGAAGAAATGCCGCCCCCACCTTATGACGCTCCAGATAGCGCAAAACTCTCCAACACTTAGACCAGTTGTTAAGGCCCCTGACATTCCAGGTCTTATAATTTACTGTCGCCATTCAAGAGTCGGTAAGTGCCACAGCGCCCACGCCCTCCCAGCTTCACAAGTATCCAAGCCCTCCGTGTGTGCCACTAGAACCCTCTCTACCACCCTCCCCCACATCCTACCGACAACCCCACAACCCGTCGGTGAAATCCCCCCTCCCACTCCCACCCTCCAACATCCCACAACAAAGACTCCCCTCCCTCCGTGCCGAAGACCCCAACATTCCGGCACACCCAGCCCCTTCAAATTGTACACACACAGCTTTCGCACAAGGAGCAACTAGGAGCCTACCCCTCCAAGATTGTTGTCTCCATACTCAGAAGTAGCCCCAATTACCACAATCAACTGCTACAGCAGGAGTTCCTTCTCTGCCTGAACTGATTCAATCACCATCTACCCGTGGTCTAGGTGACCGCGGTAACATGTCGAGAAAGGAGGATGCCTCCTCCAGAGTTTGAAAGAAAATCGACTTGCCCTCATATACCGCACGTAACTTAACCGGGAACAGCATTGCATATTTCAAGCCCTTTTCCCTCATCCTCTTCTTGACGTCCAAAAAAGTTTTCCTGGCCACCTGCACCCTATTGGAAAAGTCCGGGAACAATTTGATGACATCTCCTTTATAAGACAAGGCACCCTTCTCCCTGGCTTCCTGAGTGCCATGTCTCTATCCCGGTAATTCTTTAACTGGGCAATCAATGGCCGGGGCGGGGCTCCTGGGATCAGCTTCCGTCCACTTGGTATCCTATGAGCCCTCTCAACCACACAAATCGGAGAGAAGCCCTCAGAGGCTAACGTTTCTCGGAGTATATCCTCAACCAGCAACTCCATGTTCCCCTGGTTCTCCGACTCTGACAGGCCAACAATTCGAATATTATTTCGACGGGACCTCGATTCCAAATCCTCTTGCTTCTCTCTGAGTTCTTTTAAGGCTTTCCTGACCTCAGACATTACTCCCGAAACGTATGCCGCCGTTCCCTCCACGCCTGTAAAACGCCCCTCTGATTCATCCAATCGCTCCCCATGTCTGTCCAAACGGACCTGCATGTGGTCCACTTTGCAAGTCAGGGTATCTAATTTACCATCTAGAGACTGGATTACTGATTGTAACTGCGTAAGCATGACCTTAATGTCCTGAAAGGCGGTGGCTGGGTCCGGCCCCAGATCCGCAGCATGTGGCACCACATTTTCATTTATAGTTCCACAGTCCTTAGGCCGAGTTGCCACCTCAATGTTCAACTTGGACTTATTTTTGCCCCCCTTTCCGGACTTAGACATGGCCAGCACGATGGAAGGGTCCCCAGACAAGATGTCAGCTATGAACACTGAAGCCAACAGTGCCCCCTCGCCCATGTCCCCCTGTCCCCTAAGGAAGACAGGGTCAGGCCCCACGTCGGTTACCAGGGCGAAGGACAACCAGCACAAGTACCAAAGAAAGTCCCCTCCCAAGGTCGCTTTACCCCCGAATCCAGGGGGTGCCGGATTTGAGTTCACCAAAGGGCAGATACTGCACCGAGGAGCAACCACCACGAGTCTTTGAAAGAAGAAAAAAAAAAAAAAAAAGGGGCAACCAAACCCCGAGTATCCCGGGCAGAACAGCGCCACCTAGCTGCAGCCCCCACCGTCCACGCCACTGATCATCATCTCAGGGATGCAGCGGCAAGCGCATAGACAACCAGGTGACCACAGCACCTCCCAGCTCAAGCCGCCAATGCCCCCGCTGGACAACAGGGCCAAAAGCCCCCAGCATGCAGCTTCAGAACAGGTCCCAAGGAGAACAAAGCAGGACTTACACTCCTTCTGCCCGCCCCGATGTCCACACAGACGCCGGAGATCCCACTGGTCCACTACTTGGGCCACGAAGCACCGTGAGGCACCGAGTCAGTCCTCACCTCGAGGGCGGGTGCGCGTAGCGATCGCCTCAGGGATACCAGAACACTGAGGGTCCCCGTCACTCGGTCCACTTAGCGGGGCGAGCCGCCAGCTCACGCTGCGCATTCCCAGCGTGGCGGCCCGCAATCCACAATGCTGGCTCCCCCCGTGCCGGCTCCCAACAAGGGGCAGAGGGCTCCACCGCTCCCAGCCCGTCTGCCTGTAGCTCCCGCCAGCCCGTCTCTCCCAGCGACGGCGGCATTCCTCCACTGATGTCGGCGAGCCGGGCCAATTCACTCGGGACTCCGGGGGGCCGTGGCTCCCCACACCTGGCACCTCCCCTCCAGCGCCTCGCCACTCCAACGGTCCGACCGGCACTCCCACCAGAGCTCCTCTCCTGCCCAGGTCAACCTCTCTCCTCCACCGCTTCCAACAAATATGGGCTGCCGATCACTCCCCTCCTCAGGAGAAGCACTGCATGCCACCGGGTCCCTGCAGATTCACCGGCCCGGCGCTGGAGACGGGGTTGGAGTACCGCCCCTCCCCCACACCGCCTTACCAGGCCGCCGGCCATCGCCTTGCCTTTGCTGTCCGCACTCGCCCAAGCACTTTTTTTCAACCTGGGGTGTTCTCCTCGACCCACAGCACAATCAGGCAGAGAACTCCACAAAGGGCTTCCTCCTTGCAGCACGGAGACCGCCAGATAAGAGACATGATTTACGGGATGTGAGGGAGCTTCACAGGCTTGCGGCCATCTTGGTCTGGCTCACGAGCGCCCCCGGATTTGAGCATTATAATGTTGTTCCAGCTGATAAGTACCTTGGAATCAGGCATAGAAGTGGGTTCTTTGCCACAATCTGAAGAGCTTCTGCAAGTAGGTGTTTCCAAATGTGTAGCGTACACAGTGTTGAGGGTATGGTGCTTTGGACAGTTGCATAGATTCATCACGGTGAGCAAAGGGTTAAGGAAATGTGTACGACAGGGAGGCTTTGATTCCAGTGCCAGTGTTGCTATGCATTGTGGGTAGAAGCCATCAACGTTGATGGTTTGTTGAGATGTACATAGGTTCTGTGGAGCGTTTGAAGATAGAGACGACTTGCTTGGAGGCTGTGGTGGCCTGAGTGCATGCAGTGTTGCCATAACCCTATGCAAGTTGCGGCTCGTTTGCAGACTTAAGAGCAGCAGGAGCACTTCTGAAGATGTGAGCATTGCTTGTAGCCGTTGAGAGTGGCTTTGAGTTAACGTGAGTGGCGGCCTCCATGGAGGGAGCGGCAATGCCGCATTGAGGATGAGCTGTGAGTCGGTAGGTAGCATGGATTTCGTCTGACATAATGTTTGCTGAATCTTTTTCCGGCGATTTTGTTTGTATGTATTTTTTTGCATCAGGTGAAGGCAGCATAGGGCAAATGTTCCTTAATAGCGATTGGGAGCTGATTTGTCTGCTGTGGGCTGGGACCTGGTGCTTCAGATCGTGCGCAGAACGGGTTGGAGACTCCCGAGCTGCTAGTGTGGCTGGTTGCAGCATGTACATATTTACATGGCATGGATGAAGTGCTGCGTGTGTTTGGGTGTAACGCAAATGGTGATGGGCCATGTTTGGGTTTCAGAATGAGGTCAGCTGTCTGCAGTGACCTGTAGATCCTCCTTCCCTCTGTGGGGGTACGATTTAAGTGGTGAAGGCCTGGCAGTCCTCAAGCACAAGCGCGCAGTGCACCGGGCCAGTGTGATAATAGGGATAGGTTCTATTGTATTCCATTTGTAAGACCTTACCTCATGTGTGCTGCAGGCAGATGCCTTATGAGTGAATAGTTGTGCTGGTACTTTTTTGAGCAGTGGGTCCATGCCTTCCTTGGCCTGACAGGGCCAGACAGGAAGTAGCCTTGCGAGTGGGCCTTTGAAGAGGGCCGGCTTCGCCAGCCGGCTTTCCTCCATTGATCCACTTGTAGGGTGCAGGGGCCAAACGCACAAGATGATGAAGGCAGGTAGCTTTGGAGATAAAGGTGTGAGTGCCAGGGTGGCTGAAATCGTTAAATCACTTTCCTTCCCCCTTCCTTACTGTTTGAATCTCGCATTTTGTCTGGATTCTACATTTCATCATGGATACTTGCTTTGCAGATGGTGCTTGCAGGCTGTAGGTAGCTAGGTGCAGTGGAGGTTATGGCAGTTGCAGTTCTGTTCAATTTTACTGCATTTCCATCAGGCGGATTTGCTCCACACAGGGCCCCCGGTACTGCTGTGGTGAGTGCTGGATTATGCAATGGTCAACAGAGCCAGACAGGAGGCAGCCTTGTGAGTGTGTCTTTGAAGAGGGCCGGCTTCACCTGCCATCTTGCCTCCATTGGTCCACTTGTAGGGTGCGGGGGCCAAACGCACAAGATGATGAAGGCAGGTAGCTTTGGAGATAAAGGTGTGAGTGCCAGGGTGGCTGCCATCTTTACATCACTTTCCTTCCCCCTTGCTTACTGTTTGAATCTCGCATTTTGTGTGGATACTTGCTTTGCAGAAAGTGCTTGCAGGCTGTAGGTAGCTGGGTGCAGTGGAGGTTATGGCAGTTGCAGTTCTGTTCAATTTTACTGAATTTCCATCAGGCGGATTTGCTCCGCATAGGGCCCCCGGAACTGCTGCGGTGAGTGCTGGATTATGCAATGGTCGACAGAGCCAGACAGGAAGCAGCCTTGTGAGTGGGTCTTTGAAGAGGGCCGGCTTCGCCTGCCAGCTTGCCTCCATTGGTCCACTTGTAGGGTGCAGGGGCCAATCGCACAAGATGATGAAGGCAGGTAGCTTAGGAGGCAAAGGTGTGAGTGGCAGGGTGGCAGCCATCTTTACACCACTTTCCCTCCCCACTTCCTTAGTGTTTGAATCTCGCATTTCGTCTGGATTCTGCATTTCGTCATGGATACTTGCTTTGCAGGTGGTGCTTGCAGGCTGTAGGTAGCTGGGTGCAGTGGAAGACATGGCAGTTGCAGTCCTGTTCAATTTTGCTGCATTTCCATCAGGCGGACTTGCGTAGCGGCATCTACCTGTATATGCTGCATATATAGATTTTAGTTCCACACTTGATACTCTAATGCAAAATCGCCTATGGAAGACTGCCAATTACTGAAGGACTGCTAAATATGATCATGTTATGACATCAAAATACATGTGTCAGGGTGGGTTTGGATGGACAGGGTAGTGTGTCTAATATGTTTTCCACTGAGAGGGGAGTCAAGCTGGGATGCATATTTGCTGTAACACTTTTTAACTTATACCTTGCCGATCTTCTCCATGAACTTTGTATCACCAATGCCTGTCCAGTAAAAATGGGAGCCCAAATGACAGGCTTTTGGGTTATGCAGAAGATTTGCTCGTAGTCTATCATACACATAAGGGACTCCAATGTATGCTAGATGCTCTAGGAAGCTATGCTAGTAAAAATAGGTTACAAATTAACATCGGTCAAACTAAAATATTGGCATTTCGAAAGCAGAAATATGTGCCTCCCAAATTTGTATGCAAGATCCACCAAGAACATGTTGAAATCGTAAGACATTATAAATATCTAGCTGTGCTTATTGATGACAAGTTATCTAGGAATTACCATTGGGAAGCAAACAAACTCAATTGTATGAGGATTGCATAAGCCATAAATTAATTTACTGGTAGACAGGGTGGCTGGTCAATTCAGACAAGTATGTTGATTTTTGCGTCAAGAATTGGCCCTTGTATGATATATGGTGTTGAAGTATGGGGCGACAGCTACTTGACACGATTGCGCAAACTTGAAGCAAAAATGTTAAGGTTGTTGTTCAGAATGCCTAGATATCTGTCACTAGAATACTTAAGATTAGAGTTTGAACAAAAAAGTAGTGTTGTGGAATATAACAGCAGGCTGGTTATGTGTTATGAGAAACTTGAAAGTCTTAACAATGGTAGCATTATGGTCAACATTTTTAATGTATATAGGGGGTTAGACAATGCGGAACGATTTGAAACTCTTGACAGATTGTTGCTAAAGTGTACAACCTTTTTATTTGGGTTTGTAAAACTAAATCAGGGAGATTGGTCACTAGCATCTTAAAAATGGCTGAAACAATGATTCTGTGTATTTAGTAGAGAAACGGACACTGTACGGTTGGCCACTTATGTGAATAGTGGGACCTTTATTCAATACTGGCTGGCACGTAGACAGGTGCCAAGTTACATTGCAGCATATCTTAATAGCTTTATAGCACGACAATACTTGTTGTTAAAATTCTGGGTACCGGGTCTGGGTTCCTTGAATGAGGAATTACCGGGCCATTCTGACCTTGGAGGGCGCAGTAATCCCTCATTCAAGGAACCCATCCCCATTGGGCTCAATGGGAATGGGGAGGGTGCTAACAACGGGCCCGTTGTTAGCATCCTGGTCTGGTCACGGGACCCGCCAAGGACGGCTGGTTTTACCAGACGTCCTTAGCGGGTCCCACGAGCAGATTTCGTAATGAGGTGGTAAGGGGTTGACGGTTCCGGCACCTTTACCGGTGCTGTCAACCTCTTACCGCCAAGGTCATAATGACCTCCAATGTGACTAAATTGATTGAAATCCATGTTGCAAAACTTGGTCTTTGAAGAGAAGCCTGTTTGTGTGGACACTGTGGAGGCTCTGACATCGAGTCTATATAGCACATTTTGATATACTGTGAGAGTCTAAATGGAATGCGGAACAAACACCTATAATCTTATGATAACATGTGTTAGGCAGAATCACCTGCAGTACCCTTTGGGAACACTACATGTAATTAGGCCTACAAGTGTAAGCACAATTCCACCTTCGGTACAAGCCTGTAATACACAGTAAAGTGGTAGCGATGGCTGAGGAACCAGACATATCTCAAGAGTTCAAATGAGCAGTGGAACACGCTACACAAATGACCAACCAATTCAGTGATTCAAGCAAAACACTTACTCAAGGTTCTTGGTAAAAGAATATACATGTATTTACTCTGTCATTTATAAAACATTAAACTAGCACAAGCAACTCAATATCACACACTAATACACCACAAAAATCCAACCTGTAAGTAATTGAACAGGTTTAGTTCAAAAATTAAGTGTGAGCAAAATGGCACTTCAGATACTTAATAAGGGAGGGAAAAGACAAGGCTATAAGAATAGACAGCCCAAATACATTCATAGGCAGGGCAAAGGGTTTCAGTTAAATACAACCAGCAATTCTTCTCAATAGGACTGGGCCAAAGTCAATGTTTCAGAGGCTTTTGTATTGGATAGCACAGTTCTGGTAGATAACGGCTAAGTCTTTGCCACACATTTTTAAAGGATTTGGCTAGGCGAAAAGTTTGACGAATGTTTAGGGAAGGACAAGCCTTTGTAAGTGAGGAAAGTTTCACGCACTTTCTTGATGGCCGAAAAGATTTCCGGACCGCGTTTGCTCAGTACCTTGTCAATGAAGAAAGCTGTAGCTCAGGCAGTTCCTGAGCATCAGTCATGGGGACAAGAAGGAGGACATCGGGAGGTTCCTGCACTTCCCAGGGAAGAGGCCAAAAGCTGTAGCAAGATGTTGGTTTAAGGTGTGAGTGCCTTAAAGTCCCCCTGGTTTCCTTCCATCTGGCTATCCGGTTTTCAACAGCACCCTGATGAAAATGCGACCAGAATAGGATGGTGTCCAGGTGGCTTGCGAGTTGGTTGTTCCCACCAAACTCAAAGGAAGAAGTTATCCTTGAAGGGATTCTCTGACATCAGAGTTTCAGGCAATTTGCACCTACAGCAGGGCTTCACCGGATGTCCAGGAGTTGCAGCAGTCCTCTTTCTTCCTCTCCTCTTAGCTTCTTTCATTCCAGTGGTCGACTGCTTTCCACGTCCCAGAGACCTGCATTTAAACAGTTTTCCCCCATTCATTCCAGCCTGGCTGTCACACACACACCAGGGTGGCTTTCCTTGATGGACAGCCAGCCGACCAATCATGCCAGAGTTCATTCAGGTCTCCTAGGAGACTAAGCCCAAGGAGTTTTGGGCACCTCCCTCACATCCTGTCCACCCCAGACACCCTGGCACCAGAGGGGTGCTTCAGCACTGAAGCCCGTCAAAGGCCGCCGAACAAAGGGACCAAACCTGGTTTGGAGCGCAGAGAAAAACACAAGAAGTACCTTTGTTAAAAGAAATGGCAAAAAAAGATGACCAGAATCTGTTTTTACAGATAGGCCTTGGGCGCCATATTGAAAAACATGGCTGACCCGATTTTTAGCTACCGTTGTTAGCGGTAGGGAAAAATCATGGTAGTTGATCTAAACCACTGCCACCAGCCATTTAAAGTATGAAAGGGTAACATTTGAATGTTACATGAGTGTTTTGACTCAGGGAAAGCTAGGCAACCCCTCCAGCACTCTATAGTAAGATAGGGTGTGCTGGGTCAGTAAATTTAAAGAGACTAGTAAAGTCAATTTAACTTTACATGCTCTGGGAGACAGTAGTTAGTCCCAGAGAAGGTATTTAAACCTTGTGGAGTCTGAAAGACACCCCTTTGCCACTGCACTGAAGGTGCTGTGTGACACACAGAAAAAGATGATGCCACTGGAGTTGTGTTAAAACTCCATAACCAAAGAACACAAAAGTAAAACACTCATCAAAATACATGAAAGAGTGGGTAAAAAAAGCTCACACTCTTTCCAGGTAAAACATTAAATCCTAGAAATCCAGCAAAGTTGCTGGGGGTCTCAAAAGGTAAGGGAAATATGCACATTTGGAGGATTCTCCCTATCAACATGATACATTGTGATGATAAAATAATATTATGGGACATGTTAATGAATGAAAACAATATTAATTGTATATATTATATGGTAACATTTTATTGGACGTGTCTAGAAATTTTCGATGAATTATCTCTGGCTGTTTTAGAAATTTATGATTATATCACCATGAATAGTGGTAGATTTGGTGACAGATTATGGTCTTGTCATGTAATGTTTGTATATACAAAGCCGGATCCGCTGAATGTATATTAATAAAATGAAATGAAAAATAAAAATGTGTGCCAATGAATTTGAATGTTCCCAGAGCATGAGTTTATGATTTGAGGTACTGGGACTTTTTATGGAGGTTAGGAATTTGGATCCTAGTTGAATCATGCTGGCATTATTCTGGAATATCTATGAGGAAGGACACTTATTTTGTGTTTTGTTTGTGTGTTAGCTCCTTAGAACGTCTTGGTTGAGTCAGAAACATAGTGAATTGTCCACTGTATTGATTGGACTGTAATATTGGTCCATTGGAGACACATGCATTCAATTGAAAGACAGAAGGACACTTCAAGAAAATGGTTTTCACTGAAAAGGAGATATAATATGAATGCACTCATGAGGAATGTCCGACAATTACAGTATTGTGGACGGAAACATGTTGGGTTGCGTATCAATATAATGGTCATTGTTGGTACATTAAGTAATTCAGTTCTTATTCCATGTATCTATTAGCATAATATCAATCATCAACAATATTTGAGGTCACAAATTGTGATTACATGTCTATCATTTCCCACAAATGTATCTCACATCTTCTGCCATGTTTTGAATTGTTGAATTGTGATGAATTACGGTGGATATATGTGTGTTGATTCAACTCATGTGCAATAAAATATGAATATTTTTATTTGAGTTAACAAAAGTATTCGTTTAAGGTTCCCGCCCATGATGCTGTTCTTTTCTTTGTCAGATACTGTTGTATTGTCCAATTAGTAGAATTGTTGTATTTTCATCTCTGTGTTATTGAACTACGTGTACTGTATTGATAAGACATGTTAATGTACCATAATTTACATGGGAAACACATAGAATAAATAAGGTTTCTTGAATGACAAGTAGAAAACCGTTTAAATGTCCATGTGAAATGGCACATGGTAAGTTTAGTGGTTTTTCTCGTAAGAAAACGTACAAAGTGAAAAATGGCCACATGGTTAATGTCCCACTACATTTGGTAGAAGAAAAGAAATGCTCATGATTTTATGTTTGGAGTCGTTTAGGGCAATTGAGCCACATTTGGAGAGAATAGGTCTCCCTCGATGGTGTAGAAGAATATTTGTGAATTTTAGGAAAAGCATAATATGTAGCGCTGCGGACATCTCTTGGTGTTAAAGAAACAAGCTTTAAGTTCACTAAGGAAACCCTATTTGATACCCTGCTTGAAGGGTTCCTGGCAAATACAACATGATTTTGTTGGTAGTATCCCTAAGAATGTCATCAACTGTTGTAATCTCTACCCCTTTCTAACATACTTAAATCAGGCTGGGAAGGTACCTCAGTGGGTTGAGTGCTCGCTGCTGCGACCTGTGTGTGATCTGCAGGTCGCAGGGTTGAAACCCAGAACGGTCAACTCAACCTCTCATCTTTCCCAGGTTAATAAAAATGAGTGCCATTTTCAATTAGGTAATAATTGTATATATAAAATAAATCTGTGTAAAGCGCTTTAGATGGAAGCGCTATATAAATGACAAGTTGTTATTTTATTGACTTGTGCAAGCTGTCTTTCACAGCTTGACAGGTGATCTCTCTATCTCAGGCCTTGTTCTCAACTTTAGATGATTCGTGTTCTCATGTGTAATAATGTCAAAGGAGATGTTTTCAGTAACTGAAATATCCTCAGTACCTTTTTCTGGTAATAGTGTTCAAGTTTGTATTTTCGCTGACGGCACATATTTCCGGTAACAGTGTTCATGATGGCTACCTTGACCAGGAGATCAATTTTGTTTGTGAATGGCTCTTTTGCAATAGAATGGTCATGCTATGAGCTAATAAGAGGAACACTCCTATAAACTACACAGCAAACTCTGATTTTACAAAACACAAAACAATTATAATTAATTTTAGCACACTAGGCACCTCCTTAAAATCAAACAGAACGTTCGAAATTCAGTCAATATGCTCTGACATTGACCTAATTAAAACATTTCAAATTTAGAAGCAGCCTACTAGCCGACATTGCATTCACAAATCGTTTTCTAACGTCACCACAAAATGCCCACTTCCTTACTTGCCCAAAAGGGACCATTATTGGTAGGTTAATGTCCCTCCCCAATTTATTGAGTGCATTTGGCATTATCCGATGATACTGCATACACACTCCTTCGCTCTGAAAGTCTTAAAAGCTGGGAAACTCATTGCTGAATAAATGCCACCACCATTGCCTTTAAAATAGGGAGATATTCGTTTATCAACCTCTATCAACGTATTGGTTATTTGCAAAAACACATAATAATGTTTAAACGATTAACTGCCCACTAAGCAACAACAGAAAAAAGACCATGACCTTCAAAGAGATGTAGCTAAAATAATTGTGAAAGCATTCCTCTAGCGGCTGATGTTTTAAAAAATGCAGGCTTGTCAAATTTGCTTCTAAGAGCAAGATATGTCCCTACTTAAGGTGGAAAGTCTTCAACAAAAGGGAAGTGTTGTTCACATACATATACGAAAGATGAGGAATTTGAGCCCTGCACAGCAGAGCGAGCCAATTAGCTCCCTTCACCGATGCACAGAATCGGACCCTAAACAACTGAGTTTGGAGGAAGCTACAGACCTCAACCACGCTTAATAGTCTCCACAGTCTGATCTTGTGCCAATCTCACTTTCTATAGTCCAACTCAGGGCAGTTTCTAGTCCATTTGTGCCCAGGGCGAAACACTAGAGTGCGCTTTCGGCTTGCAAGCCACTCCCAAATTACTCTCTGCGGTTAAGTAACTCCTACCCAACATCAACAAATCACTGCTATACAAATGAAACAGGTTTTATTGCATGGTGATTCAAGACTTTTGCAGTAATTCCTCAGACAAAGCAGAGTACACCAACAGTATATAATAGCCTTGATTTTTTCAAGTTTTGTGTCAATTGTAAATCTATGTCGCTCATCCCTAACCAGCATAATCAATAGTAAGGTATCATGGGAATTCTAGTCCAACACATCTGGCAAGCCAAAGTCTGCAGACCACTGACCTAAACAGTGGCACCAAAGTTTCCCTTCTGATAAGGACCCAAAACAGATGGGAAATCCTATGGATGATGCGTGCAAGCAGGAACAAATCAGTAGTATAATGAGAAGGTCAAAGGTAAATGCGGCCCTGAAGGTTGCTTGATCTGCAGAGGCCTTAACCACCAAAAGTGGGATCCTAATTGTCTTAGAGAGCCTCTTTGTCTCCAGAATGCCAGTCTGGCCTTCCATATGGTGGAGGAGGAGAATGCCAATCCCCTCTCTGAGTTAGTGTTTGTGTTCATTGGCATATCAGAGAATAGCCCTGACATTTTAGGTTGGCACCTCAAGAACACACAACAGTTTCATCTGTCCCTATAAGCAACATGTGAATCAATGCTCTCATGGTCTAGTATGACGATGTTTGGCAGGACCCTGAGAGATCCAAAGAATATCCCCATGGGATGACCTTATCCAAGCTATCCTGGGGACCTGAGGATAGCACTTGAATTTCAAGAATGACCATGACTTCATACCAGTACCAACACAGAAGGAACTTTATTGTGATGCGGTCAAGACGTCTGGGGCTGATGGAACCTGTAAAGTATGATACTGGCCATTCCTGACCCTAAAGATCCAAGGATGTCTAAGTTTTAGCCTGGTTGCAACCAAAGGATTCAGATCAGCGAGTAAAATCCACAGCATCCCTCTGTTTTAGGGCTGAACTGCTCTTCTTTCTTCAAAACCGTACATTTGAGTATCAGCTCTTCTCTGGAGGACTGTAAAGAACTGCACCATGTGGGTCAAACTCTCATAAAACCACACAGCAGCCAAATCTCACAACCTTGCCAAAATCAGTAGCCAAACCAGCTGCCATAGCCAAAACCAGCAGCCTTGCCATAAACTTCCATGTTAAAGACTCTCCTCAACTGAATCATCTTGTGCACATTCATTGATCCCCAGATGAGCTTAAGCTGAGAAACCCAAGCTAGCCCACAATCACAGAGACACAGAGCTGACAATTGACAATGTGGAGTCCCAGAGCACCTAGGCCTGCAGCAATGCTAACATTTAGATATTTCAGAACGCTTCCACCAGAGGCTTGGGGGTTTTCCCGAAGCTATGCTACTTTTGGCCATATATCCTCTATCAACATGAATAGTAGAGTGACTAGGTATGTGAATGGAGCCTCTGTTTGGACATTCGTTTATATGATGTGTTAACGTTTTACCTGCTATCTCTGTCCACTCCACTACAGAAAGCGTGTCTTATATTGCTCATGCATATCTATCAACATGAGAGCAACTATTTTGTAAACAGTCTTCAGTCTCAACCCTGTTGACTTGAGTAAATAACTCCTGATAGTGTTGTGGGGTGTTGGTGGGGTATCAGTGTCAGAGTGGGTGTATCTGTGTATTTGTATGGGTGTGCGTACCAGTATGCACATGCATATAGTGTGTAGGTTGTACACCTGGTACACTGGAAGATGCCTATAACTAGTCCTCTGAGACTGTCAGTGTCCTCCACTGAAGCTGAACCGTTACTGACACTGGAGAACCATTTGCCACGCCATCATTCTTTCTGCACCTGTCTTTCAGCCTGATTGTGTCTCAGCCACCTCATGTTGTCTCTTGTTTACTCCCTAGCCCCACTGCTGGGTGATAGCTTTAGTTTTGCTTTGATGGTTAAAAGGTGCCTTTCACACAATGAAACGCTATCTCTTGGATCAGCCATTTTTGCTAGAGCTCCTGCACAACCCACGTGTTCCGCCTCTGCCTGTTTCTCAAGGGTTAATGCTTTTCGTGTTGAATTCTCCTAACAGTTGAAATCTAAGTGAAAATGACCGGTGCCCTTCGCCCCTCTGCTGCCTTCCGAGCTGGCATATCAGAAGACAAAGGAGGGATGGACCCAGATTCAGGAAAGTGTGCGATATTTCACATTTGAACTTCCACTGTTTGCAGAGGCAGCAGGACGTGTTGTCCTGGGATCACTGACCCCATGCTCGTCCATCAGCTGCGTTGAAACCTTAATTCAATAAAGGATGGGCAGCTTAGAGAGCGAGAAGCTGGAACCTTTAGCAACAAGAAATATATATTAAAGAAATCGGTGTTGTTTGTTTACAGCAGGAGTGAAATCACAAACAAAGAGCGTCTCAGGTGCTCTCCATTCAAAGCCTAATGGAGCACATCATTTCAGTGTCATTCGTTGCAGGCAAAGGAAGGACGAAATATGATTACCTGTGATGTGCCAATGTACATTTTAGTACATTTTAGTGCTAAGCGCCCCTGTCCGACTGCATTGATGCTGCAATCCCCATAGTCCCTCTGAGGCTGTATCTGGCCTGTTCCTTTGTGTCCTTTCAATTGTGATCAGCAACACGCCATTTTCAGGGCTTTTTCTGTGTGCTGTCTGTTGTGTTCTGGCGGGGTCCAGACAAGCAAGAACACACAGACTCCAAGGTGCGTCTTAACTCTTTATTCATTAGTCTCTAATTCCCATTCCCCGTGACTTCCCTTCCCCTCTCCCACTCCTCCCTCTTCCCTCCCCCAGTCCTTGCTTTCACTTTCCCTTGAAGAGGCCAGCACTCCGTGGCCTGTAACAGCCCCCCCTTATATATCACGGAAGTCCATGGCCTACATTTGTTCAATGACGCAGGGAGGCTTGCGTGTGACCCGCTGGGGTCGGCTGTGCGGGTCGTCCGCTTTCTCATCAGGTGCGTTTGGCAGAGGGGCCTCGGAGGGTTTGGCGGGTGCTTCTCGGGCTTCTGTTTCTTTTTCCACAATGGGCGTATCCTCTTCTTTTTCTTCTTTGAACATTGTGTGGAAGAACAAGATGTTCCTAGTTACCTCTCCATGGTCTTCCATGGTTGTGATCATTGGTCCTTTCACTTCCGTGACCACCATGGGCTCGGTTCTATATCAGGAATCTGTTTTCCGTTGCTGCGTCTGCCTGACCAGTACGACCTCGCCCACTGGGATTTGGGGCTCACCGGCTTTCCGTTTCTGCTCAGTCCAGTCTTTGGCTTTTCTCCTATTTTTGGCCTCTCAATTCCTGGTTTCGGCATCTTCGGCTACGGTGTAGTCTTCCAGCTGTGGTAGTCTGGTCCATGGCTTGTATTTGATCATGAGTTCTGCTGGGGTCCGGCCAGTTTTCTCTGTGGGTGTGTTACGGTAACTCCTCAGCATTTGGGAGATGGCTTTAGGCATGGAGGCCTGGTCTTCCGTGGCCTTCTGGCAGGTCTTCTTTATGGTGGCCTTGAAACGTTCCACGATGCCATTGGCCTGGGGCCACAGTGGGGTGATCCTTTGGTGGTGGAAACCTAGGTGTGCTGCAAACTTCCCAAACACTTGTCCTTGAAAGGGTGGGCCATTGTTGGTTTTTACCACATTGGGCATGCCCCATTCGCTGAACAGCTCATCCACTATGACCACTACCTGGTGGGATGCTGTGGACATCACGTGTTTCACTAGGGGAAATCTAGAGTATTCATCAATCGCCAGTTGTAGATGACCCTCTTCTTCCAGCGGTCCATAGAAGTCTAGCACCACTCGTTGCCAGGGTCCATCGGGTAGAGTAACTGGAGCGGGCATGGGGGTGGGCTCGCTGCTGTCACCTGACATGGCGCTCAATACCTCAATGTGTCCTCGACTGTGGTGTCCATCTGCGGGAACCAGACCTGATTGCGCAGGATCTTCTTTCAGTTGGCTATGCCTCAGTGTCCCTCATGCGAGATTATGACTAGGGCTTTCCTGAGGCTTTTGGGAGCCACAAGTCGGTTTCCTCTCAGGAGTGTTCCTTGCTCCGTTGTAGCCAGTTCTCTTTGTATCCTTTCCATTCTTTGCAGGTCTCCCCTGTCCGCCTCTCCCCACTCTCCCCCATCTTGAAGTGTTCCGTGGTCACATGTTGCCACCTGTTGGTGTTTGTGAGTTGAACAGCCGTTCATATGGTGGGGTCAGGTTTGCTCTGTACCTTGAACTGCTCCTTCGTGATTGCCGGGGGAAGTGCGTTCAGGGATAGGTAGGCAATGTATGCTTCTGCCTCACCCTGCATGTCAGCGTCAAGGGGGTTATCTGGGTGCCTCGACAAGTAGTCTGTAGGATTAGCCTCACCCCCAGGCTTGTGGACGATGATGTAGTCTTATTTCTGGTGCTGGATGCCCCAGCGTTCGATGCACGGTGGCATTTTAATTTTAGGGTTCCCAAACAGGGACAGAAGCGCCTGGTGGTCAGTTATGAGCACGAATGTCCTCCCAATGATGAAATGGTGAAATTTCCTGCATGCCCAGACTCCCGCTAGGCTCTCGCATTCTGCCTGGAAGTAAGCCTGCTCGATGGGGGTGAGCGATCTACTGGCATATGCGACTACGTGCATCTCTGTGTTCCGTTGTGGGTTGGTCCGGGCTAGGATGGCGTCTAGACCAACAGGGCTGGCATCCACAGTAATTTCCATGTCCCACTGTGTGGATTGAAGTATGCCAGCCGTCGATTGTTCTCCACTTCCTGTTTGATTGTGGGGAAGGCATCCTGGCACTGTTTATCCCATGCGAAGGGGAGGTCCTTCTTGAGGAGCGGTCTTAGTGGGCTGGTGAGCATCGCGTAATGGGGAAGATACCGCATGCAGAAACCAGCCATGTCGAGGAATGATCGCAGCTCGGACAAGCCCTTTGGGCTTGTCAGGTTGATAATGGTGCTGATTTTGTCAGGGTGTGCCCTGATGCTCTGGTCAGAGAAGATGTGTCTGAAGAAGCACAGACTGTGCTTTTTGATATTGCACTTCAGGCTTTTGAGGGTGAGCCCGGCTTCTTGGGGTATGTGGCACACCTGGCGTAGTGCCTCGTCGGGCTGGTCTTGGGTGACTCCAAAGACCAAGATGTCATCACTGTAATGGAAGACGTTTGTGATCGGGCTTATCAGCCTGCATATCGTCTCTTGGAAGATTTTGGCCGCTGAGAAGATTCTGAAATGTAACCATTTATAACGGAACAGGCCTTCATGCGTCGTAAAGCTTGTTATGGGTTGTGATTTAGGGTTGATGACTAGCTGGTGGTAGCCTTGGTTCAAGTCCAATTTCGAGAACCGGGTGGCCTGGTTAAGCCTTACCAGCATGTCCTCGATGTCTGGCCCTGGATGTCTCTCCCTTTGGATCGCGGTGTTGGGGATCCTCATGTCGATGCAGAGGCAAAGGCGTCCATCAGATTTGGGGACAACCACCAATGGGGACACCCAGGTAGTGGGCTCTTCCACTCTCTCAATGATGTTGCTGTCAAGTAATAACTGTAACTCATGCGTCACCTTGGCCTGTGGGTGGAATCCTATCCTCCTGGGGTGCTGCAGTACCTGTCGTACCGAGGGGTCAATGTGAAGCTTGATGACAGTATCCTTCAGCATGCCGACACCCTTGAACAGGTTGGCAAACATAGCTCTTAAGGCCTCCAGGTCTAGCGCCTTCTGGGACATGGTGCGTATAGAGTGGGCATGTGGTGGAAACCCTTGGATCGTCTCTGACTGATCGTACTGGATATGTCCCGGTCAATGCTTCATATGTTTTCTCATTCATTACTTTAACCATGGCTCCTGTATCGATGAGGAACAGTGTGTCGAGCCCTCCGAGGTGCACCTTCACTCTGGGTTCTGTGCTGTCATCAGATGAGTTGTATGTGAGCCGGACATATCCTCTGCTGTACCGGTCATATTCCTTTTATTGTTCTATCCCGAATGGTTCTTCTTTAATGGGAGGTTTCTCGTACGGGTCCCCAGTGGAGAATTCCCATCTCTGGTCTTCCTCGTGGTTGGGTTTTATGTGGTAGAGGTGTTCCGGACTGTTGTACGCACCACTTGATGCCTCCACTTGTAGGTTCTCCACCGCTTGAATAAATCTGCGGTGCGTTGCATTCCTGTGGAGGTTGTTCCTGATATTGTCCCTCTATGGCCTTGGATTAGGTTGCCTTGGAGGTTCATATCTCCTGGCGGGAGTCAGTTGGGTCGATGGCCTGTACGCCTGCAGTAGTGGTGTCTTTTCTCGACACATGCTCTGGAAATGATTTTCCTGGCCACACCTCATACACATCTGGACGATTGCGGGTCACTGTCCTTTGTGGGGGAATTCGAACCCACAGCGATAGCATTAACTCGCAGGTTGGGTCCGACGGTCTGTGTTCCAGGCGGGATGATGTGCCAAGGGGGCCGGTCTGCCCTTGTGGGTTGTTGGTTATGGCAGCTACCGTGTCCAGTTTCCTTGGATTTTCGATATTGGCAGCTTGGACGTCAACGCATTCATAGACCTTTGCTAGCTCAGCGATCTCCTGTAAAGGAAGGGGTTTCTTTAGCAGGTGTTTCCTGAATTGGGAAGACAGACACCCTTCAATCACTCGTATACTGATGGCTTCGTCATCATTGAAATTTGCTAAGTCACAATATGTTATTTTCCTTTGGAGATATAGAATGAACTGTCCTATTGTCTCATGGGGTGCCTGGGTACACTGGTTGAACGTGTATCATTCATAAGAGGTCATTACGACCTTGGAGGTAGCCATGCCACTATTTGCGGCATGGCTACCCGCATTCTGGGTACCGGGTCCGGGTTCCTGGAATGGGGAAATACTGGACCATTCCGACCTTGGAGGGCCCGGTAGTTCCCCATTCCCGGAACCCATCCCTATTCCCATTCGAGCCCCTATGGGGCTCAATGGAAATGGGGAGCATGCTAACAATGACCCTGTTAATGACGGGCCCGTTGTTAGCATGCTGGTCTGCTCGCGGGACCCTCTAAGGACGCCTGGTAAAAGCAGGCATCCTTACCGGGTCCTGTGAGCAAACCTCGTAATGCGGCGGTAGGGGGTTAACGGGCCGGCAGCTCTACCGGCCCCGTTAACCCCCTACCGCCAAGGTCATAATGACCTCCATAGTCTCTGTTTGGTAGGACCACTAGGCGTCCATTGATCAAGACGATGAGGAGTGGGAGGGCCGTTCTCTCTTGAGCAGGGATGGTTTTGATGACGCTCTTGATTTCCTTTCCCACCAGGTTGGTGAAGATATCCAGTTTGTTATCCAGTTTGTTATCCAGTTTGTTAGGGGCGTCTTGATTTCCTACGGCTCTCATGAATTCTTTGAATTTGTCCATCCATTCCTGCCATCTCTGACCTTGGTTTTCTTGTGGCTCCAGCATGAAGGGGTTGGTGTGGCGTAGAAATGACACTGGATTTGTGGGTGTTACCCCTGCTGGGAGTGGTGCCGCTGTGTTGGCCATGTGACTGGGTCTCTTGGTATGGATTAATGTCACCCCCTGGGTCTGTTGGTTGGGAAGGTACTGCTGGTGCCTTGGCAGCTGGCCTGTGGGTTGGTGAGCTCCACACTGAGATGAGAGTGTCGATGCGTGTCATGGGGTGCTGGGTAGCAGTTTTTTTTTTTTTCTCTGCTGCCGTGTCGCAGTCATGAGAAGCCGGTCATCACTTTCTAGTGGCTTTGCAGGACACATAAATCACCCTTTCCTTTGAGGGCTGTGATGGGCCAATCCTCACTTTCTAGTGATTTCTCTGCACCCAGGTGCCGGTCGCACACCTCGCCTCATGCGGTGTATCGTGCCACATTTGCCTGCCCCTTTGGCTGCCTCCGTTCCTTCCTGTTGCCAGCCACAGCACTGCTTCGCTCCGCGGTATGCTCGGCTGTTCTGCTGCTGGTCTATTTTCTGGCAGCTGCTCCTGAAATCCTCCACGCAGCTTTTCCTCCACGTGGTCCTCTTCACCATCTGCACTGCTGGGCTTTCACCTTTTAGTGGGTCCTCCTTGCAGTCTTCTTTCCCGCTGGACCTTCTGTGTGGTCCTTCCCACTGCTGGGTATTCTCCAGAGGTTCTGGTCTCCACCCCTCCGACAGCTCATCGCTCGGGTCGCCTCATCCGACCACGAAGCACTCTCAAACTCCACCACGGATCTCACTGGAGCCTTCGCCATAGTCCGCCTCTATCATTCCGGGCTGGCCACATACCCGCCTCCTGGGACAATGGCATGGGGCTGGTGCTCGACGCCAGTTGTTGTGTTCTGGTGGGGCCCAGTCATGCAAGAACACACAGACTCCAAGGTTTCGTCTTAACTCTTTATTCATTAGTCTCTAACTCCCATTCCCCGTGTCTTCCCTCCATCTCTCCCACTCCTCCCTCTTCCCTCCCTCCAGTCCTTGCTTTCACTTTCTCTTAAAGGGGCCAGCGCTCCGTGGCCCATAACACTGTCCTCTGAGTATAGAACTGGGTGAGAATGAAGACAGTGGCAGTACTACTACGTAACGTAAGTGGCAGGGGCAGAACCTGCTGCCACCACTCGCCTGGGTTGTCTCGCCACAGAGCAATTGTGCCCACCCCCAAAGCAATCACACCCCCAAGGGCAATTCGAGCCCGCACCTGGGCGGGCAATTGCACCCCTGGGGAAATTGCACCTTGGGTAGCTGCCCCTTTCGCCTGTGCCAAGAAACAGGCCTGGTCCCCCACACTCTCACCCAACGGCCAATCCCGCCCTTACTTAACAGCACCACAGGATCCTGCTATGCTGCTTGCCCTTCTCTACAAAGGCACAATGCAAAGCAAGAAGAGACTCGCTTGTGAGCACCTGTCACATTGCCATCATGTTTATCACAACTAAAGTCAATAGGTTAGCGATCCTGTCTCGACCTATTCACGGTTATAACACATAAGAGACAGAATATTTTTACTTAATTTATTTCTCAATCTCAGTTCCCTACATCTTGCTTACTGTCCCTACAGCAAAACTCATTATCCCTCAGTGAGATGTTACTGGCCCTGGTAGTGCGCTGGTGTATCACCTATCAAGGTTAGGGGATAGAAGAGAATTCTTGCCCTGTCCTCTCTCACTACGTTATTAATCTGTTAAAATTAGGTGCACAGTTCTTCTGGAAGTTGATCTGACTATTTATAATATAATCGTTTCCGTTTTCGTGTGACTTATCAAATAAAAGCTAAAAAAAAACAATACCATATGAATTATATTTTTTTTCAATATGTGTTTCAGTGTTGATTCATATTGCTAGAAACTAAAAAATATGGCAATATAATTTTCAAAGGCCCAATTTTTGTTCTCTATGGGTCCATGGGATTACTTCATCAATCCAAGCCACTCTCTTTCTACCGGTTTCAGCGGAATCAGACCCACTCTCCGCTTTCTTCAGGACTCTCCCTGTGGGCAATTTTATCACAGAGAAAATATCTTTAAAAAAAGACAATCTTCTCAATAATTGTCTTGCGCTCCGTCTCTCGCTGTGGGGAGGGCATCTCAATTTTGAGTGTGGGACATCACCAATTTCTTCTTTTCATCCCTAAAAGGGAATATATACAAAAGGGGACTGTCAGTCCTATACATGTCTCAAAAATATTTCAGTTATAGCTGCCACAAGGGGGAGGGCTTACCTCTCAGGATGTGAAATCAGTGGCAGTATGTCATTCGGTTGTATACGAATTGATCGTTTTACAACTGCTCGAATGACAATTGACCTTTTCACAATTGACCGAATTGTGAAGGTCAATTGTACCATATATGTGGGGGGAAACCCCCCACAGCCCCCCACCCAACGCCAAACCATCCAAAACCCATATATATATATATATATATATATATATATATATATATATATGTATATATATATATATATATATATATATATATATATATATATTACATGGCCACGGTAGTGGCCATGTAGTTATGGCGAAGTTGCTGTTTCCATAGGAAGAGCACTTTTTGGGCGGCTTATAACTTCGCTCTCCCTGGACGAATCCTCACCAAACTTTGAAAAAAGTATTTGGGTCACTCTCAATTTTTTTGCAAAGTTTGGTGAGGATTCGTCCAGGCGGGGCAAAGTTATAGGGGGGGTCCCAAAACTTTTTTTTTCCCCATAGACTGAATGGGAAAAAACATTGCGCACGGCTACAGCCCGAACCGCTGGACGGATTTACACCAAATTTGCGGCAGGAGCGGCGGCCTGGTCCCAAAAGCGTGCTTTTGTAAATTTGGTGTAAATCTGTCCAGTAGTTTTTTTAAAAATGACCAAAATGTGAGGCAAAAAATTAGTGCTATCTGTGTTCGCTTCGCGGACGGACTTCCCTGTTCGCTCCGCGGTCAGCACCCCGATTGGCCCATGGCCTTGCGTCATGTCCGCGGACATGCGACGTGTTCGCTGATTGGACGGCGAGGGGCGTGGAGCGCGTCAGATTTTCTGTGGCGCCCGCCATCTTGTATTCGCAGTCGACCGCGTACAGCGCAGTGAAACGTGGATAAAAAATTGTGTTTAGTGCCGTGTGTTGGTGTGTAAGAGTGTTTGGGGAGGGTGGGGGAGTATGAGATAGGTTCAATGTTTTGTTTTTTTATGTGCTAGACGTTTTTATTGCGTTCGATTTGTCCGCGGAGAACACAGCTGTTCTGACATTTTGTAAATAAACTAAATGGTGGGGTGTTTAGAGGACGGAGTATGTGTCATTTTTGTTCGCAAGGAAGGTAAAAATGAGCTATGAACACTCGCGGTGTACTTAATTGTTCGTAAATACACAAACTGGGGGTGTCCTCAGGACGCTGTCCGTATTGTAATCTGTCTAGTTGAATGTGTTCTAAGAACACTCGCAGTGTCCCGAAATGGTTGCAATTACACAAAATGGGGGTGTTCTGAGAACGTTGTTTGTATTGTTCGTTGTCAGGGTGAAAGTGTTTTAAGAGCACTCCTTTTGTCCGCTAATAGTACAATTTCCTAGGGGCGTCAACCGACTTTTTGCCCACTAAAGAAACGATAAATCCGGCTGGTGTGCGCCGACATTATGTGATAATCCTATGAGTGGCGCTATTGACCTGGCTGACTTGCTTTTGCGACACTAAATCATATCTCCCGCCCCTAAGCCTGATATTATCAAAGCATTCATATTCCCCGCCTCTCTCCGTGACGTTACAGGGTGAGTAATCAAATGCGCCCAGTCGTCTCCAGTACTACGCGACTTTACACAGAACCCGGAAGACAACACACATTATGTCACAACACAGCGCGCTACAATTCGGAATATGAAACTGTGATTTAAAAGCAAACAGCAAGATTGTAAATGTTGTAAAGTACATTTATTTGACATCAAATGTTTAGAGAATATTCAGAAATTTGCATTTGTTTTTGTTGTCGATCCGCAAAAGTTCATGTTGAGACACGCGATGTTCCTTTGCGGTACAGAGAGTGTTAGATCAGCTTACAACTCAGTGCGCCACAATTCGGAATATGAAACTGTGCTTTAAAAGTAAACAGCAGGATTGTACATTTGGTAAAGTACATTTATTTCACATGAAATGTTTAGTGAATATTCAGCGATTTGCTATTGTCTCTACTGTCGATAAGCAAAAGTTTATTTGGAGCCACGCATTGTTCCTTTGCGGTAGATAGGCTGTTGGTTTATGATAAAAGCAGTAAATGGTCGCTCTGATAATCGGAAGGTTGCTCCAACAACGAGCCATTAGACCACCCTATTGGTTTGTATGTTGTTTGTAGCCGCTAGTACTGCGTAATGGCATATTGGTCCTTGGCGATTGACCCATAAAATGGAGACAGTCATGAAGTTGCATATTTGGACCTGCACCTGGCAGTTGAAGATCCCATCCGCTGGAGTCTGTAAATCGTGACATAGGCAAAATGGAGCCACATACCTGTTTTAAAAAAACATAAATTAGTCTCACCAGCCGATCTTCATTAAAAATCATTTTATTTATTAGGGCGTGAAAATATTTGCTATCGAAGATAGTGCAACAGAGTATGTTAATAATAAAATAATAATATTTTCCCATTCCTATAGAGCTAAGAACCGTGAGGTATCTAAGCAGTGCTTATTATTAAACACGGTGTGTGGTGCTCATTTATCGACCACGGAAGGCTGAAAGGCTGAGTTTGGCCTTGCCGGGATTCAAACTTGCGTTAGCAAGCTGTGCACGGATGTCAAAGCGAGCGCTGAACTCGCTGTGCCACTTGACAGGCTACAGTGAAGTGGCACAGCGAGTAGAGCGCTTGACCGCCTATAGACCGGTTAAATTATTTCTATTAACCCACCCTGTGTCGTCTGCCTTTTTTAGAGCCCTCTAAACGACAGGGGATCAATTTGGCGGTGATAGTGCGCGGTAGAATACATTATGCCACTTTCAACGAACAAGTTCAACTTGAGCGGTCTTTAATGCTACGCTATTGTAATTATATTTGGTATAAAGTAATCTAAAGGGTTACTTACAGTACAATTGCAATTTCCATTGTCTACGAGTGGTGCAGTCCCAAAATAAGACTCCGCGTGTGCCAACGATCTTTCGCATAGTGATATAATATATAAAAGTGGTTTCGTTTCAGAAATTTCATCTTTATCTTCTCTTACGTTTTAGCAACACTCCTTCAAGAGAAGTCTTTCATCACAATCTCTGTCTGACAAGGTCAAAACACAATACAACCTTATAGTCTGCTTCGTGAGCCTCTCCGGGGCACGAGAAAAAAATGGAAGCAGCTGACCTTCACTGTGAACGAGCATAAATTCTTACTTTGATATGATATGATATGATATGATATGATATGATATGATATGATATGGTATTTGTAACGCGCCTATACACAAGTGTTTCAAGGCGCGACGAGGCAGGGAGGGAGGGAAACAAGGGGAAGACGGACAAGCGATCCTACTAGGCCAGGTGTCATTCAGATCACGCAAGTGCAGAGGTAAGGGGAAAAAGGAGAAAGTGCAGGGGGAGGAGGTGGGTGTAAGCCATCTGTAGAAGTTGGTTTTGCACACCATGTTTGTATATTGTTTGCGTGATATTAAAAAAAGTTTGTTTAAAGGACGTTATGGTTCTAAGTACAGCCGAAAGACCCCTGAAAATCGCATGTTATGGTAAGCTTTGAAAAAAAACTGGCGCCACCACCGTGCACTGCTAAGACTAACACCCAGGACATCAAAGATGCCATCGCAAATGTCATTGATGAAATCACTGATGACATCACGTGTGTATGTACTTTTCATGGAATTTGTGTACTAGGGATTTTTATTATAATGTTGCGAAAAAAGTGTCAAAGATATTGCAATAAATATCATACCGTTATTAGTGCTTTGAACGATGCATTGATATAAATAGCATTGTATTATGGGATTCTATCTAGTATACTGAGCTACTAATGGAGAAACATAGCATTGTGTGCAGAGTACAAGATGAAAGTATAATATGTGTAATGTTAATATGTTGAATAATGAAATAATAATTGTCCTGAAATGTTCGAAAAATCACAAAATGGGGTTGTTCTGAGGACGTTATTCGTATTGTGTGATTGCTTAGCTGTATGCAATGAGGGAATGGCACAGAGAGTAAAGTGGACGCCGCGGCTGTTCGTGGACAGGGCGTGCTACATCCGGGTTTTTCCAGGAAATCCAACATGGAAAGAAGACTGTACGGATCAGCCAATCAGATGTCGAGGTTCTGGATTTGTGTTGAAAGAGACTGTGTGTGGTGAAGATGGCAGAAGTGGAGAAAGTCAGGATGTTGGTGCTCGGAGATATGTTTGTGCATGGTTTACAGCAGTACGCTGAATGCAGGCACGTTGCAAAGAACTTTGATGTGAAAGGAGTGGAGGTGGTGTGGAGCAGTGTGCCAGATTGCAATGTACAGGGAATTGTATAAGTTTGTGAGGATATGGCCACGATGAACAGTCTGCATGTGGTAGTTTTGCACTATGGTGCTTTCCATTTGGGCAACGTCAGTGCCCCTACTTTGTTGGCTGATTTGGAACGCTTGGTTCAAGCAGTAATGAAGATCCTTCCAAATGCAAAAGTAATTTTTTCTGGATTACTACCTAGGGCAATATGGGACAATAGTTCAGTTTTTTGTCCTCAGCAAAATATTGCTAGGTGTGTCATCAACCGAGGCATGTGTGCCTTCATGCTTAGAGCTGGTATGTTCTTCTGTAACAATGAGAATATTGATGCCAGTAATGCTGTTAATTTTAAAGAAGATGGCATTTCTTTATCTTTTACGGGAAATGCCTTTCTATTTTGGAATGTAAGGGTTGCTTTGGAGAAGGTTATGTGAAGATTTTAGGAGTAAAGTTAGAAAAAAAAACAAGAAAAAAAATACAAAATAACAGGTGTCTGTCAAGCATCTGTAAAAAAAAAAAAAAAAACTTCAAAGGGGAAATGGGGCACACTATTTAAATTTACATTCACCACGCTCAGATTTTCTATGTGTCCGCGGACATGGCGGTAGTCCGCGGACATGAAAATCACTACGAGGGGGTTAGTATGTTCTATGTTACATGTATATGAAGTCAGGGATATTATGGTTAAGTTGTGCACTAAAAACCTATGAAATTCAGTGAAAAAACTTTGTTAAAGGGACGTTATGGTTAAGTTGCGCTACTAAAAACCTATGAAATTCAGTGAAAAAACTTTGTTAAAGGGACGTTATGGCTCAAAGTAAACCGAAAAACCCCTGAAATTCGGCAGTTATGGTAACATAAGCAACCATAACTCGCGCCACCGTGCACTGCTAACACTAACACCCAGGACATCAAAGATGACATCACAAATGTCATTGATGACATCACTGATGACATCACATCGCTGGCTCTCCCTTTTTATCCTTTACTGACATATCAAAGCCACATAGTTTTCTTCAGTAACAGTCAGGAAGTAAAAATTGAAAAGGTACTATATTTGTAGACTTAGGGTCCAGTCACATCATATGAAACATATACATAGCGGAAGATACAGGCTTGAAAGAGAGTAATCCTTTCTGTGCATGAAGATAATCATTATGGTTATCAGCACTTTCTCATAGTTTTATTTTTATTACTCTACCTTCCCCCTATATGCTCATATTTGTATGCATTATGCTCACTCTCCATAGAGTGAATGGGAAAAATGTTTTGCTCGCGCCTACAGCCCAAACCGCTGGACGGATTTCCACCAAATTTGGACCAGGAGCAGCGGCTTGGTCCCGAAAGCGTGCTTTTGCAATTTGGTGAAAATCCGTCCAGTAGTTTTTTTTAAAATGACCAAAAAGTAGGTAAAAAAAAATTAGTGATATCTGTGTTCGGTTTGCGGACACACTTCACTGTTCGCTCCGCGGAAAGTGTCCTGATTGGCCAATCGTCTTGCGTGATGTTCGCGGACATGCAAAGTGTTCGCTGATTGGACGGCGTGGAGCGTGAAGCGCGTCAGATTTTTCGGTAGCGCCCGCCATCTTGGATTCGCAGACGTCCCCGGACAGCGCGGTGAAACTTTGTTCAAAATGTGTATTTTGTAGAGTGTGTTGGTGTGTAAGAGTGTTTGGGGAGGGTGGGAGTGTATGAGATAGGATGAAAGTTGTGTTTTTTATGTGTTAGACGTTCTTTTTGTGTTCGATTTGTTTGCGGCCATCACGGGTGTTCTGAAATGTTCTAAATAAACTGACTAGGGGGTGTTCTAAGGAGTCAATATGTGTCCGTTTTGTTCACAAGCAAAGTGAAACTGTTCTAAGAACACTCGCGGTGTCCGGGGAGTGTTCGTATGGGGTGTCCTGAGGACGCTGTCCGTATTGTTCTCCGTCAAGTTGAATGTGTTCTAAGAACACGCGCGGTGTCCTGAAATGTTAGCAAATAAACAAAATGGGGGTGTTCTGAAGACGTTTTAGAGAACACTCCCGGTGTCCTGAAATGTTTGTAGGGGGTGTTCTGAGGACGCTGTCTGTATTGTTCTCTGTCAAGTTGAATGTGTTCTAAGAACACTCGCGGTGTCCTGAAATGTTCGCAAATAAACAAAATGGGGGTGTTCTGAAGACGTTTCTAAGAACACTCGCAGTGTCCAGGGAGTGTTCGTAGGGGGTGTCCTGAGGACGCTGTCCGTATTGTTCTCTGTCAAGTTGAATGTGTCCTAAGAACACTCGTGGTGTACTGAAATGTTCTCAAATAAACAAGATGGTGGTGTTCTGAAGACGCTTCTAAGGACACTCGCGGTGTCCGGGGAGTGTTTGTAGGGGGTGTCCTGAGGACGCTGTCCGTATTGTTCTCTGTCAAGTTGAATGCGTCCTAAGAACACTCGCGGTGTCCTGAAATGTTCGCAAATAAACAAAATGGGGGTGTTCTGAAGACGCTTCTAAGAACACTCGCGGTGTCCGGGGAGTGTTCGTAGGGGGTGTCCTGAGGACGCTGTCCGTATTGTTCTTTGTCAAGTTGAATGTGTCCTAAGAACACTCGCGGTGTCCTGAAATGTTCGCAAATAAACAAGATGGTGGTGTTCTGAAGACGCTTCTAGGAACACTCCCGGTGTCCTGGAATGTTCGTAGGGGGTATCCTTAGGATGCTGTCCGTATTGTTCGTTGTTAAGTTGAAAGTGTTCTAAGAACTATCGCGTTGTTCTGAAATGTTCGTAGGGGGTGTCCTGAAAACGGTGTTCGTATTGTTCGCTGGCAAGTTCAAAGTGTTCTAAGAACACTCACATTGTTCGCGGACATTAAAAGTTTCCCATAGATCATAGTTGAAATGTTTGACTCTATGGATGTGATATGCTGCGGTGGTTGTTGCCAGGGCATAGAGTCTTGGGTGCATGGCCATTTGGCCATGCACCCAAGACTCTATGCCCTGGCAACAACCACCGCAGCATATCACATTCATATTTGCTTATAACTTTGGGTGAAAAACAAATGTATAAGGAACAAAGGTATTAGATACTATGGATGTGATATGCTGCTATGGTTGTCCTTATTATTGTGTACTTACTGTTTGGTCTAGTAATGGGAGTCCATGTTTTTCTTCTTCATTTCTGTGATAAAAGAAAATAGCATGTTAGTATTAGTATTTTGTAATGACTTATTACATTGTATAAGCAATATACTTTTATTTTTTTTCGACTCTCATATTTAGTAGAGTACAAATCAGAGTACTGTGCAATTTGCTCAGTTTCTGTATTTGTTGCTAAAATCATTGGGTCTGTGGGAGAAAAAAAAATCCATGTTGGATTAAAAAAAAAACCTTTTTCTGTTATGCTACAGTTTATTTGTTTGTTTGTTTTCAGTGTTCACTTGTTGTTTCTGGCTAATGCTTTATACTTTGCTTTGTTGTATTTTTTTTGGAGCAGTAACAGATTCTTCATTTGTTTTGATATTATAAAATTTTGGAGCAGTTAGATACCAATTGGTGTATTCTAACTGTCTATTTTTTAATATATTTTAGTGGTTTTGATTTATCTATTTGGATATTGTTAAATTTTGGGACAGTTAGATACCAATTGGCGTATTCTAACTGTGTATTTTTTGGCCTAATTTAGTGATATTCATTTATCTGATTAGTTGTTGTAGAATCTTTGAGCTGTTAGATAGCTTTTGGAGTATTCTAACAGTTTATATTATTTTAACACAAATTTATAATTTTGGGACAGTTAGATACCAATTGGCGCATTCTAACTGTGTATTTTTTGGTCTAATTTAGTGGTATTCATTTATCTGATTAGTTGTTGTAGAATCTTTGAGCATTTAGATAGCTTTTGGAGTATTCTAACAGTTTATATTTTTTTAACACAAATTTACTTAAAGGTTTAAATACAGTTTATTTATCAAATTTTGGTTTTAAGAACATCAAATAAGCGTTTGTAAGATTTGCTGGTAATCTCTGCTTTAGAGTAATGGTACTATCATTACATTCAAACCATCCACATTTCTTTTTTATATATGCAGTGTAGTGCCCTGAATTGTTGTGGCTCCTGCGTGGTAGATTATACCTATTGTTGTGAAGGTTTTCTTACCAAGTGATATTTGACCATGTGTGAATCCAGTCAGCTTGCAGTTGTTTTTGGTACCATCTGCATTGTAACGTAGAAGCATTAGTATTACGTATTTACTATGTGTTTGTATTACTAACGTGGAGCGATTATCTGAATTGCAGGTAGAGCATAATCTACCATGGTTTGCATTTTGTACAAGTTGCTGAAATGGAATGGATTCACAATTTGGTATTGATATATATATGAAGCGTTCGTTGGGGATTTCTTCTTGTGTCACATTGTTGCAGAGAGGTATGTTTTTGTTTTCCAGTACTTGTAGTAAGTACATTAGAAATTCTTGTGGATCTTCCTGTGAGTTTATAGTGAATTTCACCATTCCAGCACAGTAGTCCAATTGTCGTCTTATTCCAAAAACACTATATGTGTTGTCAGGATTGTTTGCTGCATTTCTGTGAAGTACTAACATTTGCAAACACAATGGGTCTGTACTGTGTAAGTAATTGTTGTCAACAATTGGTGGTAATTGAAATAGAATATTCATTGCTACATTTGCATAGCAACTTACACCAACTATATTTGAGAATTTAAATGGTCCAGGTAGTTCTGTATCTAACTGCTTTTTTTGGAGTTTGTCTTCCTTCTTTAAAGAAGTACCTGGTTTACTTTCTCTAATTGATTCTTTTTTGTTTGTGGTACTTGATGAAGTATTAGTTTCTTTTACTCTCTTTGGAGGATTTGCAGTGACGTCCTGTTGCATTTCTGTTTGATTTAGTTTTCTTTTACAACGTTTTAGTTTTTGTGGAACAGAATATGTATTTAGATGGGGAGTATATAGTGAGCCAAGTCTATTATATTCTAAAATGCAAGGAATATCAGCGTTTACTTTACTTGCATCAAAGTTGATTAGAAATAGACCGTCAAGTGTACGTAAGCGTGATAGTGCTACGTAGCTCATGCCTTCTTTAAAGACTGTGTTACCAATATCTATCATTGCTTTGTCGAGGGTAAGACCTTGTGATTTATGAATCGTGACTGCGTATGCAAGAGTTAGAGAAAATTGTTCTCTGCGTACATACATATCTTTGAAGAGAAGGAATCTAGTTGTTGAGCGTCCTATCCGTTTTACTTCTGAAAGTTTGTCAAAGAGTATATTGACAAACTGAATTTTGTTGTCACGTGGGTATGTTTGAAAGCCAACAACTGTACCCAGTGCTCCATTAACTAGTCCTTGGTCCACGTCAAGGTTACGTTTAAGCATTACTCTGCAATGTAAGGATAATTTTAACATCTTTTCTAAGCCTGCTGTGTTTGAGATTGATTTTTCTAAATTATTTAGTCTTGTTGTGGCTTGGTCACACATGGGTAGTGTCATACCATGTACATCTAGTTTGTCTGTGGCGCTAATATCCATTATTGGTTGCATTTCTTTACTTAACATTATTTCATTGAATTTGAGACAGCTTGCAAGAGTTGGCATTAAGGCCATACAATTGACATTTTTGTGGGCTAATTGTTCCATAACATCTGTAGCACATGCATTATCGCCATAAAGTGCATTAATGTGCCGGGTTTTCAATGTTGCTTCTGCTTCTTTAGAAAGTATACCAACTCTCAAACTTTTTAAAATGTTGGCATAAGTTAGATCTGCAGATTGGCGAATGTTTTCTGTTAATTCTCTGTATTTGAAATGTTGCCAAAGGTTGACATTTCCAATGCTGCCAACAGTTTTACGGCAGAGTTTGTGCCTTAGGGGCCAATTCATAGAATTCGGCGCACAAGTGGTGCACGCGGCTGGCGCACAGTGTGCGCGTGCGAATCCCTGCGCCAGCCGCGTGCGCCAAAACCCATTTCCGCGCACAGCGTATTCATGGATTCCAGCCACCAAAACCAGCCGTGGCGCATAGTGGCGCAGCGACCTTGCAGCAGCGCCAGTTACGCCCCCAAGAACGCCTTCCGCGCAGGGAAAAGCCATCAAAATCCCCAATCCAGCGCAAAGGGCTGCGCTAACCCTGTACCAGCACGACAAGCGGGCTACGTGTATTCCAGGGGTTCACGTGAAGTCACTCACGCGATCGGGCCTGGAGGAGCGGGCTACGTATATTTCAGGGGTTCGCGTGAACTTTTTCACGCGATCGGGCCTGGGGGAGCGGGCTACGTGTATTTCAGGGGTTCGCGTGAACTTATTCACGCGATCGGGCCTGGGGGAGGGCTACGTGTATTTCAGGGGTTCGCGTGAACTGATTCACGCGATCGGGCCTGGGGGAGCGTGCTACGTGTATTTCAGGGGTTCGCGTGAAGTTCCACACGCGAATAGCCTGGGCGCGTGTATTTCAGGGGTGCGCGAGAAATTCTACACGCGATTTCAGCAGGGTACGTGTATTTCAGGGGTGCGCGAGAAATTCTACACGCGATTTCAGCAGGGTACGTGTATTTCAGGGGTGCGCGAGAAATTCTACACGCGATTGGGCTGGGTACGTGTATTACAGGGGTGCGCGAGTAATTCTACACGCGATTGGGCTGGGTATGTGTATTACAGGGGTGCGCGAGTAATTTTACACGCGATTGGGCTGGGTACGTGTATTACAGGGGTGCGCGAGTAATTCTACACGCGATTGGGCTGGGTACGTGTATTACAGGGGTGCGCGAGTAATTCTACACGCAATTGGCCTGGGTACGTGTGTTCCGGGGTGCCGTGAACTTTCACACGCGATTGGTTGAAATCCACGTGTGTTCTGTCATCACGTGCAATGAGGGATACACCCTCGCACGTCACGTCACAGACGCGCTCACGCGCTGAGGGCCTTTGGTCCAATTAAAATGCGTATGCGTGCAGACGCGCTTACGCGCTAAGGGCCTTTCCTCGAATTACACGCTGACGTGCAGATTTTTCACGTGCCAAATCACTCCGTATCAAGCTGGCCACGCGAATACACACGGAAGACCACGCTCCTGCCCAGAAGGCCGAATCACTGCCCCCCAGTGCCCCGAGCAGCCTCCCACGTGCCATCTGCTGCTGCCTGCCTGCCTGCCTGCTGCCACCGTGCCCTGCCATTTGGTGCCTGCACATCAGCCATCTGCAGGGGTCCAGTTGCTGTGTCCACCCCTGCTGGAACAGTAGACTCCCGACTGGGATACCATCGCTCCACAGCCCAGCCCCAGGACCCAGTTGCCCACCCACGCCTGCCTCGGGGGTCGCCATGTCGGGGCAAGCACCATCTGAGACCAGTGGCGACCCCCAGCCAGAGAGGCAGAGGGCCACCAGCTTCAGTGAGAAGGAAGTTGGTGTCCTGGTGGAGCATGTCCTGGGGCATTATGATGCCCTCTTCGGAAGACCACGCGCCAACAAGGAAGGACGGGAGAGGATCTGGGACGATGTAGTGGTTGCCATCAACGCGGAGGGGGTGGCAACCCGCGACATCAAGCACATCAAGAAGCGCTGGGAGGACTTGAGGTCCAGGACCCTCAATGAGGCCCGGCGCCTCGCGGAGGGGGGCCGGGCACGCCTGAGTGACATCCAGATGAGGGTCCTGGAACGCGTAGACCCAGCGCTCCACGCCCAGATCCTTCGGAGGCAGACCCATCTGGAGTTGGCCGGTAAGTGGCCAAGCATTGCTGTGTGAGACAGGGCATGTTGCAGTGTGCTGGTTGTCTGATACCTGCCTGTATGTGTGACATAGGCCATGTACGTATGTGTGTGTGCAGGGACATCATGGTCAGGCATGTGAGTACAGTGATGTGTTCTATTGCAACATGGGGGGCTCTGTGCGGAATGGACACATGGAAGCATGGCAGTCTCTGTTCCTGGACATGGGTGGGGGTGAGGGATGGGTGCTGGTCCCATGTACACGTATGGTGTCCATGTGTGTGTGTCTGACCTGCGTGTCTGTGACTTGTAAATGCCATGGATGCATGACACATGTCTGTGACAATGTTCAGATTCACTGATGCAGCCTAGTCATCCTTGTATCCACTGCGTCTGTGGTGTACGAGGCCAGATGGATGGAACTACGGTGAGGTGTGTGCATGTGATAGCAAGACCCATGATGCATGTGAGTTTAAAACCAACATTGTATGAATCATGAGTCCCTTGGTCATGTATGCCAATGTCCATGGCATGCGCCATGCCTGTTACTGTATGTGTTTTGCCTGCACTGACCCATGTGTTGTGGAGGGACATGACGGAAGTGATGTATGACAGTGCCACTCATCTGCTGTTGCTTCCTGTCTAGGGGACCATTGTACAGTACCCTGATGCTTGTGTTCTATGTCTCCCTCTACACAGTGGCAAGTGAAGAAGAGGGCGGAGAAGGCGCTGTGGAGCAGAGCGGCGGGGATGCCGCCACGGCTGCAGCGGAAGGGGTGGGTGAGCCCCCACAGGGGCTTGCACCGGCGGAAGACGGCGTGGAGACATCCAGGTTGGTGGTTTCCACAGAGGGGGAGGAGGCCGCTACTGAGCCACACATGGGGCCTGGTGGGGGCATCCCCGCTGGTGCAAGTGGTGCAGTCCAGGGCCAGGGGCAGGAGGCAGCACAGGTCGCCGTGGAGGTGCCTGTGCATGTCACTGTCCCTGACACTGTGACTGCACCACCATGCACCAGCAGGGATGCCCCATCCCAGGCCCGTCCGCAGGTAGGGGAGATGTCCATGTCATCTGACACTCCTCTACCTGCGGACGAGGGGACCCCTGGCCGTGTGGAGAGGGTCCTGATTGGTGTCGCGTTGCGCACGGCTGGCATTCGTGATGAGGTGCATGCTTCCCGGGAGGAGCATGCACATCATCACGAAGAGCACCGTGCGTACGTGAACCATTTGGGAGCCGCCATGGTCGGGGGTTTCCTACATGTGTGTGGCCTTCTGGCGACCCTCTCCTCCTCTGTGGGGGCTATGCGCCAGTCGTGCTCCATGCCGTCTTCCGGCCCAGATGCCACCAGGGCCCCCTGTGGACCTGCCCCGACCAACGCAGCCAGCTCGGTGGGGACCCCATCCCTGCCACAGTCGGGAGTCGAAGGTCCAGCAGGGGTGGACACACCAGCAACTGTCCCCCTGCAGATGGAGGATGTGCCGGCATCATCTGGCAGGGCACGTGCACGACGGCATCGGTGGATTCCATCAGCCTGGATGCCGTCGTGCTGGCAGAGGCAGTGGCGTCGGAGGCAGCAGCAGGCTCGACGTGGGAGGCATTATGGCTCGGGGCCATCAAGATCAGAGGGGCAGGCATCGGCCGGAGGGCAGGAGAACCCTGGGATGGCAGTGTCTTCCGTGTGGGAGCAGTTGGTCCAGCGGATAGGTGCGGAGCGGCAGCGGGCGGAAGAGGAGCGGCTCACCATGGTCAGGGCGGAGTTCTCCATGCGTCGGGCGTTGAGGCGGGCTGAGTGCCTCGAGGAAGCTCGCAGGGAGTTTGAGGTGGACACGGGGTTGACCCTGCGAGACCTCGGGGCCAGGACAGAGTCCCGCCTCCGGGACATCGACATGGAGTTCGATGATGCCCTGGCCGGCAACATCACAGAGTGAGCCGCAGGACTTGCCCGCTGCCATTGTATATAGTTATATAGTTAGTGGTAGGTTTCCTTTGAATTTTTTTTTTTTATTTGGTTGCGATTGGACAATGCGCCACTTTTTTGTATATAGTTCAGTTTTTAGTTAGTTGACATAGTTAGGTTTCATTTGGTTGGGCTCATGGACCCGGGATTGTCTTGTAAATGGTTCTTCTATGGATTTTTTGATTTCTTGGATTTTTTTCATGGACATTCATCTTCTTTTTGTTGTTTTTCTTTGTGGTTTTTCTCATTTCATTTCCATTCTAGTTGATTTTCAATACATTTTTACTTTCATCCTTCAATGTGTCGTATCATCTCATTGCTTTCATGCATGTCATGTTGGGTGTTTTAACATTCACTTGCAGCCATTGTGTGTGACAGACATGTGTTGACTTGAGGGTGCCCCGCAATGCTGGGGGGTGGGGGTGGTGGGGGACATGAGTTGGACATGGGTGGGGGCCTGCTGGCAGGTGCCCCACAGTGCTGGGGGGTGGGGGTGGTGGGGGACATGAGTTGGACATGGGTGGGGGCCTGCTGGCAGGTGCCCCACAGTGCTGGGGGGTGGGGGGGGTGGGGGACATGAGTTGGACATGGGTGGGGGCCTGCTGGCAGGTGCCCCACAGTGCTGGGGGGTGGGGGTGGTGGGGGACATGAGTTGGACATGGGTGGGGGCCTGCTGGCAGGTGCCCCACAGTGCTGGGGGGTGGGGGTGCAAGGGGACATGAGTGGGGGCCTGCTGGGGGGTGGGGGTGCAAGGGGACATGAGTGGGACATGGTTGGGGGCCTGCTGGCAGGTGCCCCACAGTGCTGGGGGGTGGGGGTGCAGGGGGACATGAGTGGGACATGGTTGGGGGCCTGCTGGCAGGTGCCCCACAGTGCTGGGGGGTGGGGGTGCAAGGGGACATGAGTGGGGGCCTGCTGGGGGGTGGGGGTGCAGGGGGACATGAGTGGGGGCCTGCTGGGGGGTGGGGGTGCATGGGGACATGAGTGGGGGCCTGCTGGGGGGTGGGGGTGCAGGGGGACATGAGTGGGGGCCTGCTGGGGGGTGGGGGTGCAGGGGGACATGAGTGGGACATGGGTGGGGGCCTGCTGGCAGGTGCCCCACAGTGCTGGGGGGTGGGGGTGGTGTGGAACATGAGTTGGACATGGGTGGGGGCCTGCTGGCAGGTGCCCCACAGTGCTGGGGGGTGGGGGTGCAGGGGGACATGAGTGGGACATGGTTGGGGGCCTGCTGGCAGGTGCCCCACAGTGCTGGGGGGTGGGGGTGCAGGGGGACATGTGGCTTGGCTGAGGGGCATGCCCATGGTGGATGGGCTGCCTGCGGGACATGACCAGGGGTGCAGGCTAGTCCCCTGTGGTGTGGGCTGCCTGCAGAGGTCGTGGAGGGGGTAGAGGGGAGACCTGGGAGGACCCACACTGGCAATTCACCTCTTCAACTTCCCGCACACCCACGTAATACACTGCCCCACTCGCACTGGCCCAATCGCGTGTAGGATTTCTCGCGCACCCCTGTAATACACGTACCCAGGCCAATCGCGTGTAGCATTTCTCGCGCACCCCTGAAATCCACGTACCCAGCCCATTCGCGTGTAGATTTTCTCGCGCACCCCTGAAATACACGTACCCTGCTGAAATCGCGTGTGGAACTTCACGCGCACCCCTGAAATACACGCGCCCAGGCTATTCGCGTGTGGAACTTCACGCGCACCCCCGGAATCCACGTACCCAGCCCATTCGCGTGTAGATTTTCTCGCGCACCCCTGAAATACACGTACCCTGCTGAAATCGCGTGTGGAACTTCACGCGCACCCCTGAAATACACGTACCCAGGCTATTCGCGTGTGGAACTTCACGCGCACCCCCGGAATACACGTACCCAGCCCATTCGCGTGTAGATTTTCTCGCGCACCCCTGTAATACACGTACCCAGCCCATTCGCGTGTGGAACTTCACGCGCACCCCTGAAATACACGTACCAAGGCCAATCGCGTGTAGAATTTCTCGCGCACCCCTGAGATCCACGTACCCCGCTCAATCGCGTATTTGACTTCCCGCGCGCCACTTTTTTGATGCGCTGGGACTCTACCGCCTGCCTTCGTGTGGCGGCTGTGTTTCAGCTTGTGCGTGTCTTTGCCTGTGCGTGGCTTTGCCCTATTCGATTCCATGAATACGTGTGGTTCGAGTGCGTGTGGGCGTTCCGTCTGCTTCCCTGCAGTACATCCCCAGTTACGCCCTTATTTTCCCATGTTGTTCCCCATTCCGCGCGTTACGCCCCATGTCCCGCCCACTTTCTGGTGTGTGCGCTGAGGTTGTGCGCTTTCACTGTGCGCGTCGCGCACGCCTTTCGCGATGTTGCAGTGACTTGTGCGCCATGCATGGGTTTGGCGCACATCCCGCGGTGAACACGCGCAGGGACTTCCATGAATCGCACGCGTGCGCGTGCGCCTGTTTTTTTCCGCTTGCGCCTGCTTGCGCCTGCTTGCGCGAAGATTTTCGGCGCACGTTTGTTCCATGAATCGGCCCCTAAATGTTTTAAAAATAGGTTCACCTTTTACTGGTGTTAATTGAAGCAGATCTCCAAAAACAATAATGTGTTTTCCTGCAAAGAGCTCTTCATAGTCTGTTTTGAGTACTTCTTGTAATCTGAGGTGAATCAAAGCTAACATCAGGTTGGAGACCATGCTCACTTCATCTATTAGTAGCATTTTCATTTGTTTCAATACTCTGCGTAATTCCATTGCAGCTTCTGCAGAAAGTTTGTAATAGTCTAATTTGTTCTGGTGTTCTACTGGTAATAGTAGTAATCGGTGTAATGTAACACCACCTATGTTGTAGGCAGCTAAACCTGTGGGGGCAGTGACAACAGCTGACAGTTTGTTGTTTGTCAATTGTTGAAGGAACTTACTAATGATTTTGATTAGGAATGTTTTGCCAGAACCAGCTTCACCACTGACGTACAGTAGTATAGGTTTATAATTATGGCAGGAACATTCTTTATTTTCATGTTTTACACCATGTGAAATTTGTTTTGTTACTTCTTGAAAAATGCTACTTTGCTCATTGTTTAGTTTTGATTATAGTAAAGTTAAGTCTTCCTTATCTTCATACTGACACATGGTATTTTCTACTTCTATCATAGCTAATTCTGCCTCATTTGTTATTAGTGGTTCTCCCAGTGGTTCTTGGCTTCCTTTTACAGAAGGTTGACTACTGTCAGGAGTATCCTTATCTAGTTGGGCTTGGAGTTCTTCTTCATGTTGCTGTTCATTGTGCAACATTGTTTTGTACTGTGTAAAGTTTACATCAGTTATAGTGCTTTCATTTGCTTTGAAAGCATCCTCATATGAGTCATAGTTATCTAGTAATTGTTCTTCTTTTCTCCATGGTTTGAAGAGTTGTAGCAGGGGCATGTAATATACTTCTTTATGTTGAGGAGTCTTCAATGACAATTTGATATGATTAATTAAATGTGGTTTAGTGAGTTTCACTAAGCTGCCTTCACAGTCTGTCACTCTATGTTTACCTTTTTTTTCATCAGGTTTCATATTATTTTTGTATGTGTAGTTTTGGGCTATTGGGTATAGACACATGTTTTCCAAAGTATTACTTCTGTTTGGGTAGTATGTGTCCAATAAATTGTTTTTTAAAATATCTTGGCTGTTGGGATCATGTTTGGCTATTGTTTCTATATCTTCATACGATTTTAGAACTCTTTTTCTAGATTTAGCTGGACCAAGACTTAGCCATACTATATTTTCAGATTTACCATACAATGAAGTACCAGTTAAACGATCAGCTGCTTCATAAGATCCACATTCTCTATGGGTGAGCATTTTTATGCCCAAGCTGTATAATTTCTGAGATACTGTTTTATCTGATGACAGGTCATTCCAGAGGTCTTGGAGCTCTGTCTTTTCTGCTTTAGTTAAGTATGCTGTGACATATCGTGCAACTGCAGTAGAATTGTCTGCAATGTACTGCACATCTATGTTTGCATTCCATAAGTGGGCAATGATTGCATTATAATCATTGATATATTTTTCTTCTTCTTTTCTTTTTATGTAATATGTATTTTTAGGTGACTTACCTTTAACACTATGTCTAACTGAAGGCATGAGGTTGTTTACTTGACCTGTATTTGTAACTGCTCTAGGGAAACCAAATCGGCATTTGGTGTAGTATTTGCCTTTGTTTTTATATTTGCGACGACAATATTTTCCACATTTGTGTCTTTGAAATTGTAAAATGTGTGCACGAAGATCACTATTTGTGGCTTCTTATGGAATTTCACAAGTGACATATTTTTCAATAAACTGTGAAACAGTGGCATCACTGTCTTGACCAAATTTAGGAGCATCTTTAATCCATAAAAGCATGTGGATATGTGGTGCTCCTCTGGCTTGGTATTCTTTTCTCCAAAAGAAGTGTTGCACTTCTCCAAGGGGAGGAACAGTTTATTACAAATAAAATGTAGCATAGCAATGAAGCGATGGTGAAAATATCTTGAAACATTAACAGGATCCAAAGAACAAAGTTCTCCAGGTGTTAGAATATCTATGTTTGTTTTGTTTTTATTTGATATGCGTAGGAAATCATGTAAATCTTCCCATGCATATTCTGCACAACTTAATGTAACAAACCAAGTGGGTGGGCCAAGGTTTCTGATCATACAACGTACATCTCCATGACGTCGCAACCAGTACTCTTTAGTACCACGCATATTTGCTAATAGATTTGTAATATTTGATTGTAAAACCTCATCCTTTTGTTGCACTTTCTCTAATAATTGTGTAGCTCTCATATTTTGAAAGTGTGATCCTGATTTTAATATGTGTGCAACTCCGTAACATAAAGTTGCTAGTTCACTTTCAAAGAGTAGGTGGAATATGTATTCCACATTTTGTCTAAATCTGGGATCTTCAGAATACATCCGTAATGAGCGGTATTCTGAAGCTGATATTTGAATAGGTCTATCATCATACCTTCCTCCTTTGCCAGTAGGAAAGAGTAGAGGAAAAGCACGTGCTTCTATACTTTTTTCCCATATACTGATTGGCGATCCTTTTGTTTGACGCATTTGTTAAGTTTCCAGTACATCTTGTACGGTGTCATTACAGTGCAAATAATGAATTGTATAATGGTCTAAAGTATTTGATATTGTAGCAGGATCTAGTAGCTCAACTTGACCAGCTTCTTGTGTTTCTTGAATTATTTCAGTTGTATCTTTCAGGTTTTCTTCAATATTAATTTCTTTGTAATATTCATTATTCTCTTTAAGATATTGGAAGGCTTGTCTAACTTTATATAAATCTACCAGCTGTTGCCATATTTTTTTGTCCTTTGTAGGTACTCCATTTACTAATATAATTAAAGATTGCTGCATTGGACGTTGCACTCCTAGAGTATGCACATTTTCTTTTAGATTTAATGGTAAATAAACTACTTTTCCACGAATGCCTTTTACCAATTCAGAGGGAGGTAATTTTGCTGTTTTTGGTTGAAGGCGTATTATTGCTTGAAATGGGTGTATTGTTTGAATTATGATGCTCCATATAAATTAAGTTGTTGTAGAGGTTTTGGTACTGGGTATAATTCCAAATTATTTGTGATAGAACGTGAAGGAGTTTGGTTGTTGTCAAGTTTTGTAGTGCAATAACTGCAAAGTATTAAGGGCTCAGTTATTTCATATTTGTTTTCTGCTACAAGGTAGAGAGCTAATTCAAACCATTTAGAATCTTCATTGTCTTCTATTTTGTATGATAGGTCCACAGTTTTTGTGTTACTTTTATAAAAAATTCTACGGCAACATACACATACATGGTTTGGTACTTCAGCTGATGTACTTTTAAATTTTAGTATTTCTTTTTTGTATGTGTTTAGCAAAAGGTTGCCATGTGTAGAATTGTTGCTTAATTGGTTTAAAGCTATTTCATTCTGTAAATGGCTTTCACTTCCAAAATATTTTTTCTGGATATAGTGAATTTCTTCAAGTAGGTCTTTTGCTGTACCATGTAGAAGGATGTTATTTAACTTTGCTAGTGATAAAGCAGGACTCTTAGCATAGTACAGTTTATAGACTAGATTTCTTATAGTTGAACGATGTGTTGATATCCTTTTGATATAATGGAAAGTGGTTTTTACAAGTAGGTCCTGCAATGCAGGCCAATGAATGTCCTTGTAGTCCTGTGTACATGCGCACTGGACAGGTATCTATATTTTGCAGTAATTTAATGTTGATTTTGTCTTTGCCTTTTACATATTTATTGAGGAATTGGCGTAAAGATTTGAAACATTGTTTGGGACACATTGACGTGCATGGCCATTTGTAAACTAGACGTTCTGATTCAGTTGATGGAGGGGTAATTCTAAGTTTTCAGGGCATATTTTTGTAAGGAGTACTTCTTGTTCCATTATGGTATTATTCACTTTTTCATAACCTCGACCACTGCTATTTATGGCAATTGTATTTGTTTGCTTTTGTTTGTACGCTTCTTCATTAAAATATGGTTCTGTGCTCGTAGTGTGATTCCATTCACCTTCGCAGATACTAAAGAAGTTCTTTCTGTTGACATTTCGCTTATAGAGAAGTCTTTTTTGTAATTTAGTTATTAGTTTTGTTAGTGGTTTCATTTTGTTTAACAGTAAAATACATACATTTCTTTTGAGAAGAATTGCACTGTCCATCAATGCTTCTAAGATTAATTTCCTACGATAGGTTTTAAGCTTTGAACCTGATTTCTCTCCTGTTTTTATAAGATTTTGAAGGACTTTGTGACGGTATATTTTGGCTAAAATACTTTTCTTGGTATGCTTACTTTGCACTATATTAAAATTTGAAGAAGTAGTTTTATCTGTACTGATAGCTGATTTTCTGTTAATTGTTTTTTGGTTTGTTTTACATTTCGATAGAGGAAGCGAAGTTGTTGTACTTGAAACTTCTTGTGTTTCACTAAATGATTGTATTAGCTGTTTTGTTTCAACAATTTTTACAAATTCTGCTAGAGATGGATGCTTATGTTGGACACCTTTATTTTCATTTGCTCTACTTTTGCGTTGCTTTCTACGGACTTGACTTTTGGTAGGCATTCTTTAGGGTCTGTTGAAAAAAATAAAGAAGGTATGGGTTGGGGTGTTCTGGAATGTATGTGTGCTGTGTGCATGAGTGTTTGAGTAAGATGATAAAGATGTGTGTAATGGTGTGTGATTGTGCATTGGGAACTAAAACTAGTAGGGATAGGTATTCTTGAATTTATGTGTTACTAAACTGGGGTTCAGATGACAAAAAAAAAGTAAGCTAGTGGTGTGGAAAAGTACAAATAGTAAATCTAATGTATACAATTAAAACAGTTGTTTGTTCTATAATATGAAAATTGTAGTGGTTCAGTTGGCTAATTTGTGTGTCCAAAAATAGAAATTTGTGGGCCATTCTGGCTGTAAATCGCTGTTTAAGACATGGACATTTTTGGACAAAATGGTACAAAATCTCTATTTTTAGAAACCAAAATAGCTCGTATTAATGTTATAGTATATTTCATTAATAATACAAATATTATGATGACATTTTACTTAATTTTTTTTAAATTAACAGGTAACTTCTTAGTTTTTCTTTCTTCTTCGAATTCGGCTGCTTCTCTTTCAGGAAACTGGTCTTCACTGCAATTGTAAAAGCTTCAAATTAGTAACTTTGTTTGTATATAGCAATGTTTTTAATTTAGATATTGATTTTTTTAATTGAAATCCTCAGTGCCTTCTGTAAAACCATTAAACTAATTCATTTACATAAGATACATTGCATCAGTTCAGTACATATGATATGTTCTTAATGAACAAATTGTATTGAATGACTAACTCTAGCAAAAAAAAAAAATCTTTTCTATGTCTTGTGAAATTTATAATATATTAGTGAATACCAGTATTTCTGTAAGTAAACTGTTCTAGGTAATAGCGCCTCAATGTCATGTCTAATTTAAAGTAATTAAGTAAATAAATAAATAAAAACAAAAAATATGAAATTGTATAAGTATTTTTATAAAGGTTTAAACATAGATTGTGTTTGCATGCAATTTTGTTTGAATATATGTAGTCTATATATTTCATTTAAAAAATGTTAGTTTAACATGATTTGAGTGTGTGTGTATAAAGAAAGTAAAAAGTATAAAGGTTTATAAGTGATAGTTTATTTTAGGAAATTGAAAAAAGTACAGTAAATTCATTTTACAGATTTTACAAGGTAAAAGTCTGTTTGAAAATGTGTTCATCTACTATACAGAAAATATGCATACCTGAAGTTTGTGTTCATGCATATGGATATGCATGGAGCTGCAAGTAGAAATCTTGAAGACATGTACAGTATTTCTGGTAGATGCTGCTTGCCAATGATATGTCACTTGTACTCAGAGAGATTCAGAGTACATTTGCAGTGCTGATCTATGATGATGCAGTTAGATGTAGAGGTCTTGAATGTGATTGGTGCATGGTCATGTGATTTTTGAGGTACATCCAATGAGGGAATGGCAGAGAGAGTGTAGTGGAAATGGTAGAAGGGCTGTTCATGTTACGATATGTCCGCGAACATGGCGGTAGTTCGCGGACATCGGGAGTTACATCCGGGGATTTTTGGGTTCAGAAGTCATGCAAATGAGAATAAGCACTGAAAGGGATTGGTCAGGAAAGTTTGGTGGGTGTGTTGTGCCAGGAGAGATTTTCTCAGATACTCTTTTTGCCGAGAGAAGAAAAGATAGTTATGGCTGTGTGTTTCAGAAAACAGATTGTTTGGATTTTAGGAGATTCGTGGATACATTGGTTGAAGGTGCATGCAGAAAGCTGTGGAGTAGCTGCAGATCTTGGATTCCCACATGGGGAAGTACACTGGCATGGAGTACGTGGAATGAAGTGGTTGGACTTGCTACCTCTCTGTGCTACTTTGGAGACAGAGCAACATCCAGACATAATTGTAATTCATTGTGGAGGGAACAGTTTAGGACATGTGACTGGAATTTTTTTGCAATTTGCTATGAAATAAGGACTTAGGAAGGTTATGGACATGTTTCCTAATTCTCAAGTGATATTTTCACGGATTGCGCAGAGACAAATGTGGCTTTGTTCTTCTTCATTTGGTCCACAAATGGAAAAAGCAAGGCGCAATGTTAATAAGGCTGTTTGTGGCTTTCTAAGAGATTTTGGCATGTCTTCTTTTCACAATGAAAATAATATGTTTTGTAGTACATACATTTTTCGCAGAGATGGAGTCCATCTTACTTATGCCTTCAATCAGATTTTTCTGAGAAATGTACAAAATGCATTGCGACCTTTTTTGGAATTACAACAACAATTTTGAAGTAGATGTTAAGCATTTACAATTTTTGACTTACAAACACCACCCAAAGGCTCTTTTTAGAGCCACCACTTCTTTCCAGGGAAAATTACAATGTTTGTGATGGAGTAGCAACCCAATTTTTTTAATGTTCGCGAACTGTCCGCGGACTTCTAAAAAATACAAAGAGCCCTGCTTCATTTATTTTCTCTTCTATTTTTTAACTGGGAAAGGCGGCTCTGAAAAGAGCCTTATTTTTTTTTTTTTTTTGTAATTTTGTATTTTTTTTGGTTTTTCAGACACGACACACTAGGAGAGGAGGGTAAATGAGGGTAAAGGGGGGGACACCAACCACAGGGATAAGAAAGGGCGAGCTGAGAGAGGAAGATGTAGAGTGGGTTTTATTTGGGTAGTGAGCAGGTCTTCTCGTGCTCTGAGACGATAGTCTCAAAAGCACTCCGAAGTCGCTCCCCCCTGCAGAGTACTGTGTCACAGTACATACATACAACTGTGACCCTCGAAAGGTAAGGGTCATCAGCATTCTGTATGGCCTGTGAGGCAGCTTGAGAAAGACGCTGTCCCACAGAGGTGGTCCTTGTGGTGACAGGATCAGAAACAGAGTATGAAGTAGAGGAAATCAACCTGCTACGTTCTTCGCAAGGTACAACCCTGCGAATAGCCCCAGAGTGAAATGACCTCAGGTGTCGCTTCATAGTAGTGGTCCCAAAGCTGTAGTTACCGTGCTTCCCGCGACTGAGTATCATTTTGCACTCATTGCAGGTAACATGGTTCGCACGAGCCTTAGGACCATTCCCATGAATGGTAAATAACCGCCACACCCAAGACTCACGCCTAGTGCGGGTAGTAGGGATTTCCTCTACCTCATTCTCATCATCCTCTTCTTCCTCCTCCGCATCCTCAGTCCTGTTCCCCTCGTCAGGCCCTTGGGGAGGTGGTGGTGGTGAAGGGGGTGGTGGTGGTGCTGAAGCAGGTGCAGCACCAAGTGGCAGTTCAGCAGCCAAGAATGCCATCTCGATGATGGTGTAGTCTGCAGGTGGCAGCAAAAATCACTGTGTTCTGAAGAATAGCCCGAAACACAATGGGAATAAGCTCTTGGGCGTGGTCTTTTATAGGGGTGCTTGTGCACGGTCCGCGGACATGCGCACTGTGCACGGACAGATCGAACACAAAAAAAGGATCGGAAAGTTTCAAAAGGTATATAGAAACTCAAGATTGCTATGTGGCACTTGTGGCATGGTGAGATTTTATTGAAAAATATTATGGATTAACTGTAAATGTACTTTTAAATTGTTCGGGGACATGAACAATGTCCGCATTTCAGGACACACGATGAGCGTGGGCGCGGTCATATGATCTGTTTGCGAACTAGTCTGCGAAGGAAGCGCCTTTCCGCAGGACACCTAGTGCACGGAGATTGGTTAGCGCATGCGCATTGATGTCCTACGGACACTGTTCGGGTTCTGAAGTAATTAAAAGTGTTTCACACGTGAAACGAACATTTCAGGACACCACGTGTGTTCTTAGAACAGTTTAAACTTGGTAGCGAACAGTAAGGACAGATATAGTGTTCTTCAGGACACGTGTAATTTAGTTTATGTACGAACATTTCAGGACACCAATTGTGTTCTTAGAACAGTTTCAATTGGGTAGCGAACACTACAAACAGTTGTACTGTTGTTCACGACACATCATTTTTGTTTATTTACGAACATTTCAGGACACCAATTGTGTTCTTAGGACAGTTTTAAGTTGATAGCGAACATTACGGACAGATATAGTGTTCTTTAGAACACTTTAATTTTTGTTTCTTTACGAACATTTCAGGACACCACGTTTGTTCTTAGAACAGTTTCAACTTGCTAGCGAACAGTACGAAGAGGTGTGGTGTTCTTCAGGACACCTCCATTTTCGTTTATGTACGAACATTTCAGAACACTCGCACTGTCCGCGGACACTTTTATTGTTTTTTTTTTTTAAAAAACGGAAACTATTCACAATACAATATAAAAATTAAACTTTATTTAACATGTATTAATAATTTATGACAGAGAAGGTGAGGCAGAAACAGAAACAAAAACAGGAGAATTTGGGGTTTCAACATGATTGGTATTAGGTGAAGAAGGGATGGAAATCTCATCAAAACGTTTTGGATTATGGAGAGGGTTTGGGGATAATTGAATGGGACATGGTGAGGAGGGACAAGTACATGTGGGGCAATGGTATGACGTTTTTGTTTTAAAATGATCTTCAACAAAAGTTTTCAAATTATTAAAATTGGTCAACAGTAAATCATTTTTTTTCTTTTATGTTGTCAAGCGTGTTTTCCATAACAGATTCTTCAGAGGTAGTTTCTATTTTGTTATGCTCTGTACAAAAAAAATATATATATGTTAAATGTATACAAAATAATAATATTTAAATGGTTTATATTATAAAGTGTTTACCATTAGTTTCACTATCTTGTGACATTTCTTCATGTGGGAAATTGTCCTCTAGCCATTCCAGAGTACTAGACATTTCTGTGAGAAAAAAAAAGAAAAGATAATATATTTTTTAATCTAATACAGAAAGTTTATAAATATATGAGTAAAATGAAGTACACTTACTATTTCTGGTAAGATAAGTCCTATGTATTCAGTGGGTCTGGTCTTGTTCTCAGTTCTGTTGTGTCTGTGAGGTAATTATGTTGGAAGCCAATTTATGTTCTTGTGGTATATTCCATTTCAGAACATATTGTATTTAAATTAATGGTTAGTGTGTTACATATATGGGTTACATTTCTTATGTATTACTATATATAATGTGTTTGTGTGCTGCTTTTTGAATTTGTTAAATGTTTTTATATTATGATATAACAATCAAACATACCCCACCACCCCCCCCCCACAGTTTTTAGGTAGGGGTACTGTTCTCCGAACATGTCCGCGAACATTAAATAAGTTTGCGGACATCACGTTCATAAGAAGAGATCTAGTCAGTTCCATATGACATGTATATAAAGTCAAAGTCATTATTGTTAAGTTTTGCTACTAAAAAACTATGAAATTCAGTGAAAAAACTTTGTTAAAGGGACATTATGGTTAAGTTGCGCTACTAAAAACCTATTAAATTCAGTGAAAAAAACTTTGTTAAAGGGACGTTATGGTTAAGTTGCGCTACTAAAACCTATGAAATTCAGTGAAAAAAACTTTGTTAAAGGGACGTTATGGTTAAGTTGCGCTACTAAAAACCTATGAAATTCAGTGAAAAAACTTTGTCAAAGGGACGTTATGGTTCCAAGTAAAACCGAAAAACCCTTGAAATTCGCTAGTTATGGTAAGCTAAGCAACCATAACTCGCACCACCACCGTGCACTGCTAAGACTAACACCTAGGACATCAAAGATGACATCACAAATGTCATTGATGACATCACATGTCTGGCTCACTATTTTTTCTTTTGCTGACATATCTAGGCTACATGGTTTTCTTCAGTAACAGTCAGAAACTAAGAATTTTATTTTATTTGTAGACATATCCTTCTAGTAGGTTCTTACAGTAATTCCCTTAGAGTACAGTCACATCATATGAAACATATACATATGGGAAAACACAAGCTTGAAAGACAGCAATCCTTTTTGTGCATAAAGATAATCACTAGACTTATGAGCACTTTCTGATAGTTCTGTTTTTTTTTTTTATGGCTGTACTTTCCCTGTATATGGTCATATTTGTTAACATTGTACTCACACTACTTTCCTTAGGGTCCAATCAAATCAAGTGATACATATACATAGGGTAAATAGCAGCTTTGAAACAGAGCAATAATTTATTTGCATGAAACTAATCAGTTAAGTTATGAATTGTTTCTGCTACTACTTGTGCTTTTTTGCTAACTTCACTTTTCCCTGTATATACCCATATTGGTATGTGTTCTTTTGTCTTTGTGTTTTGTCTATAGTAATGCAATTATGTAATGCATGGGTTTTATTAGCTACTTATTACATATTTCACAGTACACAAAAATCTATTAAGAAAACAATTATCATTTCATTATTCAACATATTAACATTACGAATATCATACCTTCATCTTGTACGCTGCACACAATGTTATGTTTCTGTATGAGTAGCTTAGTATACTAGATAGAACCCCATAATAGGATGCTATTTATATCAATGCATCGTTCAATGCACTTATTAGGGTATATTTCTTGCAATGAATCTTGACACTTTTTTCGCAACATAATAAGAATCCCTTCTACACATATTTCATGAGAAGTACATACACATGTGATGTCATCAGTGATGTCATCAATGACATTTGTGATGTCATCTTTGTTGACCTGGGTGTTAGTCTTAGCAGTGCACGGTGGTGACGCGAGTTATGGTTGCTTAGCTTACCATAACTGGCGAATTTCAAGGGTTTTTCGTTTTTACTTGGAACCATAACGTCCCTTTAACAACGTTTTTTCACTGAATTTCATAGGTTTTTAGTAGCGCAACTTAACCATAACGTCCCTTTAACAAAGTTTTTTTCACTGAATTTCATGGGTTTTTAGTAGCGCAACTTAACCATAACGTCCCTTTAACAAAGTTTTTTCACTGAATATATATATATTCAGTGAAAAAACTTTGTTAAAGGGACGTTATGGTTCCAAGTAAAACCGAAAAACCCTTGAAATTCGCCAGTTATGGTAAGCTAAGCAACCATAACTCGCTCCACCACCGTGCACTGCTAAGACTAACACCCAGGACATCAAAGATGACATCACAAATGTCATTGATGACATCACTGATGACATCACATGTGTATGTACTTCTCATGAAATATGTGTAGAAGGGATTCTTATTATGTTGCGAAAAAAGTGTCAAGAATCATTGCAAGAAATATACCCTAATAAGTGCATTGAACGATGCATTGATATAAATAGCATCCTATTATGGGGTTCTATCTAGTGTACTAAGCTACTCATACAGAAACATAACATTGTGTGCAGCGTACAAGATGAAGGTATGATATTCGTAATGTTAATATGTTGAATAATGAAATGATAATTGTTTTCTTAATAGATTTTTGTGTACTGTGAAATATGTAATAAGTAGCTAATAAAACCCATGTATTACATAATTGCATTACTATAGACAAAACACAAAGACACACGAACACATGCCAATATGGGTATATACAGGGAAAGTGAAGTTAGCAAAAAAGCACAAGTAGTAGCAGAAACAATTCATAACTTAACTGATTAGATTCATGCAAATAAATGATTGCTCTGTTTCAAAGCTGCTATTTACCCTATGTATATGTATCACTTGATGTGATTGGACCCTAAGGAAAGTAGTGTGAGTACAATGTATACAAATATGACCATATACAGGGAAAGTACAGCCATAAAAAAAAAACAACAGAACTATCAGAAAGTGCTCATAAGTCTAGTGATTATCTTTATGCACAAAAAGGATTGCTGTCTTTCAAGCTTGTGTTTTCCCATATGTATATGTTTCATATGATGTGACTGTACTCTAAGGGAATTACTGTAAGAACCTACTAGAAGGATATGTCTACAAATAAAATAAAATTCTTAGTTTCTGACTGTTACTGAAGAAAACCATGTGGCCTAGATATGTCAGCAAAAGAAAAAATAGTGAGCCAGACATGTGATGTCATCAGTGATGTCATCAATGACATTTGTGATGTCATCTTTGATGTCCTGGGTGTTAGTCTTAGCAGTGCATGGTGGTGGCGCGAGTTATGGTTGCTTAGCTTACCATAACTGGCGAATTTCAAGGGTTTTTCGGTTTTTTTCACTGAATTTCATAGGTTTTTAGTAGCGCAACTTAACCATAATGTCACTTTAACAAAGTGTTTTCACTAAATTTCATAGTTTTTTAGTAGCAGAACTTAACAATAATGACTTTGACTTTATATACATGTCATATGGAACTGACTAGATCTCTTCTTATGAAATTGATGTCCGTGAACTTATTTAATGTTCTCGGACATGTTCGGAGAACAGTACCACTACCTAAAAACTGTGGGGGTGGGGGGTGGTGGGGTATGTTTGATTGTTATATCATAATATAGGAACATTTAACAAATTCAAAAAGCAGCACACAAACACATTATATATAGTAATATAGAAGAAATGTAACCCATATATGTAACACACTAATCATTCATTTAAATACAATATGTTCTGAAATGGAATATACCACAAGAAGATAAATTGGCTTCCAACATAATTACCTCACAGACACAACAGAACTGAGAACAAGACCAGACCCACTGAATACATAGGACTTATCTTACCAGAAATAGTAAGTGTACTTCATTTTACTCATATATTTATAAACTTTCTGTATTAGATTAAAAAATATATTATCTTTTTTTTTTTTCTCACAGAAATGTCTAGTACTCTGGAATGGCTAGAGGACAATTTCCCACATGAAGAAATGTCACAAGATAGTGAAACTAATGGTAAACACTTTATGATATAAACCGTTTATTTATTATTTTTTTATATACGTTTAACATATATATATTTTTTTTGTACAGAGCATAACAAAATAGAAAAAACTTCAGAAAACCCAGTTATGGATAACAGTCTTCACAATATAGAAGAAAAAATTGTTGTATTGTTGGCTAATTTTAATGATTTAAAAACTTTTGTAGAAAATCATTTCAAACCAAAAACCTCGTACCATTGCCCCACATGTACTTGTCCCTCCTCACCATATCCCAGTCAATTATCCCCAAACCCTCTCCATAATCCAAAACGTTTTGATGAGACTGCCATCCCTTCTTCACCTAATACCAATCATGTTGAAACCCCAAATTCTCCTGTTTTTGTTTCTGTTTCTGCCTCACCTTCTCTGTCATAAATTATTAATATATGTTAAATAAAGTTTAATTTTTATATTGTATTGTGAATAGTTTCCGTTTTTTTTAAAAAAAACAATAAAAGTGTCCGCGGACAGTGCGAGTGTTCTAAAATGTTCGTACATAAACGAAAATGGAGGTGTCCTGAAGAACACCACACCTGTTCGTACTGTTCGCTAGCAAGTTGAAACTGTTCTAAGAACACACGTGGTGTCCTGAACTGTTCGTAAAGAAACAAAAATTAAAGTGTTCTAAAGAACACTATATCTGTCCGTAAAGTTCGCTATCAACTTAAAACTGTCCTAAGAACACAATTGGTGTCCTGAAATGTTCGTAAATAAACGAAAATGATGTGTCCTGAACAACAGTATAACTGTTCGTAGTGTTCGCTAGCAACATGAAACTGCACTAAGAACATACGCGGTGTCCTGAATTGTTCGTAAACCAACAAAAATTAAAGTGTCCTAAAGAACACTATACCTGTCCGTTACTGTTCGCTAGCAATTTCAAACTGTTCTAAGAACGCTATTGGTGTCCTGAAATGTTCGGACACCCCCTACGAACATTTCAGAACAACGCGATAGTTCTTAGAACACTTTCAATTTAACAACGAACAATACGGACAGCGTCATAAGGACACCCCCTACGAACATTCCAGGACACCGCGAGTGTTCTTAGAAGCGTCTTCAGAACACCACCATCTTGTTTATTTGCGAACATTTCAGGACACCGCGAGTGTTCTTAGGACACATTCAACTTGACAGAGAACCATACATTTGTTTTTCACCCAAAGTTATAAGCAAATATGAATGTGATATGCTGCGGTGGTTGTTGCCAGGGCATACAGTCTTGGGTGCATGGCCAAACGGCCATGCACCCAAGACTCTATGCCCTGGCAACAACCACCGCAGCATATCACATCCATAGAGTCAAACATTTCAACTATGATCTATGGGAAACTTTTAATGTCCGCGAACAATGTGAGTGTTCTTAGAACACTTTGAACTTGCCAGCGAACAATACGGACACCGTTTTCAGGACACCCCCTACGAACATTTCAGAACAACTCGATAGTTCTTAGAACACTTTCAACTTAACAACGAACAATACGGACAGCGTCCTAAGGACACCCCCTACGAACATTCCAGGACACCGGGAGTGTTCTCAAAAACGTCTTCAGAACACCACCATCTTATTTATTTGCGAACATTTCAGGAAGGACACCGCGAGTGTTCTTAGGACACATTCAACTTGACAGAGAACAATACGGACAGTGTCCTCAGGACACCCCCTACGAACACTCCCCGGACACCGCAAGTGTTCTTAGAAGCTTCTTCAGAACACCACCATCTTATTTATTTGCGAACATTTCAGGAAGGACACCGCGAGTGTTCTTAGGACACATTCAACTTGACAGAGAACAATACGGACAGCGTCCTCAGGACACCCCCTACGTACACTCCCCGGACACCGCGAGTGTTCTTAGAAGCGTCTTCAGAACACCACCATCTTGTTTATTTGCGAACATTTCAGGACACCGCGGGTGTTCTTAGAACACATTCAACTTGACAGAGAACAATACGGACAGCGTCCTCGGGACACCCCCTACGAACATTCCAGGACACCGGGAGTGTTCTTAGAAGCCTCTTCAGAACACCCCCATCTTGTTTATTTGCGAACATTTCAGGACACCGCGAGTGTTCTTAGGACACATTCAACTTGACAGAGAACAATACGGACAGCGTCCTCAGGACACCCCCTACGAACACTCCCCGGACACCGCGAGTGTTCTTAGAAGCGTCTTCAGAACACCCCCATTTTGTTTATTTGCGAACATTTCAGGACACCGCGAGTGTTCTTAGGACACATTCAACTTGACAGAGAACAATACGGACAGCGTCCTCAGGACACCCCCTACGAACACTCCCCGGACACCGCGAGTGTTCTTAGAAGCGTCTTCAGAACACCCCCATTTTGTTTATTTGCGAACATTTCAGGACACCGTGGGTGTTCTTAGAACACATTCAACTTGACAGAGAATAATACGTACAGCGTCCTCAGGACACCCCCTACGAACATTTCAGGACACCGGGAGTGTTCTCAAAAACGTCTTCAGAACACCCCCATTTTGTTTATTTGCAAACATTTCAGGACACCGCGGGTGTTCTTAGAACACATTCAACTTGACAGAGAACAATACGGACAGAGTCCTCAGGACACCCCCTACGAACATTCCAGGACACCGGGAGTGTTCTTAGAAGCGTCTTCAGAACACCACCATCTTGTTTATTTGCAAACATTTCAGGACACCGCGAGTGTTCTTAGGACACATTCAACTTGACAGAGAACAATACGGACAGCGTCCTCAGAACACCCCCTACGAACACTCCCCGGACACCGCGAGTGTTCTTAGAAGCGTCTTCAGAACACCCCCATTTTGTTTATTTGCGAACATTTCAGGACACCGCGAGTGTTCTTAGGACACATTCAACTTGACAGAGAACAATACGGACAGCGTCCTCAGGACACCCCCTACGAACACTCCCCGGAACACCGCGAGTGTTCTTAGAAGCGTCTTCAGAACACCCCCATTTTGTTTATTTGTGAACATTTCAGGACACCGTGGGTGTTCTTAGAACACATTCAACTTGACAGAGAACAATACGTACAGCGTCCTCAGGACACCCCCTACGAACATTTCAGGACACCGGGAGTGTTCTCAAAAACGTCTTCAGAACACCCCCATTTTGTTTATTTGCAAACATTTCAGGACACCGCGGGTGTTCTTAGAACACATTCAACTTGACAGAGAACAATACGGACAGCGTCCTCAGGACACCCCCTAGGAACACTCCCCGGACACCGCAAGTGTTCTTAGAACAGTTTCACTTTGCTTGCGAACAAAACGGACACATATTGAGTCCTTAGAACACCCCCATTCAGTTTATTTAGAACATTTCAGAACACCCGTGATGTCCGCAAACAAATCAAACACAAAAAGAACGTCTAACACATAAAAAAACACAACTTTCATCCTATCTCTTACACTCCCACCCTCCCCAAACACTCCTACACACCAACACACTCTACTAAATACACATTTTGAGCACAGTTTCACCGCGCTGTCCGCGGACGTCCGCGAATCCAAGATGGCGGGCGCTACCGAAAAATCTGACACGCTTCACGCTCCACGCCGTCCAATCAGCGAACACGTTGCATGTCCACGAACATCACGCAAGACGATTGGCCAATCAGGACACTGTCCGCGGAGCGAACAGGGAAGTGTGTCCGCGAACCGAACACAGATATCACTAATTTTTTTTTACCTACTTTTTGGTCATTTTAAAAAAAAACTACTGGACGGATTTTCACCAAATTGGCAAAAGCACGCTTTCGGGACCAAGCCGCTGCTCCTGGTCCAAATTTGGTGGAAATCTGTCCAGCGGTTTGGGCTGTAGGCGCGAGCAAAACATGTTTCCCATTCAGTCTATGGGAAAAAAAACGTTTTGGGACCCCCCTATAACTTTGCCCCCCCGGACGAATCCTCACCAAACTTTGCAAAAAAATTCAGAGTGACCCAAATACTTTTTTTGCAAAGTTTGGTGAGGATCCGTCCAGGGAGATCGAAGTTATAAGCCACCCAAAAAGTGCTCTTCCTATGGAAACAGCAACTTAACCATAACTACATGGCCACTACCGTGGCCATGTAATATATATATATATATATATATATATATATATATATATATATATATATATATATATATTTGGTCAATTGTGAAAAGGTCAATTGTGACCCTTTAAATTCGATCAATTGTTCATTCGAACAATTGTAAACAACCAATGTGGGTAATACCTGTCATTCCTTACGTGTCCTCAAGTCTATATCGATATTTCGACCCTCTGGATGGGTGTCATCTATGGGTAAATAATACCTGCTTACTATGATTGTAATACTCTAGATCAAACTTACACTATTTCTAGGATGTGCTATTTGTCAAAGATGTTCAAAAAATATACTCACCCTTTGGGTGGTATTCTTATCTTGTACTGTCTTTGTCCCAACGGGTTTAGCCTTTTGAGGGGCCCACTCTTATGTTTGAGGTAGCCAGTGTGGTTTTCACTGGGTCTGATGCCCTGTGTTCACTTTACAGCACCTAATCAGAGAGGGAGGGATTGTGTGTCAATCCGATTTTTATATTTTTTGTCCCTTTACATGTACAGCAAACACCCTAAAAACTGGTTTATCATCATCATTGGGTGTTTGTAATCAAAATGCAAGTACCCATGATTTGTACTGAATTTCATTGTCAATTCATTTGGTAAGCCATCATTAGGGGCTAAATACCCTGGGCCGTACTGCCATAGTCACTTAAATCTTTTCTTAAAGTGACCTGTACATTCAGGGAGTTCAATGCACTCCATTAGAAGCATGGAGGTGTTAATTTTTGCCTTTGTTTGTGCGCGTTGCAATGCATGTGGATTAACCAGATAAATTATTCATGGTTTTGATGAGCAGTCCTGTGACATCGCATTCAAAAATACCACAAGGTGAAACACTCAAAGTTATTGAGTAAACACTAAGAGCTATCCAACCTCCCATAGAAATGCTGATTAACTTCATCATGCAACTGGCAGAACTAGCATTAACAAAAAACGTCTTTATGTTTGATGACAGATACTTCGAGAAAATTGCAGGGACAGCGATGGGGGCAATATTTGTGCCATGCAAAGCGAACCTATATGTGATTAATTTTGAAGAGCGTAACATCTACCATCCATCCAACCCCTACACACAGAACATTCTGAGTTGGTGATGCTATATAGATGATATTCTCATGTTCTTCACAGGAACAGAAAATTTGTTGCAAGAATTTATATACTGGCTGAAAGGATTAAACCCATTTCTGAATTTCACTCATGAATTTAGCAAGAATACTGCAACATTTTTGATCTAAAACTAACCAGACAGGGACAAGGGGTGGAAACTACAGTCTTCCAAAAGACAACCGACAGGAACTCCCTGCTGGAATTCACAAGTTTTCACCAAAGGACACTATGAGAGAATTTGCTGTTTGGACAATTCCTTAGATTCAGATGGAATTGCACTATGAGGCAGGAATTCGATAGGCAGGCAGAGAAACTTAGCCTAAAACTAAGAGAGAGAAATTATCCAGAAAGATCAACACGCCATGCCAGAAAAAGAGCTTGAAACATACCTAGAGATGTCACACTTACCCAACATCCAAAAAAGGCCAGAGACGAGAACCAAATAACAGCAGTCTTTAGTCATTCCCCATTAGTGAACTGGATCAAAAAAGTAATAAGGAGTCATTGGTAGCTCCTCAACATCAGGGAAAATAAACTCAGCCCCCCCTTATTTTCAGTAAAAAGAAGAAGGAACATCAGAGATACTCTAGTACACACCTATAAAGAGGAATGAATAAGCGATAACCAATCATGTCTCGGCCAATCCTAAAGCCATAGTGCATACACCATGTGGCATTTGCTCGGTGTGCCCTTTTACAAAATGCTCCACCACCATAGATATAGGATGGACCATGCCGTGGGAGCAACACATTTTCACATACTGCAATACCATGAATGTGGTATACCTAATCCAATGCCCGGGTAACAAAAAGTATGTTGGAATGACCACGAGAGCTGTAAGAATGAGAATCTGCGAACACAGATCAAATATCAGACGCAAGAGGCTAACATCTCCCCTGGTGGAACATTTTGTACATAATAGGCACACAGAGAATGACATCAGCTGGACTATACTTGAGAAGTGGTGGTACATCAGAGCTATACTACTCAGAAGAGAACAACAGTGGATTTACAGACTTGACATCCATCGGAATGGACTGAATGAAGAAATGTGCTGGCAAACTCTGGCAGGGCTATAGAAACCAACCCACCATACTGGTAATTATGGTAACAGGATGATATCCAGTAGACACCACAAAACTAAAAACCACATGCCTGTAGCGACCCGAGAACTATCAGGGGTCAATATGTCTATCCGTCCTTTAGGGAACCTAAGCGGAATAATATAGAACCTATAAGCAACACGATGTGTAAAGTATATAGCTCCTGGTGTATGACGTCTATTTGGCTCTGACATAACACACGGTGCAGGCATAAAGAGTCCAGCTTTCAGACTTATTTGTGCAGCTCACCTATATCGTATTTAGCATTGTGTATCAACAAGGACCGGGGTGTAATACAGCTGGCGGTCTCTATAAGATCAAATAAAATATCAAAATAAAAAAAAGAAAATCCAAAGTACATAGCCAGTATTCCGCATATGCGTACCTAAATATATGCTTATTTTAACAACCACATTATAGTAGATATTTAAGTTCAACAATTACCCAAATGTGACTCACTGTAAACTAGATCAAAAATACATCAAATGCAGCAACAAGACTACAAAATATTAGAACAGTAACAACAACAATGGAAACAAAAAGAGGACCTTTCCACTTTGATCGACGTACGCTACGTCCCTTAACAAATAAAGAGCCGGTTTGCCCAAGATGGCGGTGGCTACTTTGCTTGAAGGAGACACGGGCAGCAAGACGCGTGCTGAGTGCGAACTCAGACAACAGAGGTAAGAGTGCGGCCGGATGACCGGTACCGACATACCGTTGGTAGTCTATAGAAACAGCCTGATGCAGAAACCACGTACTTACTTGTGCGCTCATATTCGGTGCATATGTAATCACGTACTGCTGTGCATACCGGTAAATCTACTCCGGACAGTGTACCTCACTGAAGTGAAGCGCACAACATACCAGGAGGGACCATGAATAATTAATATGGTTAATCCACGCACGTTGCAATGCGCCTAAACAAAGGCAAAAATTAACACCTCCATGCTTCTAATGGAGTGCATTGAACTCCCTTAATGTGCAGATCACTTTATGAAAAGATTTAAGTGACTATGGCAGCATGGCCCAGGGTATTTAGCCCCTAATGATGGCTTACCAAATGGATTGACAATGAAATTCAGTAAAAATCATGGGTACTTGCATTTGATTACAAACACCCAATGATGATGATAGGCCAGTTTTTCGGATATATGCTATGCATGTAAAGGGACAAAAAATATAAAAATTAGATTGACACACGATCCCTCTCTCTCTGATTAGGTGCTGTAAAGTGAACACAGGGCATCAGTCCCAGTGAAAACCACACCAGCTACCTCAAACATCAGAGCGGGCCCATCAAAAGGCTAAACCCGTTGGGACAAAGAGAGTACAAGATAAGAATACCACCCAAAGGGTGAGTATATTTTTTTAACATCTTTGACAAATAGCACATCCTAGAAATAGTGTAAGCTTGATCTAGAGTGTTACAATCATAGTAAGCAGGTATTATTTACCCACAGATGACACCCATCCAGAGATTCTAATAATCGACATATAGACCTCAGGACACATAAGGAATGACATACTGCCACTGATTTGACATCCTGAGAGCTGAGCCCTCCCCCAGGTGGCAGCTATAACTGAAATATTTTCGAGACATTTATAGGACTGACAGTCCCTTTTTGTATATATTCCCTTTTAGGGATGAAAAGAAGAAATTGGTGATGTCCCACACTCAAAATTGAGACGCCCTCCCCACAGCAAGAGACGGAGCGCAAGACAATAATTGAAAAGGTTGTCTTTTTTTAAAGATATTGTCCCTGTGATAAAATTGGCCACAGGGAGAGTCCTGAAGAAAGCAGAGAGTGGGTCCGATTCCGCTGAAACCGGTAGACAGAGATTGGATTGTATTGACGAACGAATGCCATGAACCCATAGAGAACAAAAATTGGGCCTGTGAAAATTACCTCGTCATATTTTTTAGTTTCTAGCAATATGAATCAACACTGAAACACATATTGAACAAAATTATAATTCATAGGGTATTGTTTGTTTTTTTTAGCTTGTATTTGTTAAGACACACGAAACGGAAGCAATTATATTAAAAATAGTCAGATCGACTTCCAGAAGTACTGTGCACCTAATTTTAACAGATTAGTAAAGTAGTGTGAGAGGACAAGGCAAGAATTCTCTTCTATCCCCTAATCTTGATAGGCGATACACCAGCGCACTACCAAGGCGAGTAACATCTCATTGAGGGATAATGAGTTTTGCTTTAGGGACAGTAAGCAAGATGTAGGGAACTGAGATTGAGGAATAAATTAAGTAAATAAACGTTGCCATCATGGCCATCTTGCCACGCTCTAAGTTCCCTTTAGTTAAATTGGTGAATGTCCACCCGCACCTCTTCATGAAAGGACAAGCAAGAGAAATAAGGCACTGATACATGTAAAGCTTGCTTGAAAATTTGAAGCATGTTCCAAAAATGGGGTTGAATGGGGAATCATGTGTTTGATGAAGAAAAACTAGTTTTCGTAATGCAAATCTACACAAACCATTGGTATTTTAACTTTAGCATCATCGTTTATTTAAATATGATTATGTTATAAGCCCGTAGCCGAGATATACACTTTATGCTGAGAAATATATGTTGACAAAATGAATAGCAGCTCCGGCCAGTTCATTTTGTTCTCTGTAGCATTATACCTTATAAAATGTCTTTCCTCGCACAGTGTTTATAAGAACACATATTCACCATTGCAGTGTGCTGCTTATAAAAATGCGAGGTTGACCCAAATAATAAAAAAAAAATGCTACGAATAGGTTATACTTTCACTGATCTGTCACCCGTGGACTGTTTAATGCAGTAGGCGGCACATAGGATTTTGTTTTAGATTTAAGCTGTCAAAATGATGTTTAATGCATTGAACCATAGTCTGCAGTGGAACACATTTTCAATAGGAACATTTACCGTTCTCAGTGGATATACCACATCAATCATGTTTTATGATGTATTGCACCTTACGACGTTCAGTCACCTTCAGGCAAATATATGTGCTTTTAAAGCAGAAGTTTCAAAACACACTGCTTTATTTATGGCAGGAAAAACACGATGGGTTTAAAAATGACACACATGCAAGTATTCTGAATAAACATTTAAGATGTGTTTTTAGCACACAATCAACATTCCAGACCCTTAAATATCCTCCATAGTAATTCAGATACATACACATATTTGCATTTGCATGTTAGCATTTCATATTACGAATATTGCATTGGAAGTACCATTACAAAACAACAATATTGACTCATTTAAATACTAGGTGGGTGGTTCTCTAAAGACCAGGCCTTTCAAGCCTTGATACAATAATGCTAGGATGTGGCCTTGTCCTGGTATCAGAGCTCTTCATTTCCTAAACTGTCAGAGTGAAGGGATAGTTTGCCTAGAAGACATGAATGACACCAATAAGATCCCCATGTATCCTATTTGGCAGCTAAATATGACCATCAATCCTATCTGACTAGAGGGGTGTCCAAACAGTTAAATTGGATCTGTTCAAATTAATGCAATCCTTATATGTGTGTGTTGGCCTGCATTTATTTATGATATGATAGGTTATTTTTAACGCGATTAATACCCAGCGGTTTCTAAGCATGGACCCGTGGATCAAACCTGTGTTGCCCTGTGTCATCTTGCTTCCAAGGCGAGCAGGTTGCCCCTGAGCTATCCACCTGAGACACTTTTAAAGTAGTGTCTCTATTACATGTCAAAGCACAGGGAATTCTTATACACTTCAATCTCTTAATCTGATCCACGGCCCTAAGAAGAAAGAACAACATTCCAGAGCATAATCCTTTACACCAAGCATCCCTTTCCTCCTTCTCCCCCCATACAATATACCCCTCCTGGTGAAGTGTGTCCTCCTCCTTACAGTTCCACATGTGTTTCAGATCAGTACTTTTGCACTGCTCTGGTGGGGAGCGGCGAGCTTGTGCAGGCTGGGCATGAGTAATAATACTCATGTTTTTGGCTGAGTGTTGGCCATGCATTTGGTGTGTCTCTGTTGCTTCTGTGCTGCTGCCAGAGTCTGCCTTCTGTGTTTGATGAGGAAGAGAAGAAACATCACCTACACTCGCACTCCCGACACAGATCGTTGCAGCGTGTTGGCTGAGTGTTAGCTGTTGTGATAGCAAATGGAAGTATTCCCACCCGCTGGCAGCATTCAGAGAGTTCAAAGTCAAGCCCGGTTGCATCTACTGCGTGATGCAATGAAGATGCCTTTGCCCGTGTCCGGTTGCCTCAGTGAACGGCACCCCAGTGAATTGTTTGATCCAAAGAACATTGGTCTATTAAGAGGTACCAATAGTGATGTCTGCCTTGAGGTTGCAGATATATATGACCCCATTTCTATCCCTGCTGACACAGTTTTCTTGAACCCTGTAACACACAGTGCACTTAGCGCTCCTGTCTGCAAGTGACAACAGTGCTATTTATCCCTCACCTATGGTGCCAAAACAAATGGACATGTTATGCCAAAAATCTTTGTGTGACAAGGGTGCAGGGGGGAGGGAGGGGGGGCGCTCCATGCAAAAATAAACAAGGAGGTTTTTTGAACGAAAGTGCTAAAAAAACGAACTCGGTCTTGTGTGTACCAACCTTTTCAGAAAAGGCTAATCAAACAGAATAGTCTGCCCACTGAAAAACCTTACTCATAATGCTCAACGTATTCAACATGTAAAACAAAGAAGCAACTTTGTTATAGATCCAACATGCCTAACATTGCATTTCAAACGACCCGAAGCTTCACAAGCACCCCAAAACAAATCGGAGCTGACGGAAGTGCAATTTAAAAATAAGGTCCCAAGAGTAACGAAGCAACTGATTTTGTGTCAAACCCCCATCTCAGTTATGTGAGATAGGCCCAACAAATGAGAGTATGTTGCTGTTCCCTAGTGGGAGAGAGGGCACTTATGGTCATGCAACCACTAAGGACCCATGTGCCTTTGAAGTGAGTGAGGAACTGTAAACTTTAGCTTCAATTGATGCCATATCAGTCTTAAATGAACCCATATTTAACCAACCTCAGTTATCAAGTGTCTCAGAACTCTCCTACCCTAGAACGGAGAATGAGACACATCAAACGCCTCAAATGTTGGCGTCTCGTCTAACAAAAGGCATTGCAGATTTAACTTTACGGCTGGAAGTGGGTTGACGGAATGGCAAGTAACTGTGCTCCGATTTAGCTGAGTCTGTTGTCAACCATGGCAGGTGAAAGAATTCAAACCTACCACTTTACCTTCGACACTGACAACTTTGATTGGGAAAGACAATGGTACTCATCATTTGCTTCCAGTTGTGATATATCCTGCTGCTCAGGCTCCTCTACCCTGTGTTTTGTCGAATCTAAATATACTTGAACAGCAATTGACCAGCAGTGGCAATGAGTCTAGTGAAGAACCTGACTCTGACACCGTGGAGCCTCTCCTTCAAACCTAGATCACAGAGAGATTCCAACATGGCAGCTTCCACCTAAGAGACTCACTCATCTTGTTGTTTATTGTAATGAAGGAACCTGGAGTGCTCAATTTGCTCAACTACAATCTAGTAAAATCTTTGCAGTTATGTTCACGTTAACACCCTACCTAAAGCTGTATGAAAACGTAAATGACGATTATAAAGATCAGTCAACATTAATTACTTTAATGAACTCAAAATTGATCCACATAGAAACTTCTATGGAATCAACGAGAGAACACAGAGTGAAAGAGAAAGATCTAGATGGCGTCATTCTAAGGTCCTTTATCACTCTGGGTCCGGACGCAAGATCAGATAAACTCATTTTTCAAGAAGGAGTCTGTGAGATAGCTATGCAAAGAAAATAAGAAGACTTTATATCTGTATCTGTGCATCAATTGAGTGCAACGTAGACCATTTGGTGACCTCACCTGCCATTGGGCAAGATACCCAAGAGATAGTCATGAAGTTGACAAATCAGAAAAATTATGCCTTTGTGTCTGTGGATAACTATCAAGCATCCAGCATGACACAAATTGAGCAGTCCGCTCCCTTGGAATCTGAAGCGCAAGCACTACACCCTAATGTGAGCCGAACTCTGATAACGGATGCCATTACTATACCTGGCAAAGAAGAGTTCCAATATATGTCCAACACTGCAAACTACTCAATTTTCAGCCCCTTGTCCTAAGGACTGACTGCTAATCCTGAAAAATTGTCTAAAGTGTTACCAGCCAAAAAAATTAAAAGGACAAAAAACATGCCCACTCTGTGAAACTCCAATAAAACCTCAAGTACACAGAGTTTTGTTTGAAATATAAAATCGTTTTCAGTGGGAGCACAATACACAGCTTCAGCCACCCTAATCTGTAGACTTAAAACCAACCAATTAAATGAACTGGTTGATGAAAAAGAAAAAATGATCAGTAATCAAGAGGAACCGATCCTCAAACCATTGAATGATCTGGTGTTTCAGCTTTCGGCATAACAAGAAGAATCCAACAAAGATTTCACAGATGAGCCCGATGAAGACGATCCTCCTCCTACCATAAACCTGCACAAGGACCAATTGGAAGAACAATGTCAAGCTGACAGGAAGGTGGCTCGTACTCCTACCTCTCCTTTTTTTACGCTGCCAAGATATCATTGTTGATGAGGGGCCCCTCACAATCATCTACTTTGATGGAGCAAATGAACCGACACTCAAGACAAGACCCTTAACATCCTGGACACACCAAAGCCAACTGCACTCACCTTCCATGCAACGTCCTCCCAAATCTGCTTCTTCCTGAGCTGTGCTGGACGCCTCAGGTCAGCACAGAAGACCACGTCCGCATGCTCCACTAGCATGTCAGCTAATATGTTGAGCTCCTCATCCTTGAATCTGGGTTTGCGCAAACAGGCAATGCCTTTCTGGATTGCTTTCGACATCTTCTCCAAGGTGTGTTAGGAATTCTGCCTGCACAGGTCGAGTTTGTAGAGGATGGCAATGGATAGAGTTTTTGAAGATGGCCGCCGGAGCATTTCCCGTTCCGACACAATGAAGTTGCTTCGGGTGCGGGTAATAAGGGACCCGTTAGTACCACTGTGTTAATACTGGTACCTCTATTGGGGGATGCCGATGGCGGAGGAGGTATCTGCGCATATCATGATACTGTTATCTGGAGTTTTGAGGGTTGTTACCAGCATGGCCGTACAACCGTTACCAGCATTCAGGTATGCGCTTGCTTGCACACTCATGATCAGCTTCTGTTTGTGGGATCATGGCTACACGGACATGTTGTTACCAACATGCCGGTAATGATGGATTTTTGGCGCACATCTCGTAATGAGTCCCACTGTGTCAGCAGAGTAGCACAAAGAGGTACCAAATCCAGCCATTTCATTCCACGCACTCCATGCCAGTGCACTTCCACATGAGGTATCCAAGATGTGCAGCCACTCCACAGCGATTTGCATGCACCTCCAACCAATTTATCCACGAGTCTCCCAAAATCCAGACAATCTGCCTTCTGAAAGACACAGCCATAGCTATCTGCTGACCTCTCAGGAAAAATACTTTCTGACAAAGTCTGTTCTTACACATCACACCCAGTAAACCTTATTGACAAATCCCTTGCCCTGCTAAATCTTATTTGCATGCCTCACAGCCTCAAAATCCCTGTACATAATACGCGGTCTCCGCAGACAACCACGGTTTCCGCGGAGAAATCATAAAATCGAGGAGTGGGGAATGAAAATTTAATAGTGTGCCCCATTTCACATTTTAGGTTGGCTCTGAAAAGAGCCTTTTTTATGATGCTTCAGAAACACCTTTTATTTTGTACTTCTTTTGTTTTTTTTTTCCTTATTTTCCTCCAAATATCTTCACATTAGCTTCTTCAAAGCAATCCTTATATTCCAAAACAGCATGGCATTATCCCATGAAGATAAAGACATGCCATCCGCTTTAAAATAAACAAAATTACCAGATTCAATGTTGTTATTATTGCAAAAGAACATCCCAGCTCTAATCATAAAAGCAAACATGCCTTGGTTAATTAAACACCTAACAAAAAGTTCAAACAAAACAGTTAATACAGTCACTAAGGGAAATCAAACCAGTTTCCAGTAAAGAAACTTTGCTTCCCCTTTCAAAATGTAAAACGAAACAGAAAGTGATTAACAAGACTGCAGCTATGACTAGTGCTAACACTGCACCTATAAATCTCAATGTAGCCACAAGTAAGCACACCAAAAAAATTATTTTACAAAAAAATGTTCCACCACAGAGTCCTTCAGAACCCTATAAAACAGGAGAGAAATCACACACAACCCTTAAAACCTACCGTAGAAAAGTAATCCTAGAAGCTCTCATAGACAGTGCAATCCTTCTCAAAGGGCAATTATTTATTTAGTTTTAAACATAATGAAATCACTAACAAAACTAACTACTAAACTACAAAAAAGACTATAATAAACAGAATATCAACAAAGATAGCTTTGAAAACATCTGTGGAGGTGAATGGGGTCACACCACCAGCACAGAACCATATTTCAATGGAGAAGTATACAAACAAAAGCAAAGAAACTCAATTGCCATACATAGCAGTGGAAGAGAGTATGAGAAACTTAACAATACCATTATGGAACTAGCAACACTGCTCACAAAAATATCCCCAGAAAACCTAGTATCAACTCTCCATTGCACTGAACCAATACCTCCAGTCTACAAATGGCTTCAATATGTAACATAGGGCAAAACATCAGATCTTTACGCCAGTTCCTCAATCAGTATGTGAACGGCAAAGACAAATTGAAAATAAAACTATTACAAAGTATGGACACCTGTACAGTGTGCAATTACACAGGACTACAAGGACATTCATTAGCCTACATTTCTGGACCTATTTGCAAAAGCACCTTCCACCATATCAAAATGATATCAACACACCATTCAACTATAAGAACTCTAGTTCATAAACTGTACTGTGCCAAAAGTCGTGCTTTAGCACTAGCCAATTTAAATAGCAAACTTCTACATGGCACAGCCTAAGAACTACTCGAAGAAATAGAGCATATCCAGAGAAACTATTTTGGAAGTTAAAGCCACTTACAAAATGCAATAACTTTAGAAGTAACTAGCAACAACTTTACAGATGGCAACCTTCTACTACTACACACAAACAAAAAAGAAATACTAAAGTTTAAAAGTACATCTGTTGAAGTACCAAACCATGTGTGTGTGTATTGCACCAGGACTTTTTATAAGAATAGCACAAATACTGTAGACATAATGTACAAAATAGAAGACAATGAAGATTCCAAGTGGTTCCAATTAGCTCTCTATCTTATAGCAGAAAACACATACAAAATTACTGACCCCTTAATACTTTGCAGATTCTGCACTGCAAAACTTGGCAACAACCAAACATCTTCAAGTGCTATCACAAATAACTTGGAATTATTCCCACTACCAAAACCCTCCAACAACTTAACTTGTATGAGAGCATCAAAATTCAAACAGGGCACCCATTTTAAGCAATAATACACCTTCAACCAAAAACAGAAAAACTACCTCCCTCTGAATTACTGAAAGGCATTTGTGGCAAAGTAGTTTATCTGCCATTAGATCTCAAAGAAAATGTACACACTCTGGGAGTGCAACGTCCAATGGAGCAATCTTTATTTATCTTAGTAAATGGCAGACCTACAAAAGACAAAAGAAATTGGCAACAACTCGTGGACTTTCGTCAAGTTAGACAAGCCCTGCAATATCTAAAAGACAAAAATGAATACTACAAGGAAATACATATTGAAGAAAACCTGAGGGAAACCACTGAAATAATTCAAGACTCATCAGAAACTCGTCAATTTCAACTTGTAGATCCTGCTACAGAATCCAATATTTTAGACCATTATATAATTCATCCGTTATACTCTAAAAACACCATAGATGATGCACTGGAAACGTACCAAATGCAACAACCCAAAGGATCTCCAATCAGCATAAGGGAAAAAAGTATAGAAGTGCGTGCCTTTCCTCTACTCTTTCCTAATGGAAAAGGAGGAAGGTATGATGATAGACCCACACAGATAACACTATCAGAATATCGCTCTTTACGAATGTATTCTGAAGACCCCAGATTCAGACAAAACATGAAATACATATTCCACCTTCTCTTTGAAAGAGAACTAGCAACTCTATGCTATGGAGTTGCACACACATTGAATCAAGTACCCATTTTGATATATGTTATCTACACAATTACTACAAAAAGTGCAAGAAAAAGATGAGGTTTTACAGTCAAGCATTACAAATCTTTTAGCAAACATGCGTGGTACAAAAGAATACTGGTTTTGACGTCATGGAGATGTATGCAGTATGATAAGAAACCTTGGCCCACCCAATTGGTTTGTGACATTAAGTTGTGCAGAATATGCATGGGAAGATTTATATGATTTACTAATGCATAGCAAACAAAATCAAAACAAAACATAGATATAAAACACCAGGAGAACTCTGCTCTCTAGATCCTGTAAATGTATCAAGATATTTCCATCATTGCTTCATTTCTATGCTACACTTTATTTGTAATAAAACTGTTCCTCCCCTCAGAGAAGTAAAACACTTCTTTTGGAGAAAAGAATACCAAGCCAAGGAGCACCACACATCCACATGCTTTTGTGGATTAAAGATGCTCCTAAATTTGTTCAGGACAGTGATGCCACTGTTGGGCAGTTCATCCAAACTAACTCAACTACATCTTCAAAGAAACAACACCCACTCCAAACAAATAACTTGGACACAGACCTGTCAGGTACATTCACATTTTCAAATACAACTGGTGTAAATTGCTACACAAATGTAGCAATCCATATTCTATTCCAATTGCCACCAATTATTGACAACATTTACTTACACTGTACAGACCAGTTGTGTTTGCAAATGTTAGTCCTTCATAGAAATTCAACCAACAATCCTGACAGCAGACTGTTCCTGGAAAAAGGCAGGAATTGGACTACTGTGCTGGAATGGTCATATTCACTATAAACACACAAGAAGATCCACAATAATTTCTAATGTACTTACAAAAAGTACTAGAAAACAAAAACATACCTATACATGAAATCTTCCAGATTTCATACATGTGGAAACACACATGCACTCTTTGCAGCCATGTAGTACAAGGAAAAGTTCCTAATGAATGCCTTGTATTTGTATCCATACCTAACTGTGAATCCATCCCCTTTCAGCAACTTGTACAAAATGCAAACCATAGCAGATTATGTAGTACCTGCAATTCAGAAAATCGCTCCACCTTACAAATTCAGACACATAGTCATATGTAATATTAATGCTTTTACATTACAATGCAAATGGTACCAAACACAACTGCAAGCTGACTGGACTGGATTCACACATGGTCAAGTATCACTTGATAAGAAAATCTTCACAACAATAGGTATAATCTATCATGCAGGAGCCACAACCAATGTAGGTCACTACACTGCATATATAAAAAAGAAATGTGGACGGTTTGAATTTAATGACACTACCATTACTCTAAAACAGAGATTACCAGCATATCTTGTAAACGCTTACTTAATATTCTTAAAACCAAAATGTAATAACTTATCTATGTATGAACAAAACTTCAACTTCAAAACTATCAACAGTTAGAATACGCCAACAGGTATTTAACTGCCCCAAGATTCTGCAACAAGCAAACAGATAAATGAATACCACTAAAATGAAACAAGAAATAAACAGAATATGCCAACAGATATCTAACTGCCCCAAAAATCTGCAACAAACCAACAGATAGATAAATACTATGAAACAAAATATAAACAGTTAGAAAATGCCAACAGGTATCTAACTACCCAAAAAATCTGCAACAAGCCAATAGATAGATGATTGCATAAAACAATAAATAAACAGTAGAATACAACAACAGGTATCTAACTGCCCCAAAAATCTGCAACAAGCCAAAAGATAGATGCATAAAACTGAAATGTAAATAGACATAAACAAATAGAATACACCAACTGCAATCTAATTGCAACACTACTACTACCATGTTCAAAAACCATACACCTATTCAATTCCTCCTACTGAAATCAATCAAAGACATATATTGTACCACAACACAGAAAGGTCTTTTTTTAATCCAGTATGGATTTTTTTCCCACAGACCCAATGATTTAATAAACAAACACAGGGACTGGGCAAATTGCACAGTACACTGGTTTCAACTACAGTACTTCTGAAGTAGTAACTTTGAAGGTCGACAAAATACAGAAATGTCTACTATGCAATGCAATAACTCATTATAAACTTCCTACACTAACATGTGATATTTTCTTTTATCACAGAGATTGAAAAAGAATGTCTGTGCCAATTACTCATGTCATGAAAAAACTGCATACAACCACAAAAAGTCAAAGAATTAGTCTATAATGATTGGACTCACAAATACCACAGCATGACATACCTATTCAAGCAAACACCTGACCAGAGACCACAATCCAAAATGTTTGCTTCCATGGGTATCTTGTTGCCAAACACTACAATTCCATAGGAGGATTTACCTTTGACACTTTGTCTAACTGAAGACATGAAGTTGTTTACTTGACCTGTTGTTGAAACTGGTCTAGGGAAACCAAAGCAGCATTTGGTGTATTATTACCCACATTTGTGTCTTTGAAATTGTAAAATTTGTGCATGAAGATCACTATGTGTCGTTTGTGAAGGGAATTCACGAGTTACATATTTTTGGATGAACTGCAAAACATTGGTATCACTGTACTGACCAAATTTAGGAGCATCTTTAATCCACAAAAGCATGTGGATGTGTGGTGCTCCTCTGGATTATTATTATTTTCTCCAAAAGAAGTGTTGCACTTCTCTGAGGGGAGGAACAGTTTTATTGCAAATGAAGTGGAGCATAGCAATGAAGCAATGATGCAAATACCTTGATACATTTACAGGATCTAGAGAGCAGAGTTCTCTTGGTGTTTTTATATATATATTTGTTTTGTTTTTGTTTGCTATGTGTTAGGAAATCGTGTAAATCTTCGCATGCATATACTGCACAACTTAACGTCACAAATCAAGTGGGTGGGCCAAGGTTTTTTATCATACAGTGTACATCTTTGTGACCTCTGAACCAGTATTCTTTTGTACCACGCATGTTTGCTAAATGATTTGTAATGCTTGACTGTAAAACCTAATCTTTTTCTTGCACTTTTTGTAATAATTGCATAGCTGACATATTCTGAAAAATAGGTTCCTCATTTTAATGTTGTGCAGCTCTGAATTATGTCAGTGGTTTCCCTCAGGTTTTCAATATTTAATTTGTAGTGGGAATAATTCAAGTTATTTGTGATAGCACTTGAAGGTGTTTGGTTGTTGTCAAGGTTTTTTGCAGTGCAGTAACTTCAAAGTATTAGGGGGTCAGTAATTTCACATCTGTTTTCTGCTATAGGATAGAGAGCTAATTGGAACCATTTGGAATCTTCATTTTCTTCTATTTTGTACGTTATGTCTACAGTTTTCGTGCTATTTTTATAAAAAGTCCTGCGGCAATACGCCCACACAGGTACTTCAGCAGATGTACTTTTAAATTTTAGTATTTCTTTTTTGTATGTGTGTAGTAGAAGTTTGCCATCTCTACAGTTGTTGCTAGTCTGTTGTAAAGATATTGCATTTTGTAAGTGGCTTTCACTTCCAAAATATTTTCTCTGGATATGCTCTACTTCGTCAAGTAGTTGTTTGGCTGTACCATGTAGAATATTTTTATTTAAATTGGCTAGTGCTAAAGCAGTACTTTTGGCATAATACAGTATATGAGCCAGATTTCCTATAGTTGAATGATGTGTTGATATCATTTTGATATGGTGTAAGGTGCTTTTGTAAATAGGTCCAGAAATGCAGGCTCATGAATGTCGTTGTAGTCCTGTGTATTTGCGCACTGGACAGGAGTCCATATTATGTATTAGTTTCATTTTGAATTTGTCTTTTCCTTTCGCATACTGATTGAGGAACTGGCATAAAGATTTGAAAGATTGTTTTGGCTATGTTACACATTGATGTACACGGCCATTTGTAGACTGGACGGATTGGTTCAGTGGAATGGACAGTTGATACTGAGTTTTTTGGGGATATTTTTGTGAGCAGCTTTTCTTGTTCCATAATTATGTTTTTCATACTCTCGTCCACTGCTATGTATGGGAATTGGGTTTATTTGCTTTTGTTTGTATGCTTGTTCATTGAAATATGGTTATGTGCTTGTGGTGTGACTTCATTCACCTCTGCAGATGTTTGAGAAGTTATCTTTGTTGATATCTGTTTATTGAGAAGTATTTTTATAGTTTAGTACTTAGTTTTGTTAGTGGTTTCATTCTGTTTAAAACTAAAAGAAATAATTTCCTTTAGAGAAGGATTGCACTGTCTGTAAGAGCTTCTAGGTTGAACTTTCTATGGTAGGTTTTAAGGGTTGTGTGTCATTTCTCTCCTGTTTTTATAAGGCTCTGAAGGACTCTGTGGCGGAACATTTTTTGTAAAATAATTTATTTGGTAGGCTTATTTGTGGCTACATCAAGATTTATAGGTGCAGCGTTAGCACTAGTGGTAGCTGCAGTGTTGTTAATCACTTTCTGTTTTGCTTTACATTTTGAAAGAGGAGTCAAAGTTTCTGTAGTGGAAGCTTGTTTTGTTTCGCTTAATGACTGTATTAGCTGTTTTGTTTCAACTTTTTGTAAAAATTCTGCTAGAGGCGGATGCTTATTTTGGAGACTTTTATTTTGATTTTGTTTATTTTTGCTTTGCTTTCTACAGAGTTGCTTTTTGGTAGGGATTCTTTGGGGTCTGTTGGCAAAAAAAGAAAGTGTGGATTGTGATCTTCTGCAGTGTATGTGAGCTTTGTGCATGAATGTCTGAGTATAATGGAAAGGATGTATGTAGAGGTGTGTGATTGTGCAATGGGCTGCAACTTCAGGTTGGGAAGGCTATTCTTGTATTTGTGTGTTACTATTCTGGTGTTCAGATGAGAGAACAAAGTATGCAGCTGGTGAGAAGAAGCCATAATACTGAATCTAAAGTTGCAGGGCTAATACTATTATTTGTTCTACAATATTAGAATTCTACAGTGTTTGAGTAACAGTTACAACATTATGGCAGTATTGCACTTACTTTTTGGATGGAAAGAATAGATTTCTTCTAAGTTTTGTTTCGTACGACAGACGCTGCTGCGTTTCAGGAGAGTGGTCTTCACTGCAATTGTGAATGAAAGAAGTTAGTAAATATGTGTTTAATAGCACTGTTGTTAATGTAGACATGGTTTTCTTTGTTTTTGCAGTAGTACTGCTTTCTGATAACTGTGCATAGCATGTACATGCACTTTCCTTTGTTTATGTGCATTCTGTATATTTTACTCAAAATCTGTTAGTTGAACGTGCTTTAGAAATGATTGCAATAGTAAGCGCACAGAGCACACTTGGCTTTTTAAAGCAGTGTTATTGGATTTTAGGAGATAGAAGTAATAATTGTATGCCTGTTTTGCTATTTTTCTAGGGTAAATGGCAGGAACTGTGGGGAAAATCATGCAATGTATGCATTTTTGAAGGTGTGGGGAATAAAGCAGAAGGATTTGATGGGTTCAGCAGCCTATTACTCAGCAGGTGATTACCAAACTACTGGGTGATCCTGGAGTGCTCGGAGATGGGAGAGTCTGAAATAAAGTAAGGGTGGCAATGAAGGATCTGGTACTTGTGTTGCAGACTGAACAGAAGGAGGGAGATGTTGTATGTCTGGCTTTACAACACTGTACATAGTTGTACATACTGTGAAAGACATGACTGCACCTGCGCATAATTGAATGCTGTTGTAATTCTAGAACGGAATGGGCAACCAGCTGGAATGAGGGAGTTGTCTAGATTGGAAGAAAAGTTGTCGAGGCAGTGGTGTTGTTTCAACTGGAATCCTTTAAAAGGATATTGGCTATCTGTGTGTATGAATAAAGATGCATGTACTCATTCTGGCTGTGTGTCATTTTATGAATCAAAAAACAATACATTGCCCAGTGTGGGAACTCCCATCCACTGCACACTATCGATGGCTCAAAACATTATGAGTCCAGGTAATTTGATGATACTTTGTGTATTTGTTTCAATTTCATTCAGTAACTGCAAGAAATTGGAGGTGTCTTTAAGGTATGTAGTAGTTCTCTGTACCAATGGTCGCAGGGCTCTGTCCAGATAAATAGCCAACGGATGGAATATGCTCTCAGTACCCGCCACTATTGGTCTGAATGGAGGATTGTTCATGTGCTTATACACCTTAGGTAGTGCGTAGAGAACTGGAATTACTGGGAATTGTTTGTTAAGGAATTCACTTGTGTGGTCAGATATCCATTCATAATCCAAGGCTTTTTCAATTGTTTTCTTAAAGACTTCTTTTATGGTCATAGTCGGATCATTGTCTAACACCATGTATGTTCCTTTATCACGTAGTAATTTGAGGCATCCTTCATTATAGATGTGAGTGTCCATAATCACCAAGGCCCCACCTTTATCTGCTGGTTTGAGTGTAATGGTATTGTCCTCAGATTGTTCTTTAATTCATTTCAATTGATGTCTCCTGATGTTTATTTTGTTAGAGGTACTATACTTCAAGTTTCTTAGTTCTTTGGTGGTTTTTAACTTAAATAGATTAATGACTGGATGATTAATTTGAGAGTGAAATGTGCTCTTATTTTTAATTTCCAGAAACCCATGTTTTTTTCCGTTGTACAGTGGGTTCTAGAATGGAGTCGAAGAAGACCTTAAGTTCCATTTTCCGAATGAGTTTAAAAAGATTAACTTCTTCCTCAAAAATGGTAGTGTGGTTAGTTGGAATGAAGGAGATACCTAGATTCAATGTGTCCTCCTGTGATTCGTCAGATGTTTTGATGAAATATTGAAATTGATAGAATCTTTATTTGTTTTTTTTTTTTGCCTGGTCTTTCTTTTTCCCTCTGCGGGTTTGTCGCCTCCTTCCAAAAAGGAGGAGGTTCCACTGTTGGCGCTGTGGAAGTGGTGGGATTTACCGGTGTCTCACCCTCTCTTTCTGGTGGTTTATTCCTAATGGCAATAGGGCTTGTGTTGTCACATTCACCACTTGCTACATCAGAGCTGTCTGTGTTGCTGTTTGTAGCAGGATTTCTGGGTGGTCTTGCAGGGGTTCTTGGAGGTCTTAAGTTGTTGTAATAATCTTGCCAAGAATATACAATATCACGTGGATAATCTAGGGTCTCACTACACAATTTCCTGATTTTACGTTGTTCTATATCTCGTTTATATGACTCTAATTTGTGGTTGGTGTCTTCAAGAATACATTTCAGTTCATCCCCAGTTTTTAACTTAGAGAGTTGCTGTGAGATTTCTTCAATTGCTTGATTGATTGAAGGTAAGGATTTTGATAGTTCTTCTATTGTCAATAGAATCAGATCCAGGGAGAATTTGTTGAGGATCTGTTCCCACCTTTTCACAAATGCCTGATTCTCCTTACATAATGTAGGTCTAAGGTAAACTCTAAGACCTCTCTGTATTCTTTTGCTTTTGAAATAATTTGCTATCGTTGTGTGCAACTTTTGCAATATTTCACGGTTAGGCCCATAATTCTACTAGCTTCCTCTTCGCTGAAGGCTAAAGTAGTTGCCAATTTATCAGTTACATAATTGATTTTTGAAAATTACACAAGTGGGTAAATATATATAACAAAGAGAAAAGAAAAATTGACCTGCACTCTTGTTACTCTCCAATAACTTTTAGATTCGATGTTGTGATAATATTTAGCAGAATATTAAATAAGCTTAAGCAGAGGAAATGATCACCAACCCTGGCATATGGGTTGTATAATATGAATAAAAAAACAATACAGTTTCCAGTGTGGGAACTCCCGCCCCCTTCACACTATCAATGGCTCAAAACATTATGAGTCGAGGTAATTTGATGATACTTTGTGTATTTGTTTCAATATACTTTCCCATCTTTTTACCTACATCATTAAGCAGTTTTTTATAAAATTAGATACATATCAGATCGACTGACATAGTATATTTTCTTGTAAAACATAGATGATTTTTTTGTGGTCCAACGCGTTTTGAGAGTAATCTCTTCTACAGGGCACATAAGTGTTAGGGAGAATTCTCTGTTTAGGCTGAATTTCCTAACCTAGTGAGTCCCCCAGCAGCTTTGCTGGATTTCTGGAGTTTGTTTTTCCCATCCTGCCAAGAGTGTGACCCTTTTCCTCTCACTCTTGGACATGAATGTGTGTAATTCCTTTGGGATGTCAATGTGTTCGATGGGCTATGGGGTCTTTTACTCCATAGGGTCTCATAAGTTTTTCTATGTGTGTCACTCTGCACCCTACGTGTCGTGACACGGGGGCGCCCTAGCGGGTCCCCCCACCATAGACTCCATACCCGGGGACTGACTACTGTCTCCCCGGGCATGTAAAGTCACCATTGGCTTTACTAGACCTAAATTTACTAACAGAACTAGTACCAACCATCTTATTGTGGACGTGCTAGTAGGGGTAATACGATTACTCCTGGATCTGTTACTCGAGGGGGCACTGCCCCGTCCCTCCTCGTCGAGTTTTGGCTGGTGGCAGTGGAAACTACTTGTTATGTTCGACCCCGAGCATAACCCTATGGGATTCGTCCCATTGTTGAAGATTGATACTGTTTTTCGTTAATCTCCAACGTACCACCGATCTACTTATCTTAAATAGGTTTATCGAGTGGTATTTTCTGCCAGAACTCGGGTTGTAAAATGGCGTCTGTGTTTTTCTCTGTGACTCCTAAACCAAAGGTTGAGCCCTTTGTTCCACTTTTGGCGGGCCTCTGGACAGAGACCCGCGAAGGTGGCACCATTCTGTCTGGGTTACCTCAGGGGTGTGGGAGGGGGTTTAGACACCCTGGACCGAGTTGCCTTGCCAACTCAGGTCGCACTCTGAAGTGATTGGCCCAGGTGGTGAGCCTTCCCGCTCACCACTTAGCATGTGTTGATTGACAAGCTAGGCTGAATGAATGGGGGACGTCTGCATAAAAGCAGGGCCTTTGGGACTGGATCTTCAGGAAGTCGCCACTGGACCTAAAGAATCCGACGAGGGTAATGTTGACTCGACCTGCACGACGACACCTCCGGTGGAGCCCTGCGGAATCGTCTCACAATCTCCCGACGACAGAAGAGATCTCCCTGCCGGAGAGGCTCTTTCCCCTGGCTGGTGGGAACAACCAGTCTTCTTCTTCTTTGTGCTTTTTGGTCGCCCAGGACGCAGTGGTCGAATTGCCCGTGCAGAGCACCCGGCAACCGGATAGCCACTACTCCTGCACCGTGATCGAAAGGTGGTGCCTTGTGACGAAGCACTCCGCGGCTGGTTTCTTCCCTGGTGGTGCACCGGACATCTTCTCTTCGACGACGAGAGCATCTCTTCTCTTGGCCAAGACCCATCGTGCATCCACCACCAGGAACAACTGCCCCCGTCGGAGCTGTCTTCCACAACAAGGTACCGTAACCGCCTGGCTTCCCTTTTCGATCGGTTCGTGTGAGGTATCTGATTCCTCTCCGTTCCGTTGGGTTGCCTCCAAGCTTTATTCACTCTTTGTTCTGAACTGGTTCCACCTGTCGCTAACCAATTTGCTAAACGAGACTTGAATGCATCACCCGTAGAGACTTTCCAGGACATCGTGCCTTGCCTCTCACCGAGTGGGCCTGGCCGCCGAACTGTATGATCTAGTGTGATTAATGCTTTCTTGCCGTGCATTTTTACCCGCTTCAGTGCGAACCGTGTTGACTTCGTTACCTGCCTTTCTCTTCTCTCCCTTCCTCACTAAATATTCGAGTGTCATCTGGGTTGAGGTATACACCTCTGTCTGAAAATAAGTGGTGCCGTAGAACCTAGAGTTGTCGATAGTGTGTTTCGGGGGATTGAGCTTATTCCATTCTGCAGAGTAATTGTATTTTGAATTATTTGCCGTGGTTTGCTTTAGTATTTTTCATAGACGTGCTGTTATCAATAAATAACTTACTATCTTTATACTAAAGCCTGGTTGCGTGTTTACTCGTTTTGCTGCAGAGAATTACCCTATCTTGTATGCTCCCTATACTGACCAACTTTTCTTGAGAGAAGTCTGACTGCTCAGCCACAGCTACCAATTGAATCTGTGTGGTGCAGACTGCTACCAAGTGGGTTCATCGCAACACCTGTAGTCCTAAATCTTTTGCAGTGGTCCCAGAGGGAACTGCACAGGTTTCCGCCTAACAATAAGCAAATTTCAAACAATATCTAGAAAGGAATTTTAAATGATCTACATTAGTACAGCATATTGTTAAAATTTCAATATTCAAGCATTTCAGATGCTATTCACAGTGTTTGTACATAAGCCATCATATTTATACATGGAAACACTGTTTTATCAAAAAGATGGCATGTATACATGTTTTCTTTTATATAACAATGACTCAATGACTCATTGTGGTACCTAATGTTTCCAGGAGTTGAAAGATCTAGCTGATGGGATGTATCTGCTCAACAATAACATACTAGAAAGCCGTTGTTAGATAGCTGTGTGTGTTGTGTCGGATTACTATTATAATCATTTCTAAAGGAAGTACAAATGATAGAATGTATGTTAAATATGCAGATTGTATAGAAAGGAAATTGTATGTACATCCTATGCACTATTAAGCATTAAATGCTATTATGGTTGACATGTGGCTTTAAATAGGTGGCAGTGGTTACACAAATGATGGAATGAATGAACAAAATAATAGTTTGCACATTACGGTTAGTAATATGGGTAAACACATATGTGGAGAGCAGACAGCTTTGCAAGAGACACTTGATCATAGCAAATGGGAGAAATGACAGTAAGCTTTTTTTACAGGTTATAGAAGGTAAGTGGCAGTTACTCTGTTAATATGCATTCATACAAGAGCTGTTCATGTACTGTGGAGAAAATAGTCATACCTGTAGTTTGTGTTCATGCATGTGGATGTGCATGAATCTGCAAGTAGAAATATTGGAGAGTTTTGTAGTAGTTGCTGTGCGTGCTTTGCAATCACAGCCCAAATGAACTCAGAGTGATCAACAGTACATTTAAAGTGCTGAAAAGTGATGATGGAGTTAGATGTAGAGTTCTTGGATGTGATTGGTGGATGGTTGTGTGATTGCTTAACAGTAGCCAATGAGGGAATGGTGCAGAGAGTGAAGTGGAAAGGGTAGAAGGGCTGCCCCAGTGTTACGCACCCCACAGACACCGCAGCTGTTCGTGGACAGGATATGACACATCCGGGGCTTCTGAGCATGAAATGGGAGTGTATTTTGGGGATTAGCCAATCAGGTGTTGTGGTTCTGCTTTGTAGTTAGTGAGAGAGGCTGTGTGTAGTGAAGATGGCTCTGTGGCAGAGGTGGAGAAAGTCAGGGTGTTGGTGATTGGAGATTTTTTTGTGAATGGTTTGGAGCAGTATGCTAAATATAGGAATGTGGCTAACAATGTTGATGTAAAAGGAGTGGAGGTGGTGTGGATCACTGTGCCTGGTTTCAATTTCAGGCAATGCTAGAAGTTTGTCAAGATATGGCTAAGGTTAACAGTCTACATGTGGTTGTCTTGCGCTGTGGTGCTTTGCATTTGGGCTAAGTCAGTGCCCCTACTTTATTGGAAGATCTGGAACACTTGGTTCCGGCAGTAATGAAAGTACTTCCAAATGCCAAGGTTATTTATTCTGGTTTGGTACCTAGGGCAATATGGGGAAATAGTTCTGTTTTTGTCCTCAGCAAAATGTTGCTAGGTGTTTAATCAACTGAGGCATGTTTGCTTTTATCATTAGAGGTGGCATGTTCTTTTGCAAAATGACAACATTGATTCTGGCAATGTTGTTTACTTTAAAGCCGATGTCATGTCTTTATCTTTTAGGGGAAATGCCAAGGTGTTTTGGAACATAAGAATTGCTTTGGAGAATTTTTGAGGAAAATAAGAAAAAAAAGTACAAAATAAAAGGTGTTTCTGAAGCATCTTAAAAAAAACAAAAAAGGCTCTTTTCAGAGCCAACCTCAAAGGGGAAATGGGGCACACTATTTAAATTTTAATTCCCCACTCTCATATTTTTCAATTTGTCGGTGGACACCGAGATTGACCGCGGACAGCATGTATTACAAACAGGGATTTTGAGGTTGAGAGGCATGAAAATGAGACTTAGCAGATCAAGGGATTGGACAATAATGTTTACTGAGTGTGATGTGTAAGGAGAGACTTTGTCAGAAAGTCATTTTCCTGAGAGGAGAGCAGATAGCTATGACTGTATGTTTCAGAAAGCAGATTGTCTGGATTTTGGGAGATTTGTGGATAAATTGGTTGGAGGTGCATGCAAATCGCTGTGGAGTGGCTGCACATCTTCGATTCCCTCATGTGGAAGTGCACTGGCATAGAGTGCATGGAATGAAATGGCTGGATTTGGTACCTCTTTGTGCTACTTTGCTGACACAGTGGGACTCATTACGAGATGTGTGCTAAAAATCCGTCATTACCAGCATATTGGTAACAACATGTCCATGTAGCCATGATCCCGCAAACAGAAGCTGATCACGAGTGTGTGAGCAAGCGCATACCTGAATGCTGGTAACGGTTGTACGGCCATGCTGGTAACAACCCTCAAAACCCCAGATAGCAGTATCATGATATGCGCAGATACCTCCTCCGCCATCGGCATCCCCCCAATAGAGATACTGGTACTAACACAGTGGTACTAACGGGTCCCTTATTACCTGCACCGGAAGCAACTTCATTGTGCCGGAACGGGAAATGCTCCGGCAGCCATCTTCAAAAACACTATCCTTTGCCATCCTCTACAGACGGACCTGTGCAGGCACAATTCCTAACACACCTTGGAGAAGATGTTGAAAGCAACCCAGAAAGGCATTGCCTGCTTGCGCAAACCCAGATTCAAGGATGAGGAGCTCAACATATTAGCTGACATGCTACTTTTTAAGAACTGAAACACAATGGATACAGGAGAATGATTCAGAGGTTCTCGTAAAAGGATACAGACTGGTAGCAATAAAGGATACACTCGAAGTCTTCTTCCACCGGAAGATGTCAGAGGTAGGGCGTAGTGTATCAAAAGAGAACCTTCTAACTAATGTCACTCTCTGACTAGTAGAACCCACAGTCAGATAGAGCTATTAGTGGGAAGGGCGTGAGTGGACCAAGATTCACCAGGCTGTTGATAAAGAGGAACTAATTTAGAATGATGATTTGAAATGAAGGACAATAAGAACCTATGTTGAACACACTAACCTGGAGGTGTAGCCAAGGAAACCTGGGTGTGTAGCCAAGGAAGTCTCAAGAAGTCCGAAGAATCCAAGGAAACAACGGCAAGGAAAGGGTAGTGAGGGATCTAACCCGAGCGGAACGAGGGCCGCACTAGGGACGGGTTGGTGCACACACAGGAAAGCGTTCAGAGTCCAGTGCACTTGTAGAAGGAGAGTATGAGAATCTTGATCCAGGAGGTACAAGTCCTTAATACAGTAGAAGTTCGATGAGCGCAGGATCTTGGTAGATGGAGGCAGAGCCGTAATCTGCAGGGTGTTGGTGCTGCCGGGTAGACAGCCGAAGTCTCTATACAGCAATAGGAAGCTGCGGTGTGGAGCAACAATGCGGCAAGCTTCCAATAGAAATAGCAGGAAGAGGCCATGGGTAAATGGTGGGACTCCGTTTGAACGAGGAGTGGAGAACATCGTGCGAGCGCGGAGGAAACATGCAGCTCAAGAAAAGCTGGAAGTTGCCGGGATATGCGTCGGTACGCGGGAAGGCAACCGTACCTTAGGAAGTAGTAGAAAAACGTCTGCGAAAGGCAGAAGTAAGCTCCGGAACGCGAAATGAGCAACAAACGATCAGAAGCGCGGTTGCAAGACTTCCACTTCATTAAATGGAGTCAGCTGACATGCGTAGGACACACGTGAATGTAAACGTCATTGCGTTGGTCATGTGATCCATACATTTGGATTAGCGCCTCCCAGATAACTTCCATTGAGTGTAGAACGGTCTAGCCGTTCTCAAGGTTGAGGAAGCCGGAAAACAGGAACTTTTGGGTTTCACAACTGAGCCAGGTGGAGAGGGCGGAGAGGGCAGAGAGGTAGGCATGACACTAGTGGAATATGCGGACGTGGTCTTCTGTGCTGACCTGAGGCGTCCAGCAGAGCTCAGGAAGAAGCAGATTTGGGAGGACGTTGCATGGAAGGTGAGTGGAGTTGGCTCCACTGGCCACACCGTGAAGGACTGTAAAAAGTGGTTGGATGACCTGCGCCTGCGTGTAAGGAACATGCTGTTGGCCAGGGGCTGGCAACAGGCGTCGGTGCCCACTTATCCATAAAATTGGCAAGGTGGGAAGAGACCTGCAGCAAAATAATTGATGTTGAGTCCATCGAAGGAGTTGGTGGAGCGGAGTTCAGAGTCCCATCATCGGCAGATGAAGGTTAGTGTCCTCACAAACACCTGACATCAAATGATCATAGTTGCCCAACAAATGTGATTGTGATGCAAGCCAATGCATGGCCCATCATACACACATTCACATATCCCTGTCCAGATGCTGGCTCCACCACTGTCCCATCAAAATGCATGCTGCAAGCCGCTCCCATACCCAAATACACACCCGATACACAGATGAACTGCACGTGTCACACAGCAGGCAAGACACAACACATCCGTAGGCACCACAGCAGACACCATGGTGAAAATGTGAACTCCTGAGGGATGCCAATACTCCCCTCAATCCTTGCACACACCCTGTCTGCCTCAACAACAAGCATGCAACAATCCACATGGCACTAACTGCACAAAGACCAATGCATGCATGATGCAAATACTACCATCACTGATGCCCTACCTCTCTCTGCCCCCCACAGGAACGGATGCAGACAGCGATGAACACGATGCAAGTACACAGGCCAGGACACCTGGCAAAAGGCCCAGGGCCCGGGATGATGACAGCAGGCCATCCACGTCAAAGGGAACAAGGATGGTCCAAGTGTCACACAAGGCAACCACCAGTGCCCAACCAGCTCCAGAGCCTCAAACACAGGACCAGCAGGCAACTGCCCCTGCACCCCTGGAGAAGAAATCCACACAGGGTGAGGCCGCATCTGTGGAAACTAATTGAGACGCCGCCACAAGCTCGGTTGGGGAGACAGCTGCATCCGCACCTCATAGATGCAATGCATAAGAGGGCCATGATGACTACGCCAATGTAGGAGGCATTTTGTCTGAGGATGTTGGACAAACCCCATGCCCCCAGGTCACCCAACAAGGGACCCGACAGGGCACCCCTCATCATGATTCTGAAGGACAGAGCAGACATGGAGCGTGGTCTCCAATAGAGGACTGCCCCGTATTGGCCATATCCACCCCAGCAAACCTACCATCCACCTTCCCCACCACAATATGGGACACTGAGGGACGTCTGTCAAGGATGGAGGGCCGGCAAGAGGAGATGCATGGATTAGTTAAACAATATGTATCAGATGGTGAGGCAACACACCATGAAATGCGTGAGAACACTGTGGCCGTCATCAAGGCCATCAACAGGAATTCTAAGCGTGTCCATGATGGATTTGCAGCTGTGGCCCGGATCCTCATGAGAATAGCCAGCACTATGGAGCAGCGGCAGACAACTGCATCTGAGCCACAACCATGAACATCATCTGCCATACCTGCCAGTTCTACTCAGACCAGCCCTGCATGCAGGTCCCTGCACAGCATGCAGCACTTTGAGATGCAACCCCCTTCTCTGAAGGGTGGCACGCAGTAGCAGGGGCACTCTGCACATGTTGACTGGCAGTGCATCCGGACACCTGCTCTCCCATTGATGTTTTGGGGTGCTGGGGGGAGGGGGAAGGGGTGTGTGGGGGTGTTGGGGTGTTGGGGGGAGAGGTGTGTGGGGGCTTTTGGGGTAGGGGGGAGAGGAGAAGGGTATGTGGGGGTGTTGGGGTGTTGGAGGGAGGGGGTTCTGGGGGTTGGGGGAGGAGTGTGGGGGATGTTGGGGGGAGGTGGGAGAGGGGAGGAGTGTGTGGGGGTGTTGGGGAAGGGAGGATGGGGGAGGGGGTGTGTGGGGGGTGGAGGGTTAATTTACATTGTAAATACCATCTGTACAATACACCCGTTGTGTAAAGAAAACAACACATGACTGGATATTACTTCTTTGGTGTGTGTCAATTTATTGCATGACAGTGCACAGTGCCCATATACCCCCACATCCAGTGCCCAGAGTCCCACATACATAGCACCCTCTGCATCCCAGTGCATCAGAAACAATGGTCTATGATTGATTGGTGCACAGCATGTCTCTCAAGTGTATCACGGCCTGGTCGATGTGCATCATCCACTCCTTCCTCATCTTCAACTTCACCTGGTGGTGTCTGGTCCATCTCAGGTGGCAGAGGTACGTTCCGAAGGATGCACATGTTGTGCAGCACGGCATATACCATGATGATCTTGCCCACCTTCTCTGGCCCCTAAATGAGGGCACCACCTGACCTTCTGAGGCAGCGAAACCGTGCCTTCAACAGGCCAAAGGGCTGCTCTATGACCACACAAGTGCGTATATGGGCACGATTTAAGTCCTCTTCATGCCTATTCTGCGGATTCCTGACAGGGGTGATGAGCCACGTCTTCAGGGGATAGCAACCGTCACCTGCATGGGAGCACAATAATGTATGTGTAAGGGTATTTCTCACTTTCCATTTGTGCTCGGCCTTTACATCATTCATGCTCACAAGCAGTATTTCATCAATGGAGCTATTGACTTCACATCTGCATAACTATCGGCCCGGTACACAACTTGGTAATCCATGATGCTGGTCTTGGGTGACATACATGACTTAGGGGCCTTGACATTGGCATCACTACCCACCCAGATGGGGTGACAAGGTCCATGATGTACACACATGTGAGGGTTGTGTGGCAGGAGAGGAGACCAAATGCATGTTGGGCAATGTTTGATGCATTTGGCTGATGGACTACATGATACTGCTTGCTTAGACAAGGATGCATATGGATTATTGTAGACGCCATGCACGTGTCCCTCAACGTCTTCACACTAGTCACAATGGCACAATGTTGTTGTTGGTAGTGTCCGCCAGTGTAGGGAAGAGTACCTTACATGAAGCAGGGTGTTGACTTGCATGCTGGTACTCATGTGCTGGGCGATTCCTGCATCAATTGCACCCATACGGGTGTTGCTCACTACTTGATGGGTTCAAATTGAAGCATCCTCGTTGCATGTGTTCTCCCATTTGTATTCATGCACATGTTGCCATGGTGTTATGCAGTGTTACTGTCGAGGAGGGGCAGTGTCAGCGGAATTGCCTGAGGTGGAATTCATACTGCGCACTCATAGATGCATGACCTGCGAGGTTCTTCGATGCGGTCATGTGCATTCAGCTTTGTGACCATGTGATGGTGCATTGTCGTGCTGAGGGTATGGTCGGGTTATGTCCAGTGGACATGTTCAATGGTGTGCGCTGATTGTGAGTCTGACATTTACACATTGGTGTGCTGCCTGAGTGCATCCGCCTCCATTGTCTGTGCCATGCATCTTATTTGGTTGATTATCGGCACAATGTTTGGCAGCATGGACAGTGTCCAGACACCCCATTGAGGACAGTCCAATGGCCCAGAGAGCAGACTGCTTGCGTATGTATGTACACCCCCACCCACAACACTCTCTTATGGCCCAGAGAGCAGACTGCTTACGTATGCATGTACACCCCCACAACACGGTGCCATGGTCCAGAGAGCAGACTGCTTGCGTATGCATGTACACCCCCCCACAACACTCTCCCATGGCCCAGAGAGCAGACTGCTTGCATATGCATGTACATTGCCCAACAACACTCTCCCATTACCCAGATAGCAGACTCCTTATGTATGCATGTACACCCCCCCACAACACTCTCCCAAGGCCCAGAGATTAGAAATACCCAGCAGCCAGCCACGTCGTACGGCATCTCCTTCCATATAGCCTCCGGGCTGATGTGCGCTTTAAATAAATGTGAATAAAATAAATAAATAAATAGAGGGGTAGCGAGGAGTTCTGCAGCACCATTGCATCATGCGTGGAACCTGGGTTGTGTTATCATCTTGCTGGCATCACACACCATCTGCACACTGATGGAGTGGAATAGCTTCTGATTGTGGTACACCACCTCCATGGCATATGGGACTACCAACTCCACATGGGTGCAATCAAGGGCACCAATGACATTGGGCATGCCTGCTAGTGCCTGGAATGCTATTTTGGTGTCATTCACCTCCTGTGGTGTCCGTGGTAGGGATATGTAGGCCCTTGCATGCTTTAGGAGTGCATCCAGCACTTGGTATCGCACACCAGAGAAGCATGGTTGCGAGATGCCATGCAGCTGGCCCACTGTGTGCTGGTAGGTGCCTGTGGCCTGGAAGTGGAGCACAGATTCCACCTTCAGCAGAGGGGGGATGGTGGTGCGGATGTTGATCAGGCTGACCAAGTCTTCATGTATTAGTTCCATTATGATGGTGATGGTGTCCCTGTTCATGTCCAGGCGGTACAGGGTGTGGATCTGTGCTGGGGTTAAGTTGAATGGATTGGTCCTTATACGAGAGATTGGTGGCTGCCTTTGGGGAACCACTGCCTGCACTGGTGGGATTTGCTGGGCCAGTCTCGCCCACCCTCCTTCTCCTCCTGCGTCTCCTCTGTGTTGCCTGTTGTACTTCCTGCTCAAGGAGTAGCACTGCAGGCATGTCCTCCAGCTCTAGTATGGCGACTGCAAGTGGTATCATGTTGGTCTTGGAAGGGGTGTGGGTGTGCTCCTTTTGTGAAGGGCCAGGCTCCATTGCCTCCAACTGTGCTGATTGTGTGCACCTGGGGCAGTTGGGAACACAGCAGTTTCCTATTAACGGATGATCCGCGATGCCAGTAGGGCCGGCATCATGGTGGCCCTTCTTACCGGCATCTGGATCCTGGTATGTTCATGTCCATGTGACTCGTACTGTCCTCTTCCTTCCGGCATACTGGTATTACAGGCACAGCACCTGCGCGAATGCGCGCATGCCGGTACGGTGGTGCATGACCACAGTGGTTCCCTGTCGATGCCGGTAGGGCCGGTATTGCATGCCGTGATGGGATGGTCCTGTAAATGATGCCACTGAGGCTTACCGGTATTGTTATTACCGGGCCACCAACCTTGTAATGAGGCCCAGTGTCATCCAGACATTATTATTATTCATTTTGGAGGGAACAGTTTAGGAAATGTCTCTGGAATCTCTTTGCAATTTGCAATGAAAGAAGGACTTGGGAAAGTCATGGACATATTTCCAAATTCCAAAGTTATTTTTTCTCGTATTGCACGGAGACAAATGTGGCTGCGTTCTTCTTCATTTGGTCCACAAATGGAGAAAGCGAGGTGCAATGTCAACAAGGTTGTCGGTGCCTTTTTGAAAGATGTTGGCATGCCCTCTTTTCACAATGAAAATATTATGTTTCGTAGTACACACATTTTTCGCAGAGATGGAGTACATCTTACTTATGCTGGCAATCAGATTTTTCTGCGAAATATACAAAAAGCATTGCAACCCTTTTTGGAATTACAGCAATCCATGTTGCAGTAGGTGTTGACCATTTGAAGTTTTCGAAACACAAAAAAACACCACAAAAAGGCTCTTTTCAGAGTCACCACTTCCTCCCAGAGAAAAGTGCAATGGTATTGATAAGGCAGCACCCCTGACATTTTAGAAGTCTGCGGACTGTCCGCAGACTCCTAAAAATGGACAGGGCCCTGCACTGTTTGTTTGCCACTTCTATTTTTAAACTGTGAAAGGCGGCTCTGAAAAGAGGCTTTTTTTTGTTGGTTTTTGTTGTTTTATATTTTTTGGTTTTTTTTAAACATGACACACAAGGATAGTAAGGGAAAGGAGGGTAAGGAAGGGACTCCAACCACTGGGATAAGAAAGGGCAGTTGGAGAGAGGAAGATATAGGGTGGGCCTTATTCAGGTAGTGTGGGATGTTTTTACCCATGCATCCAAGCCCTACAATAAAACTGTGCAGTACTGGCATGGAAAACATCATGATGGCGAGAACTCCCCAGAGAGTGCACAAGGAAAACATGAAGAATAGGCTGCCTCCCATTTTTGCCATGTTGTGAGCACAGGAGGGCACTGCCTAAAACCACCAGTGGGCTACACACACAGTAGCCTGAAACCATTGGGAATGGCAATGCTGATTGACAAAAAAACAACTCAGAACTGTGGGGAATTCATTTTCTTAATCCCAAAAATGGTTGCATTACCAGTACTCACCACTATCAGAAAGCCGGCGTTTTAAAACCACCACACTTTTGTGTAAAACTGAACAAATGAAACAAAACCAGACCAAGGAAAGACTTGCTAAGAGGTGGATACAATGTAAAACTATATTCTGAAATGACTTGAAGGAAGTAATTATTTAATGTATATGTAAAAATTGTCAGTTTGATGTGAATGTAGAAAACTGGGAACAAAAAGTGACATTTAGCTGAAACCTGGCTTAATGAAACTGGATTCTGCCTGACAACTACCCCCGACAGGAGTTGAAACCTGCTCAGCCACTCCCCTTGCCAAAAGGAGTTGTCCCCTCTCTGATTAGATTAGGGGTGGAGCAGCTGGGGAATACAGGGAGTTGAACAAAGGCCTGTCCTGGACTCAGGCAAATGTTATATTGGGGGGCCGTAAGGTGGCTTCCTCTTAGGGGAAACTGGGAGGGGCAGTGCCTCTGCTAGCAGCTGAGCTTGGGGAAAGTGGATAAACCAGTTATTCCACCCTGTGATGTGGGAAGCCACACCCCTTTTTGACCAGGGTATAATTTTAAAAAGATAGATAACTCATAGTGCGGACTTGTCAGAATTATATAAGTAATATCATTATTTTTGTGATTTTTCTGTGAACATTTTGAGAGGCGTTAGGACCCTGTGGTGTATTCTGGGGGGTTGCTAGCGGAAAAGAGGGTCTCACTCCAAATGTCTGCATGTAAAAAATCTGACACTTCATCAATTAATGTCCATACTCCTTGCGCACATGTGTGTAATTTTGGGTAAATATCCGATATTGCAAAATCAGTTAAAAAGCGCAAAATGTTGTCATTTTTGAATGCAAGCCCCCAGGAAGATCAGAGGCGGACAAGCATGGACCATAAGGAATATATAATGTGCACATGTCATGTCATTTCAACAAATTGTATATCTGGGAAGGATGTATTTGAATCAAATATAGATTTGTGGGCAAACTGACCAGGGGAGGATCCTCTGACCCATAAACAGTCTTCATCATGCTGACAATCCATTTCCTTCCCCTAATCATGGGAGAGGGGAGAATTGGGCCAATGACAAGTAGAGAGGGGCAGGCTTAGCTAGGCCCAGGCACACACCCATTTTCAAAACACATAAAAAGAGACTGCTGGGACAGGTAGTCACCTTCAATTCCATTTGCTGCGGAGCATGCTGACCGACGACTTCACATCCAGAGATCCAGACTTCAAATCCATCAATCTCCAAAGACCAGAACTTTACTTCAGAACTTAAAGCAAGGGCCTAAACCCACAAACTGAGAACTCTTCTCAGCAGGCCTCAGCAACCTTAAAATCATTTGCGAACTATTCCACAGCCGGGCGAGCTGTTTGAATTCTTTTGCCAAGAACAATTGCCAGAGACCAGACCAGAGATCCAGAGTGACCCAGACCGCTGTGAGCAGAACCAGAGAGCTGACCCAGATCACTGTGAAGTGCCGAGACCAGAACCGGAGTCCAGTCCAAAACCTGACCAGATCCGTGGCGAGGCCTATTTCAAATTTATATTGTGAGTACCTAGCAGAACTGTGCAGAACTTGTCTCTTAGTTAAAATAATCTAATCCAAACTATTTTAACCTAAGTAGATCTGCCTCCTAGAAATCGTATCATCTGTCATTTCTAAAGCTGCACAACTGTCACCTGTCAATTCTGCAGCTGCAAGCTGTCACCTGTCATTTTGAGTTTACTTTAAATCCAAAAACCTACCTTTATTTAATCGTCCGTATCTCTGGAACCGTTTGGGCTAGGAACGAAATTTAGAATCTAAGCTTTCCAACTAACCTAAAACCGACTTCCTGCACAGAAGCCCTCCAAAGTGGTGCCATTCTGTCTGGGTACCACAGGGGGTGTGGGAGGGGGTTTAGGCACCCTGGACTGAGTTGCCTTGCCAACTCAAGTCGCACTCTGGTGTGAATGGCCCAAGTAGTGAGCCACCCCGCTCACCACTTAGCGTGTTCTGAGTGACAGCTAGGCTGAATGAATGGGGGTTTTCTGCATAAAAGCAGGGCTTTTGGGACTGGATCTTCAGAAGTCGCTACAGGACCTAAGAATCCGACGAGGGTAAAGCTGAGCCGACCTGCAACGACGACACCTCCGGTGGAGCCCTGCTGAACCGTCTCACCACTTCCCAACGACAGAGGAGATCTCCCGGCTGGAGAGTCTTCTTCCCCTGACTGGTGGGAACAACCAGTCCCTTTGCTTTTTCTTCGCTTCCAGTGAGTAGTGGTCGAATTGCCCGTGCTGAGCACCCCGGCAACCGGATAGCCACTAGCCTGTACCGCGACCAAAAGGTGGTGCCTGGGTGACGGAGCACTCCGCGGCTGGTCTCTTCCCTGGTGGTGCAACGATCTTCAACTTTCCTTTGACGACGAGACCATCTCATCTCTTGGCAAAGCCCCGACTTGCATTCACCACCAGGAACAACTGCCCCCGCCGGAGCTGTCTCTGCACTTACAAGGTACTGTGTCCGCCTGGCTTCCCTTGTGACGGTTAGCGTGGGGTGTCTTAAATCCGTACCTTTCCTTTGGGTCGCCTCCAGACCTTCTTAACTTTTTGTTCTAAACTGGTCCAACCTTTCTGTGACAATTTGCTACAAAGACTCGAAGTGCATTTCCACTGTGATACTTTTTGGGACATATCGCCTTGCCTCTCTCCGAGTGGGCCTGGCCTCTGAACTTTGTGATCTACAGTAGACCCTGCCTTACTTGCCTTGCATTTGCTTCGTAAAAGTGTTGGTACCGAGTTGGTTTCATACCCTGCCTTTTCTCTCCCGTTCTAACGAATATTAGAGTGCCATCTAGGTTAAAGCATTCACCTCTGTCTGCAAATAAGTGGTGCCATTGAACCTATACTTGTCGAAATATTGTTAGGGGATTGATATACTTATAGTAATTGTAATTGAAGTTGTTTGCCGTATTAGTGCTAGTGTGTTATTCATAGATGTGTTTTTAAAATAAATAATTATATATCTTTACACCCAAGCTCTGTTCCATGTCTGCTTGTTCTACTGTGTAAATGGCCCTATTTTGTATACTCCACATACTGCCTAACCTTTCTTGAGAGAAGTCCAACTGCTCAGCCACAGCTACCAAGTGAATCTGTGTGGTACAGACGGCTACCAAGTGGGTTTACTGCCAAACACCTGTAGGCCTAAATCTTTTGCAGTGGTCCCAGAGGGAACTGCACAGGTTTCTGCTTAACACTGGTGGTAGCGATGGGATTTGTATCGAGTATACCGTTTAGTGTGCTTTTCAACACTTTGGGATAACTAACCACAAAGCTTAGCACTAAAAAGCAACTTTCAAAAAACATGTCTACTATGGAAGTTTACAGTCAAGAGTCCTTGTCAGGTGAAAATACTGAGAGTTTGAGATCTCTCTGTAGAAAAGAGAATCTTTCTGTAAGAGGCAAGAAAGTAGAACTGATAGGGAGATTGCTGGAAAACCAAAGTCTGGGTACAGGTTCAGAGGAACCAACTTCTCCAGCAAATGTAGATAACAGTAATGGTGTTGATCTAAATCAAAGTTCTGATGATAGTGATGAAGAGGCTGAAGAGGAAGGAGAGGCTAACAAAACTGTCTGCCCTGCTCTCCTGTCTGCCTTACCAGCTGTACCTACTGGGCCTATAACAGGTCCGACACTAAGTCCTCAAGTCCTTGAACTAGAAAAAATGAAAATAGACTTGGAATTCAGAAGGATTACTGCTCAAACTGAACAGAAACACCAAGAAATGCAACAAATTCTTAGGCTCAGAGAAATGGAGCTCAAGCATGAGTTAGAAATGAAAAAGTTGTCAGTCGAAACTGCTTCTGTCTCTGGCTCCTCTAGAAGTTCCAGTCCCAAAAGACCCCGGATGCCTAAGGAATTAATTGGTATGTATGAACCAAAGTTGGATGTGTTGGATTGGCTGAGTTTGTTTGAGTACAATCATGGGCTCCAGAACATCACAGGCAATGAGCTACTTACCTGGTTGTTCTCTAGGCTCCCCCCTGTTGCAAATGATGTGGTAATGGAGTTGGGGGAGGAGGATAGGAAAGAGTACGAAAGTGTGAAACTAGATTTGATAGCTAGAGTTGGGAAGACCCCTTCCCAGTATCTTAAGAGGTTTAGAACCCTCAAAAAGCATGATGGTACCCCTTGGGCTACCTGGGTGAGTGAAGGGTTGAACAACTTAGAGGGGTGGATTAAGGGTTACAAGGTGAACACTTATGAGGGTATGAAGAATCTTTTTTTATGTTGGAGTCTATTTATCATCATAAATAGACTCCAACATAAAAAGATTCTTCATACCCTCATAAGTGTTCAACCTGTTCTCCTGAGCTCAGACAGCACTTGGCTGATTCGAAGGAATTTGATTCCAGGAAGCTATCTAAGGCTTCTGACTTGTGGGTTGCCAACAGGGCTACTCATAAGAATTCTGGGGCAACTCAGAAAAAGGATGAGGGAAAACAGCCTAAAAAAGACTCAAAAGAGAATTCTAATAACTCAAATTCCAAAGAGGGCCACAAACAAAACCATAAGGGTAAGCCACAAGGAAAACCGCAGCAGAATAGTGTACCTTCTGGTGACAAACCGGAGGGAGGCCAGAACAAGCCACCATTCCAGAAAGCATTCAGTAAATGCTTTGTTTGTGGCTCGACTGACCATGTGAAAGGAGATCCCAGATGCAAGGGTAAACCATCAGGGGTCCAGCTTGTCTCCTTAGCCTTCGCTCCAGAGGAGGAAGTCCAAATGGCAAGTGGAAACTTTCTACTACTGGCTGATGAACCCACTGGAGTCTCAGCCAGTGTTTCTTTAGTGTCTCCGGGTTTGTGGGAACAACAGAATTTAGATGTCTATAATTCTATCCCAGATAATACTAAAGAGTATTATAAGGACAGTGTCCAAGTGAATGGTCAGGAGACTCCTGCCATTAGGGACACTGGGGCCAGCATAACTGTGGTGGATAAATCTTTTTTTCAGGCTGAGGATGTTGCTAAGGCACCTAAACGCCTCACCAAGTTAGCTGGAGTGCCTGTGCAGATGCTTCCCCAATTACCAGTTCTCATCCAGTGTAACGACATGACTGTGATGATAGCTGTCAGCATACAGAGTGAGGTACCAGGATGCGTTCTGTTGGGTAACGATTTAAAAACTCTCTGAGTTGTGTCTCATACCCCAGACCTCCTAGTAAACGGTTACAGGAGCTAACCAGACCTGCAAGGGAGAGGAATATGAGAGATACTCCCCAGGAGATGATGAAGAAAGATATCACTCCTGCTCCACTGGAATTGTCAGCTGCTGTCTCAAAGAAATCAGAAGCAAAAGGGAAACCTAAACCTTCTACACCAAAACCAGCAGCCAGCACTTCAGTGCAGCCAAAACGGACTTCCCCTTCGGTTGTCCAAAGTTACACCCATAACTCCCCCTACAGCTGAGGCTGAGAGGGTGGTACAACCCTGTGTGGTAGAATTAGACTCTGAAGAAGAGCTAATGGAAGGCCAGGAACTCATTGGAGATCTGGATCCTGTTGACCATCCTGAGCTGCAGTCGTTACTGGCAGAAGGTGGACCCAACAAGGCAGACTTCAGTAAGGGACAGAGAAAATGTCCAACTCTGGAAGGTCTTCGCCACCAGGCAGAAGCTCAGGCTGAAGGGCAAGAGCCTGGGAAATACAGGTTGCACTGGGAAGATGGCCTCTTCTACAGTGAACTGACCGAGTCTGCTCCTGGAGACTACAAACGACTTGTAGTACCCCAAGAGAACAGAAAACAGTTCTTGCTGTTAGCCCACGAGATTCCTTTGGCTGGTCACTTGAGTTTCAAGAAGACTAAGGAAAGGCTCTCTCTCTAATTTTATTGGCCAAAGATGGGGGCCGAAGTAGAAAAACACTGCAGGAGCTGCCACACCTGCCAGACCTCTGGTAAGGTGTGCTCCAAGAATTTGGCACCTTTAGTGCCTCTCCCAGTTGTGGGAGTCCCATTTGAGAGAGTAGGGATTGACATTGTTGGTCCCCTTGATCCTCCAACCTCCTCCGGCAACAGGTTTATACTTGTTGTAGTAGACCATGCTACTAGGTATCCTGAGGCAATTCCTATGAGGACTGTTACAGCTCCGGCTGTGGCTAAGGCCCTCCTTGGTATTTTTACCAGGGTCGGGTTTCCTAAGGAAGTAATCTCTGACAGGGGGTCAAACTTTATGTCCCACTACATGAAAGCCATGTGGAAAACCTGTGGAGTTACTTACAAATTCTCAACAGCTTACCACCCACAAACCAATGGGTTGGTAGAACGGTTCAACCGAACCATGAAGAGCATGATAGGTGCTTTAGAAGAACCCCTTAAACGAAAGTGGGACCTTCTACTGCCATGCCTTCTCTTTGCTTATAGAGAAGTCCCTCAGGAGGGAGTAGGTTATACTCCCTTTGAGCTCCTCTATGGTCATCCCGTCAGAGGTCGATTGGCCCTGATTAAGGAGGGGTTGGAGAGTGCTCCTTCCCCCAAGCCAGTCAGAGTGACTGACTATGTGAGTAGCCGCTGTGCCGGAGCACTGACTAAACGCCTCCCACGGTACCCAGAGGTAAGCTTGTCCTCTCGTCCATACCCCTCCTGAACCTGCCACCGTCCTGGCACCCAGGACTGGCAGCTCGGCCACCATCTCTGTGGCAGCCTTCATACAGCTCCTCACAGCTGCTCCCCTTTTGTCTCCCCATGTAGCATGACGATCTGACTCCATTTTTGAAGCAAGTATCCCGCTCTGGATTATCCAGGACGACTACAGCGGGGCGCACACATCACCCCACCACCAGGAATGACCTCTTATCCTGTCCTGCGCTCACCACTTGGGAGCGCTACCACAGCTTGTGCCTCCCAATACCCTTTCTCATCCCCATTCCCTGTATTTGCTCCTTCTCATGCAGGCATATGTTTCCTGGCATCCGTCCAGCCCAGCTTCTCATTTTGAGCCTAAATAACGGATCAGCTATTTCTCTTTTGCCAAATCCGGCTCTGCACTTTCTTTTGAAATGTCATTGACCCATCTTGGATTTGTTACACCACAGCCAACTGACGGGTTCCCACCTGTCTTTTTATTTTTATCTTTTTATTCTTTTTTAAATTTTTTTTTATTTCCTCATGCCAAGTGTGTCAATCACAGTCACGCCTTCCAGCAATCCGACGCCAGGCCCCCATGCGCCCGCGCCTTTGGAAGACGATCCATACTTCTTTCTGTCCAGGTCAGTGTCTGGCCATCACAAGCAACTAGATATTGTACGTTTCCTACACTTTCAACCCTTTGGGGTTTTTTTAATTTGTTTTTATTACATGCTAGTACTGTAGTTTCTTGTCACAACACCAAGGTGAACAACAACACTAATTGAGTCCTCACTTGATTCCTCCATTGAGGGATACCCGGTCCAGGCCCATGAAGAAGGCTTACATCTAGACGTAGACCAAAGACAAGGTTACCTCCCAACACTTAGTACACCTCAGAAGCAATAAATAGGATCTACCAGTGAAGACTAGCTTTAGCTCATTGCTTACTATTCACTTATTATTGTTATGAGATCATAGAGTGGTTGCTCTATACAAACATTAAAAGTATTTGAATGTGATGTGTATAGAGGTCAACCCCGGAAGCATTTATTTCTGAATAACTGTCTTGCATTCATGTATGTGCATTGGCACATTTATGTTCATTTATGAGCAGTTTGAACCCTTCTCTATGTTTGTTTCTTTTGTTCTCTCTTGATTTTCCAATATGTCTGCCAAATAATAGGCAGGTGTTGTTAAAAAAAAAAAAAATACTATAGGGAACCAAACCTGTACTCACTTGATTTTAGCTAAATAAATAAGCTAAAAATCACTGTATATGTGTCTTCTTGCTCCCATCCCCTTTGAGCATAAGTATACAGCTTTGCTGATACTTGGCATGAAAAATGGTACAATCTTTGCAGTAAATGTATATGCAGAGTAACATACATTTTTGTGGTAGGATGCCACCGTCCTGTTCTAATAGTTCATAGCTCTCAAGTCCTTGCACATCCCTTGAGCAGTCCCTTTTGTTACCCAGTATGATGTTGACCTGACATGTATGTACCCATGTCCCTCCTTTCACTGTATGGAAAGGCACTAGCGTAGGTGCCTCCTGTGACACATGTACTGTGCATAGTTGATGGTAGTTGAGTGCTGCACATGAACATGCATGTTACATGCATCAGGGTGTGTTTGGTTAGATTTCTAGCTGTGGCCATTTGTGTGTTCACACATGCTTATGCTATCTCTTTGTTGCCAACTATGTGTTGCCATCTCTCATTTTGGCATTGGATATGTGCCTGCTAGGGGTTGTGTGTGATGCAGATGATGTGCAATACATGTGTTGCCTTCACATTTGCACACATCCTTTTCTGATTTCGGGATACCCTTGCATTGCAATGCCACTGGATGCATGTTGGGGTTTGAGTTGCCTGTGACATCGCTGTTTCATTATTTGGCTGTCAATGTTGTGAACTGTATGTGTGTGGTAGGTGCTACTGACATGCGTGTCCTTGTTTCTTTTCTTTATGTTGCAGGTGATGACGCACTGGCGGCAGAGGATGAAGATGTCATCCCAGACACGGTGGTCAGTTCACATGACCAACCAGGCACCAGTGGTGGTCGTGGGGTGGCAGCCCGCGAGAACCCACAGGTGCTCCAGGTCATCATGTCCAAAGCTGACTCTGAGTCAGGCTCTGATGTATCCTCTGACCACTATGTTGAGTTGGATCTGCATCATGATGTGTCGTTGCTGGTAAGTGATCCTGTGTTGGATGATCTTCTGTCCATGACACCTGCAGTAGGTGTCCAGGCAGGGTCGGAATGTCCACCTGTGGTGGTTACAGGTGCACCGTCACACTCAACACCAGTTGGCCATGTTCCTGGGGCATCAGGTCAACGGAGGATGCAGTCCTGCAGCCGCGGGCAGCACCAACCCAGCAAGAACCACGGCTCCTTGGGCCCAGCAGGTGTGGTGTCCGGCAATGTGGTGGCCGTGTGCCACTGGGGTCAACTGAGTGGGAGTATTCCATGATTGCCATAGCACAGCAACAGGGGGGAGCAATTAAGATGATTGCTCAAGGTATGGAAAGTGTGGCCCATTCCATCCTCCCCTCTGTAAGGCAAATGGTGCTCCAGCAGCGTGCTACGCAGTCCACGTGCTGCCCACTCAGGCTGGGCATGGCGGCGTCTGACAGGGCACGCCTGGCTGAAAGGGTGGTTCTGCTATAAGCACTTAATGCTCACGCAGAGGCACACTGTGAGGCCCTGAGGGTGGAACACCAATCCCTCCGATCTACTCTGGCTGCGCTCATGATGGACGAGAGCAGGCAGGCAGAAGACAGGATGGTGCAGCTTGAAAAAACCATCTCAGCTGAACTCCATGCAAGCTGGGAGTCACTCTGTTTTTCATGTGAGGCCATGCAGGCAGAACTCCGTCTCACACATCAGTACTTGCAGGAGGAAGCACGTGTGACACGTGAGGTAATGCATGCTGACCTCAGTCTCATTGCTAGCCAGGAACTGGCTTACCAGACCTGCATACTTGCTGCCATTGAGGGGCAAGGCGCAGCTAGGCGTGGAGAGTCAACTGAGCCATGTCCACCTTCTGAATTCCATCCAGAGGGTGACAATGACAACCTATCTCCCACATAGATCGGGCCGTGCAGGCGCTGAGCCCAGTGAGGTTTTTTTTATCTCAACATCTACACTTGTGGGTGTTGAGGTGCACCCTGTACCGCCCCCCTCCTGGGTGACCCCCCTCCCCCAGGTCAGATATAGCCATTTTTTTATTACTTTTTTCTATTAATTATATATTTTTTAATTTATTTAATTTGATTTTTATTTTCTGCAGATTTTGTATTTATTGCATTTTCTTTTGACTATTGTGCATACATGTGAAAGTGTGGTGCGTTGTGGCATTGGAAGGCATCCACTGTGTGTTGCAGCTGGGCCCATTCAGGCTTCTCTTGCGTATGTGTTTTGCTTGGGATCCTGACACATATGCTACTCCTGCTTCCCCTTTCCATGGGCTCGCAAGGATGGCTCGGTGTAACAGCATATCACACATGGGCATTGGGCTTCCGTCATATCTGTGGCCAGCCTGCAGTCCTACTTGTGTGTACACCCCTAGTGGGTATTCCGGATGCTTTCTCCAATGCATGTCTGCACTTCACTTTGGTGAGTATTATGTTGACTGTTCATTTCATCATGTTGCTTATGATAGTTGTTATGTATTGACTGTCTATGTTCATGCACTTCCTGCTGTAGATGGTACCATGCACCCTTAGGCTGTGTACTACACATTGATGGTGGGAGGGGTCCATGTGCTGACAATGTTCAATTGGGACACTTTCCCAACAGTGATTTTGATATGCCACATGAAGGCTGCACGCTGAGTTACCCATGTAACCACGCATTTCAACGACCACCCATTCCTGCTTGCACCACTTTGGCCATCTTGCAGCCCTGGCTGGTGTTTTGATGTGCCATTTGAGGTATGACCGCATTGCTCTTGATTTGATTGTCATGTTTGTGTCCTGGACCTGTCCCCCCTCCCATTGGTTGCACTTGGCCCTTGTGACAATCTGGCCAACCAGGATGCTGCAGCCACAGCCAGCCACCACTATCAAAAGCCCACAAGGCCCTGTCTAACCCTGTCCACCGGCCTTCTGGGTCACTTGATTGCCCCCCTGTTTCCCCCTGACAGTCTCCCTCTGCACCCCCCCTTCATCATCACATCCCCTACACTTCTGCACTGTCTGGTTTCCCTCTTCCCCCTGTGTGTGCTTTCTTTCCCCATATCCCCCTTTATGCATTTTGACCTTGCCCCTCTCCTCCCTTCTATCATCTCTCTCCCTCTCCACTGCCCTTTACCCTCCTCCTTGTCCTCTGTCTGTAATTTTCCACCACTACCCCAATTGCCATCAGCCATGGTGATACGTAGCCGCTTGTCCTTGGCAGACATTTGCCCTTCTGCCTCCATCCATCCACCCCCCACCTTCACCTTTTATTAGTATTATTTTACCACTTACTTTTATCATTAGTCCCTCTGCCACCGATTACAGGTCGGCTGTTCCCCCATTCCCTTCTGTGTTTCTTCTCCCCCTCCCCAGCACTATCTTGATTATTTGTCGACCTACCACAGTTTGTCACTTGTTTTGTTACTCTCCTCACCTCTTCCCTCCTCTTTCCTCACTCATCTCCTTATGTGACTCCTGCACTGCAACTATTGCCGTCAGGCATAGCTATGCTGATGCTAGTTTTGTTATCCAACATTCCCTCCCTAGACTCTCCCTTATTGTTCCAGGCACTTGTAATATCTACTTCAATTTGATAGTTCATGTTCACATTGTGGACAGTTTGAAGGACATGTAGGAATGTACTGTTCTTCTCCCTCGTCACCTCCCTCATTGACGCGCTTTGATGAACTTTGTGTGTAGGTCGTATTATGAATTTCTATGATTCAGTGATGAGTCACTGTCTGCCATTGTCGATGTGGGGTACTCTGTGCATGATATGTTCTGCTGGTCAATGGCTGATGCAATGTTGTGCTTTATTTTGTCAGGGGATGGATGTGGTTTAACACACAGGGGGGTTCCTTGAGTGCCATTTTCACATGTGCTGTGTACAGGACGCTGGGACTCACTTCATTTCACATGCATGTATTCGATGCATGTCCCTACTGACAAATGCACTTAGGCAACGCCCCCCCCAACTACATTGACACCATGCACACACGTACACCCAGATTCCCTTCTCAGGCATGCTGTGTCACGACAATCCATGTTCACTTCCGGATCATTGATCGTGTACATGCATGACAGGGTACTATTTGGTTGAAAGCCCTTTTTTCAAATGATGCACAAGGGGTTTCCCCAAGGCAATGCACACTCACTGTGCTGTATAGTGAGCTGTGTTTGAAATGCCAATTTTCAATTGTCCAATGTGCATGGCAACAGGTATTCTGACTTTTGTTGCTTGCACCGCTGGTGGCATGCATTTGTGCCACCATTTTCATGGTGTTAGGTTTTGGTCAGTCATTTCTTCAGATTACATGTCAGGTGTAATTGTCTGGTGCCTATTTACATGTCTCACGTGGCACTTCATGACTATTGTGTCATGTGTTGTGCATATGGTTTGATGTTTTGCCGTTGCATACCATGGTATGGTGTGGCAGACAGGGTTCAGGGGTGTTGGGAGGGTTTGGGTGGCATACCAGTACTTTCATGCCCTGTTTAGCAAAGGGGGGGCACCTTGCATGTGTTCCCCTTTGGTCACATGGGATTGGTTGTGTTTAATTAGCTAGGGATGCACACAATGTGGCACTTCCATTGACACATTCTCAGGGTTGTAAGGTATTTTGTATTTTTATTTGTTTTATTTAAAATGCGCAAACCATCAGGCCCGGAGGCATCAGGGCACAATTTGTACAAAATTACAAAAATGCATATATACAGACATAAAAATTATAGAAATTAACATTAACAGAAATATTAACAGGGTTCCTATCTACAACTATTACAGTGGTTTCAGTGCTGCTAAGGCTTAGCAGTGGATATACCCATAGGGTGTACAGAAAAAAAGTAATGGAGGTCGGTGGGTCAGAGCATGTAAGACAGGGGTGCTGACCATGTCTTAAATTTGGTTGAACAGCCAAGATTTGGTATTGGCCTTGAATGTGTTGAATGAGTCTTCAGCTCTGATTGTAGCGGGGAGGGAGTTCCATAGCTTAGAGGCTAGGACAGGGAAGCTTGAGCACCCCGCTTTTTGCAGTTTAAACCTAGGGATCGATAGACAGTGGGACTGGGCAGTTCTTAGTGGTTGGGAGGTCGAGTGGCGCGACAGCCGACTGCAGAGGTAGATAGGGGCCTTGTTAGCCAAGCATTTGTGCGTAAGGGCAAGTGTTTTTAGTGAAATTCTCTGCTTGACAAGTAGCCACTTTAGGTTGGTTCTAGATTCTGAAATGTGGTGGTTGCGGGGGATGTTTAGGGCAGCACGGATGGCATTGTTCTGGGTTGTTTGGAGTTTATTCAGGTTCTCTTGGCTGGTGCCTAAGTGAAGAGCACTACAATAAACAATTTTAGCCATAATGAGGGTTCTAGCTAGTGTGACACTGTTAGGGGTGGTAAGAAACGGTCTGCAAGCTGCAATAAGTTTGCAGGTGTGTGCCGAAACAGATCTGACTGCATTTATTTGTCGGGATAAAGATAGGGTGGCGTCAAGGTAAAAACCTAATGTTTTAGTATCTTTCGAGACTCGTATGGTGTTACCGTCAATGGTGAATGATTGATAGGATGGCTCAAGTTTGCTCAGGCGTTCTGCGGTGCCCAAGATCAGGAGCTCTGTCTTGTCGTCGTTTAGGCATAACTGATGTTAGGCCATCCAGGCTTGGATGACCAGGTAGACATCATTAAGGGCCTTGGTGTCAGCTAGATAATCACCTGTGATGGGAATGAGTATCTGGGTGTCGTCGCATATTTAGTGTAGGAGACACCCAGATAGTCAAGCACATCAAAGAGAGGTTTCGTGAAAATGTTATAGAGTGTAGGTGACACGCAAGATCCCTGAGGTATGCCGCAGTGAATTGGGGAAGGGTCCGCGGCTGCGGATGGGGCAAAGACCCTCATGGATCTATTACTCAAAAAATATTTGATCCAGGCCGCAGCAGAGGATGAGAAGTTGGCAGCAGAGAGGAGGTGCCTGCATAGGATCAGTTAACTGTCTCTTTCTCATCATTGATTGTGACCTAGTATGTGCCAGGTCTGTGTGCACTCCGCAGGGGTTGGAGTTTAGGTGAAAAATGTGGCCACAAGCTGGGTATGGGCTGCCTCGCCACATGCCCTTTCCCCTCCCATGCGCTGCAGCCGTGCATGTGGTTGGGGATGTGGGGGCACCACCATGTCCACCGGTTTACCATGCCATGTTGCAACGTTGTGCCACAATGATCCTGCACACTACTGGGGGTGCGTATAGTAGCTGTCCACCAGAGCGGTCAAGGGAGCGGAACCGTGACTTGAGCACTCCGAATGTGCGCTCCACTATGGCCCTGGTTGCAATATGGGCTGCGTTGTATCTTACCTGGGGTGGAGTGGTGGGGTTCCGTATTGGCATCATGATGTAGGTGCTCAGAGGGTAGGCACTGTTCCCTGGTAATGTGATAATGGTTGTCATTAGTTGGGCTAGTGTGTTTGTCTGTGTGTGACATGCATGCATGAGCGCAGGCATTTGTACTCACCTAGGAGCCATGTGTCCCATGCTTCACAGCTTCCAGGGCCCGGCTCAGGGCGGACCTTCTGAATATGAAACTATCATGGGTGGACCCGGGATAGTTTGCATAGACAGAGGTGATGAATCCCTTGGCATTGCATACCACCTGCACGTTGATGGAATGCCAGAGCTTGCGGTTTCGATAGATGTGCTCAGTGGCCTTAGGTGGGCATAGGGCCACATGGGTGCAATCTATGGCACCAAGCACTTTGGGGAAGTGTGCCACCCTGTAGAAGTCCAAGACCACGGCGTGCCTTTCTGCAGGTGTTCTGGGCTAGTATATGTGCCTGCGGACTGAGGGGTGCACAGTGATGATTGCCAACAACACTTGGTGTAGGCAGTGTGACTGTGTGGGCTGTGAGAGACCCCCCACTATGGCAGTTGTCCGCTGAAAAGACCCAGTGGGCAAAAAATGCAGTACATTGAGCACCTTCTCCAACGGGCTCAATGCTCGGGAGCACAGGGTGGGTGATGTGAGTTCATCCTCCCACTCCCTGACCAGCTGTAGGATGATATGAGGTGGAAACCTATACCTGCCATAGACATGGTCATCAGGCATCCTAAAAAGGCTGGTCCTGGGCAAAAAAATGCAGGGCCTGGCTATTCTCCTCCTCCTGCGGTGTCCCACGATCACTGCCGCGAGGAACGGGACATTAATTGTAGCTGTATATGCTTGTTTGTTGTTTGCACACATTTTTATGCCTCGCAGGGGCGCTTCCGCCTGCTTTCGTGTGGCGGACGTAATTGGGTGTGTGCGTGTGTATTAAGTGTGCAGGTTTTCCCTATTCAATTCCATGAATACGTGTAGTTCGCGTGCGTGTGGGCGTTCTGTGTACTTCCCCAGTCACGCCCTTATTTGCACGCGTTGTTCCCCATTCAAAGTGTTATGCCCTGTGGCCCGCCCCCTTTTTGATGTGTGCGCTAACGTATAGTACTTTTTGAATTTTTATTTCCTGTTACTGGCTTAGATATGTCAGTAAAGGAATAAAGAGTGACCCAGACATGTGATGTCATCAGTGATGTCATCAATGACATTTATGATGTCATCTTTGATGTCCTGGGTTAGTCTTAGCAGGTGGCGCGAGTTATGGCTGCTTAGCTTACCATAACTGACAAATTGGATTTTTTGGTTTTACTTGGACCCATAACTTCCCTTTAACAAAGTTTTTTCACTGAATTTCACAGGTTTTTGGTAGCACAACTTAACCATAACGTCCCTTTAACATTTTTTTTTTTTTTTTTACTGAATATATATATGTACACAATGTAATGTGCTTGAATGAGTGACTGTGTGATGTGATGTATGGGTGGCTGCCAGGTTGTGCCTGTATGAGTGTATGGGGAAAGGGTTCAGACTTAAATATATGGGTGGCCTGGTATGCATGTGTGAATGTATGTTGAAAGGGTGCACACTTAAAAGTGTGGGTGGCTTCCTGGGTGTGCCTGTATGGTGAAGGGGTGTACACTTAAATGTTTGGGTGGCTGCATGAGTGTGCCCATATTATGAATGGATGAACACTTAAATGGATGGGTGGCTGCCTGGGTGACACTGTATGGTGAAAGGGTACACACTTAAATGTATGGGTGGCTGGTGTGCGTGTGTGTGAATGGGGTGTGTGCATGTGTTTAGGGGAGCAACGAAACCTACATTTCTGTTGGTGCTAACCCTTCAAATGTTGGAAGCGGAGCTAACTTCACGGGCAGTGGGGCAAGGGCAAACTTATTTGTGTGGGGGTATCTAACTTCTTAACGCATTCTAATGAGAATATTCTAGTTCACCTTCAATGTTTCAGCACTTCTCTCTGCTAAGTCTGAAAGCACCCACTTATGGACTGATGTGTGAATGAGCGATTTCCTGCCCCCTCTCTACCCTTTCAATCACTCCTCTTGCATGCAAGTACTAAACCCACACCACAATTTCAATTGCCTAAAAAATGATGTATTTGAATGCAGGTACTAACAGTGAAATGCTTTACATTAGTAATTCCCGGGCCTTTGTTAATGGCGAAACCCAGGCATAGTTTAACATCTGTGTCCTGTTCTGCCCTGCAACGGCTTTGTAGGTCAGCCAGGAAGAGTCATCATAGCCCAGAATTTCAGGGGTGGAGGTGGGGCTGAAGCCCAGTCAGCTCAATGGGGTTGCACCACTGCTTGTGTTTAATGGCTTGATTACTTATTAATAATCTTCATTACTCCTAGCCCTATTCTTCCTCATCCCAGTACTTGAATATGAGACACTTTGCCGTATCGGCATCGGAACATGGAGGTAATGCCTGGCTTAGTTACATGTAATCTTCATTACTCCTAGTCCCACTCTTCCTCATCCCAATACTTACTTATGAGTCAAGGTGCCTCATACGTAAGCACTGGGACAGGTAAGAGGGACGCGTAGGTAGTTCTGGGCAGAGTAGCTGATTTTGGTGGATGGGGCAGGCTGTGGGAGGGAGAGAGGATGTGTGGGTGGTGGTGTGGGGCATCGGTGAATGCATGTCATAGGAAGCTCCTCTTAAAATCATTAACCTTTTTACAACCTGCCTTTTCATTTCAGATTTCTAGTCCCTTCTTTTGTTGATGTGGACCTCGGGCAACTTTTTGTCAAACCTATTTAAATGCATATTCTTATATTTTGTAAAAAAAAAAATCGAAAAAACATGCTTACTCATGTTTTGGGAAAATACAATTCGTCCTCTACAAAAAAACATGTCCACCTCGGGTAAAAGAAATACATTTACAAATACAATTGAAAAAAAGAATACGAGCAGTGCTACATTTCAAAAGTAGCAAAATGGTCCAAGCTGCCACTTTTCTCTTGTCTGAGAAGGTGAGACACATTTACCTGAGCCATGCGACACTGTAAATGTGGTCTGAGTCGTTCGGTGTGGCAGAACACAGCAAAGGCTTCATTAGCCTGGGGTTCCAGGTTGCCAAGATGTATGGTCTACTCCACATAATGACCCAAAAAGTTTTGTATTCAAAGCTTATTGGAAACCTTAGTTACTGTCTTGTAGGCATTCATTGCTGGCCAGTAAGTGGATGAAGCTTAAGGAGTGAACACGTTTGGTTTATGTAACTGGAACACGACCTATTTTTCACCATGCGTATACAATTTAAAATTGAATAAGTGAAGTCTCTACAAATAACCTCATATTTTTCTTAGGACTCCCTGGAGAGCAATTGCACTATTTAGCATGAGTTGTGCATGCACATCATTTTTCCTCATTAGACAGATACTGAAGGAATACACAGAGGTGTTCTTCTTTCTCAGCAGCAACAAACTAATGTTAATGTAACAGACGAAACGTATCTTGCTGACTTCTGTATGAGGTTCTTTCTGTAAAACTGTACAAACACCCTTAAATTTCTCTCTGCTTGGGGGCACATTTTGGGGTTGCGGTTCTATGCTGGATCCCTGACCTATTGCTGCCCCACTGTGTGGAAATAACGCTGCCTCTGTCTTTGCTGCTTGTTTCATTATTTGAAAATTTGGTGATGAAGTGCAGATTTCCAAAGCACATTTCCACCAGATTTGGTGAAGTTTGACATAGAGGCGGACATAACAAAAAACTTAAATAATGTGTGTCTCTAAATACTGCAGGTCACACATTTTGTGAGGAGATCGACACAACCTCTGGTGCTTTGTCGCAATGATCATAGCTCATACAATGATGAGATCTATAGGCTAAGGCCATTTAGCAAAGGGGCACCTATGCTGAAGTTAGGACCCCTACTGGGCTCATAGGCTTGTACATTCAGGTAAGCATGGGGTGTGTAGATCTCCTCTCAGTATGAGTTATGATCATTGAACCAAATCACCATGGGGTGTAGCAGGGGTCCCAACTTCCCAATAGGTCTCGCTTTGCTAAATGGCCTCAACCGCAACCTGTAGATACTACAACACTGTTGGCAGACTTCTCAGTATATGTCCTCCTTGGAATGATACGAAAGATAGGTTCTCCTCTCAATGTGGGAAGGTCTGAGTAGGTTATAACCAACAGTACATTCTTAGCAATGAATTGTGCTTGTCTTTTCTTCGAAGCTTGTGAACCATTTTGAGTATCTGACTACTTTCTTACACGGTAACTTAATAAGTATTCATTTAGGCCAACAGATAGTAATGCTTAATAGGGGCTATTGCCAAAACACATTTCCTTTTCAAGTACATGAATTACAAGGATATGGCTTTCAATTGCATGCACGTGTTTATTTTATCAACATTTTAGCAAATGTTATTTTTAGGATGTGTCAAGGTAAGCACTACTTGTTTCAGTTATTCTGATTTACTAACAGACTTTAGAAAACATGGCACTGAGAACTATTATCCATATATGTTCGCTCATGGTGTAAGCATGTGCTTTAAGAAGCAATGTTATAAGGACTGTCGAGCCTTATGTAGCAAGATACATATTCTATGTTTTTTTATTTCATTAAATCATACATTGTAATATCGGTGTAATGCAGATTGTGAGTTGAGAATGGTGACCGTTGGGTCTGCTAAACGTGGGTGGGCCTGTTCCATTATTGAATCAAATATTAACAGTTTATTTTGCAATTTTTTCCATGACTAGATGCCACCCGAATAATGGTTTGGTGATAGAGCAGAGAAGGCTAGTGTGTCACTTCAAATCACAAGCATTGACTGATTTGAGGTTTCAATCCGAAGTAGAAAAAGAGAGTCACTCTTACAATGAGGCCATCGCAATCCCACTGGTAACTGAGAGAAATGCATTTAATGTCTATATAAGAGGACCTGTGAAGACATCTCAAGGTGAATGAACTGCAAAGAAAAGCACAGAAACATGTTAAATGTATATAGGACTTGACATCATGTCAGGAAAGGTGGGTGTAAATCCATAATACAGTGTATTACGTGTTGATACGGATGGCAATAAGGTCATCAATGTGCATATACTTCAAGCTGTTATGAATTATAGGAAATAGAAACACTTGGTAGCTTAATGTTTAGTTGGTGAACCGTACCGCCTGGAAGTGGTACATCAGCCAATAAATATATTATTTCTGAAAGCAGAGAAGCCAGTGAGGAGATTTTATGTTAAGATGAGTTTAGAAGATCTTACTAGTTTTGACATGGAATACACTTTCTGGGCATGATGGCATCCAGCATGATTCTACAAAGGGTATCCTGCAATTCTTGGGTTGAAGCTCACATCTAAATATCAGATATATACTGGCATGTGTTGCTAGCTGCTTCTTTAACAAATGTGTCAATAATGGTAATGTTGAAACCCCATAAATTAGTGAAAACATTGAATTTGTATATGGAAATCTCAATGGTGAGTCTTTTGATAATATGTGTACTTGCCTTGGATTAGCAAGACCAAACAAGATGTGTGCCCGGATGCCTAACACAAAACATATTAATAGTGCTATCAATTGTAGCAAAAACGCTACATCCTGTATAAAATATCATAACATTTGTATGGTGCATAGATTATATTGATAGTACAGCCAGGTTAGACATATAAGTAAGTCAATTGCAGAGAATAGCAAATAATGATTTATTACAACAATTGATAAATCTTAGTAAATGTGTTTTTTGTTTAGAAGAACATTGTATGCCATGTCATAGTTAAGCCATGCCAATAAACACAAAGATCTATAAAGGATCATATCCAAAGATTAGAAAATAATGATACAAATGCCACACATTATCAGACATAAAGAACAACAGCAACAAACAGTATAGAAGTAAAGGGAGCACAGTAACTTGTTTGATATGATATAATACCCAGCGGTTTCTAAGCATGGACCCGGCAATCAAACTTGTGTTGCTCCATGTCGTCTTGCTTCGAAGGCGAGCATGTTGCCCCTGAGCTATCCTCCCGAAATTAAAATACTCCAAGAACATGAAAGAATGAAAATAGCACATGAAACATCATTCAAACATGTAGGTATGAATCTATTTATTGTACGAGATAGCAGCTTGAATCAAAAACCAATTCATCATGATGGGCTTTAATAATGTGCATATGTACACGGCGCAAGGAATTCCATGTGCCCAATTGCAATTCATATACAGTTTTCTTAAGTAAATTAATGGGATCATAGTATAATTTTATTTATGGATTCAATGTGATTTGAGCACCACACATGCCTAAATGTTCTGACGTGCCTTGGAGGTCAAAGATGTATTATTTTAGTCTCATGTAATCTTAAAGAGACACTTTACGTCATAGTAAGAAAGAAAGTATACCAATTCGTGGTCTGTAATTATAGCTCCAAAAATGGTTCCTGCTAGAGTCAAATTAATCATGAATTTCAATGTTGCCTACGGCCTTCCAGTACCAAAAGCCCATAAATAGAGAGCAAGACAAAGGAATACATCACACATGTTGCACTTTAGGTGCCAATACCTCAGAATTTAGAATCATGTAAACAGTCACTTCCCCTACTTTTCTGAGTTCATTGCACAACAACACATGACTTGCATTGATCTAGATGTGCAGAGCTTCCATTCCATGTATGTGAAGGAGTGCAACAATGCTATATGAAAGAACATGCACAGTGTTTGTATGACATTAACTGAGTAGAGGCTTTATGTAAGATAATCAACACAGTACATGAAACTGCCTGTAGGTTTGGGCACTTGGGGATTTGTTGGCTGGTAGATTCAGAGCTAGTGAATCTCCCAGTGAGATGTGTGTGCTCTTGGAGGTTTGATGCATTTTCGAGGAATATGGTTTCAGTCTTTGCTTTCTTGGACCCTCTTTTCCTCATCCTATTTACTCTTAACTTCCCTCACATAAACATTACACATGTTAAAAACACCAGGAAAAACGATTACCCAGTTATTTCAGCACTCATTCTCTCCTTTCTGGCACCCCAAACCAGTGGTCGAAGTGTACGAAAAGAAGTAGTGGAACTATGTTCCCTACTGGTCTGCACCGATCCCCACAAACCCAATCGCCACGCCCCCTCCCATGCACAATACAAACCCCAAAACTCATGTGGCTGCTGTTTAAGGTATCGTCTAGTGCAGTGCACTGAAAGTGCAAGTTTCAACTTCTTCCTAAACTTTTATTTCAAAATGAATAAAAATATAGGAACGGTAACATTTAATTAAAAGAAGTAGAGGAGCACCGCTCCCGACTGCTTCCGCCCACTTCGACCACTGCCCCAAACAGATCCTTTGCTCCCAACATTAGAAGCCCCCCTCCAGTATATTCAGTGTTTGAAATCATAGCCCACAGCTGCGATAGGGGCAACATGAAAATTGTGATATGAAAATTGTGATGTGACACACATTTATTCTATATAGCGTTTGAAGAAGGAAGAACCAAGTCCATACATAAGAGAACATTTTTGAAAGCGCTCTTTATTTAAACAAATATTGAAGGGGACTTTTCCTTGCCGAAGTAACATATGTTCATGTATCCAGGAGAGGGCCACAATGGCTGAGACCAATGCATTGAGCTTTAGAGAAGCCCACATTTTAGAAATTATGCGAGTACCGTCGCTCTTCAGTCCCAAACGGAGGGACGAGCCCTTGACTGTCCAATCCTCAGGAGAAGACTTGCTTAAACTTAAGAAAAAATGTTTGTGCACAAAAGTACACAGGCATTTTTTGCGAGAGTACTTAAATGCTAACTTCATCCAAGCAGGACTTTTAGTCAAAAATGAACCTGCACTATTCCACATGGAGTATAGAAATATGTTTAGCCAAATTGCCCCAAAATGCAGTCTGCAATTTATGGTCCATACCATCACAACGGCATTGAGGATAGGACAAAAGATTCAGGAAGAACTAGATAAAGAACGGAAGTTCTTGGAGAATGTAGCTATCTCAAGTGCCCGGGAGTAACTGAATTAAAAAGTAATGCACAATGCAAACAATTTAAAAATACTACCCTCAATGAAAAAATGAAAAAACTCACAAAAGATACAAGGGAGTTCAAACTTGAAGCAGCATATCTGTATTTGGTCGTGAATGGCTATGACAACCGGCAGGATGATGATGGAGGAAGAATCCAGCAATGGTCTAGTGCCAGGTGCTGGTGGCTAACCTTCAGCGACACCTGCAGTGCAGATTCCAGAGAAGAAGTCTCTAGGCAGGAGTACACTGGTTCCTATGCACAACCCAGGGACAGAAGGAGGCCTTTTTTAGGACGGGGGGACCCCAGAATGTAGGCAACAGATACCCCCAGGGCAACATATATCAAGGGCAACGGAGAAGCCCACAGCAGTGTAGATGGATGTACAACTAACCATCTCAGTGTTCAATTTAACATCTACTGAACTCAGCAAAGAAGAGTTATCGCTCATGAGCAAGGGCATTTCTTTTGCAACAACAAGCACCACTGACTGGTACAACCTCAAATTGGAAATGCGTAGATTCTTCAGGAGCATACAACTGAAAACATTCTTCCAAGATTAACGCAATCAGGACCCTATTGAAGATACAGGGCTGAGAGCAAAATCCACATGTAGACCACGTGACAACCAAACCCCAAGGGAAAGATTGGTGTTTGAAAAATGTGTCGTTCAAGAAATGCTCAAATTACAAAAACAAAAACCCACAGCACGGAAACACCTAACAAACCAAGAAAGGGCAGAATTGACATCACTATGCACCAATAAAGAGATGGTCATAAAACCAGCCGATAAAGTCGGGGGCATCATAGTCCTCGAAGTCAATCAATACCACAGAATGGTAACTGACGTCCTTAATGATGAACCAACTACAACAAATTGAGAAAAGACCTGACACCCCAAATGCTGCAAGAACTACTACAACTAACTGCCTAGATGGAATATATTGGAAGAAAATACTAGGGCTCCAAACCAGCACTCCAATTGCTGTCATAAGATTTGAATTGGGATTGACTGCCGTAGCTACTATTGTATCTTGGCAATACTTAGAAGCCTATCGCAAATGTCTGACATCTAACACATCTATGCTGAATCTAGTTCCAGTTTTAAAAGCAACTTTAATACGACCAACACAAGGCCCTCTGGACCTGTTGAAAGTTTACTGCAAAAACGTACTAGGAGAAGCTGATATTTCCGTAGAATTGTTATTGAAAGACCCTGATAAAGCTAAACAAAAGCTATAGTGATGGCATTGTTGTCGCATGTGGGACCTGTGCAACACCTATGCAGTGTTTACATTTTGGGTATTTTTGCATAAATCCATGAATCAACTAACGTCTTAATATGGTGAAGTTCCCCGATTCGACCTATGCCACCGCAATACTTCGCCTAAGTTTCAATTTGTGACCAACTAAGGCTAGACTAGCAACATTTAAGCAATCAACAGCGAAAGATTCTTCATGTAGATTTTGCAAAAATCCTCAGCTTGATGAAACATTACGACACCTTTTCTACACTGGTTGGTTATAGCAGATTTGAGAAAATCCTTTCTTTTTAAATACTTTGACCACTTCAATTCACTAACTAAAGATCAAATGTGGAATCACATTTTTAATGCGACAAACATCTCATTGAACATAGCAGTAGTCCAGTTTTTTCTAGCTCTAAATCTATAACAAAATCAGCATATTAAATATATCTGAACTTCGTTAATGAATCAATATAGGAAACTAAAGAATTAGATGCCCAGGACCACACTTTGAGCATACATTATGAACTCTCTTTTATCTCCTCTCAATAAATAGAATTTTGCTTAAAGCAACTCCAGCATCCTTAACTCTACCAGTAGATGGACTATATTTGAGATTATTTATCGCACATGATGAACTTCTAGAAACCATCTCCTGGTTGAATGAATGTGAACTTAATAAGAGACCCAATCATATGATAATAGGATATAGGCATTATGACTGTGAACATTGAAAGTGATTCTGTAAGATGAAAGATGAAGAAGCAATGAGATCTGAATATTGGGATGAAAACATGTACAGCCTTTTAACATTCTATTTGAACTCTGTTTCTAACCTTTTTTGACTTGACTTAGATATTAATCTTGTATTATTGTTTTACTACGCACTCACTGCATTTTAAGAAATATATATTAACTTTTAAAATGGTTGCTAACTACTTGATGTTTTAATAATTTCAACTATGTATATACTCTCAACTGAGGCTCACCTGTAAATGGATTAATTATAGACTGATTTATTATGCTCTATGCACTTCAAGAAAGATGTATTAACTTTTGAAATGTCTGCTAACTATTTCATGTTTTAATAATTGCAATTCTGTCCTTATTTTCAATTGAGGTTCATTTGTAAATGGATCACAAACGAGTTATCCATAGTATATTATGAATCCGTAGAAACTATCTCTCATCTAAATTAATCTGCACTTGGTAAATTCTCAGATTAGATGCTAAGAGAATATATGAATATTTGATCATGAACATTCAAAGAGTCACTGTAAAATGTAAAAGCAATGAGAACTGCATACTGAGAGGTAATTCTACTTTGTTGAACAGGTTGAACTTGTCAACCAAAACAACTTGTAAATAAAAAAATACAATTTATTTTTTATTTTTATTTTTTATTACTTGTATTTAATCAATCAGATTTTTCAAAGTTTCGGAAGAGTCTTCCGCCTAGTTCGAGTGGGCTTCAATCTTCTCCATATTGCATTTCAGAATCTTTGCCGTGGCGATCGTCCATCTCTGCCGTGGCGATCGCCCGAGATCAGGCGGGTCCACCAGAACTCCTCCTTGCGGAGTTCAAAGTCAGCGAGAAGCAGAGTCAAGTATGCTATTCTTGCGTGTGTAGTATCGGGGCAAGACATCAGCAAATGTCTTAATGTTTCCGGTTGATGTTGGTCCTCACACAATCTGCATTTGTTGGAGCTAGAGGCAGATCTAATTGCCAAGATGTTGTGTGTGGGCAAAAGATTTAATTGCACTCTCATGAAAGTGCTTCTCAGTGGTTTATCTGGAAATGTAATGCAATATGCGTATGGTACCTTCAGTTTTTTTGATGCTGTCGGAAGGTGGATTAACAGTTTGTTGGATGCTGCTGATTCGTTAGTGTTGATCCAGTCCAAATCTTAATTTTTGCTTTAACTCTCTGAGGATTAGAGATCAGATCTTCCACGGTGCAGGCTATACCGTTGAGTTTGCTGTTTTGCGCCGACACCCACGAGTTTAGCAATTTACAGTGGGCACTTTTAGTTTCCTCTACAATCAGCTGGTAGACTGGCAGGCTGTCGGTCATCAGGGTTTTCCTGAAGAGCTGCATGCTGCTCTGCTCTACTGTTGCTGCCAGGGAGAATAAACCAAGTTCACGTCTAATTGCTGCAATAGAGGTGGATTTGGGTACACCAAGGACTGATCTCCATAGGTAGCCTTCCAATTTTGCCAATAGTGCCACTGGCATGCTAGGTGTTGCGTCCATCCCGTAGGCTATAGATGGCACCACTTTTGTTTTATAAAATTGAATTGCGGGAAGCAACACAAATCTTGCGTATTTTTGTCGATAGCTCTGGTTTGGGCTGTTAGATTTCACGTTTTGTCCCAAAGGGCCTGCTGCATTTTCGCTTCTGTTCTGGAGCTATCAATCATAACTCCCAGGTATTTAAAGTGTGTTACAGTTTCAATTTTTGTGTTGTCTAAGGACCAGTACAGTTTCTAATTTTTCTTTGGGTGTTTTTCCAGGATCAAAATTTTCATCTTCATCTTGTTTATTTCCAGGTTGTTTTCCTCTATGTATTGCGACAGGTTGGTCAGCAGGCGCTCGAGTCCAATCGGGGTTTGATCCAGCAGATCAGATCATTGGCATAGAGCATACGGGAGACGCTGTACAGTCTCTTTCTATTCCCCAAAAAGGCGATGAAAAGGGCCGGGGCTAAAGGGCATCCCTGTTTACTACCCTTTTTGACAAAAAAAAACAGTGCCCCCTCCCAGCATGGACATTTCTTTATGTTTTCTCCAGGCATGGTGAAACGTTTCTCCTGCAGGGCCTGGTATTTAAAGAGGACATAGTTATTATTAGTGTCCCATGTTTTTCACCAGTCATGGTCCTGCACATTTTTTTTTTATATTAAGATGTTGGTGTACAAATGTCTCTCTTTTCTAGTCAATTTTTGACAGAAGTCATTCACATTCATTCACCCAATTGGAAAGCTGCATACAACTTTTCTCATTCATAACCACTTTCTGAAGTTTGAAGTTTGAAGTTTTTATTGAATATACATATAGTACATAGCTTTGTATATCATTTGGTTTAAAAAGTAAAACACATGCTCATTACAATTAACAAGTAAATAATACAAATCATTACTAACAGCTTAAAATACATCACATCATTTTCCAACTAATCTCAGTATAGACATTTAAAAATCTCAACAACGTGCATATAAAATCTAACAATAGAATAGATCAAATTAATATCATCGCCTTGTAGAAATTCATACCATAATCGAGGAAAATCAGATATGTTGACAGCATAGGTGTACGATTTAGAATATTGCAAACGGAGACAATTTAAGCTTTCGCATACAATTAATAGATGAAACAGTGATTCTTCCAGCAAATTGCCACATAATCTACAGTATTTGTGGTTGTATTCAGTTTTATTCAACCAATTTTTAGGTGATAATGCCACAGATGTATTAAATTTCAACAGAAGATATACCCGAAATATAACCACTTTCATTTTAATGAAAAGTATTTTTTTTTGGGGGAGGACATAAATGTAAAAGGGTCCTTCAATGCATCATACTAGCCAACGCGAGAATGCCCAGTTCAGACCTTATTGTAGCCACTAGGACACACTAGGACACAATCTCACAGACCAAGCATGTTGTGCCATATCCACCTTTCCAAAGTCTGCCACTCCCGCTCATTGATATTAAAGAGTATCTCTGTATCACACTGTAGAGTAGGGGTTACTTTTGCCTTGTCATACTTAATTACCGGCACAAATGAAAAGCGTCCCTATCTGTTATTCAACTTTTTTATTTGGGCAGTGAACCTCTGCATTTCTTTTTATGTTTCTCCAAATGAGTACCTATCAGTGGCTCTGTGACCTATAACAGATTCCGTATCCCAGATATGTGTATTGTTCAAAAGGCTCAATTGACCCACCCATTGTGCTTCAATTTCAATTAAATGTTGCTCTCTGGTTAGTACAAATAATGATTTTTGATTTGTGAGTGTTCATTTCCATTTCATGTGACCACATGTATATAGCTAGGGCATCCAAACTGCACTCAGACTGTCACGATCCCGGTGAGAACACAAAGCACATGCATAAGAACACAAGGAACACCCTCCAATGTCAGTGTAGGAAGAGCCCGGACATGCAGGGTGGCTGGCTGGTGCATGCATTTGTTAGGAACTGCTTTGACCCACACCAACATAGCCGCCAAGACAGAACCTGTTGTGGAACTGAAGATGGCCTCCGGCAGATCCGAAGATCTGACATCCCTGGGGTATACTGTTAACAGGGCATGGGCTGATGCTATAAAACCACACCCCGGGCCACACCCTGTGCTTAGCGTTTCTTCTGCTACCTGCCAGAGCAGTGTGATGCTTACCGCTCCTGTTTTCATGTGCACGGAGACTGTAGCTTACTGGTGCACACCCAAACTCACTTGCAGCCATACTTACTCGAAGTCTTCATCGACCGAGCCCTGCTTCAGCCTCTGCCTTGATAGTCACTTGGAATCATTGCCGATCGAGGTCCGCAGCAACCGCAGGTCCTGAAACAGAGAAAACTACAGTAAGAGTCTGAAGTTTACTGACAATCCCCATCCGAGAACAGCATTCTGTGAGACCCGCATCTGTGGAAAGGAAGAGAGAAAGAAACATGTTAACGTGCCCGCGTCTCCAAACAAGAACAAACAATACAAAACAAGCCACGCTCTGCGCCACAAGTTGATACAAAATCCAGGAAGACAAAGCAGCCCTATACAAAGACTTACATCATACCTTCAGCATCCAGTGTGTCGCAGCTGGCCTGGACCACTACTCACAGTGAAGCAACTGGAGTTGGATGCTTATCTGATATCTCCAGCCCACCTTCTTCATCTAAACATGGTGAGGACAACCACCTGCATGCCAGCCAGCATAACTAAGGGAGACATAAGGGGGCGGGGGATGGGGGGAAATCTGGGAGACACATATCAAATACCTGCACTTACTTACTTACCCCTAGGTCTTCATCCAGACCTGCTTGCACATCCTACCAGAGGCTCCAAGTTCTACCAGGCTCTTCCCAACCTCACTGCTCACTGGGGCTTTAGTTCATCAGCAGACCAGTGGGGGAAGGAGTGGCTTGGGTATCCACCATAGCAAGGTTTTCCAGTGGGGGTAACACTTCGGAACAGTCCAGACCAGGCACTCCTGCAGGACACCCAAGGTAAGCGTTATGCAGACTGATTAGTGTCTGGTCCAAGATGATCAGGTTGTGAGCATATGCAAGATACTGAAGAGGAACAGTGCCAATTTGCAGGAGAAAGACCCTATCATCCTTCATGCAATCCCCTAAATCTGAAAAATATAAGTTGAAAAGTGAGGCCAGGACAAATCTTGTCACAATCCCTGTATGGTGCCCAATGCCTTGGACATGTCTCCACTCCCATCTAGCCTAACCCTAACATTAGTATCCATGTGGATGGATGTTAAGATTTCCAGAATACTGTCAGGAACTCCCCAATCCTTTAACTTGATAACTCTACTCATTTTGGGAAAAGTGAGGAGAGGTCTATAAAAGCAATGCACAGATTCCTTTTCTCAGCCTTCCTGATCTTAAATAACAGTAATAGGAGGAATCTGTGTAACTGGGCATCCAGGCCCTTACAAAGGCCTTATTGGTTGATATCCTGACTATCTGCAAGGTTCCCCCAGGATAAAGGTGGAAAAGATCTTAATCCACACGTCCAAAAGGGTGATAGGGTGATAGTGTTTAGGTGTGAGAGGGATCAAGTGGGAAATCTACCAGATTCAGTTCAGCTATGGTTTTAATGCTGAGGATATTCTGAAACCAATTCATAAGTATAGCGGCCCACAGAGCTATATCTCCCTTAAGAATCTTATTTGATAGCCCATCCGGGCCAGGCACTTTAGAGGGGTTCACCTTTCTAATCAAAAGTTCTATATCATCTATATCAACTTCTTTTTTCAATTCAAATTTGATGGGTTTTGATCTTCTCCCATTGATGCATCATATAGACCATAAAGATACTTTTCCCAAACATACTCGGGCTTGGGGCTAACTTTCCTGATCTGTCCTAATATTGTTTATTAACAACCAAAAGCATAAGTGTTGTTGGTGATGAGTGCGTATAACAAGATGAGTCTGATTATAAAAGCTTTATTTTATAACCCTTGAGTCAATTGTAGATGCCTGCTTTAGGGCCTTCATTCTCTGCCAACTCCCTGAGTCATATGTATTTTATTTGGAGCGCCTTGTTGTCCTCTTAGTTTATTTTCCTGCACTTTGCTATCGTACTTCTGCTTTTTCATATCTCTACCTGTAAAACCTTAGCATATCGTTTTCCAGTGTGTTTTGATGCAAAGTTACTAAAGAATGAGGAAAACAGCGGAACTGACAATAACTCAGATGTTTTCTACATGGCAAGATTACCATAGAGTCTGCCCACATGTAGATTAAACCTATGGACAATCGTAAGTCTACAACTGATGCAATTACTTGTGTTGTTTGCCAGAATATCTTTTATCAAGACTTTGCCTTTGGCATATAACTTCCCATCGAATAGGCCCTGGAGAAGAAAGTGATACTATGGTTGGCAGAATGTAGATTGAAACCCTTAAAGTTATTCAACAATGTCTGGGAAACAAGCATGTAGTGAACCATAGAGGTAACACTGCTTCTTTTCCAAGTGTATTAATGGGTATCCTTTACTTGTAAATTCCAGATTTAGACAGCACATATCCTATTCATTCATGAGGTCCACCCATCTGCGGACATTACTATTCAAGTGTAGGTCTTCCCTTTTGCTCCTGTGGACATCTGGGCTCAAGAATGTGTGGCAATCACCATTCAAATCGCTCAGAATAATCACTTCCTCAGGGATATCCCTACAAAGCCGTTCCTTTAACAATGTTGCAATATAGTCGATCATATCATATTTATGGAAGCCTGGGGATTCCAGTACATGTTAATTCTAAAGAGGACCCCCTCCCCTCCACAATGCAGAATTTATTGTCAGAGTCAGAATGCCCCCATGGTGAATATCCCAAATTTGACAGTGCCCCCATTTATTTCTTGATGGCTGTGATTACCCCCCTATAGGGATTCCCCTCAGCCCTTGGATGATGTGTTGAATGAATGTCAAGTAACCATCGACGAAAGGTGCTTGCTTTAGCCACACCTCATGTAAGTTAATAACGTGACATTTTAATTAGATTATGTTTCTCCTGTCCTACCTTAAAAAGCTACTTGTGTCCTTGTGTGTTCTATGAAGCTATGTGGATACTATGATTCTAGGCTTTAAATCTAATCCCTCTCATGGTTTGGTCTGGCCCTAGAAGAGCCGCACCCTTGACCAGTCTGTGTCGTGGGACAACCTATTTCTATCCTTGCCTTCCAAGTAAATTGATCATCTTGGTTTGACCTCTACTCTTGTTTCACCCCTTGGATCTCCCCATGCCCCTCTCCCTCATATTGGTCAATGTTCTGTTATTAGAGGAACTATAAAGATCATAGCCCATAGATAGTAAGGCTACCCTTTCAGTGAGTAAGAGGTTGAATACAAATTTAGAGTGAATATGCAACAAAACTGTGTTAATTCTTTCCAAGTCCTGACATTCTACTTTCTCCAAGTCCTTGGAGTAGACATTTCTCAGACTTATAATGGTGTGAAGCAGGTCCAGAAACTTCCCCAGATTAACCACAATATTAGCATAGTCCTGCAAGAGGAATTCTAGACCCAGAACTCTGTACACCCCTTCAAGGATATGATCATCCTGAAACTTTGTTCTGTGCATTTTTGTTGCTTAAAGCTGTAAAGCTCATCCTCAACTGAGAGGATTCGGAAGGGTCCTGCTGGGTAGGGTGTCTCTCTATAACACGTTTGAGGTATTAAGAGTTTCAGATGGAGCTTGCTGTGGCGAGGCCAGTGAAGCAGTGGACTCATCGTCGTGGACCAAAAGTTTTGCCAGTTCCTGGCTATTGTCATATGTAACAGGCCCTTAAAGGAAGGGCAGAATGTTGCCCTCTTTACCCAGTTTCAGGGGGCACACCTTGCTTTTTTCCCCTTGCAGTATGATTTGTCCCCTTTTCTTTTTCTTGGTTATCACAATAGGCTGCACAGGTGCTCCCAAGCAGATGTTGTTAGGACGAGGAATCATGAGACATTTTTTGGATCCTATTTATTTTTGGAATTAATCTACTTGATCTTAGATTTTTCTTTCCTTTGCCTGCTACCTCATCTTATGGGGTCTTTGAAAGGGCTTGAGGGATCGGAACAGTTGGCACTTGTTCAATGATTACAATGTCTTTGTGTTCAAATGCATTCAGTCATCCCATATCCACATGTATACTATCATGAGGGTAGGTGTTCCTTGCAGTTCCAATAAGCAGGCAAGAGTCGGACCCCTGGGAGATTTTTTGGTACAAAGTAGTTTGTTGTGCCTGTGTATATCCAGGGACTTGAATAAACCAAACCTGAGGCACACATGTGTCTCACCCCAAATTATTCTGGGCCAGGATGAACCCCACCATGAAGCAGATTTTAGAAGGGTCTTGCTTAGCGGGCTCACTTCCCTAGCCTCAATGGGGTCAGCTTCCACTGAGAGGAAGGGACAGATTGTCCAGATTGGTCACAGCACTTTACCCTCTACTCATCCTTGTATTCATCAAAATGATCTTTTCTCATGGCCTAATATAGTTTTACTGTTCTGGTTTATTGGTTTATTGGTTTCAAGGAGACAGCATACTTCACCACAGCCCCTTATTTCTTTTGATTAATTCCTTAAGACATTACAAGAGGTGCTCCATCCATTCCTCAATATCAGCCACACACTCTTAAAACGGATCTCCTTTCTTCCAAATATCTTGCATTATCAGGTGGAGAACAGTCTTATGATTGATTTGGTCCCTAACATGCTCATCATAAGAATCTCCCAAATGGCATTAGTTTGCCAGTTCGCTCAGCAAACCCTCACCACTGTCTCCAAAAAGCTGTTCCAAAGCTGTTTCATTGTCTCAAAATAATACCGACCCAATATTAAGTGCAGGCACAGCTTCCTTATGCCTTTCTTAAAAGCATTCAGACCACCACTAGTACATGCGTCATTTCCTTTCCCTTCAGGTCAAAGTTCAGTCTGGATTCAGGGAGTTTTGCAAGACTTGCAGCCTCTCAAAGCCGGATAACAACAAGATTGCCTTCTTCCATTCAGAGGAGAAGAACGGCCCATGCACTGCTAGTACAACATCCAGAAAAGTTTTCCTTCCAGAATTTCCACCTAACAGGGAGGCCACCTCACCAGAAGGCATGAGGAATGTCAGCGGTATTGACATGCTCATCACTGTCGGCTTTACCTAACACCAGAATTGGAATCCACACTCATACTCTGCCCTTCAGTGATAATGAAACAATAACCAAGATAGAGGGGAAACACAATAAACAGAAATTACAAGTCAAAACCAAGGAAGTTCAAGTTTCTCTTCTTTTTCTTTTAACTGTTTTTTAGAGCTTTTAAACACCACCACGAATAGATGTATTGTGAAACGGGTCCTCGTAACATTCTTAAGATAGCTGTTCTTGTTGGATGACTACGTCCAGAGGACAAACACCTCGCTGGAGTCCCTCTGGTGATTGGGGAATTGCAGCTGCCCTACTGGATGAGAATATGTCATGGTGTAGCCAGATGACTTTACCTACATTTCACTACCATGCAAGCACTGGATCATGCTCTGTAGTTGACATTTGGAGGTGGGAAGGTATACCTCATGCGATATTCGTCACAAGTCTTAAAGAGAGTTTTGGAACTTCGTACCAAAAGAAAGTGGATACAGAATAGACTGATGACATGGCATTGCAACTTTATTGAGCATTGTCACAGAGAACACATTCAGGGCCCGATTCATGGATTTTTTTTGCACGATGCAAAGTGACGTTTTACTGCTGAAAAGTGACTTTGCACTGCCAGCAAGCAGCCTGATACATGGAACAGTGCAAAGTGTATTTTTGCCATGCAAAGTCACTTTGTACTCCAAAAATACACTTTGCACTGCTCCATCCTGATTCATGGAACAGTGCAAAGTGTGTTTTTGCTGTGCAAAGAGACTTTACACAACAAAAAGACACTTTGCACTGTTCAAAGAATCAGCGTGTTTGTTGGCAGTGCAAAGCCACTTTATGCTGTGCAAAATATTCCATGAATCAGGCTCTTAGATGTGACGTTTTTACACAGTTTATCCGAGTGTGCAAATTATGTAAATTAAGCAAACATTAAACAAAGCAGATTAAATAATGCTGCCTTTAAACAGTTGCCTTGTTTGCCTTTATTATTCTAGTTAGGTTAATGGCACCAAAAAAAAACAAAAAAAGCAAAAAAAAACAGAATCATTCACAGTTTCATTCGCGTTGCGTGCCTTCAAAGACCTCTCTCTGATTTTGAAATGTGTTTTCCTTCAAGTACTTAGCAACTTTATGACTTACCTGCATCCAATATATGTACTGAAGATTTCAAGTGAAAGTTATATCGATTCAGCTTTGTTAATTAAGGCCGTACAAGCATAAAGTGATGCAGAAAGTGACTGTTTCTTGTATTGTTTTTAGCATCTCACTCGGGTTTCTAATTTTACTTCTGCAAGCAGTGCTAAGTGCAGCTTTGGCCGGAAGCCATGTGTTACCATCTCCCACTCTCAGCATAACAATGTAAATACTGCATTTTGAATGCGATGATGGGCTCTTGAAATTATGCGCAGCTTCAGGAAAACGTGTTTTCAGCACAATTCAGTACCTATAACAGACCCTTCCAAGCAACAATTTGAGAGTTGGATGAAACGGACAGAATATTATACAATCTTTAGAGGTTTGCGGTTGGTCCTGTTTCTTTGTTTGTTCGGCAGGACTGTCAAACACTTCCAGTTTAGCTATGATTGGTTAACCATTCGACTGACTTCAGGACGTGCAGCTACGTGCTACCGTCTCGGAGGATAGCTCAGGAGCAACGTGTTCGCCTTGGAAACAAGAATGTACAGATCAACACAGGTTCAATCCACAGGTCAACGCTTAGAAACCTCTGGGTATTAAGCGCTTTATAAATAATCTATCATAAGAAATCATTGACGGCCAAGCATTAAATGCACTAACTGTATCAATTAGACACCTGATTAAAGGTCCAATTGATATTACACAGTGATACATGTTATAGTCTGAAGTGCAGCATGTTTTTTATGTGAAGGCTTGCTACGACAGCGATACATCAGTACTGCGTTTAGTGTTAGATATAACACTGGGTAGTAAATTCAAAAGCGAAAGATCTCATTGTGAGTGATGAATAAAACATTTGCAGAACGGGGTAGTTCGCCAGATCAAGCGGAGAAAACGTAAGCCTAGATCTGCAAAAAATATGTAAAACTCAACAGTCAGCGTTTTTACTGTAAGCAACAGTTATGTCATGGAACACAACGTCAACCTAGCTATGCCACAGTCATAGTGCAGTCATTTGCAACCCCATTGCAGCACAGATGCCCAAGAGAGGTTTAAAGGACTAAGCTCACAAGAAAAAGGTGGACATAGCAGAACTTCACAGCTCCCAGTAATGAAAGATAATCAACCTTGGCTACCACACATTAAGTGGAGCTACCCCAAGTGGACATCTATGGGGAGACATCAATAAAGGGACATCCAGTGCACTATGCTAAATACAACGAGTGGAGCCAAATCATGGCAAATCATGCTAATGGAAAAGAAGCCTGGCCATGATTTCTCCATCCCTGCCACTTTGCAAATGATAACTCTGGCACACACCAGGGCACATGAATTGTACTGCTGATATTGCAGAGACCTCAACTGGAACATGTGCTAGGCATTTGTTGATGATAGTTTAATGTCCTTAAGTGCTTCCAAAATACCCTCCATTCGGTGACCTTTTGATGGCAGCTCAGGGACTGTTAACCGTTCCCATCAAGGAGGTAGGGACCATGGGATGTTGAGGGCAATGTCGGACACTGCATGTGCTGTATTGTTTGTCTCTCTTCTGGGATCTACAGTACATAGGACTGCAAGGATATCATACAGAACTTTAATTTTAAAATGCTCTAGGTCAGAGTATTTAACATTTGGACTTGTGCTAAGCATTTTGCAAATGCATTTAGTACCAGTTTTGCTGCTTTTCTGATATGCGTTGGAGCAAACTGGTTTCGCTCCTATCCATATTTCTTAAAGAATTGTGCAATGGAGTAAACGAATGTTGCTGTGTATTCTTCGTGCGTGCTAGGAAACTGAACAAATAGGGCTTGTGCCAAATTTAGTAGAACATTTTGAACAAAAGCAAGTACACATTTACCAAGTGCATGGAGCATACACAAAGGAACTAAGGAAAGGTGCAACCGCGTTATGCCTCTCTTAACACCTTCAGGTATACTTCACTGGGGTATTTTTGTAGATTTTTGCGGTGCACGGTGCATGAGTTACCTTTACACCTCCTTGTACAGGCAGATTCAGTAGACATCCATTTTCTACACTGCCTGCCATGCATACATTGCAGGAAGCGTTTGCTCAATTTCCACTACAAAGTGCAAAAAGGAGGCATAACGTTTCCTCTGGCATCAATTTGCACCCCCCTATGTTTGCACTGTAAATGACAGAAATTGCACAGAAGAGACCTGTTTGCATTTTACTGCAAACCTAACAGGTCATCTCCAAACAATTTTACAAAATATGTCATTTGGATTTTCGCTGAAAAAAATGGTTCCTGCATTCCATTGCATTTGTGTCACATTCACCACAGAGCCAGTTTGCTCACTGTTTAACAGTGGTGCAAGGGCTGGGTAATCTTTCCACATGCAACTTGTTTTGGTATTGCTTTGTCCTTTCATTACTTAGTAGACCACACACAAGAATCCAATATTGAGGACGTATGCCTTAATAAATAAATAAATAAATAAATAAATACATAAATAAATAAATAAATAGATAAACAGGAAAGTAGCTGTTAGGAAAACAGTGCAAGCTTTCCACAGTCTCTTAATAGAAAAATGTTTTCAAAGCGACTTCCTGATGTTAAAACAGGACCTTAAGTGTCAGGTCACGCCATTTGCGCTGAAGACAAACAATGTTACAGTTGGGAAAGGTAATTTAACAGGAATGCATTCACCGACCAAAAGTGAAAAAAGCGTTCCTTGCACTCATCGCTCAGTGCAAACGTTGCTTCTGCAATGGTAAGTTGGTGCAAATACTAGTTCAAAGTTGACCGGCAGCTCCTCAAAATTGCTTTTCAACTTGGCTAAATTGCCCAACGTTGCAATTGAAGTCATTTGGGACAAAATGTAAAATCTCCAAGAAAGCAGCCTTAGGGATATACTGCCTGCTTGCACTGCCATCAGGCAATTTAGATAGATACATTCGTATTGCCTGCATCAGACGCTTGCGCTCCACTGGAATTCATGATTCCCTATACCCATTGATCTCATTGCAATCCCTTTCTTGACAATATATTTATGTTTGTATTCAGATTGTATCTAGTGTGTTAAATGGTTCGAGAGCCAGCATGTGATGAACGACTTTAAGAACCTTTCCAAGGCTGTAATTTAATAGACAAGTAACAAAATAAACCATTGCTATCACACAATTAATTGGAATATGCTCCGATCAGTTTCTACCATATTTCTTCATCCCTCCAATTTTGAGACATTTGGTGTGATGAAAACATTTTGTATTACATCTTGAACTTTTCACCCTAAGGGGCTTCTGTAAGATGCAATGCGGCATGATGCCCACCCGCATCATATGTCACTGCAAGATAACTATTTGCATCATATGGGGATGCTCAGAATCCATTGGTTTGTGTAGAGAAGCTGAAGATCCATCATAAAATAATTCTAACCTCAAGAGCTGCAGCCTTGGTACAGGGAGCATTCCCACGTTAATGGCCACACGAGAGGGAACTTTTCTCTGAGCTGCTGCAAAAACCTCTGCTCTCGACGCAATGTACTGCATACCATTACAGCTTTTCCTCTACTCCCACTTGCAGAAAACCTACCCGGCATCTGCAAACCCCAACCTGATTCTTGACTTTAGTGGGCATGTGGGCAGCAAGATTTCCCCTAACTTCAAAATATCAGCACACCTTGCTGAACCCTTGGTTGCTTCTAGAGATTGTCAAATTATCTAATTAGCAGGGCCTAGATAATTAGAATCACAGGTAATATAAACCCACTGCAAGCTCTTAGGAAGACCTACTACAAATGTGGGGAATCGAATAAGAGCCATCACATTCTAGTACAAATTGTCAGTCAAGGAAAAGTTGTTGTGTTGACTCTAACCCCCAGATGCTGTATCACCACTTTAAGGATAGTAAGCTCCAATATGTTACACACTCTGTAGTATCAAAAAGGATAATTAATGATTTAAAGTGGGCTAAAATGATGGTCTTTCAAATTTATTTGACTCTTGACAAAATGCAGTTCTTAGTTCCAAATGAAAATTATATCATGCGTGACATGTTTTTGGGGAAAATCCCTTTATCAAGCCCTGAAAAATTTGAACAAAGTACACAGTCATTCAATGGGCATGAATAAGGTAGTAAATGATAAACTAACACCCTTATAACAATGATAACTTAGATTTACCAAAGGAGCCAGTATACCAAATCAGTAGAGGAGTAACAAAAAATAGGAGTTTGACCAGAGCATGCAGCTTGTTAGAAAGCCTCAAACGCAAATACATAAGCAGAGAATAGTCCCACATTTGTTAAAAAAAAAAATGTCCAAATACATTCTGACCAATGTGGAAAGTGACTAAGTCACATTGCCTGACTTACTAGCAATGAAAAAAGAAAATACAGTTAATTCCATTAGCACAAGTTGTCAAATAAGGTCCACATGGATAGGAAATTGCATTCTGCTAGTTACAATTAAAGTGGCAACAATAAAGTCATGATACTGACTGCAATTATGGATTGTAAGGCACTTAAACAACCTATTATCAAACTCGATTACTATACTTGTGATAGTGTGATTAATGAAATCAAATACAGAAAAAGTACAAGTTCTCTTAAATTAAAATGATTTCCCTACAATGTAGCCAGAAACATATAATACACATGATCATTATATGTATTGCTAGCTTATGTAATCAGCGTTGCCGGGTCCTAGTTTGCTAAGGCATTTGAATGTGGTTGGATTATATTTGATGGTGTTTTGGTCTGTAGACTTCAGTAATCTAGGTGCTTGGATACTTCTGTTGCATGGATATGCAGTTTTCTACCATCATGATGCTAAAATGTTAAGTAACAATGCACCAGAAAATACATCTTTTGCTTCCAAGCGAGGATCATGGAAGATAAATCCCAATACATACATACATACACGCATTAAACACATCCCCAATGTTGCATTGTCCTGATGTCATCAGAGAACACCTGTTACTGCTGATCTGAGGAGTCCAGTACATCCAGAAACTCTGACTCAAGAGGCCCTGCGCTGAGCAACTGCAGATGCCGATTATAAATCTGTCTTTTTCTACCCTTTCAGTTGGGTGATGGTTGCTCTCATAAAACCAGACAATACACCTCGTAATATGCACATCAGTGACCTATAGAAAAATATGGAATTGGAGGCATTTTTCAGTCTACTTTATACCATGATGCTAAGTAGCAGCCACACAGTATAACATTTCAGGCGATTGTGAGACCTGATTGTGGGACCTTGCAATTACAGGCAGAATCCTCTATTTAAAAAATGTCTACACAGTGGCCTGTAGCTCACTAAATCTCCTTATAGCAAAGTCTAACTTTCCAAAGCCAAGTGTCCTGGGGGTTCACTGGGATTCGCCTGAACTCTAGATGTCGGTCTGTCAGTTTCATCGGGTTTTGCTGAGTCTAGCCACAAACAACGGCTGTGTCTTCATAAAAAAACAGAGTGGAATCACACATCTCCTATGTATGGGTCAGAAGGTTTTTTCTTCTTCTACTTTTTCTACTTTTAGCCTGCAGTCAGAGACACACACATTGAAAATATATACATATATATATATATATATATATATAGGACATATAAAGGGCATCACTCAATGTAACCTCCTCTCTAGTCACCTAAAGCATATAACGTATGCTCACATTTTACCCACTGTCACAGTTCTGATGTGTTTCCCGCAGTGGTCGAAGTAGGTGGGAGCGGTTGGGAGCGGTGCTCCTCTACTTTTTTTTATTACGTTTTACTGTTCATACTTTTTATTTCAAAAAGAAACCATTCCGGAATGGCTTTGTTTTAAAATAAAAGTGTAGGAAGACGTTGAAACTTGCTCTTACAGAGCACTGCATTAACGTTCCCTTAAACAGCAGGTGCAAGTGTTTGGGGGTTTGTATTGTGGGTGGGAGGGGGCATGGTGATGGGGTTTGTGAGGAATGGGTGCAAGCCAGCAGGGAACAAATTCCACTACTTCTTTTCGTACACTTCGACCACTGGTTTCAAGGGGCCTGAGGTTAGGTCTTCCTGATTCTCGCTGTTATGAGAGTATCAAATTGGAAGCTGTAGTTGAGAAAAACACTTGTATGCACACCATAGTCACGTTTTTCAATTGTTCACTGTCTTTCCCACAGGTTATGCCGTAGCCGCCTAAGGGTAACTATATTTCCTGTTGATTCGATTTCTTCTTTTCCTGTGTGTGCAAATACACACAGACTGCATGCTATATATGTATTAAGAAGCACTCACAGACATAACATACTTTCCCATTTTGGGAGTGCCATTCAAAACCATTTGTGTGGAGTAGCCCACCTGTACTTTGGATCATTATTCCGAATCCCTTTGTCAAAGTAGGAGAGGGTAGGAGCCCTTCCACACCCCACAGCTGCAGGAGCAGCCTGCTGGAGACACCCGCCACCCACCACCCACCCAACATCTACACCGGTTGAAATCCAACATCCATGCCCAACCGGATCCCTAAAGGTACCCCTTGTCCATTGGCCGTACCTGCAACCTGCTTATCGCTGCTTCTCTTGCATGTCCTGCATTTGGATTTTTGAAATATTACATTGAATTGGCTTTGACGCCTGACAATAAAATGGCCAGTGTGATGCGGTGTGAGAACAAGGCTGAACCTCATTGCTAAGTGATTGGAAGCTACTTTATCCAATCAGCCTCACCGTCAGGTGGAAGCCGGCCTGCGGGCGAAGGCTGTAGATAAAGGCTTCTGTTTGCCTCTGCTTGCCTCTGTTTGCCCAGACTAAACAGTCAGCCTCATCAGCCTCATCAGGTTCACTATGCCCAGGCAAGTTACCCAATGCGATCGCTCCAATCATCACTAGCACGCACCTGACATAAGGTAACTCTATGCAGTGCGGGTCCTTGTCTAGTCTAGCCTACAGCTAGTTCTCCCAACACCCTATGGACTCATGCTCGTTCTAATCCTCTATTCCGGCATTCACTAGTGCGCACATGTTCTTGCCCACTGTGTACCTTGTACTTTGTGCACCCAATCTCATCGAACCAGTCTAAACCATTGCATACTGAACTCACTTGAACTTAAACCTTTGTATACCAAACTCATCTGAACTTGCCTACGCCACTGCATACTGAATTCATTTGAAGCAGCCTATGCTATGTCTAGGAACTAACCTATGTTTACTGTACTCATTTGAATCACACCACGCTACTGCATACCGTTTTCTATTGAACTAGCCCATGCCATCGTTTACTGTACTCACCTTAAACTGCCTACGCCACTGCATACTGAATTCATTTGAGGCAGCCTATGTTATGCCTAGGAACTAGCCTATGTTTATTGTACCCATTTGAACTAGCCTACTCCACTGCATACTATATTCTGTTGAACTAACCTGTACCATTGCTTACTGATTTTATTGAACTAGCCATGGCCACCTGATGCACCTGAATTTACTTGCACTAGCCCACGCTATCTAGCACACTCGAGCTTTTTGGAATTAACCTATTCCACCGAACTAGCCGGGCAGGTATTCGTTTTACGCACAGCCCTAACTGTCCGACTACTGTGCCCTCGTTGCATATCTGAGACATGACCTTTGCTATGACTAAGATCCCCACCTACTCAGTGCACACCCTCATCATATCCATTCTCCTTGCCCTAACTACTATGGCAGACATCTGAAACAGATCCCCTCTAGTATGGGAAGAGAATACCACTGCAGCACACGTGAAAGCTATCCCACCACACATAGAAAAAACACTACCCCCTTCTAACCTAATTAAACCTACATTCTTCCTTCCGCTGTTCACCCCCAGTCAAAAGCTAACCAGCAGTAGGAGTAACTATGCACAAGTTTCTTCTGAATCACAACAGATTTTACGCACTACCAACAAGCTCAACCCTAGACAGGCATGTTCCATCAAATGGAGAAACTACAGTTTACAATTCAGACTGTCCAAACCACCATCAGCCCAAATAAACAGCCGTCTCCAGCCGCGGCCTATACAATCCTCACACAACCCCTCAAAATCTGAACCTACTCCTAAACTGAATTCCTGCACCAGTTCCCCTGGAACCTCCACTACCATCAGCAAAAGCCCTACCAGGAACATAACAAAGGAAACTCATATCATTAAGGATGGCCTCATTAACGCCAGATCGCTTGTTGCCCATGCCTCAGAGATTGCTGATATCATCACTTGCAACCAACTAGACCTCCTAGCTGTCACTGAGACATGGCTCTGCAAAGCAGCCGGTCCTACCTTGATGCTAGCGGTCCCATCCAATTTCACTATCATTAGAAGTCGTAGAGAAACATCCAAAGGGGGCGGCCTAGCATTCATCTGCAAATCAGACCTAATTATCAAAGAGATAGAACTTATGTTACTGCCATCTGCGGAGTTACTCTCAGTTAAAATGGGAATATCCCCTTCACGCACCATTACTTTGTTTATGATCTATAGACCTCCTGGCCCTCTAGGAGCAGTTGAAGAAAACATAGCATCTCTTCTGAACACTAACATCAAACCTGATGACTTTAACCTGGGCCTCGACGACCCCAAAGATACCAATGCCACCATCCTAGCAAACGCTATTGTGGAAGCTGGCCTTACTATCAGGAACAATGGACCCACTCACTCCAAAGGCCCCATCTTGGACTGGGTCGCAGATATTAACTGCACCTCCTGCATCACTGCCACTGAACCATGCATTTGGACTGATCACTACCTGATCTCACGCACCATCCAGGACATCCCTCAAACCAATGCAACCAAACCAGAGGCACCACCAGCCCTTACCAGATGTAAAAAGAATATAACAGTCACCAACCTCCTACCTCTGATCCATCCTATTACCAATCCTTCCTAGCTGTCTACCTATTGTATAGAACTGGTTGAACTGTACAATAATACCATCAACACAGCTGTAGATATCATTACGTCCCTGAAATTGAGCAAAGAAAAACTTCTGGCTCATCTTGACACGTGGTTTACCTCTAGCCTAAAAGCCTCGCGCAAAGAAATAAGACAGGCATAACTAGCTGGAGAAAAAACCTGTTGATTCAGAATAAAAATCTGAAAAATCCTGTTTGTAGCCAACCTAAGCTCAACCTTGGCGACATCAATTATAATGGTGAAGGTCAATAAGTTATTACTATTTCATAGAAGTCTCGAAGTTGTCAGCACAAGTTTTCACATAAGATTGTGTGGCTACTGCACAAGATAAATTCTTAAATGCTTGTTATATGAGAATAGTCACTCAAATGTGCCAGCTCCTTAAATCATCAAGTGAATGATTAATTGTTCAGTGAGTCAGAGTCAATGAGTCAAATCAAATTTAATGGCATAGTGTTATTTTTACACTAATACATCTGTAGCTATAACTCTGGTTTTCAAAAATTCACTCAGGTCAAAAAATGGATGTTGTTATTTTTACAGTTGCAAAAATTCTCACTCTTGTTTACAGAAATTCACTCAAGTCAAGAAATAAATGTTGTTATTCTTACAGTTGCAAAAGTCTCAACACGTGTTTCCCCATTGCTAGTTGCAATGGTTCATCAGGTGGAAAATAAGTAGTATTCAGCCTGTAAAGAGAAAAATAGAAAAGGGAAAAGGAAAAGATGAATATTTCCCTTATCTGCAAATATCTTAAAATAACAAAGTGCTAGTCTCTTGGTTAGTTTAGGTTGTTTAGGAATGATGGTGACTCACCTATTAAATGTAACCATTTGCTTTTGGTTCTCTTGAATAAACATCAGAGATCAGAAGTTTGAAAATCTCCTCACCTCCCTCACCGACAGATACAAAAAGGAAATCATACAAACTAAAAAAGAAACTTTTAATGACAGAATCACAAAAGCAAATTCAAGCACCAGGGAAATCTCTATTCTCAGAGAAATAGAATCCCCAATTGTGCCTATAAACTTGTGCACCAAAAATAAAATCTGGTGTACAAACATGCCCTATGCAATAAAATCACAATGCTACAAAACAAAATATCAGCCAAAAAAAACCTCCCTCCACAAGATTGTGCTTGCTACTCAAGAAGCCATCTTGCAAGAACGTGCCAACAACCAAACTAAATCACACAACCAATTCAAATTCAGGTCAATCTCTACTATTGAAGCCGAAAGTATAATTACTTCACTTAAACCTTCCTGATGCCTTCTGGATACCTGCCCAGAATCCATCATCAAAGAAGCTGCAAAAGACCTAGCTCCTTTTTTAACCACCTTCATTAATTCTTCCTTCAAATCTTGCTCTGTACCTACCAACTTCAGAGATTCCTGAGTACTACTCCTCCTAAAAAAGCCTAACCTAGACCCTAACGTCCCAACCAATTACAGGCCTATAACAACAGTACTATTTCTCCTTAAAATCTTAGATAGAGCAGCCTATCTACAGATCCAATCTTACTTGGAGATTAACAACTTATTCGGCACTAGACAATCTGGTTTTAGACCAAGACATGGGACTGAGACAGCCCTTCTTGATCTCAAGGACCAATTAGATGAGCAGAAAGACAGAGGAGAAATTTCTATTTTCCTACTCCAAGACTTGTCAGCCGCTTTCGATTTGGTTCACCACAAAGTGTTATGCAACCACCTCAAATCGGCCGCCAACTTATCCACAGAGGCTACTACATGGATAAACTCTTTCCTAGATAATAGGACCATAATAGTTTTTTTTGCCCTCTTCAGCAGAAGACCCAGTACCTATCACATGTGGCGTACCACAGGGGTCATGTGTCTCCCCTACTTTGTATAATATGTTTACAAAGCCGCTCTTTGATATACTGGACAATCTGCGTGCCTCATACACTAATTATGCAGACGACACCCAGATCCTCATCCCTATCCAGGGTGATTACGACAAAGACACAAGCCTAATAAACAAAATTGACCAAATCATACAATCCTGGATGGCCACTCATGGTCTACGTCTTAATGACGAAAAGACTGAACTTCTAATCATTGGGTCCACCAGTAAACTAAATAAACTCCCTCACCAATACAAATCCATCACCATTGACGGTATTAAAATCAAAGTCGCCAAGGAAGTAAAAACCTTAGGTTTTTATTTAGACGCTGCTCTCAACCTCAACAAGCAAATACATGCTACAACTTCTGCAACCAGTTACACATGTAAATTAATTTATGCATGTAAACCATTTTTGACCATTGAAACTTGCACCACGATTCCACGGGCACTAATCCTACAAAATTTGATTACTGCAACACACTTTACCTAGGCACCAGTAAAGATAATAACAACAAACTTCAAACCATCCAAAATAATGCCCTGAGAACGGCCCTAGGCATTCCCAAAGGTCGGCATATATCTGACCAACGAAGATCCTCCAACTGGCTAGCCATCACAGACAGAATTAAACTTAAAACTCTAAACCTAACATATAAATGCCTCAACAACAAAGCAACAGTATACCTTACAGAGAAATTCACCAAACATACATCTGAACGTGCTATCAGAAAGGCACAATCCAATAGTATCAGAATTCCGAACTTTAAACTCAAAAGAACTGGAGGATCCAGCTTTCCATTCCTGGCAGCACAACTCTGGAACCCAATACCAGACACCTTAAGAGACTCACCCTCCTTCCATTCATTCAAAACGAATGTTAAACAATATTTAGACTCCAACGACTGCTGACATATAATTCCTAGACCTGTATATATTTATCTATATCATTGTAACCTTAATCTAATGAGTGGGACCCCAGAACTCTACATCACGTATTCTATATGTGCTCAAATATCAGGCAAGATACCCATGTTGGAGGAAAACATTCTCTGGACTCGGCGCTGTTATATATTACTAGGAACCCCCACCTTGTTCCCTTTATCAAGGTCATATTTGTGTTTGCAATTGTGGTCTGTTTCAATTTTACCATATCTGCAGCAGGCTCCCTTCCGACGTTGGATGCCTGACTGGATTGGAATACTTGGACGTGTTGCCAGGTAACAGCTTTGTTTTGTAGTTTGTGGTCAGTACGTTCTCCGTAGTCACGTTACCTGGTCTAGCTTATCTTGTACTGTATGTGAGTTCCAAAAAAGCCATCATCTTGGAGTGGAGTTCATGGATCTCTATGGCTGTAAGGGATCAGTGCTATATCCCATTCTATTTATCATTTTTGCGTGCACTGTCTTTGCCATTTGTTCACATCCGACTCGGCCTGGCCAACTGTCATGTATTCATGGGACTGCCCAACCTGCCTCCTTTCTCTGCTGCCATTCAACCACAAAGAGCACCCACATTTGCCCGTGCTCAATGCCTGCTTGCTGCCAAGGCGTCCACGATCCTATGTGTCCAACTGAGCCTGATCAGCTCGAAACAACATTCAACCCGGGTCTGATGCATCAGCCCATCAAGAACTGAATAAGCTAATGTGACATTGATCTGCCCCCACAGTCGACTTGGACCCTAGAGTATGGATAGGTCACGATTGCTCCTGCTTTTAGACCAACATCTTTTTTATGGTAGTACTTTACCTAGCACCCCTGGAACTACACTCAGAGTGCTCCTTTCTCCAGCCAGTCACATTGGTTCTTTCAAATGGGGTGTTTTTTTGTACAGTAATGGTATGTCTTATGAAAGTATTTATGTTTTTGTATAACCTTGAATGGGCATTGCCTAAACTTTTATCTGTGATACTGTGTTGTTTGGGCCACTACTGGTTTACCTTAAAACCACTCTTGAGAGTATAGATTTCCCTCAGCCCGTGTTACCACAAAAAGCAAAAGAGATAGATTTCTTGATTGTCCCTGTTTTACCTATCATGATTTTGTTTTGGTTTGTAGAAGTGTGAAGGTTGAGTGGGCCATTTCAATCCCCACTACTCACCTTCTCCAGTATCCGGACCTGTAGTGGTGTGACATGACTGCACCCATGAAAATGGGTTGCAGAAATGTTTTCTGCATCAATTGCCAACCTCCTCTTCGAGCTCCAGATCCTCATATCATCCTAGCGCTTAATGAAATTGTGCACAGTGCGGGCTGCCACCCCCACTGCGTTGATGGCAGCCGTAATATTGTCCCGGATCCTTTAATGGGCAGAGGTTCCAGTTTTATTGTCAGCACCAAAGAGAGTCTCATAATGTCTCAGGACCCGGTCACCTTTGAAGCCATCTTCACTAGCCAAGTGGCTGACAGCTCTCATCCTCACCCTGTTTTACCTTTCATGATTTTGTTGTGTTTTGGTTTGTAGAAGTGTGAGGGCTGAGTGGGCCATTTCAATCCCCACTACTCATCCTTGTACTTGCGACAAGGCAGATTCCAATTCATCACAAATACAATCAACCCCTAGAAGTGGCACCACTCTGGCCTGAATGGTCTCTTCTGCTAATGAGCTGGCCGTTGTCTTGGTGGAGGCATCAGAAAAGGTACGTAGGGCTGCAGCTGATGAGCCTTTGACAGGAGTATGTGCTGACTTCCCCATGGTGTACTTTACAGACTCCTGTCTCACTCCCATGTCTAAAGCATGTTGATCCCACTCAGATGCTACACCAGACAACAAGAGCAGGACCCCAATGTCCTCCTCCTCCACATCCACATCCACACCGAAATCTGATACCACAATTAATGTCCAGGCTTGGGGTGTCCTCTTTCTCCTGGTAAATATGTCCCTGTCCCTCTGCCTCTGAGGTGTACAAACGAAAGGCATTACAAATGTTCTCTTCCACAGCCCCCCCCCCCCATGGTCACCATATCTCACATGCAGGCATTGTATAGCACCAGAAGGATGAAGTCTCAGCAAATTATGAAACAACATGTCCTTCAAAATGTGATTTGTGAGAGCATCACAATACCTCGTGTGAATATCACTGAAGAACAGGACATAGACACACGTGTTTTAAAAATGACATGTACACATGTGTTGAACAGTTGTAAGAGCTTGCTTTGACCATTTGACCAGATGCACATTTCTCCAATCTGGTGACACTAGGCCTATGTGTGCCTTATCATCGTTGCAGTGTTCCAATAAGCCACCATATAACAAATTATTGGGCACAACCCTGTTAGTGGTAGACATACCCCCTATTCACTTCATAACATCTATGCCATTGTAACAATGCAGGATCTGATTTCCTTTTTGAACCTACCAACAGCTTGAATCTGGGACTGCAAGTCAAAGACATGGGAATGAAACACTCGGTTCACCTTCTCCGGTATCCGGACCTGTAGTGGTGTCACATGATTGCACCCATGAAAATGGGTTGCAGCACTGTTTTCTGCATCAATTGCAAACCCCCCCTTCTAGCTCCAGATCCTCATATCATCCTAGCGCTTAATGAAATTGTGCACAGTGCGGGTTGCCACCCCCACTGTGTTGATGGCAGCCATAATATTTTCCCGGATCCTTTAACAGGCAGCGGTTACAGTTTTCTTGTCAGCACCAAAGAGAGTCTCATAATGTCTCAGGACCTGGTCACCTAGGAAGCCAACTTCACTAGCCAAGTGGCTGACAATCCTCATCCTCACTATGTTGGTAGGGTTAAATGATGTAGCAGCCATTGCAGAGATGAAGCTGCTAAGGCTCAGAGTGGGTACTGAGACTTTCTGAAGTTAGGGACTGTGATGGTCCAGTTGAGGTTTTGATATCGAGACATGGCAGATGAGATGGGCATGGGTAATAGATGGTTTAATGATGCACATTACTCCATCAAGTGGTGACAGGTGGTAGATGAGATAGGCACGCGCAGTAGATGGTTTAATGAAGCATAGTACTCCAGCTGGAGGTGACAGCCTGGGTGGTCACAAACTGTCACTACAAGACAGAGCAAGTTGTCAGCTACCAATGATAGACTACCAGGCAGCAGGAGTTGTCATGCACAGAAGGCAGGAGTAGGCACCATATTAGGCAAGGCAGCAGGACAAGAGATGTACAGGTGGCATCAGGATAACTATAAGGCAGGAAATGGATGAAAGTGGAGGAAAGGCACTCAGTGCATAGCTTTCAAAAGACATGCTTTATCTATTACGCAGGGGCAGTGCTGCTCTCGTATTCAGATATGAAAAGGAGGTATATATGCAGGTAGCAATTCCGTTGCCCAGGGGGTGCATACACATATTGCATTTGCATTGCTGCATCGCAGGGGCTCTGAAGTGCTATTGCAGGTGGCACATATGTGGATTAGGTTAGCGTGACCCCTTCACATTGTCTAATAGGACTGAATGATGCACCACGAGTCAGAGGGAACAGCCATGGAAAAAGAAGGGGGCCATGGAAAGAGAAGGGGCTACCAAAAAAAGGGGCAAACTGAAGAGAAGGGGCTATCAAAAGAGAAGGGGCAAACAAAAGAGTTGGGGACACATAGGAGAAATGGTTCAAAGATGAGGCTCTGGTCTTCCTCACAAACTTTGTTGATGAGCGTCATGTCGGCATTTATACTTGACCAGGCAGTACCCTATCAGTTGCGTATTGTGAGCATCTATGGCAGGAGGTGATTGATAAAACGTTTCCCTCCAAAATGTCGAAAATAAATGTACGTATGGTATAATTGTTCGAATTTGGGCTGTACAAAAATGTCATACATCCCAACATTTCGAACAATTATACCATACTATCCCATTATAGGGGAAGCAGGGGTTGCAGAGGTGTTCCCCGCTCTCTTTGTTTGCTATAATGGGATCAGGGATTGGAAGGGTGTCCCCCGCTTTCATTACACGGAAAGCAGGTGGGGGGAAATAACGTTTTTTTTAAAAGCACCCTGCAGCACCAGTACGCATCCAAGTAAGTGAAGGGAAATGACCTCACAGGGAGACAGGGGAGTGAGCGGCACACTTATTTGTGTTAGTAGGATGGGCTGGCGTTGCAGGTAAGGGGATGTGGGCAAACATAATCTGCGTGATAGCACGGCAGCGCAATTTTCGAATTTGACATTTTCGAGTTTGTAATTTCGTGCCACAGTGCGATCACGTACATCCTGATAAAATAAAAGCTTGTAGAGTGGAACATTGTACTACCCAGGAGATGTCTAAGCAAATGGGGGATCTGACTAGGACAACAAAGGAAAAGTGAAAGATAAATGTGAGCTTTCCCCAGGCAAAAGGTGGAGCATCCCGCCACATAGAGAAGCTGACCCAAATCGAAAAGGTGGTCAATGGCCTTCATACATAGTGAGCAAAATATGAGTTTGAGAGGAGAGGACACACATATGACCACATCTGGCGAGTGACATGCGTGCATGATGACTTTTACTGTTGGCCTTGGATTCAATGTAAACACATGTAGAGGGGACATCATTCAAGGTCCTTCTCTTCATCCCCTCATTCTAAATGTCATGTAAACACACCCTGTCCCATGTAATGGGATTTTGCGCAAATGATAAAAGCATCATACCAGGGACAGTTTAACATAAACACAAGAGAAAATGACTTCTTGCTAACTTACCCTTGGAATGCAACACACAGAATAAAGCGGCCAACCAAAATATCATGTGAGGGGATGGGCATGTGGCCCCACCCACCACAGATGATTTTTTCTGGAATACAATTTATTGCTGTACATGTCAGAGCCATGTGCTGAGTGGCTATAGCAGCCACTGGCTAAGTAAGGGATTACATGCATAGTTCATGTGAAATCTGGAGTCCTGTGCTCTTCCCCAAGCCTGAGGTGGAGATGATGGAATGTCAGTCATCATACCCTGTCCCGATTGTGAGGGGCAATCATTGACTGCCTAGCGATATTCATGGTGTATATTTCCAGCTTTGATCCGCAATAGGCATAAAGCTGCTGCATAGGAGCATAGGCAAAGACACCAGTGTATTTGTATTTTGTATGATTGAGATGGTGATGATGAGGATGTAAGTCCCACATGACCTAGCAGCAATGTGATGATTATAAGACATCAATATAATACAGGGGTATAAGATTCTCAAGAGTTTGTCTACTGCAAAACATACCTAACTCCACTGTCTGGGAGAGACAATATCAAGCACTTACCAAAAGGAGGTAGAAAAACAATATATGACACATTCAACTATAACCCGCAGTTATTTTCTTCAGACACAATGCAACAATTAATGCTAAATGGTTATGGTAAAAAATCAAAATTAATTTGATTTCATTTCATTTCATTTCACAGAAAAAATTAAAAAATGATGTTGTTTGCACACCCAAAAAGGCAAGTTCTATATAAACAATGCAGACTCATCACATACAACATCAATATTTAAACATCATTAAAACATCACATCAAGAACACAACAACACTTTAAATAACACATTGATCTAATTATTATATTTACAAAAAGAGACCCACCATGTTTCTGTCATGAAGAGCACTTTGGTCAGACATTCATCAGGGGGTATCCTGATAAGGTATTCATTAAATTTCCAAATATGTGTATCTTGGGTGAAGACACCTTTATACAAACTGGTTTTAAATGATGAAAAAAACGACGGTCACCAAAAATAATCACATTGAGACTGAATCCATATATCAATCACAAAAAATACATTAATAAATAATGCATAATGCATCATCATGTGTATTTGTGAACACACAAAAGCATTCTTTTGCCAAACGTACCTGCTGTGTATGCACAGTAAGATTCCATTTGGTGGACAATCAATATTCAGGTGTCCTTCTCAAGAGGACTTTCTATTCTTCCCCAAAAAACTTTTATGGGCCCGAAAAGTTGCACTGCAAAATGAAAAACAAAATACACCATCAAATGATCCCAAAGCAACATGCACACCTCAAAACTATCACAAATTGCCAAAACCGTATCACATACCTCAAATGGTAAGCATCACATAGTGTACACATCCAATCCAGGTGACGGGACCCAACTGGACATTGCCACCATACATTCTTTTGAAACCATTTCCTGCACTCTCCCCAACAGACACAGTCATTTTCTACCTTATGTACAGAACACCAAAGACCAACACTTCCTTCATCAAAGACTTAACAGACATGGTCAACATCGGAGTCTCGAGCATGCCAACAACACCTTTCTTTGTGACATTAACTTCTCTGCCAATCCTTAAACTAAGTCAAAGAAGGACGATCTTCGCTGCCTACTGTTAGAATGGATTTATAAACTCTGGCTTGTTTGGATGTATTCTGTGATCTGAAGCCACACCAATCAAGGTACCATGGAGAGTGGACAACGCTTAGTCTCAGAGAGGTGAGTGTGCTCAGGGGTCCACAATGAGTCCACACAGTGAACCACCAAAAATTATACTTAGACAGTTAGTTATAAATCTATACAATTTATTATAGGCTCAGGATAACACATGAACCATGAAAAAATGTAGGTAAAATATCACGTAACACTATCTAATATAGAACAATATGCAGTCATATTAGTCAGTGCACATACATCAATGACTTCACAAATACCTGCAGAGGAAGAATTTAAGTAATTTAGTTAGCACCAACACTCTTCAGAAAATACATTTCTTAGTTTAAAAGTATAGGCCTAATTTGAATGGAGCCTTGCGTCCAATGTTCAGTGTTCAATGTTTGTGCAAAAGCACACAGGAATGCGTAAAGTTCTAATACTATTGAGAGACTGTAAACAGTAAGGAGACGTGTTATGAAGATGTGCGGACGGATTCAAAAGTCAGGTAAGTATCTATTATTGCTGACTAAACTATTCCCAGATTTTGGATGACCTTGGATAGTGTAGATTGCCCGCTAATACCCTGCCTAAAATGTCCTCCCAGGTGGCCAGGAGAGGGCACAGGCTTCCTGATCCCAATCCTGGGGGTGGTGTACTGCGGGAGGATCACATGGGTAGAAAAAGGCCATGGGCTGTGGGGAGATTTTGCACGGTGAGATGCAATATTTTTCCTTGAGAAGTAATACTCTTGTCACAGAGTCATTTTAATATATCTCAACCTCCTACGAAGGATGGGAGGGTAAACTCTAAAGATGTGATTCACTACAGTGTTGTACCCAAGGAACATGGTTTTTGTACCCCTAAAATCCCATATCCTCTGTAATGCCAAAGGTATACCAAAAGGAATGACAGACATATGACTTTGAGTGCTCTTTCGTGCGAAAATGGGAGCAGATCCTCAATAAGTGCTCTCTCAACCTAATCTTGTTGACCATCAAAGAACTTTCGAGCAATTTACAGAATCTAGAACAAGAAATAGAAGTACTATCAGAGGAAATCACAGCACTTACAAGTACAGAAACCCTTCAAGAAATACTTACAGACATCAACAAACGATTGGAAGGGTATGAAGCAGATCTAGAAGCTAGAAAAATCAGAAAATTTAGAAGAGACACTTTTGACTATCTACGGAACGAAGTGTATACATGGGCAGATAAATACCAGAATCAACCCCAGAGACCACGCAATCTTAATAACAGTAGTTCAGATACTGATTCAAACAGAGACGAGCAGACCACACAAGCACCACAACAAAGAACAGAGGAATGAAGAGGTGACAGTAGAGCTACTCCAAGCACCAGTTCAGTGTCTTTTTTAGACAATCAACAAGGAAGAAACGAACGAGGAGGGGGAAGAGGAAAAGGACCAGGAGTACAAACGAGATTCCAAACGCGAACAACCTAGTAGTTAACATTTCAAATAGGACTCTCACCAAACAAGAAGAAGATGTTTTACAAAAAGGGTTGACATTTGTACCTACCTATAAAACCAATTTATTTAACACCAAGGTTGAGTTACATAAACTTGCCAGAAAATTGAAACTCAAAGTTTTCTTTGCAGAAATGGAGAACACAGTTTCGCCACAGGAACCATCAGAATTAATTGAATTTAAACCTAAGAGTACATTCGTACCACCTATCAATGTTCCCTCTATAGACATTTTCGAAAAAATGGTCACAGAAGATCTCAAGAAAATCAAGTATGTCACATCTAAGAACAAAAACCTCAGCCGAGGGGAAATGTCAATAATTCAGAACTTATATTCCGATGATACGATAACCATAAGACCGGCAGACAAAGGGGGAGCGTTAGTATTACAAAACACACTGGATTACGGGGAAGAATGCAAGAGACAACTTAACAACCACAATGTCTACTCAAAAATTGATCATGATCTGACTATGGAAATAATAAAGAATTTAGAATTACTGCTTGCCAAAGCAGAGGAAAGAGAAATGACAACTAAGAAAACCAGAGCCTTCATACTTAATCTGAGTCCCAACATACCACACTTCTACTTGTTACCTAAGATACATAAAAGTCTCATTAACCCTCCAGGAACACCAATAGTGGCTGCCACAGGTGGTATCCTGCAACCACGAGGAACTTACATAGACTACTTCCTTCAACCTTTAATACAGAAAACATCCACCTACGTAAAAGACAGCACTCATTTTCTGAATATAATAGAAGATGTACGACTTAATGAGCAGGATATTCTTTTTACCATCGATGTGACTAATTTGTACACAAGTATTCCCCATGATCTAGGGCAAGAAGCGGTAGAGTGGCTACTGTTACAAGAAGGAGATATGGGAGCTGGAAAAGAATTTACCATGACACTTCTTACCTTCATTTCAATGAACTCTTACTTTGAATACAAAAAGGAATTCTATATTCAAACCTCCGGCACAGCTATGGGTGCAACAATGGCACCTACCTACGCAAATGCATTCATGCACCATTTTGAAACCACCCATATTCTGCAAAATGTGGAATGGCAAAATAATTTGAAAAAAATGGGTACGTTACATCGACGATGTATTTGGCATTTCGCAAGGAACTAAAGAGTCACTTGATGAATTTATGATTTACATCAACAGCATTGACCAACGGATTCAATTTACCTCAGAAATCGGTAATCCAGGCATGCATTACCTGGACATTAAGGTCAATGTACATAACAATCAGAGTACAACCTCCCTATTCACAAAACCAACTGACAGAAATAATTTACTACACCGTATGAGTTTCCACCCGCAGAACACTTTGAAGAGCTTGCCTTATGGTCAAATGCTACGTTTGAAACGGATCATAAGTGACGAAAGAGAATGTGAACAAGAGCTAGAGAAATGAAGTAAGAAATTAAAAGAAAGAGGCTATCCCAATGAAGATCTACAAAGAGCAAAGGACAAGTTGTCGACCAAAACAGGAGCTAGTGCACTCACACACAAAGACAAGAAACAATCTCCAGCTTTAGTGTATGCATCAACATTTTCCTCACAAATTATGCAGATTAAAAGGTGTATTAACAAACACTGGACAATACTCAGGAGTGATGAAAGAACCAAGACTCTTTTTTCTGAAACTCCCACATTCGCATATCAAAGATCCAGTAACTTGAGGGACTTACTAGTAAACACTAGGGATACCAAGAAGAAAAGGAGTAAACCAAAGAAAATAGGGACTTTTCCCTGCCTCAATTGCAGTAATTGCAATAACATCATGAAAGGTGGATTAGTATCACACCCGTATACTGGAGAAAAAATAAAAGTTAGATGCTATGTGACTTGCAACACAGAGAACTGTATCTACTTTATACGTTGCCCGTGTGGGCTCTACTACGTAGGAGAAACAGGACGGAAGCTGAGAATTCGAATAAATGAACACAAGTCGTGTATACGCAACAGTAACATGAACTCTGCAGTCGCAAGACATTACAACGAAAAAAAGCACAACATCTCTCAGATCAAATTCCAAGTGTTGGAAACAATTGAATCACATGGTTCACATACAGACATTAAAAAGAGAAGGCAACAAAAAGAAGCATACTGGATAGACCGCTTAGAAGCACTATCCCCACGAGGACTTAATGAAGAGTTCGATCTCAATTGCTTTTTGTAAATAACTTTGACTATTTGCTTTTGTTTATTGTAAATAACATTGTTGATCTGTTTTTGTTTTGCCCAAAGTACAAAGGAACTTCATTAATACAATACGAATGCTAGTCCTTAGCACCTGTTAACCATAAGTGTTATGTCATACTATAGCACCCCGTGACACATACCGTAACTTATAGATAAGATTAGTAGCACGAATAAATCCAGCGTATGTTTACAAGAACACATGATTCAATCGAATTACGAATATATCGAAAAACAGACACATGCATATGCTATTATGAACATGTGAACGCGAACAACACATAGTTAAGTGTTCACAACTGCAGCACCATATAGGCTTAAATACATAGACCACAGTAAGCAGTCCATTTAACATATTTTGCCTCTGGCAACACGCGCGCAGCCATATTGGTACTCAAACGTTACTATAGCAAATCTGCGAACCGCAAACAGTTTTTCGCCGGAAATAGCAGCAGGAGCACGAACTGGCTCTTTTGCACACTAAGGTAAGATGACATTAATGCAGAAGCATATGGTAAAAGATAATGTCAGTATGAGATTGATATACTCCAACTTGACTTTCTGATCGCCCAACAGTGCATCACAATCATACTACACGGAATTCTCTGTGTGAACTGAAATCACGGCAGACAGGTCAGTGACTCATGTGAATGTCAGCAAGAAAATGCACAGTCGCGCTCTTCATTCACTATATAGAGGTAGAAAGTTCACCAGCCGTATTAGTCATTAATCACAATTACGGGGAATATTGCATGAATAGTACGACTTTAATGAACGCGACCAGAACAGAGCCATATTTAAACATATGCCAGATGCACTATAGCATTTGCACGCATGCTAACTAAACATGAGGCACGAATGTTAAAAGGTAGAAGGACATGCTTTTAATTGAAATTGGAGATTGATCAAGTCAATGTTTTCTCCCTTGTTTTCTCTACTCATTGTTTAATGTTTGTTTGTACTAGTGGACGCCCTATCTATTGAAAACGGATTTTGAAACGTTTATTTCATGCATTTTAGAAATATGAATGGTGGTGTCATAATGCATAAATTGTTTTAATAATTCATGAAATTAGTACTAATAACCCAGGTTCTTATGAAGGAAAACTCTGAAATGCATTATCCCGATGGGTCACTGTTTGCCACAGTCTCAGCATTAGCCTAAAAGATGAAATCGAATCTAAAATTTGGTATTTGAGAAATACACGTTTTGGAAAATAAAATCCCTTTGAAACAAGGATAACTGCGTTGAAGTTGATACAGAAGCATCAGGAAATTGCTTAACCCACAGTGGGTAGTAAGGGTGTGCGGCCCACATCGAAGGCTAATTAGCCTAGGTCTTTCTTCTGCTCCAGTTCACTTTTAGTGCCCCACACGGTGGCGCTTGACAGTGGGCTGCACCCCACTAAAGAACACTTAATTAATGAAACAATATTGAAAGAGAAAAAGTACAACATAAGAAAAGAAAAAAGCTGTGCACTCTCGCCCTTCTTTAGCAGACATATGACTTTTCCTGTCCTATCTGTCCCTAAAAAGGTTAAACCCTATAATCCCTCTTCCAATAACTTCAAGGGAAGAAAAGGCTACCTTAAACGTTTCAAAAAAGTGAGAAAACCGACTATATCTAAAATTGACTACTTTTCCCATAGTCCCTCAGGGACTGTGACAAAGATGAGGCCCGGAGAGGCATGTAGCAGCCAAGTACAGGCAGGTATGCCTAATAGCTTTTGGAAGGGTAAGGCAATTAGCTCTAAGAGCCTGTACCTAAAGCCATTTAGCCCACCCGAGGGGCATAAAATGCTGCAGCAGGAAGGAGCAGTAAAAAGCAGCTGGTGCCAGAGCTGGAAGGTCGGCAGTAGTAGAAGAAAGAGAAGATGAGTACAAGGCTGGCAGTTCACAATGAAGTGTGACCACAGAAGGGACGCCAGATTTCACATGCAGGCTCTGAGTTGACTCTATGCTCACAAACTCTGTTTAGCTGTGGCAGCATTGGAAGAGACTGGGAGGAATTGGCAGTCTTTCCAGGTGTGCCTAATTGCTTTGAATGCGGGGCTGAAGTTGTGCATCTACGCGAGACCCATGTGCAGAAGCAAGCAGAGGGAAGTGGACGAAGGGAAGACTCTCCATTATCAAGGCTGGATCTGAGATACCTGTGCTGCTGAGTGGTGTGGGCCCCAAGAGTGCCTATAGCAGTAGCAAAAGAAATCAAGTTGGAAAGTAGAAACAGCCTGCAACCGTTGTGATTGTTGAGCCGGAGAATGAAGTTCCTCACTCCAAATCATCAGCAATACCTTACTGTATTTCTAGCCACTCAGTTGCTATATGCGTATGAGAAAATGCGAGGAACAGTTGTTTGCAGTCATTGGAAGTCACTCTAGCTAGGAATTGTGTCATGCACTTATTTCATCAAAGTTAAAGTATAGAGTAACTTTTCTTTTTCCCATTGTTTGATTTTAATTGTTGCCAAACAATCACGTTTATTCTATTAAGGAGAATGCTAGCGATACACCTATATGAAGTAGAAGCTGACGTTCCTGTAATGTTATAAACCTATCTAACATCAAAGAGAGGTTCTGCATATGAGACTGTGTTAACCGATTCCTTTTGAAGGATAACAGTGACAGAATAAGAGGGAACACTAACCTATAAGTGGAAGTTTGTCATCAAAACAAAATTGTGTGTATCTAAATTGGTTTCTACAGAGAAACATACTTTTTGTAACATATTGAACAATTGTTTAGCAGTCGTAAGAAGTTGCTGAGAGTCACGAGAGAAACAAGCAGTACCACACCAGTAGACAAAACCCATCCAGGTGTAATCAGCTCAATTAAGAACTGAAAACCATTGTTTTAAAGTCTTGGACACAGTTGTAAACCCTGAGTCCTCGCGTTATCCAAGGCTGAAAGAGTGAAAATATGGCTTTGGGGTAACTAATGGAGACAAAAAGGTGTACATGAAGTTGGGGGAGGGAGCTGGGTGCTTTGTAAAAAAATGAATGTCTTAATCTGTGGAGCTGAGACTGTTCAAGTTAAGAGAAATAAACAGTCTGGGAGCTAAGACAGATTTTGTTGTAGCTAAAAGACAGACAGGAAAGGCAGTGAGACTGCCCTTTCTTACCATACAAGAAGGAAGAGTGCCTTGCCCACATATAGAGGTCAAGGAGTATTGTTGATGTTGCCCAAAATACTTTACAATTTTTAAGTTGAAGCAGAAGCAGTAGAACTGTGGTTGTCTATACTTTTGTCAGAACATCATTATTTGAATGTAGCAGAAGTAGTAGTAAACTCTTGGGCAAGGGATCCTGCTCTCACAGTGTCATTGGTAGAAGGGAGTTGCTAAGGAAAGAGAAGCCCCTAAGAAGAAGCATCCTGACAATTTGTTTTCAAGACGTTGCAGACGTTACAAGAAGAAAATGTGTTGTTAAGCAGTTGTACCTTTGTTTTAAACTCTATCCATTCTTTCCTGGAAGGAATCATTCCAGAAATGTGCTAATGTTTTCTTTTTGGAACTTGGAAAAGGCATCTTTTCATCAAACGAAGAAGGAACTGTTTGTTACCAGTGGATTGTTGTTTGAGTGAACTTTTGTTTCTTTGGAACCTTTCAAGAACTGATTTAAGACTTTTCTTTTACTTGGAAGGAGTTGACTTTGGAAAATTCCTGGGAGCAAGATCTACCCATAACAAGTTGAAGTTATCCAAGAAATTGGTTATTTGGCAATATTTTATTTATGTTGTTTTTGCTTTGTTTTGAGCATTCTGTTGTTTAGTGGCCAGTTTGTGTATGCTAGGAGGTTTTCCCTTAGAACTTAGACTAGGTAGGGAACCCCCTGTTAGAGCAGGTTTAGTTAGCGGTTATTTGCTATTTTTGTGCAAAATAAAATGTGAAATGTCGAGAAAACTAAACAAAGTTGTGAGCCTCACATCACTGACCCCTCACAATAGCATGTACTACCCAAACCAAAGTATTGCAAAACTTAGCCCCAAAGTTAGAAATACTTTGGATGAAATAGGCCATTGGCAAGTATCCTCACTACTCACCGCTTTACTGCAGTTCTGGTTCATACTTGGCAGGTCCAGAGGTGGTCACCGTTAGATAACAATTAGTGCAGTCCAACTGGTGTAGGACTACACAAGACTTATTTCTTGGTATTAGGTTACCTGCCTTTTAATATAGGCCTCTACTAAACAAGTTGGTAGTGTGACTGAGCTTATTCTAAGAGGGGTAATGTGAGCTGTAGAGCTGTACAATGAAACCAGTAAATACAATCATCCAATTATACATGTACACACTTAAAGTTATATAATAAAACATTTATTTATTTACACACAAGGATATTTAACACATCCTTTAAAAAGCAGTAATTAGCTGTAACATGAATCCCAAGGTAGGATTCAATTAAAAAAGTGAGCAATAAAGCAGGTGAGTATTTCAGTCATATGTTACACATGTACCAGCACCCGCAGGTGATAGCATTTGAGGTCAGCATAGCATTTATATAGTATCACCTTTACAACATTGGGCCTCATTATGACCCTGGCGGTAGGGGGCTAACGGGGCCAGTAGAGCTGATGGCCCTGTTAACCCCCTACTGCCTCATTACGAGGACTGCTCGCGGGACCCACTAAGGATGCCTGGTAAAACCAGGCATCCTTAGCGGGTCCCGCAAGCAGACCAGGATGCTAACATTGGGCCCGCCATTAACATGCCCGTTATTAGCATCATCCCCATTCACATTGAGCCCTATGGGGGCTGAACTGGGAATGGGGATGTACCGGGTCCCGGTTCCTTGAACCGGGAAATACAGGGCCCTCCAAGGTCGGAATGGCCCGGTATTTCCCCATTCAGGGAACCCAGACCCGGTACCCGGAAAGGGGGTAGCCATGCTGCAAAAAGTGCCATGGTTACCTCCAGGGTCGTAATGAGGCCCATTGAGTTTTTAAGGAGGGAAAGGTTAGGGTTCAATCAGAACAGACTGTTGGGATGTGAGAACCGTTCTATTTTCCCAAAGGGATGCAGGCAGTCTATTATCCCAGCATTAAAGTGTTCAACATTTAAAACCTGTAAGGGAACTAGCACTGCCAAAGCCAATAGTTTAAGAACAAGGCATTTAGGGAGCCTTGACAGCCAAAGTCAATGGGCAAAGTCAAAGTTCTGATGCTCTTCTTCTTAGAAAAATGTTCTTAAATAGTCAGTGTTCAAAAAAAAAATCACAGCAACTCAAAGGAGTCACCTTTGGAAAGCACAAGCTGTAAGGTCAATGCAGGTAAGTTGAGGTCATCTTAGTGTAGGGGTAAATTGCACTCCCAAAGACAGGAAGAACCTCAAATGGCAAAAGGATAAAACACCACAGGCTCTGCAGTACCTTTGAAATGAAGAAGTTGTTCCAGCTGATTGTCTTCAAAATGCCATGCAGTAGACCCTTGTTCCTGGTCCTTGGTCGTGGTGATGAAAGGGAGGACGTCTGGTGGGCTTGTTTGGCAGCACTCGAGAGAGAGACTCAGCAGCAATGGATTTCAATTGATTCAGTGGCTCTTTGTGATTTTGGTGCCTTTTTCTCAGCACCAAAGTAGAACAAAAAGCTCTGGTTAGGATTTCCTTGATCCCTCTGTCCTGGACTCTGGTGAGGGGAATCTGAATGCAGATTTCTTGCTACTGTAGGGCGGATGCCCACAAAGATCTGGCCGGATTCGGACTTCAGAAGACAATGCATTCACAGGTGGTCGAAGTACCCGGTTATTGGGCGTCTGCAGCCTTGGAAAGGCACAGAAAGTCAGGGGCTGCACCAAAATAGAGTTTGTACAGCCAGCCAACTGGAACTGGTTTCACTCAGAAACACCTCGAGACAAAGGACAGGGAAGTTTTAGGACCCTGCCTCACTTCCTGCCTTTCCAGACACACCAGAGCTTGGGAGGGCTGAAGCCCGCCAAAGGCAACATATACAAACATCCACATTTACAAATCCTTGTAAATCACCTAGACAAAGCCCAGGATGGTGAAACATAGGCACTTTCTGTCTAATGAGTTACTGTTGGGTTTCTTTATCAGTCATGGACCTTTTTTAGTTATGCTAATGAGGTTTTTTAAACTTAAGTGAAAGTACGGCTATTTGAATATTGCTCATCCTAACAGGCTAGGTTTCTGTGCCTATGCGATTATGTTTTTTTTAAGTTATGAGATTTGATCAGTCATATTAATGGAGGTCAGTCTAGTCATAGGTTTCTGACTGCTGCTAATATTGGAATATTTTAGTAGGCTATGACAATTGTGTAGTCTATCAATTCAGGTTTTTGCTTTTTTGGCATACCAGTATATGATTAATAAACGTTTACTCCTTTGGATTGTCTGTTGTCGAAATTTAAAAATTGATTATTGTGACCTTATCAAACATTGATCCTAAGCGCAGAGTGTCTGGACCCTTCCTCTAAGATGGTTATACACACAAGTTGGTTGTAGTGTTCCAAACTCCAGACCACTGCTGCTGCATAGGATGTCATTTTGAAATAGTTTCTTGTATGAGTTTAAACATTTCATTTTAGGGGAATGCAGTGTCTCGTCTGTTAACACTTCATTTTTCTAACATAACATACACAAAGGACAACAGAGTAAAAGCCCAGAAGAAACTAACTAACAAGAAATGGTGAAAAAAGAAGACAGGGGCCATTTTAACAAAATGGTCACCCTTGGTGCAGCACAGCCTACAGATTCATGTCACTAGGTAGCAAAACAAGAAACCTATACCACCAGCCATTCAAGTGAGTTAGTGTAACAAAATGTTACATGAGGAAACAGTTAAAAGATTTACTGTATAACCATCCAGTACTCCACATAGGGTGGTGTGTAGTGGACCCATAAAGTAAAGGTAAGTAAGACAGCAGTCATCTTACTATTATTGGGAACAGTAGTTCTCCCAAGAAAATACAGTTACACATTAAGAGAAGTCCAAAGGGCACTGCACAAATGGTGCTGTTTGTCACAATGCAAAAGAAGATGCCTATGGAGTTTACCAGACTCCATAAAACAGTAAGGAACATAGAAAATCCTAGTCAGGAAAACACATGAGTGAGTGAGAAAAAGGTCACACCCACTCAGGAGTAAAAATAAAAAAGGCCAAAGTACAGCAAATGAGCTGGGGGTCTCTAAAGTTAAAGGGAATTGGCACAGAAATGAAAATTCTCCCTAACAGTCACCAGAAGTATAATTGTTTTTTTAATACGCTTAATACCAAAGTGGTTTCTAAGCACGGACCAGGGATTCAAACCTATGTTGCTCTGAGTCGTCTTGCTTCCAAGATGAGCGTGTTGACACCGACCTCTATTGCCTCTTTCAAGGTTAGTTTTCCTGACTTCAATTTGATTCTCAGATGCTCAGACAGAGCAGGTGCAGAGACATATCTGGCTGGTCAAAGGGGCTAATGCACTAGGTTTCTGAGGGAGAATGCACAAGACACCACTGCAGCATGTCATAGGCCACTGGAATGGATGTGAGAAACGACTCTGTTGTGACTGTCACCATTGCAAGGCAACTCAAAGGGTTTCACTGGTCAAGGTCTGAGACAGCCTTCTATCGCGGGAGCCCAAGCTACTGGAGGGACGAAATTTGTCAGAAGAGCATCTTGTTGGATAAGCTTGTGAGCCCTTAAGCCCCTGGTCAAAACATGGGGGAACAACACTCCTATGCCAGTAGCCCAAACTCACTCTGGACAGCCCACTGGATGGCCCAGGGACACTTGCCAACAGGCTCACTTGCAGGGTTACCATGAGACCATTGGGAATGGTTGGTTCCACAACTCTAAGGGGTTGAAGCAATAATGAAGGCCTATAGAGATACATCACCAAGGAAGGCCTTTCTTGGACAGCAGTGAAATTTGGTTGCCAGGCCTCTTCAAGTGTCTAAGGATCATCCTTCATCTGCTTAACTTCACTGGATACTTGGCTCCTTCTTCAGATCTGCTAGAATGGCTGCAAGGCTCCTCTTCTTATCCAAAGTAATGGGAGTGCTCAGACTCAGTCCTCCAATGGCAGGATCGGCCACACACATGCACACCAGCAGTGGTCCATTCAGGGACCACTGGGGGTATCATGCTTGCATGCACACCCGCCTTTCTTCAGCCAGGTTATGGATTAGGACCAGACAGTCCCAACCCACTTCCTGGCTCCACCCACACATTCCCTACACTAGCCCGTAAAACCTTTGTGTTTCACGGGTAATTGCATGATCATTGTTAGGGAGAATTCTCTGTTTAGGCTGAATTTCCTAACCTAGTGAGTCCCCCAGCAGCTTTGCTGGATTTCTGGAGTTTGTTTTTTTCATCGTGCCAAGAGTGAGACTCTTTTCTCCCACTCTTGGACATGTATGTGTGTAATTCCTTTTGAAATGTCAATGTGTTCGATGGGCTATGGGGTCTTTTACTCCATAGGGTCTCATATGTTTTTCTATGTGTGTTACACCGCACCCTACGTGCCGTAACACGGGGGCGCCCTAGCGGGTCCCCCTCCATAGACTCCATACCCGGGGACTGACTACTTTCTCCCCGGCCATGTAAAGTCACCATTGGCTTTACTAGACCTAAATTTACTAACAGAACTAGTACAAACATCTTATTGTGGACGTACTAGTAGGGGTAATTCGATTACTCCTGGATCTGTTACTCGAGGGGGCACTGTCCTGTCCCCCCTCGTCGAGTTTTGGCTGGTGGCAGTGGAAACTACTTGTTATGTTCGACCCCGAGCATAACCCTATGGGACTCGTCCCATTGTTGGAGATTGATACTTTTTCTCATTAATCTCTGACTTACCACCGATCTACTTATCTTAAATAGGTTTATTGAGTGGTATTTTCTGCCAGAACTCGGTTTGTAAAATGGCGTCTGTGTTCGTCTCTGTGACTCCTAAACCAAAGGTTGAGCCCTTTGTTCCACTTTTGGCGGGCCTCTGTACAGAGACCCTCCAAAGTGGTGCCATTCTGTCTGGGTTACCACATGGGTGTGGGAGGGGGTTTAGGCACCCTGGACCGAGTTGCCTTGCCAACTCCGGTCGCACTCTGGAGTGATTGGCCCAGGTGGTGAGTCTTCCCGCTCACCACTTAGCATGTGTTGATTGACAGCTAGGCTGAATGAATGGGGGTATTATGCATAAAAGCAGGGCTTTTGGGACTGGATCTTCAGAAGTCGCCAGAGGACCTAAGAATCCGACGAGGGTAACGCTGAGCCGACCTGCACGACGACACCTCCGGTGGAGCCCTGCGGAACCGACTCACCACTTCCCGACGACAGAGGAGATCTCCCTGCCGGAGAGTCTCTTCCCCTGGCTGGTGGGAACAACCAGCCCCCTTTGCTTTTTATTCGCCTCAGGACGCGGTGGTCGAATTGCCCGTGCAGAAGCACCTCGGCAACCGGATAGCCACTACCCCTGAACCGCGACCAAAAGGTGGTGCCTTGTGACGGAGCACTCCGCGGCTGGTCTCTTCCCTGGTGGTGCACCGGACTTCATTTTCTTCGACGACGAGATCATCTCTACTCTTGGCAAGGAACCAACGTGCATCCACCACCAGGAACAACTGCCCCCGCCGGAGCTGCCCTCCACAACAAGGTACCGTGTTCGCCTGGCTTCCCTTTCGATTGGTTCGAGTGAGGTGTCTTAATCCTCTCCGTCCCGTTGGGTCGCCTCCAAGCTTTTCTCATTTGTTGTTCTGAACTGGTTCAATCCACCGATAACAATTTGCAATACAGACTTGAATGCATCTCCCCTAGAGACTTTTTGGGACATCGCGCCTTGCCTCTCTCCGAGTGGGCCTGGCCTCTGAACTTTACGATCTATTGTGATTCTTGCCTTCCTGCCTTGCATTTTATCCGATAGGATCGAACTGTGTTGATTTCGTAACCTTCCTATCTTTTTCTCTCCCGAGCTAACTAATATTCGAGTGTCATCTGGGTTGAGGTATACACCTCTGTCTGAAAATAAGTGGTACCAGTAGAACCTAGAGTTGTCGATATTGCTAGGGGGATTGATCGTCTACTCCGTAGAGTAATTGTGTTTGATTTGTTTGCCGTGATTTGCCTTAGTGTTTTTCATAGACATTTTGTTATAAATAAATACCTTAATATCTTTACACTAAGCCTCGTTGCGTGTTTGCTTGTCTTGCTGTGAAGAATTGCCCTATTTTGTATACTCCACATACTGCTCAACATTTCTTGAGAGAAGTCTGACTGCTCAGCCACAGCTACCACGTGAATCTGTGTGGTGCAGACTGCTACCAAGTGGGTTCACCGCCAACGCCTGTAGTCCTAAATCTTTTGCAGTGGTCCCAGAGGGAACTGCACAGGTTTCCGCCTAACAATCATACCAGGATTTACCTAACCTGAGAGTTCAGGAAGAAGGCAAAAACACAAGATGGCCAGGGTATAAATGAAAACCTTGTTGCACAGCATTGTAGGACACTAGCCAACGTGCGTAGCCAAATTCAGTAAACACAGTGAGGCTAACACGAAATACAGTAAAAATTATGAAAAAGTAACTGCTGCCACCAGTTTGTCATTTAGCATATCATAGGTAACCCTTGAGCAGAGTCTAGGGTCACAAAAAAACAAGACCCCATTGCACTGCATTGGAACATGAATTGTGCAATGATAAAATGTTACCAAAACAGGCAACAAAAGTAACAAGACTAAGGGAAACATAGTTTCCCAGTACTGACAGTCTGAAGGACTAGTTATTTTCCCCATGCCATGTGAGCAAAAGGCCAGTGTAGTGAAGCTGATGGCTTCATTGTACTGTAAAGAGTCAAGACAGGGTGTAAAACAAATAGGAACATGTTTAGGGGTCCATAGAATATGGGGGAAAAGTTGCTTCTAAGGAAAACATATAATAAACAAAAATAATCAGGATGGGGAGATCCAAAACAGAGACACAGAGGTGCTAGGCGTGTGTGTTTATTCTATAATCACACAGGAAGAGGTAAGTATCTGTACAATTTATTTTACATTACTTCCGATAAGCACGAAAGGTGGTATAGAGAAGACGGACAGGGTTGGTTATGCAGTGGTGGCACAGGTGGGTGCAAACCTCTGGAGTGTAGAGGTCAGCATTACATTGAGATGCATATTGCCTCGTATATCGAGGGGGTATAAGGACCCGCTGTTGAACATAAACACAAGGAGCACACAATAATCTTGAAAGTGAAACAGGTACAAGTAGTGATGCTGTTGTGATGAGTAGTTCGACACAGGGAGTGACACAGGGTGTGTTTCGGCCAAAGAAAGTGGCTTTGGAAGTAGCCGTCTTTATGCTGGCCTTCGTCAGGAAAAGGGCACCAGTAGTGGTGCTGTCCGTGGTGTCTGTGGGTGAAACAAAGCTATTAGGATCTCGGGTAGTTGTTCAATAAGTACTCAGAGTATTAAATACGGGCCAAATTAATGCCCAAAAGATACCACATACGGAGTATCTTAAAAAACAGCTTACCTGCCGCCGGAGGGGAGCAGGTGGGTGCTGTCGGGTGAGCCGCGAAGAGTGCAGGCGGACCGGTGCTGGGTATGGCACCAGGTGGAGGGCTGTGATTGCCTACGAGCCTACGTGGTCATGAGTATCACGAAGCAGGAGTGGGGCATAACTCGACCCAAGTCTGGAATGAAAATTAAAAGGTATAGGTAACCTGAGGGAGTAAAGTGTTCCAGGAAACCAGGGCTATCCCGCGTGAAAGTAGGGGGACTTACTGTAGTCTGGGTGGTACGCTGCCGTGCTGGACGTAGACTGGTGGGAGCCGGATGAGTCGGACACCAAGGTGCCGTGGTTGATTGTATAAATGGCCGCCCGTGGCTAGAGACAAACGAATGGGATCCCGCGGTCCAAGAGCGGCAGTCTGCTAGAGCCAATCAAACGGCAGTGCGCCGTGTTCCAATGGAAAGGCGGTACTACGTGTGTGGTGTTGGGTAATGTAGTCCGGTAAGGGCAGAAGGGACTTCTGTTAAAGGGAGCTCGCACGATAAAGCGGGCAGGTCACATGGAGGCCGATATCGGTACTCCAAGACGGTCATGTGGATGGATAGTTTTCGCTGCCCACTGTGGGTGATTCAATACAAAGGGTTCTGGTGTGTAATAATCAACAAATCATCATAAGGTGAAAAAACAACGATGTCTCGAGTGTGCACAGAGAAGATGGTGACAGTGCACAAAGCATTTACACGGTAGAAAAACATAGGTGTCTAATGTACATATTAAGATCAATCTAGTGGAGTGGACACTGGTACGTTACCAGAGAGAGGATGTTGGTGACTCATAGCTGGTGGCAATTTCTGTTCTAAAAATGTTTCCATTCAACGGTTATATTGAGGCCGTCTTGGACGGAGTTCAATTTGTGGACCCATCTTTGCTCGAGTCTGGTAAGGGCAATGTTGATGTCGCCTCCTCGTCTCTGAGGCTGAAGTTGTTGAATCACGGTCCACGTGAATTGTTCATGGGTATGTTTTTTCTGGCTGAAGTGTTCGACCAGAGGTTTGTCCTCTACTTTGTTTTTGATGCAGGATCTGTGTTCGTTGATCCTTTGTTTGACTGGTCTAATGGTTTTGCCGACGTAGATCAGGTCACAGGGACACTTGATAGCGTAGATCACGTGTTTGCTTTCGCAGTTGGTGTGGCTGTTCTGTTTCCATATTAGGTTCTTATGGATGAACGTTTTGCTGTTCGTGGTGAAGCGGCAGGCGACGCAATGTCCACAGCTAAAGTGCCCCACCACTGGTGGGAGATTCCACAGCGTGGTGACTGGTTTGGTAGGTTCTAGGAAGGTGTGGACCAGGGAGTCTCTAAGGTTTCTGTTTTTCTTGAAGGCGAACAGTGGTTTCTTCGCCAGGGTCCCTTTGTTTTTTACCAGATGCCAGTGTTACTTGATGGTATTTTTGATGAGGTTACTGACTGGGTTGTACGTAGTGACGCAGACAGTTCTATCATTAGAGTGTCTTTCTTTGGTAGTTAGGCAGAGGGAGCGGTCGGTGTTGGCCGCTCTTTTCTTGGCCGTCTTAATGGACTTCCTGGGATATCCCCTCTCTCCAAGACGTGTTTGCAGTTGTTGTGCATGGTAATTGAATTTTTCTTTGTCAGAACAATTTCTCCGGATGCGTAGAAACTGACCGTAGGGGAGATTGTATTTTAAACCTTGTGGATGGTAACTGGTGAAGTGGAGAAGGGTGTTCCTGTCGGTAGGTTTTCTGAAGAGTTCCTTCTTCAGCGCATCTCCGGACCGATAGATGTGTAGGTCGAGAAAGTTGATCTCTTGGTGGTCCCATTCAATGGTGAACTTGATGTAATCGTTCCGTGCATTAAACTACCTGCCTAACTACCAAAGAAAGACACTCTAATGATAGAACTGTCTGCGTCACTACGTACAACCCAGTCAGTAACCTCATCAAAAATACCATCAAGAAACACTGGCATCTGGTAAAAAACGAAGGGACCCTGGCGAAGAAACCACTGTTCGCCTTCAAGAAAAACAGAAACCTTAGAGACTCCCTGGTCCACACCTTCCTAGAACCTACCAAACCAGTCACCACGCTGTGGAATCTCCCACCAGTGGTGGGGCACTTTAGCTGTGGACATTGCGTCGCCTGCCGCTTCACCACGAACAGCAAAACGTTCATCCATAAGAACCTAATATGGAAACAGAACAGCCACACCAACTGCGAAAGCAAACACGTGATCTACGCTATCAAGTGTCCCTGTGACCTGATCTACGTCGGCAAAACCATTAGACCAGTCAAACAAAGGATCAACGAACACAGATCCTGCATCAAAAACAAAGTAGAGGACAAACCTCTGGTCGAACACTTCAGCCAGAAAAAACATACCCATGAACAATTCACGTGGACCGTGATTCAACAACTTCAGCCTCAGAGACGAGGAGGCGACATCAACATTGCCCTTACCAGACTCGAGCAAAGATGGGTCCACAAATTGAACTCCGTCCAAGACGGCCTCAATATAACCGTTGAATGGAAACATTTTTAGAACAGAAATTGCCACCAGCTATGAGTCACCAACATCCTCTCTCTGGTAACGTACCAGTGTCCACTCCACTAGATTGATCTTAATATGTACATTAGACACCTATGTTTTTCTACCGTGTAAATGCTTTGTGCACTGTCACCATCTTCTCTGTGCACACTCGAGACATCGTTGTTTTTTCACCTTATGATGATTTGTTGATTATTACACACCAGAACCCTTTGTATTGAATCACCCACAGTGGGCAGCGAAAACTATCCATCCACATGACCGTCTTGGAGTACCGATATCGGCCTCCATGTGACCTGCCCGCTTTATCGTGCGAGCTCCCTTTAACAGAAGTCCCTTCTGCCCTTACCGGACTACATTACCCAACACCACACACGTAGTACCGCCTTTCCATTGGAACACGGCGCACTGCCGTTTGATTGGCTCTAGCAGACTGCCGCTCTTGGACCGCGGGATCCCATTCGTTTGTCTCTAGCCACGGGCGGCCATTTATACAATCAACCACGGCACCTTGGTGTCCGACTCATCCGGCTCCCACCAGTCTACGTCCAGCACGGCAGCGTACCACCCAGACTACAGTAAGTCCCCCTACTCTCACGCGGGATAGCCCTGGTTTCCTGGAACACTTTACTCCCTCAGGTTACCTATACCTTTTAATTTTCATTCCAGACTTGGGTCGAGTTATGCCCCACTCCTGCTTCGTGATACTCATGACCACGTAGGCTCGTAGGCAATCACAGCCCTCCACCTGGTGCCATACCCAGCACCGGTCCGCCTGCACTCTTCGCGGCTCACCCGACAGCACCCACCTGCTCCCCTCCGGCGGCAGGTAAGCTGTTTTTTAAGATACTCCGTATGTGGTATCTTTTGGGCATTAATTTGGCCCGTATTTAATACTCTGAGTACTTATTGAACAACTACCCGAGATCCTAATAGCTTTGTTTCACCCACAGACACCACGGACAGCACCACTACTGGTGCCCTTTTCCTGACGAAGGCCAGCATAAAGACGGCTACTCCCAAAGCCACTTTCTTTGGCCGAAACACACCCTGTGTCACTCCCTGTGTCGAACTACTCATCACAACAGCATCACTACTTGTACCTGTTTCACTTTCAAGATTATTGTGTGCTCCTTGTGTTTATGTTCAACAGCGGGTCCTTATACCCCCTGGATATACGAGGCAATATGCATCTCAATGTAATGCTGACCTCTACACTCCAGACGTTTGCACCCACCTGTGCCACCACTGCATAACCAACCCTGTCCGTCTTCTCTATACCACCTTTCGTGCTTATCGGAAGTAATGTAAAATAAATTGTACAGATACTTACCTCTTCCTGTGTGATTATAGAATAAACACACACGCCTAGCACCTCTGTGTCTCTGTTTTGGATCTCCCCATCCTGATTATTTTTGTTTATTATACGTATACCCACCTGGGTAAATCGGGACCTAGCCAGGTGCCCTTAAGATTTAAATATTCTAAGGAAAACATTCTTAACACTTTAAAACTCACAAAGGACATGAAAGACCCAATTGAGAGGAAATCTAAAATCCTCAACCACATCATCACCGGAGGGCCCACCCTCCATCTCAGCTCTTCAATCCCACTGCACTTGACTAAACATCTGGCAATCCCTTTTGATATTAGTCACACCACTCAAGTCAAGCACACCCATCAGAAACACAGCAAACAAGCCTTTAGATCATTTAAAAACTTCTCAGTTGTGGCTCTCATGGAAGATCTCACCAAACTTCACTTTGCATGGTCCAATCTACCTCAGATGAACCATGATTTTGACTCGCTTCTCCAAGACCTCAACGCCACTGCCACAGCCCACATCAACTGCTGTACTCAGTGAAACAACACATCATCAGGCCTAAACCTTCCTCACCTGATACAATAATTAACTAACTTAAGCAACATAACTATAAGAAAACAGTAAAAGACTTGGTAAAAACCCTGCAGCTCATCTAACCTCACCCCGCTCAAGGAACTCTGACCACAATTGCTGAAGCCAACTGATACAAAACACCATATACAAGTACAACAATGAAAGCAGAACACTTATCAAAGCCATCAAGCATTGCATCAGCCCACTGTCTGACCCAGTATTACTACACTCCATCAGAAAATCCACTGTCACCAACTGTTTCTTCATTATCAAGATCTGCATGATCCAAACACACATATACACCAATGCCACAACTGACAGCACACTATACATCTCATCCTGCAAAACCACTGCTACAGGAATGACTTTCAAGATACTCACTATGGAAGATCTCACTGCCAGGCAAGCACCCCTCTAGGCCACATGGTACAGGGATAATATCCTTCCAGCCTCCATATTTAAAAACCTTCCGATTGAAATACTCAATACTAAGACTGAGATAATATCCCTTGGGGCGCCTGCTCCCCCTTTTACACTCTCACTTTAGCCAGCCTCCCTTGGCCCTGTGCCCATACCCACCTGCGAGGTAAAAAACCTTTGGGTCATCTTTGACTCCACTCTCTCCTTCTCTCACATTTCGGACATCTCTAAGAAGTCCAACTACCAGCTGCACCCCCTCAGAGGAACGCTTCCTTTCCTCACCTTCCCCCAGTGGCTCACTATCTCCAGAGCCCTGGTTCTTTCAGGGCTGGACTACTGCAACAGCCTCTTTCTTATCCTCCCTGCCTCTGCTCTGCGCCTTCTGCTACTCATCCAGAACAGAACCGCAAGACTCATCCTTGGCCTCAACCCCAGAGACTGCATCTCTCTGGTGCTGAAATCCCTCCACTGGCTCCCTGTGGCTGCAAGGATCAAGATCAAGACCCTCTGCATTGTTCACAAGGCTTTCTGGGGCCTGGAACCTACCTATCTGCAACAATGCCTTCCTAAATACTGTCTCTCCCGGTGCCTCCGCTCCTCTACCTCCAACCTTCTGCGTGTGAGCAGGTTCTCCAATCAGAGATTTGGAGGGAGATCTTTATCCTCTGGAATAGCCTCCCCGCCGCTCTCTGCCTTGAGTCCGATCTCCTCAAGTTCTGGAAACTCCTTAAGCCATTCCGCTTCTCCTCTTCCTTCTCTCTACCCTGCTAACCTATATCTCAAAACTATCCCTCTGTCCCTCCTTTAGCATTCAGCTTGCTGACTGGATGCCTGGTGTACCTCAGAATCTCACAGGTCCCAGGCACCCTTGCCAGTCCTCTCGCACTTGCCTCCGGGCCTTGCACTTGCCTCATCACCACTGCACTTGGTCAATGACCCAAGAGAGTTAATCTCTCTGCACTTACCTCAGCCCCAAAACAGGCAACAAAAGTAACAAGACTAAGGGAAACATAGTTTCCCACTACTGACAGTCTGAAGGACTAGTTATTTTCCCCATGCCATGTGAGCAAAAGGCCAGTGTAGTGAAGCTGATGGCTTCATTGTACTGTAAAGAGTCAAGACAGGATGTAAAACAAATAGCAACATGTTTAGGGGTCCATAGAATATGGGGGAAAAGTTGCTTCTAAGGAAAACATTCTTAACACTTTAAAACTCACAAAGGACATGAAAGACCCAATTGAGAGGAAATCTAAAATCCTTAACCACATCATCACCGGAGGGCCCACCCTCCATCTCAGCTCTTCAATCCCACTGCACTTGACTAAACATCTGACAATCCCTTTTGATATTAGTCACACCACTCAAGTCAAGCACACCCATCAGAAACACAGCAAACAAGCCTTTAGATCATTTAAAAACTTCTCAGTTGTGGCTCTCATGGAAGATCTCACCAACCTTCACTTTGCATCGTCCAATCTACCTCAGATGAACCATGATTTTAACTCGCTTCTCCAAGACCTCAACACCACTGCCACAGCCCACATCAACTGCTGTACTCAGTGAAACAACACATCATCAGGCCTAAACCTTCCTCACCTGATACAATAATTAACTAACTTAAGATGTTGATGTAGTGTAAGTGCAAGCGCCCTGATGCCCACGGGCTACCGGCGCTATACAAAATGAAATACATACATACATACATACATACAAGCAACATAACTATAAGAAAACAGTAAAAGACTTGGTAAAAACCCTGCAGCTCATCTAACCTCACCCCGCTCAAGGAACTCTGACCACAATTGTTGAAGCCAACTGATACAAAACACCATATAAAAGTACAACAATGAAAGCAGAACACTTATCAAAGCCATCAAGCATTGCATCAGCCCACTGTCTGACCCAGTATTACTACAATCCATCAGAAAATCCACTGTCACCAACTGTTTCTTCATTATCAAGATCTGCATGATCCAAACACACATATACACCAATGCCACAACTGACAGCACACTATACATCTCATCCCGCAAAACCACTGCTACAGGAATGACTTTCAAGATACTCACTATGGAAGATCTCACTGCCAGGCAAGAACCCCTCAAGGCCACATGGTACAGGGATAATATCCTTCCAGCCTCCATATTTAAAAACCTTCCGATTGAAATACTCAATACTAAGACTGAGATAATTTCCCTTGGGACGCCTGCTCCCCCTTTTACACTCTCACTCTAGCCAGCTCCCTTGGCCCTGTGCCCATACCCACCTGCGAGGTAAAAAACATTTGGGTCATCTTTGTCTCCACTCTCTCCTTCTCTCACATTTCGGAAATCTCTAAGAAGTCCAACTACCAGCTGCACCCCCTCAGAGGAACTCTTCCTTTCCTCACCTTCCCCGAGTGGCTCACTATCTCCAGAGCCCTGGTTCTTTCAGGGCTGGACTACTGCAACAGCCTCTTTCTTATCCTCCCTGCCTCTGCTCTGTGCCCGCTACATCTCATCCAGAACAGAACCGCAAGACTCATCCTTGGCCTCAACCCCAGAGACTGCATCTCTCTGGCGCTGAAATCCCTCCACTGGCTCCCTGTGGCTGCGAGGATCAAGATCAAGACCCTCTGCATTGTTCACAAGGCGTTCTGGGGCATGGAACCTACCTATCTGCAACAATGCCTTCCTAAATACTGTCTCTCCCGGTGCCTCCGCTCCTCTACCTCCAACCTTCTGCGAGTGAGCAGGTTCTCCAATCAGAGATTTGGAGGGAGATCTTTATCCTCTGGAATAGCCTCCCCGCCGCTCTCTGCCTTGAGTCCGATCTCCTCAAGTTCTGGAAACTCCTTAAGCCATTCCTCTTCTCCTCTTCCTTCTCTCTACCCTGCTAACCTATATCTCTGAACTATCCCTCTCTTCCTCCTTTAGCATTCAGCTTGCTGACTGGATGCCTGGTGTACCTCAGAATCTCACAGGTCCCAGGCACCCTTGCCAGTCCTCTCGCACTTGCCTCCGGGCCTTGCACTTGCCTCATCACCACTGCACTTGGTCAATGACCCAAGAGAGTTAATCTCTCTGCACTTACCCCATCCTTCACTGACTGAGCACACTTGGACCCTCTCCCCCCTGCACTTGTCCCCCCTCACAATCCCCACCCCTGTAAGCATCTGTGCACTTGCGCGATCTGAACTGTACCATGCCTGAAGATCGTATGTCTGTTTTTCCCTCGTCTTTCCCTCCCTGCATGGTGGCGCCTTATGCACTTGTAAAAACTGCAGAATCCTTGTCAGACCATATTGCTCTTATCTCGACTGTTAATGTATTATATGCACTTACTCTGCCTGTGCAGACTAGTATCATCTCAGAATTTCAAGGGCTCTGAACAACTGTTGTTTTTCCCCTTGTTCCTCCCTCCGTGAGCGCTTTGAAACACTTGCTGTGTGTATAGTCGCTATACAAATTAACATTACCATACCATACCATGCTTTACCTGAGATCACCAGCTCCTTGACTCAAGACACATTCCCCTCAACTCTCAAGACTGGACAAATCTTCTGGCTTCTCAAGAAACCAATACTGGCACCTGATGACCTCATCCCAACACCCATCTTCCCTTCCTAGGTAAGCTCCTTAAGAAAACAGTACCCATAAAGATCGAACCAGACAAAGTCCTTCAGTCCTACCAATGTGGCTTCAGATGCAGCAGGCAAACAGTTACCATCAAGATGATCGAGGATGCCATTAACATGCTTGATGATGGACATCCTTTCCTCCTGGTTCGCCTAGACCTATTAGCAGAATTCAACTCAGTAGACAACCATATATTCACTGACATTCTACATCGCTCCATGTGCTTCATAAAGATTGTCCTCAGTTGGTTAAAATCCTACCATACCAGATCGTCAACTGTACCCATCGCTTGTGAATGTCCTGCAGGGATCCATCCTCACCCCTGTGATGGTCACCCTTTACATAGAACCCCGCTGAACCCTGCTGGCTCAACACAACATTCACATCAACCAATATGCAGATTAACACAGAGCTGTCTCAAAATATCCTCAATTGATGACCTCCTCAGACTTAAGGCCTGCCTAATATTTATCCAGTCCTGGATTTCCAGCACTTACCTGAAGCTTAAACACTCCAAAACCAAATTCCTATTGCTGAACAACAACACTGAACACCCTGATAGCCAGACCTGGCTCTCTGTTATGAATCTTGAGGGCATCACATCCCAGTTGACTACCTGTGCCATGTCCCTTTTGTTTGACACAGCAGACACGTTTCCTTCAAGCAGCACAAACAACTTTGTACCAACCTTTTCTCAGAAAAACAAGATCACCATCTCAGAAAACAACATCATGTCTGCTGTAGAAGCCGTGGTTGTCTCCCACCTGGATGGTGGAATCCCCTTCTGGAAGGCCTTCCTCTAACTACCCTGACACATCCGAGATGTGTGTTACATGCTTCAACACAACATATCAAAGGACATTTTACAAATAAAGCCACATCACGCTGACCCTCATAGAACTGCACTGGTTTCAAATCCTGCTGCATGATCTACAAGGCTGTAGTCCCCATGCTGCCAAACTGAGAATCTCAGCATCTCTGGAGGTCTACAATCCACCAGAAGTAAGCACATGTGCAGACTTGAACTCTGATGGTGCAGGAAGTAAATAACCATAAGATAGCCCTTCACTGTCTATGCCCAGACTCTGTAACTTCCTCTCCATCAACAAACAGACTTTTCCCCTCACTTCTACATTTCACAAATGAGCTAAAGACTCTCCTCTTCAGAGAATTCCACCCCACTAACACCCAGGTCCACACATCCTCCACTCTTAACCCAACTTGTGACTGGGTGATCTGCTCCCCCCCTGGTTCCTATTGTGGTTCCATGCAGAAACCTTGCTGCCAAATTGTCCACCCTCCCCTGTTGTTAGCCCCCTCCCTTGTATCCCTGCTTCACTCACTGCGTTCTTCCCCATATGACTTTGACAGTGATATGTTGCTTCCCGAAGCTAGGTTTGACTCAATAATCAACCTAATAATAATAAAATAATAATAATAATAATAATAATAATAATAATAATAATGATAATAATATTGTTATTATTATTATTATTATTATTATTATTATTATTATTGAATGTGTGTTCCAACAGCAAGATGAATAATACTATTAATAATAACAATAATAATAATAATAATAATAATAATAATAATAATAATAATAATAATAATAATGTTATTAATATTATTATTCATCTTGCTGTTGGAACACACATTGAACAGGGGTCAGGGTAGCCACAGTCCAGAATGCGCTTGAGAAGCTTTGCATTTGACATGGGTGTGTGGAGCACTGGTTCTCTGTCACATGATAAAGCTAGTATGGAATGTCGGGACTGTGCCTAACAGTCCATTTAGCACAAACTGCTTTTCCTGGTATTGTCTTCCAAAGGGACACTCAGGCAGTGCCAGGTAAAAGGCAGCATATTGTGGACAGTGGTTCTGTGAACCTCTGCTTAAGGGTAGTCAACACAGAGTGGCATTTGTAAGGGGGGCCTGTGAAATGGGTAACAGGGACTCTACTGAGTCATGGCCAGGTAACGGGATTCACACTGGGTGAACATAGAGTGAGAACTTGGAAATTAGGAATCATGCCGGGTGTGTCAGTTGTATTGTAATACAGATAATAAAGAGAAATGGAAACAAATACACTTAAATTATAGGGAAGAGATAAGAGACGCAAAGAGCAACTAATATAACAAAGAGATAGCAGCTGCCCGAATGCTACCAGTAAAATATTTGACATTCTCAAATGCATGGATAAACCAAAGGCAATTACTCTGCCTTTCAATCCTACGAAGAAAGACTGTGATATAGTGCAGAAAGCCTTCTCAGCAAAAATACAAAAGGCAAAAGATAATATAATCCTATCCAGAGAACAACCTGGATCTGCACTACCTCAAGTCACAGTGAAAAGCAGATCTGGTGACTTACCAAACTTTAGCTTCCACCCCATCTCGGAGGAAGAATTGTCCTTAGTATTGACCAAAATGAGACCGACATCATGTGCGGAAAAGATCTTAACGGCCAAAATTATTTTAGTGAATAAAGATCTATTTACGCCAGTTCTCACCAGAATTGTGAATGCATCTTTTCAGGAGGGACTGGTACCAAAGTGTATCAAAGAAGTGACTATTACGCCATTGATAAAAAAGGCATGCTTGGACCCGAATGATCCTACTAACGTACGTCCTATTACAAACTCAAACTTCATCTTAAAACTATTGGACAAGGTAGCGACAAATCAGTCCAAAAATATATAGAAAGTCACAATATTCTCCACAAACAACAATCAGGCTTCATAGAGGCACACAGCACCGAAACTGCACTGTTAGATCTGCAGACACATATGCTCACTATCCTGGATAAGGGAAAGGCGGGGATCTTGATGTTGCTGGACCCTAGTGCGGCATTCGATCTGGTGGATCACCAATTGTTACAAGAGGGATTCCTAGCAGACCGGAAATCTAGAGTGCACTGGTGAGAAAAGTTTTCTGAGGCCACACATATTGAATTTGGAGTACCACAAGGGGCAAGTCTATCCCCATTGCTTTTCAACTTATATATAAGATGACTTTGTGACCTTCTGGAAAATGTTGACGTATTCTTTATGGATTACGCCGACGATACGCAGTTGGTCTTTGAATTAGAAGGTAACTATCCAAGTGACAGTGCTAAAATAACCCAAATCTATGAGATCATAGATAAGTGGATGCAACTGAATTGGATGTGTCTTAATAACACTAAGACAGAGTTACTGATCTTTGGAACACACCAAGCCAGAGCCAAATTAGGCGTAGAATACAAAACCTTTGCCATCAAGGAGGCAACTATCCCAGTAATGACACAAGTCAAAACGTTGAGTATGATGTTAGAGGCGTCAGTAGGGTCCGAGGCGCAGGTGAGATACCTCCACAAAAACAATATATTTATTACTTACGACTCTTGAGAGCCATCCGCCCATTTTTAAATGAGGAGAAAACAGCAACAATTGCAAGGGCTATTATTTTATCACGGTTAGATTACGGTAATGCTTTGTTGTTAAGAGCTCCTAAGAAAGAAATGGAGAAATGCCAGGTCATGACAAACAATGCTGTCTGCGTCATTAAAAAGATAAACAATAGAGAGCACGTAACAGAAGGAAGAAAGTCACTGCACTGGCCGAGAATAGAGGAAAGAATTACTTTCAGTCAATGACAAGCGTTCATAGATGTCTATAATGCTCAGCTCCCAGGTATCTGAAGAACCAGTTCTCTAGATACATCCCATCTAGACACCTTAGATCAAAAGACCAAGGCCGCTTGAATGTATTACGCTTCAATCGAGTAACAGGTATGGGGAAATCCTTCCCAGTGCAGGGAGCGCAGTGTTGGAATAAGTTGCCCCTAACCCTACGGCTGGAAAAAAATACCAGATGTTCAGGAGACACCTGAAAACTTACCTGTTTAAATATGTTTCAGGTTCTGTTTAGCTTATGACTAGAATAATACCTAGAAAATAAGAATGAGTTTTTCCATGTTCACACGCCCTGATTTATAAATAAATAAATAAATAAATGCATTGTGTATTCAACAAAGAGATTATAAATCCACACTAAAGACAACACAATTTGTTGTCATTTTTTATTAGAATTAATCTAGAGACATTTTTTGTGCTCGATGAGTCACAAGCAGAAAAACATAAACAAGTGTCTTAAACATATCAACATTTTTATTATTATTAATAGAGAAGGTGATGACTAGTACATACTTAGTGTGTCTAAAGTCTGAAACCCATATTTGTCATAAGAAATAGAAATACAATGAAAAAATACATGAAGTGTAAAATACAAATAAACAAACAAAGGAAATTGAAAACAGAGAGAACACATGAAGCTCAATCATTAGTGTTCCTGTGGAGTAGATTTCTAACTACTTTGAAGAAAACAGGGTACCTATTAGTATACTCCTGATTAATTGTATTTGATTTTCAGTATTCTAACAGCATGATTAATAAATTATCATGTTTGTAGTCTGCATACGTGTGTGTTGCAAATCTAAACATTTTAAGACAGTACTCATGTATATTTCTTAGAACAGGATGAGCACTAATACATGTTTCGGCTTGCCAAGATTTGGGGCATGTGACCCGTGTATAATGACACAGGTTGTTCTGGATTCATTTTCCTTGATATTGTCTTTTTGGGTTAATAGAGCTTCTCTGTTACAAAATATTGCCCTTTTCTTGGCTTGAGATGTGATGCAATGTGGGTATTCTCTTTCTGCTAGCCTGTTGTCCAAATCTTCTGCATGGGTGTAGAAATCACACACATCCATACAATTCCTTCTAAATTGAAGGTATTGACCATATGGAAGATTTTCCCGTAGATGTTTGGGATGATCACTCAAGAAATGTAATAGGGTATTTCTGTTGCTTGGTTTGCGGAACAGGTAGCATTTCAATATGCCATTGTCATTTTGGATCTTCTGTGTTGCTGGAATCCATAGTAAACTGAATGTTTTTGTTCACATTATTCAGCCACTGTAGAAACAAGTTCAGGTCAGTTGTGGACCCTTCCCAAATGCACAGAATATCATCTATGAACTGCCTCCATTGTTTAATCTGGTTTCTTAAGGGGTTTGTCTCTGACAGGATGTTAGTCTCCTCAAATCTGCCATGTATAGGACTGCCATACAAGGCGCAAAGGTAGCACCCATCGCTGTACCCTTTGTCTGAAAGTAGAATTGACTATCAAATTCAAAACAATTTTTAGATAGGGCCAAAGTCAACAATTCAATTATGAAATTTTCAGGCACTCTGTTTTGCATATTGAATTTGGTCGGGTGTTTACGCATGCACTCAATTGCTGCTGTTTGCGGAATACTAGTGGATAAAGAACAAATATCCAAGGTGACAAGAAGATGGATATTTCTGTCAAAGGTTAGTCCTTCAAAGATCTGGATGGTGTCTGTTGTATCACACAGGTAGGTCAGTGTTTGAATGCTCATTGGTTTCAAGGAGTCTATGTATTGACACACTGGCTCCAAATCTGAACCACACCTGGATACATAGGTTGCCCTGGTGGGCTCTCTGTGCTTTTGTGAATTTTTGGAAGTGCATACATTGTTGGTGTTCTTCCTTGATTAGTGGTAAGAAAGTCACATTTTTTTACAGTAATCCATTTTCGATCTCTGATATAAATTGCCATCTCTGTGATTTCCATGGAAATGTCTTTCGTGGGATCTTGTTTGATTTTCTTATATCTATTCTGTTAATAGCGCATTCAGCATGCTTTTGTATTGTATCGAGGTCATAAGAACAATGCCCCCACCTTTATCTGCCGGTTTTATCACTAGTGCCCGACTATTAAAACAGTTCAGTGATAGCTTTTTCTTCTTCTCTGGAGATCTTATGATGGTTGTATTGTTAACCTTTTTGAGTTTATTGAGATCTGGCATGATGCATTTCTCAGAAATAATGCAGGAATTTGACTATCAAGGGGACAAAAAGTGGACGGACATGATGTCACGAGTCAAGTTCCATCTCTATGGGGCATAGGCCCTCAAAAAAGACTTTCAGGTGTACTGTTCTAAAAAACCTCCTACTCTCCATCCCACTGCTGAACCAATCTGTTTGCTGAGTTGGGGCATATGTCAAACCTTTAGATAGTAAGGATGTCTGCACTGCAGTTAGTGCTATATTTTCCATGTTGAAAATTGGAATTGAAGGTTCCCCTAGCGGGTTTGCCCGCATCATCGGTATTCACACAGGGTGAACATAGAGTGAGAACTTGGAAATTAGGAATCATGCAAGGTATGTCAGTTATTTTGTGGCCAGTGTCCCTGGCATGTGTGCATTTCATTGTGTCATTGTTAGAAAAAATTTCTTTGAAGCATCATTTTCTCCATAGTCCTTGGAACTCCAAACCATTTGCTTTTGTTATTATATCCTGACCTGACGTTTACCCAAAGGAGTGCAGCCTTCAGCTGTACTCCCCTGGGTTTTTCCTCTTTGTTGTGGGGAAACTGACACATCCTTCAGGCTGTCAGTACTGAGAAACTGTTTCTCTTAGTCATTCCAATTGTTGCCACTTTTAGGTAACAGTTTTGCATTGCACCAAATACCTTACAGTACAGAGCAATTGTGTTTTACGATCATAGATACCCTTTAAAGATTTTTGGGTGATAGCACAATGTGTCTGGGGACAGACTTGCGGCAGCGGTAGCCTTTTCTTTCCTTTCAGTAACTTATTACTGAGCCTTACCACGTTTACTGGTTTGACTCACCTCACACTGGTGGATAGTGTCTAAAATGACCATGGCATTAGATCTTTTGTTTGTCCTTTGGCCATTCTGTCTCGTTGCCTTCACCCTGCCTTTCTAAGACTGGGATTTCCTTGTTTGGGCATGCAGGTGACTGCGAAAGCTGAACCTTTTGCAGGCTACTGCAAACCACATGTGTTGGTAAACAAGAACTGATCTGGGACTGTCTGGTTGAAACCACACTACTGGTTCCAGAGTGACTGGTGTGCACAAGAACATTACAACCCCAGTGTTCCCTGATTGGACCACTGCTGGTGTGCATGCATGGAGCATATCTTGCCACTGGTGGGCTGGGTGCGTGCACACACCTAACTGTGGATAAGAGTAAGGGTCCTGCAGCAGTTCACCAGAGATCCAGAGGCAGAAATCCAGATGAAGATACGCACTGCAGAAAGGGACCAAATATCCTGAAGAAGGACGATCCTGAGACGCACCTGACAAATCTGGCACCTGAGTCCTGCTGTTGTCCTGGTGGAGGTGCGCTTCATGCTCAATCTCAGAAGGCATGGGAGGTGCTTTGAACCTTTGGAGTGGTGAGACCAATCGCTCTCGACGTCTCCAGGTAGCCCTGCAAAAGTGCCTGTTTGGAAGTGTCCCTGGGCCAATCAGTGGCCTGTCCAACTCAAACCCAGGTTACCTCATCGGAGCGTCCCCATTGCAAGTTTTGACCCGAGACCTAGTGAAGACTCAGCTTGTGCTACAAGGCATCTGTTCTCCGAATCTTGTTGGCCGCACGATAGAGGTTTACATCAAACTGCAACTGCTGGGTCCCCTTGCTTCACTGTGTCGCATTGATGGTCATTGAAGATGGGTTTCCCGTGTTTCTTTCCCTGCATCGAGGTCAGCTACATCAGTGTTGTCTCTTTATTCTGCCCAGAGTCGAGTCCAGCAGCTCCTGTGCCAAACCAGACCTGCATCTTTAGCCACAGCCTCTGTCCATCAGGAAGTCAAACGAAGGGCATGGAATTATGCTTCAGACAACCACTTCCAGACCTGCCACGTCTGGACCAGAACCGAGCTAAGGCCAGAGAGTAGTAAACTAATTTACTTCTGCCCCTTTGCTCATTTAATCCTTTTTATGCTTTGGAAGCTAGTTTTGGCCTCCTTTTGGCTTGGGTGTTATTTACCACCTAGAGAACTCTAAAAGTCAGGAACAGCTTTGTTTGCTGTAGCAGGGCCTGGCCTAACTCTCGAAATTCACCTCACCCCTTCAAAACATTTCATCTAACTTTATACTGCCTTCTCAGAACTCTGTTCTGAAATGTACTCACGACTGCACACCTTTTATATGCACATTGAACACTGAACATAAGTCTCCTCATATCATAGGGCTGGGCTATACCGTTAGGATTGTTATATTTGAAGAGTGTTAGTGCTCCCAAAGTTATTTGTCTCTTTTTCTTTTACATTTATTATTGGAGTTATTAACTTCCTTGCACAATGACTGTATATATATTACAAAGTGTGTTGTGGTGTGAAATGTAATGAAGTACATTTTATTATTCATTGTGTGTTATTGGGCCTAAAATAAATAGTATATATTTTTTATATACTCCTGTCTAATTGTCATTCTGTGTGTTTCACTATGTGTGTGCTCATTGGGGACTCATGTTCACCCTCACTCCTCCTGAGACATAGCCTTGACTGTTCTCCAAGCTACCATGGATTGGTCTGGCTAATCTAAGTGCCCCTTGTTCATCTAATAAGGGTGGCCTGCTTAACATCTGTCCACCATGTCAGAGTTTACAAATCCATTCTTACAGTCATGGTAGGAACCACTAACCACATGTCCACAGGTCTTTCTCCATGACATGTGCTTTGCATGGTGCACACAGTGAGAGGAGGTTTTGAGTGTTCATAGTCACTGCATGTTTCTGTTGGATGATAGAGCAGTGTGAACAGCAGGTATTTTGAAAGCTGACACACAAATAGGATGGTGTGAATTACCTTTGTGTGGAGGGGGCAGTGCATGTAGCACATCTGGCTGCATTTGTAGCATGGGATGTGCTCTGTGTGGAGGACATATGCAATTGGTGTAGTGGGCCAGTAGGCTATTAGGATGCTTGTGTTGCTGGGTCATTGTGGTACATTGAAGCCACATTGGAGATATGTATGTAAATAGTGCAATGCATGATAGTTGTTGTTTGTTCTTTTGAAGGTGTGAATCCCAGAGGAAGATTAGGCTGCACCACACCTACCAGCACGGGGCAGATACCAGTTCCTGATGAGAATCCCAAATGCTTGCAGGCAATAATGAGCAGACATGGTGACTCTTCCTCCTCAGAGAATGTGTTCACTGATGTGGATGACATAGTTGGTGAATTTATGCATGGGCAGAATCTCAACAGTCAGGATAAGGAGGAGATCCTCCTGTTCATGGCAGATGATGGGTCAGAGGCACAGACCCTGGCCAGATTCCGCTCCTTAGTGTGACCATGACACAACAGACTATATCTGCTAGTGGTGCCAGAGACACAAGAGCACATATGGGGCAAGACACACATATGGCTTCCTCTGGTGTGTCTATAGTCGCAGGAGCTTCATCTTGGAGTGCGCCATTGCAAACAACATCTCTTTAGTCTATAGTGCTGGGTGGGTTGCGTATATCAGGTACAGAGCATCATCCATATACTGTTGGCTAATTAATACAGGGCAGACAATGTGCATCATACCTGGTTAGGCCATGTACGCATGGAGGCCGGTTGGCTGCCAAACAATCTGTGTGGGAGCAGGAGTTGCTCCATTGAAGCAGCAGACAGATATTGGTCCTGCAGCAGTTGTCTGAGAATATGACCCAGATGGGCCATGCAGATTGGCCATGTAGTTGTAGCAGCCATTTGGGATCTTCACTAGGTGATGCATGCATTGAGTGAGGTCATGCAGCAGGACATGGTGGCGTTGAGGGAAAACAAGCACCTGGACATGGTGGCATTGAGGGAAAACTTGTGTCAGGACATGGTGGCATTGAAGGAACGCATACTCCATGACATGGCTGCCATTGGAGTGCTATTGAATGCCTCTCTGTCATGCATTGTGACAAAGGAGGATCAGACTTTGGTAGTGCATGGTTTGAGTGCTCTCTCAGTATACAATGCCCCACAGAAGGGTGGGTTCCATTGGCTGTGGATATGGTGCATCTCCTGGATTGCATGGTATTAATTTGGGCTTAACCTTTTGCTGTGTCAATATTAAAGGTGGTGTTTGGGATGTTTCCTCTTGTGATTTGTTTTGTTGGCAGTGTGGTTCTTAATGAGCGCTATATGTAATGCTTTCTGCCTGTGTTGAGGGTACGGCATTTGGCAATGTAGTTATGGTCCTAATAAATGTAATGTTCCATGACACAGACTTGACAGCGATCAGTCATCTGCAGGTGTGGGTGCTCACATACTTACTCAGAGAATGGACAGCAAGGCTGCTCATATGTATGTACCTGTCATTTTGCAACATCTGTTTGGGTTATGGGGTCATGAATACAATGTTCTGGCTTGTGATGTGTATTTATGTGTAATTGCTTCCATCTTAACGGGCTGTGTGTCCTGCTGTTTTGGTAGGTGAGTCATTCAAGGGGTGTGTTGATTCAGTGGGTCATCAGCTGATACATGTGGCTTTCTGAGATGTATGTTTGTTGGTTGGTTGTGGTTGTTATTGTTGGGGATTAGTATTATGTGATGATGGCGCTGCATATAGTCCAAATGTTCTCAATAGGTAGTGATGATATGACTTATGTGTTATGGGTGTCCTCTGGGTGTTTGTATATGTTTGTGACTTGCAGAGGCAGATGAGCATGCAGTGTGTGGTTTCTGTCATTGTGCACACACACCCTTGGGCAGACAGGAATTACCCTTTTTCATCATTGAACCCTTTCAGGGATGGAGGGTTGAAGTGTGTTCACAATATGAGGTGTGGCACAATGCAAAAAACGCTTGCTCCACATGGCTGTGCGTAGCCTCTCCCTGTGCCCTTTGCCCCCCTAGGGGCATGGGTGATGGATGCGTGTATATTTGGCCACAAACCCTCTACAGGCATGCTGCAGTTTGTTGCTATATTGTTCAGGAAATAACATGCCAGTGTGGTTTTACATACCATTGGTTGGTTTTATAGCAAATCACCAAACACATGGTCAAAGCAGAGGAACTGTGATTTTGGCACTCCAAAGGTGTGCTCAACTGTGGCTCTACTGGCAATGTGTGCAGCACTGTAGCAGGTTTCACCTGGTTTAGCTAAGGGTGCCAGGGGGAATGGAGAGAGCAGTTAGACACTATCCCTGACTAATGAGTATATGGTGTATATTAATTCCACAAAAAACAAAAAAAAACTAGAAGAATGGGACTGGATTCACACTCTTGATATCACGTCAGCCAGCAAATTAACAGCAGTTTACCAATGAGCACCAAAAAGCTAAACCGGCTTCTGTAGTATCTGATAAAATTTCCCGGCCAAGCGCTCCGAAAACACCTTTCTGAGGGCGCGCATGAACTTGCTTCAGACAAACGAGATTATTGCAATTAGGGGAAACTTAAATCAAAATAAATGCTGCTACTGCAAAACAGCAGACCAGGTCAAAACCCTGAAGCATTTATTACTTTACTGCCCGGGTCTTGCCAACAAGGGGCAGATCTACTTAGGCCATCATTTTTTCCAAACTGCGAGTTCACGGCGAAGAAGATTGGTGGACACGGCTGATGAATGGAGATAAAACATCACTAGTGAATGCAGTGGCTTCCTTCTTTCTAAAATCTCTCCTTCAACAGCAAAAAGTGAGTCACAATTGAACAATGAACTAAGACACCGAACACACTATGAACGACGAGCACGCAGAGACGAGACTGAGTGGAAAGACAGAACATATTAAGTAACAAGACAGCAATAAGGGACTTTTTCTCTTTTTGTGAAAATTGTAAATCAATTGAATCAACAACACAACAACATCTTGGGTCCTATTGTATGTGTAGGTTTTGCATGTGCTTGTTTGTGCATTGCTGTTGGATGTGTCTATTCAATAATAACAATCACCGAGGAGCTACATGTTGCCCAAGGTTCCACATGCCAGAGCACGATGGATAGGGGGAATGGCAGAGGAAATAGCTATTAGGAGAGAATATGCATTTAGATGCATTTTGCATAAGTTTGCATCGCAGATAACCTGCCGATTGATGAAATGAACATATTTCAGATGCCTGTATTTGAGCTCCTTTTCTCTGGGGTCTGCAGCGCTACTTGTGTGCAGTCAGTAGCTCTGAGGACCCGATCGAAATGTGCCAGACATAGAACTCCTGCCCAACTGTTAGCCTTGCCTGCAGAATGCTGGGCATGTCAGCACGGCTCTGCAGCGGTGCAATGATGCACTGTGACACCTGATAGAGCCACCAGGATTGTGTTGGCTGCGATATGCCCCTGCTAAAGCTGTGCTCCACTGGAATAAGTCTGTGGCCAAGCAAGTGAATGGCTGCTAAGACCTCCAGATCTAGAGATACAATATGCAAACACGTGGTGCGTGATGTCAAGTCAGCCACCCTCTCCCTGACCACATCCATGATGACATGTGAGGGAAATCTGTGTGTGCCATAGACGTCCTCATTTTGCTTTGCAAAAAAGGTGCTGCGGTTGTGGAACACTCTTGGCCTCCTCCTCCTTGCATTGTGTGTGAGCTCTATTGGAGCAATGCGTGGTTGGCCATTCTTGCTGGGTTTCGCTATGCTTGCACGGTACATTTACACTTTTCAACTGCTCCAGAAAGGCGGTCGATTTCAGGGTTTTGGGGTTTCTGTGAGATTATTATATTGTTCGTGAATTAGGTTTGTTTTGCACTTTGGTGGGTGTGCTTGGGGAGTTTTCACAGTACCTCCCTGCAAATGGCCATGTCACCCTTTTTCAGAATATTATGAGACTGAATGCATATTGCGCCCCATTCTACGCCCTTGCGCTATCCCTTCTTTATACTAATGTGGTGCTAATGCCAGCGGGTGCAATGTGCTTGGACAGGGTGCAAGCGGCACTGTGTCAGCATAAAGCGCAATTTGTGAATCACTTTTGACTTTGCGCGCTGAAACATTTTTGTAAATCAGGCCCCTTGTATTTTTAGAAGTATAAAGTGTAGGCGAGTGAACACGGAGCGCTTTATAATCGATAGCATTGGTGCAAGTGCTAAAAGTGCTACCACAAAAATTGCCCTGGTCAAAAAAAAATTCTTTCAGTGCGCGTTTTTTTACCAGGGCTATGTATTTCCTATACCTAGACCTTCTTTGCCCCTGTGTAAAAATGCATAGAACGTATATGACAGATTAGGCCCAAGCGCTAATTAACTTCCATGGATACAACATGTAGTATGGCCCTAGGTGTCGATGCATGTCTACAGCAGGTCAAAGGATCAGTGCTAGGGCAAATATGCAAAATTGCAATGAAAGAATATGCTTTTTGTGCTCAGAAAATGGTGCATTCGTTTCTTTTGCAGTGGTATTTTAATAGAGCCCTACGTAATATCTTATTTGAAGCTTGCATTTTCCGGAATTTCCCATATACTGTTATCGTGTTGCCCTGCTTGCAATTTGCTGTATTCCCGTAGAAACGCAATGGCTGTGCATGTACAGCGCATGCTAATTGTATATTTTATAGAGATCATTGTTTTGAGGGCTTTCACTGTAAAGGCAACACGCTAGCATTACCGTGGTGGTTTGTAAATGTGTCTTATTGCCACAGACAATGAAGGTGATTCACGCGCTGTTTATGTTTTCGTCGTGGGTGATTAGAACGTGCACATGTGGGATTTTCAATGGTTTCTAACGACTCGGATGCTCCCAGGAGCCCGGGCCTGGCAGATATTAGACGCAGGTGCACGCAGCATGTGAAATGGCGGCGCACACAGCCTGTGAAATGGCCCATGCATAGATGCATGAGTGGGCATGCAAGCACGTGGGCCTGGAAGCATCCTGAGCTTGTGACTCAGATTGCAAAGTATTTTTGGCGTGCTTCTAAAGCAGACGCGTAAAAGATGAAAGAGGCTACAGCATTCCATGGAGAAGCAGGAATTGATTTTCTTAAAGTGTCTGGGAATGTTTAATGCTGTATTTTAGCACCTCATGTAGAGCTTAACTGTTATGTTCACGTGCTGTACGAGCAGACACATTCATGGTCAGTTGCACATATGTATGCGTTAAGATTTGAATTGCAATGTGTGTGTATGTTTATTCTGCAATAGTTGAAGTTGGTATTGTGAAATTGTCCAATGTATGTATACTACTTGATTCGTGACTTTACTTTTCTATTGACTGTGGAAAAACGTGAAAAGCTAATTCAGCCCCCGATGTACTTCCTAACTTTATTTCAAGTTTCCGAGGAATGAAAACGCATGCTCCCTAAATTATCTGGGGGTGAGGTAGATCAGGAGTCTGGTTTTCCCCCTGGCTTGGACTACAACTCTCTTCACGCCTAGACGCCGTAGTTATTTCCAAGGGATTATGGAGGTCATAGTTCAAAACATCTGGAAACCAAACACTATAGACCCGCACTCTTTAGATTGACATACTTAATTCTTTCTCACCCTTGAGTTACATTTTTGCAATTCTCTTGTCATGTGAAAAGGGAAGATAATGGTAGGTCCGAGCCATGATGAGTGGTGGGCAAAGGTGGTAAGAGGGAAAACAAAACGGACACTTCTGTGTTTGTCTGTGAATGGTCAGGAACAAGAATGCGCATTGTCAAAGGCAACACTTTGCAATTGTTTGTAAGCTCTATAAGCACCTGTGGCGGGGGGTGGGGGGGGCAGCCAATCAAGTTGCATGAACCGTGGCAGAAACTGCAAATGTCAGCCCGCTTTCCATGGAACCTGCAGGCTGCCTCCCCAGCCACCTCCCGCCATCATTTTACTTTTCCCAACCTCCCTACCCAGTCCCACTTACTTGATTGTTGTGGAGGCTCTGATGCCGAAAGGAGCAGAAAACAAGCCTTCTCTGTCTATGCCCCTAGACTATGGAATCTCCTCCCGGTCAGCATTAGACTTGCCCCCACGTTCCTACAATTCAGAAAATAACTCAAGACCCACCTCTTCAATGAAGCTATCGTCCTCAACACCTAGACCATCACGCTGACCCTTGCAACACCTGACTCACTAGATACTGGCTGCCCCTCTCCTCCCCGCCATCTGATACAGCTGTACCCCTCTTCTGTGCACCTCTGTATCCAACACCCCACTGTATGTTTGTTCTGTTGTTACCTCTGAAAAGCACTCAGTTGTGCATCTGTACTTTTGTATACCTCTGTAGAGCTCTTTGTTTTACACCTGTATTGTTGCCTACCTTTGTATAGCACTCTGTCGCTTCTCGAAGCTAGGTCCATGCTCAATAAATACAATAATAATAATTATAATAATAATAATAATACAAATCTCCTGCCACAAAAGAAATAATTGCTTTCTGAAGTTTGAGTAAATGCACTTAAACTTCAGAATGAAATAGTTTCTTTCTGAAATCTCATGGTTCAGGCCATGAAGTCGTGGGGCACAAGAGTTTGGCATACTAGATTGTTGTGCAGTTTCAAGTACAACAGCGTCCAATAGTCTTGTGAAGTTGAGGCAGAATTGGTGCCTGGACCATTTCAATTTTGTGTCTTATGTTAAGAAAAGTTAAAATATTATTCAGTTGGTAAAGATGGAAGAGAAGCATGCTAGGAACTATGTTGATTTGTGGACCCAAAAGAGTTTGGGAGCCTAAAATGAATTCGAGTTTTTTAAATTTTTTGTATTTATTTATTTATTTATCTTTTTATTTATTTATTTATTTACTTATTTATGTTGCATAGAGGGAGAAAATATCATTCCTAATTCTGATCACCATGTGAAGGGAAGTGAAGGGGAAATCGATATTAACTCCGAGAATTTAAATATTGTACCCAAATAGGCATAGGCTATATTTTGCCATCCACTGTTTATTACGACATTATGGACAACCTTTTCTTTGGCGTCATCATAAGGTAATTTATTTACATCTCTGGGTCTGGCAAAAATGTGTCTCTGTTGATTATTTGATGATGCTATCAATGTATGTATATGTGTACATATGTAGATGTATTTATATATGTATGTCTGAATGGGATTAAACTGACATGAGAGGCATCAGTCTTTATAAATTGTTGAGGTACCCACATGGTTACATGTAGAGAGCGGGGTGGCAGAGGTAGCTGCAATGGGTAGAGGGTGACAGTGAGGAGAAGAGCTGAATAGGGGGAGAAGAAGGGCTGTGTGCACTGTATCGAGATTGGTGAGGTTTCCTTGAGGAATAAGGTCTGAGGACCTTCCTGAAGTAACGATGGAGGGGGGATCTTATTTGTATTCATTACTTGCTCCATAGAAGAAAAATACAAACGTCCTATTTTTTCCTCCCCTCTGCAGTTATTTGTTTTGAGCCTGGTGATGTTGTGGCATCCGATGGTGCAGGGCTGGTGGGTATTTCGGTTAGGCAGTGTGGTGTACTGGATGTGAATGACTTGTAGTGTATTCTGGCAATCCTGAAGAAACATGATGTGTGCTTGAAGAGACATCCTTTGTAACTCATTGAGGAAGGAGGATATGTTTTGGGATTATCTTAGTCCTGTCATGAGGAGAGCTGCTGCCAAATGGTTGCCTATGGACATTAGAGTAGCAGGGAGAGAGTGACAATACTTATGGATCACTTGTGCAGGCAGTGCAATACTTACATAGTTATTTCAACATATGTTTGCCCCAATAAGGATACAGCCCTGGGAAATATACCAAACTGAGTAGTCCAGATCAGTCAGGCCATGAGTTGTACATAAGACCCAGAAGAAGTACAGTGTATTTTGGTTTTCCGGTACATTTCACTGGGTAACCTAATTTAATTTTTCCTTAGGGTTCAGCCGTACAAAAACACATAGGAGTAGAGGCCTACACTTTTTGGCTTTGTTCACACAGCTGATGCCTAATACTGAATCAGACCTGTGCTTGTGGGACCCCTAGGTTATTATGAAGGAATATATTCTGCAAGACCTGGCGTTCACTAGTTCCCTTACATCTTCTGAGACCAGCCGTACATCATATTTTTGAAACTGTCTTGGCCTTTTAGATTTGAGTTGTTGGTTAGACTTTAAAAGTTATCTTTCCACGAACAAGTATGAGAATCAAATAAAGTGGCTTTTCTGATGCATCTAGGCCGTGGCTGAAGAAGAAACACGCTGGTCGTGTTTCCCATTGGTGAACAACCAGAGAACAGAGAACTGTAACCTGCGAGTTAAAAGATTCCGCGAGAAATGACAATGACATCCAAATTGGCCTGAGGTTTTATAACATCCCCTTCCAATGGCATGTTACTAAATGTCAGAAACTTTAAATACTGGGAAAGGAGGAGGAGCCAAAGACTAGTACACTAATGGGAGCAGTGTGAACTAGTCGCGGGACTCCCCACCAGTGGGGTGAAGTCATGAGCAATATTTTAAGGAGATGGGACGCAGAAGAGTGTCAAACACTTTAGAGACTTCGAAAAGTTGACATAAAGGAGGTCTTTTCTGATTCCTGGAGGTGTGATAGTCTAAGAGTACTGTTAGACGGCCTCTCTCAGACTTTGGTTTGGCTGAACCCAAATGGAAAACTGAAATGCAGAGTATAGATGTTTGGAGGGGTCCTCGAGGTTGCTGAAGCCAGGCCTGCAGGAACCTGCAGGAAGTTGTCATATAATCCAGGGAACAGGCTTGGCTGAGGAATAAGGGGCTCTGGAACACTGCAGATTCTGGCATACTGCCATGAGATCTGTGGGAGGTAATATGAGTGCTGAGGGTTGTGATTGATATCCATAGAGGAGAGTGCTGTGCCACGATGAGCAAGTGAAGCCACTGATGTGATAGTCCAAATGAGAACCTGACATGAAATCAGAAGACACATGATACCAAGACCTATCGAAGGTGATGCCCTCGATGCATGAGTTATTGAGTCCAGGGTGACACTGTATGTTGGGAAATGTAGTTAAGGAACAAATGTGTCAATTACATTGTGTGGGAGAAGGAACACTCGCTTTGAGGGAAAAGATCTCAGGCACTACATTGTGAAATATTTTTTGTAAAACTACTAAGGGCCCAATTCATGGAATTATTTGTGCAGTTCAAAGTGACTTTGCACTGCTGAAAAGTGATTTCGCACTGCCGACACAAAGCCTGATTCATGGAACTGTGAAAAAAAATTCCATGAATCGGGCCCTTAGTGTTTTTATGAAGAGTGAGAGAGAAGGAAAGCTCAAAAACGGTTTTCTGGGAATTGTAGAAACAATACTAAATTATCTAAGAAAGACTTTGGCCCTGATTCATGGACTTTATTGCGTGATAAATTGGGACATTGTGTGCCAAATCGCACGTAAAACCCTGTTTGTCGATTCATGAAATCAACTGCGCAGGACTTTTTCGTACACTGATGGGCCTCTGCCCAGGTTTGGCATGTTTGTGTGAGCTGCCAAGTGCCTTGCGTGAGACACCTCGCAGAGCGGGGGCGGCCTCTACATAGACCGGAGTATGGGGCGGCTGGCAGTCCATCACATGCCCACAAATGCACATAACCAACCGTATTCATAGATCTTTGCGCGCAACCTTTCATCAAGGAAATGGCCATGCAAAGCACTCCATCTATCGACCACCCGTAGGCAGGCGTACAGACACTTGCACATAGGAATCACAGCGCATAGGTAATATCGGATGTTGGATTAGGGGTACATGCATGCTGTTGGGGTTCTGATCGGACTTGCGGGTGTGCCTAAACAGTGTTGTGGGGTGCAGTAACAGTTTACAGGGTTCACACTCATGTGTTCTGGGATTTGATGACTTTTACGATGCATGGTACAGATGTTGGGGGGGTGCCGGGAATAGTTACGGGGCTCCCCACGCATCACCACCAGGGTGCTTGCCTGGTTGTGGGGGTGTGCAGTCAGTTTTTCCGGGGTCCCTTGCATCAGACACGACGTGTGCGCAAAGGTCTGTAACCATGACTGAAAAGGCTCTGCGTGTGGGCGTGTCGTCGGCGTTACTGCTGCAAGTTGCACATAGGGTTACTTTGCGTGAACAATTCCATGAATATGCGTAGAGCACAGTTTTTCTTCTGCACTCCATGCCTCGCAGAGTCGTTCTTGGTGCACAGGCTTTGCAGGATCTATGCACCCATTTCCATGAATCGGGGCCTATGTGAGAAATAAGCTGTGTTGCTGCATTGTGTTAGACATAGTCATAGTATCAAAACTTCCAGTAAAGAACTGTGAGAGAGTATACATTCTGACACAGTATTCTGGTAAATATAATGTCCAAAAATGTAGAAGATGCTTTGTGGAAGAGCCCAAAGGAATTTCCCACAGAGATAAGCGTTTGTCATGAACTGAATCACCATCCTGGCAAGATTTAGAAACATATGGTCAGTCAAAAAATGAAATGAAAGTTTATTGAGGAGATGGTAATGTTTTATGTGAGCCCCATCTGATGGTTCACTACAGGCAGGCTGTGTTTAATTTGTTAAGTGGGGAAAAAGCTTTCCCACTTATATTTGCCTACACACACAGCTAAAGTGGCCTTCCATATACTTGTGGTGCCAGGGTCTGTGTCTTACTGTGTTTCTTCAATGAAATAGGTCGGAAAACTAGTTGACCATATACAACTACACACAATGTGCGAAACGCATTTTCCTGATCATTTGTGTTTCTTTGGGTAGGATGATCCATGTCGTTCACGCTAAATAGCATATATAGGTGATTCGTGTTTTGTACCCAGTAATGCATAGGGAACGGCAGTATGTTGCAGATCATTTGAGACTGAACATACTTTTTTGACGCAATTGCCTTATCTGCAGAAACAAATGTTGCCATCCACAATGGAATTGGCCAAAGTTATATTTTGGATTACTTTAAAACTAGAGCAGTGCACTTTTGAATGTGTTTATGGGCGACTCACATGCGGAACGTTCAAGGCAGATTTGAAGGGACCTCCACAAAAGGGAATGTTCCATTAGAATACCGTGGTTTAGACATGTCCGTTCTGCATTGTTCTCCCAGCCGGAACTGATTAAAAGCAGTCACAAAAGTATTATCTGCAGGCATTGTCACCAAACTATGGGAAGATACACCCACTTTATTAGTTCCTCCTCCAAAATAGAATGTTAATTAGTATGGTTTTTGGAAGCCCACCGTGGGTGGTTATGTGCTTCAGACTAGAGGCTCAACCTTTTTCGCAGAACATTGGCTTGTGGGAACAAGTACGAAACGCATGATCAATTTCTCCTTTCTGTCATAGCTGGGAAGGAAAGTAGATACATGTATTAGTTGCTTTGTCACTTATTCCGCTTTTGAAGTCTAGGGAATGTAGACTGTGTAATACTGCCCTCTCTGCTTTAAAATGTAGCCATGTGTTAGAACATTTTCAGAAAACCACAACGAGGATACCAACCAGGGAGATTGACATAAGTAATTGGTTGATCATGACATACGTCATTGATGAACTGCTGCTTTTATCTCATTGTTATTTATTTTATTTTTTAAATTTTCTGAGTGTAAAATGACTTGATATTGACTGAGAAATGTAATATGACATCTCAGGGGAAAATGAAGAAGTGAGTTTCGGTTTTTCTATTTTTGGGGTGGTGTGAGGAATTTAAGAAAGGCAGAACGTGGCTCTAAATATTTTCTTAAATAGGGAGTCAGACTTTACAGAGATCCTCAAAAGAAGAGTAATGCAAAAAAAAAAGTTCATTTAACTCAAAAGAATGACACTAATTAAAATGGACCAACCCATGATGGAGAGATTCGGTTTTACTTTAACCTTTCAGCACCTCTAATTAAAAACATAGTATTAAAAGATTTGAAGTGCTTGAAAAGAGTGGATGATTTGAAAACGATCACCGCAGAATGTCCATTAATCAGATATTAACGTGGGCGAAACCTTCATAACATGGTTGAGTTCTGAGTTGATTTAGTACCACGAAAAAGGCAGATTCCTGCCCCTCAATTGTTCCTTTTGGAATACAGTTATGAGAGAAGATTCATTCACACACGAAGAAAAGGGACATAGACTCGTTCAGACACTATGCAACGTGCTTACAAAAACCTGGAATATATATCCTTTTCGAACAAATTCGTCACAAGACCTTTACAAGAATGAATCATAAAGCATACATCCAACATCCAAAACTATTCTTTGAAGTCTCCAGCAGCACACTATTTTAATATTCACCACCATTCATTTGCACAACCTAAGTGCATTGAATTAGAAATTGTCAGTAATATATGTTATATGTCATATGTTTCCCCTCCCCATTATTTTGAAAAAAATCATTCTCCACCTTCGCCAAGTCCATAGAGTGGGGCCATATTTCGCTACTGATGTGGGTTTCATTGAGTAAACCTCCAGAATCATGTTTAGGGGTTAGGCCAAATGTGACACTGCACGCATTGCCTACCTGTATGTTGATGTTGGGATTTCCTGTAATCAAGCGTTAAAGTTTATAGCCAAATAATCAAATGTACTAGAACAGTTATTATTCAACATGTTTTACATTTTTATGAAAGTTCTACCTGGTGTACATACTCGAATTGCAGATGTTGCTGTATTTATATGCAGATCGAAATTGTTTATGAATTGAGTATATTCAATGATCAATAATTGTAAGGCTCTTGTGGTGCATGTTATACGGACGTTAATCTCAGTGTACGCTAGGACCGGCAGTAGCTTTTAGCTGATCTTCGGGACATCAGTCCCAGGGTTCACTAGAAAATCCTATAAACCGTTAATATATACAGAAAATAATAATGGGGCGAGCATGCAGCCCTGTCTTTCTCCCGTCTCTACAGGGAAGTATGGGGTACAATGCCCATTATCTCTGCTGCACACACATACCTTATTCCCAGAGTGTGTCTTGCTAAGGATGTACATAATGTCTGAAGGGTATCCCATCGACCTGAGCATCTGCCATAGTTTGGATCTATTAACTTTATCAAAGACAGTGCTTAGGTCTATGAAAGCCAAATCAATGGTCTATTTCTTCATAAAAACGGAGTGTGAAGCTTTTAGATAAATGTTTAGGCCTGCTAAACACATTCCCAGACAGGTACAAAACACCAGGGAAATCTCTGCTACGATCCCCATTTCTCCAACCCAGTTATCAAACTATCTAAGAAAGGCCCTGCCTAAAATCTTAAATCCTGTATCGAAAAGGGAGATGGGTCTATAAATAGTTGGGCGGCCTCTATTTCCATGTTCGAAAATGGGATAAACAACTGCATGTTTTCAGCAGGATGGAATTCTTCGGGTTACAAAGATAGTGTTGAAAACAATAGTAAGTGTGGACATAAATCTATTAGGCTCCGGAAGAGATCATCTGAGTTTTTCCGTTTGGGCCCTGAGAACTATTGTGTGCCTGCTTCATAATGGCCTCCATTACATCTCCCAAATAGAGCACCAATGGAGATAAAATATTTTTGTGAACTAGACTCAAATCTTAAGTATGTGCATTTGTCAGTGCTGATTTCTACCTGGATATTTTCCCCATATCCCTGTATAAAGTTGAAAAGTGTTCGATCCATGCATGGTTATTGTTTCGATTCCTGATCATTTACATTGATGCAGAGGTACTTTTACTACTACCTCCCAAATATTTTTGTTACGCTCACCTGGTATCCACTGGGGCGCCACACGATACTGGATGGAGGTCTAAGCGCTATCCCGGATCCCTCTCTGCTTGGTTATGTGCCAGATGTTGGGTAGCGCCTATAACAGGAGAATTGAGGGTTAAGTTACTGGTTATGTGATGGGTGGACTCCCACCTCCCTCTGGTCCAAATCCACTCCTTTGGTGTTATTGCTCACCTTAGGTTTTTGTGCGTTGAACTCTGTGTCTCTGTGCATGGTCGCATGGTTGGTGCGGGCGTGCCGTGGACCTAGTTGCTTCACTGGTCCGTGTGCCCTTATGTCGGGTCCAGACCGGCTGTGAAATGTCTTTTCCGTCTTTATTCTGTCTCTTTCTTTCCCTCGGTTTTCTCTGTTTTCTCAGTGTCTTGCTCCATTACTCTGTTCCCTAACAATGTCGCTTTTTGTTTTCACAGGGAGGGTTGCGATCTCGCAGTTGCCGTGCCGATGGCGAAGACCACAGTGAGTTATTGATGCGCGGAGTGCTGCGCTGTTTATTGGTGTTAATTGCTAACCTGTGTTCTTTTCCCTTCTTTGTACAGGTTGCAATGATGTTCCGGAGTGATGAGCGATCGAAGCGCTGCTTGCCCAGTTAAGTGCTTTGTTAATGCTGACCTTGTTCCTTCTCCGGCAGTGAAACCCGCAGATGGGCGAGATAAGAGAAGCACAGGGTGTTGCCAGGACTCGTTGCCTGCCCAGGTAAGAATTGTTATTAATGCTGCCCTTGTTTTTTTACCTTTGCAGGTTGCGGCAAACTCCGCAGATGGGCGAGGTAAGCAAAGTGCAGGATGGATTCAAGACCGGTTGCTTCACAGGTAAGTGTTGTTGCTCACTAAAGCTGTTCTTGTTCTTCCAGGTTATTAATGGGATCCAGATCTAGGGCTTCAGGATAGGGTCGCCGGAGAAGCAGATGAGCAGGAGCTGGACATGGTGAGCATTACGCTGCTGGAGTGCAGAATAATGTGAAGAGTGTTCTGCTGTTTGGGTGTGGCTTAAATAGCCCAGGTAAAGTAGTTCCAGGCCAAGTAGTTCCAGGCCCAGCCACACTCAAAATACTAGACTGCATGGCTTGGTTCTAAAGAACTGAGCTGTGTAATAGGCCTCCATGTTGGATTAAGAACCAAAACTGGTATTGCTTTATTCCTGATAATGAGCCTGGCGCCAAAGGCGCCAGGACTGATTCCATGTATGTTTCTGATGGAGTTTTAAGGCCCTTGGGGCCAGTGTGAAGGGCTTTAGCCCCACTGCTGCCATGGGGCTGTTATAACTGAGGGGGTCAGGGGCATGGATCGTGACAGTTTTTGAGTTATTTTCTGAAGTTACCTCAACCAGGTCTGCCCAGTCCGCTTTGTCCAGTTCAATCTTACGATGGGCTACAGTTTCATTTTACGTGGATCTGGCCGTGGCTGCCTCCCTTTTGGTAGCCATTGGACTTTTCAGGACTGTAAGAAGATTGACTTTAGCATCTCTACAGTTTGTATTGAATCAACCCCTTGCCTGGCGTGTGACTTTCTTTCAATGAAGATCTAACTAAAATGTGTCTAAGATGTTAGCCACTAAAGTTTTGACTGTCACTGAAATTGTTGAGTGATCAAAATTCAAGTTCAATATGGCTAGAAACGGTGAAAAAATGGAAGCTACTATATCATAAAAAAGTGTAGTTTTATCAATGTTTGCCCATTTGATTCTTTATATATATTTGTGTTTAATTTAGGTCACATTGTTTCGGACCTTTACAGACTTTATTACATCAGGTGATGGAAATATGGTTATTGCACGATTCCTGGACAACTGAAAGGGTTTGATAAAATGGCAATTGTTGAGGGAGAAGCATAAATATTCAGTGATGGACTTTGCCTGGTGCACTATGAACGTGATTTTTCCTAGGTTGTTCCCTAATGGAGCGAATCCCCCACTCTTTCAAGTGTGAAAAATGAGGCCATTAGAACACACCCAAGGATCAGTCATATTGGCTCTAGTAGGCCCATTACTACATTTTCTTCTTCATCAAATAGATCCTGCGGTTGGCCAATTCCTAGATTTAAGTTAGCGTCCTAACCCACGATTGTCAAATCCTGAGATAAGCTGGGTATCAATATCTTGTCCTCCATGAATCCCATAAAAGTTTCTGGAGCCTATTGTGGACATTAATAATGGTATCCCCATTTTCGAAGTGTAAATGAAGATCATATACTTAATGCAACCCAGCATCTAACGTCTGTCCTTTACTTGCTAACAAAGACTTTAGAAAGATTGCAAACCCACCATAACCTCTCGCAAAATGTTTTTTTTTGAAGCTATAGATTGAAAACTACAAAATCCGTCCAATATCAGCTATTCTCTTGTGTAAGTTTCCTGAAGGAAGATGATGTCATAGTCTCTCAGGTGACTGCGCATATCAGGATCCCTACTATATTCCATGACAAAAGGGTAATTGAGCTAGGTGAAGTCCCCAAATGGAAATGTGGCTGTTTGGGGAGAGTCTAACTGTTATTGGGAGGTGACAAATGTATTTAGTCAGTCTATATACTCACGATTGGGAATCTTCGGTTTTACGTCAGCAAGAAAATGTAATGACGGCGTTAAACCATGTGCTCTTCCGAAGTGAAGGATGAAATCAAAGCAGAGATGTTATCTTTGCTTTGCTGCCCTCCTACAACTCCGAATGGCAGGAAAATAAGATTGAGTGAAAACGGAAGCTTAGAAGTAATTTTACGCTTTCATCTTCTGCACGCTCCTTACAAAATGACCCTTTAGTGACTACAACCACCAACATTAGGAGATGGAAACAGCGTGCCGTCCACACGAATGTAACCTGATTTAGTCAGGAGGATGTGTTTATTCACAGCTCAGAATTTTCCCCTTGCCCTGTGTGAGAAGGCTATTCAGTCCTGTTTTTTTGGGAATCTTGACAGAATACGAAACATCCCAAAATTCAAAGGAGAACAAAAACAGGACTGGCTGCCTTTCTCAAGCATGGCAAGGGGAAACTTGAGCTCTCACATATTTCTAAACCAGAACATGAGAAACATGTATTCAGTGAAATGGTATTTTAAAACAAGTTTGGAAAGTGAACAATAAAATACATTTCGCAGATAAACTGCTACACTGTTTCAGGGAGTCTTTGAACACCAATGTTTAATTAATGCAATAGTTCATCCAGCGTAGCAGTGTAGATGGCGAGGTTGTTTCTGAGTACTCATTTTAAACTATGTGAACCATTTGAGGGCATTTGAGTGTGGACACCACTTTCTGAAACAGCCTGTGAACTCACCTTAATCCGTACAGGCATGCAGAGCACTCCTTTCAACTCCTGCACAACTAAGCACTCTACCCCGCCACCCTCTTCTCTTATTGGATGCATTGTTTCAAATAGCCCTACAAAATGCAGAAGCCATGGTCTATAAGACCTAATAGCATAAACAGAGACGTGTTTATAGGAGGCCAACAGAGGCACATGATCCCCCTCCACCTGATGCAAAGAAATCAGTATACTTATTTTGCAGAATATAAATACCACGTCTTGATAGGTTTGCTGCTGAGTCTCTGTGTCTACTACCTGGTCATGGTCAACAGCTAGTATCTGAATTGACCCATTCATCCTTTAAAGCATTCTCTATTCACTTTGGCATTTACAGTGTGTGTATTTACTATAGCACTACTCGTACAACCCTTTTTTTTCTTTCTTTGGGGAATGCATTGATCGCTTGTAATAATGATAGTTGAAATTGATAGTTATACATCTCAGTGCCATAGTAGTTCAGAAGATAGTGTATATTCAATAGGTTGAAAAACACAATCCCTATTCTAAATCTTTCATCTCACTCCACCAACAGGGAAATTGATCATATATATAAATAAGGGGTCAGATGATTTCTATCTACATTCACACCCCATTGCCCAGACATAGCAGTCCTCTAGATCACCCAGCACTCTAAGTCCTGAAAAAATTTACTGTGTGCGTCAATAACAAACACCTTTTCATCAAATATATTTATTCAAATTAAATTAAAGCATCTAAAACATATGAAAGACCCTGACATAACACAGTGGCAACTCCAACATAGAAACTAAATCTAAAACAGCATAACAAAAACAGATATGTATGTGACCAAGACACAAAAGATATCACATCACAACATACAACATTCTCAATTTGTCATTAAAATATCAATCCCGACATGTTTCTGTTCATCAAGCACAATGTAGGGAGAACATTCTTCAGGGGACTATTCGTAAAATGGATACATTTCTTCAACACCGTGTTGAGAGGGTCGTTTTTAGCACCACCAATGGAAAGAATCAGTGCCTACAAATCAAAAGAAAAAAGCAGATACTAAGTAACACTGAGGGGAGGTCAAGCAAATAATATAGAACAATTATACTGAGAATACATATCAGCATCACGCTGAGGAAAGCCCATACATCAGCCAACCTCTACCTGTTCAAGACATGAAAATGTGGAAATTACCTTAAGTGGTGTAACTCTGGCGGGAGTCTTCTAATTGAAAATTGCCTCATATCCCGCCAATGGGACACATATAATTTTCTTTGGGTGTCTCAGTGCGCCTAGGTATTATAGAGGTCCTATAGTAACAGACAACAAACAGAGACCACATGCTCTGTGTCAATAACAGACATCACCAAACCGCAATCGTAGGTCAATTGCCAATTTGCATTAACATGGAAACACCATTTTTCCAGTGAAAACGTCCACTGGAATAATGGGTGGCAACTAGGTATCACCAATGCAGGATGACAAATGACAGAAAAGATTCTCAATACTTCAGTGTGCCATCTTTGGTGATCATAACAATTGCTGTGCTTCAAAACATCATGTTTGAACCAGAAAGCTACAGTTATAAAAATGAACAGCATCAATAAGGTACAGGTCTAGATCTCAATCCCTCCAAACAAGGTTGCATAAACTGAGCAGCCAACCCCAAAGTAGAACACAATGTGTTAGTTGGGAGGTTTGGAAAGCAAGCCCATTTCACGACATTAGAGCCAAAATGTCACTGCTTTGCCAGTAGACAATACTCTGACTCTGGGCAGAACATCGTAATGTATAGTACTGTTCAGTCTTATGTGAAAAAAGCCTCGTTTTTAGCCCATTTCTTGCTGTTTCTTTTCATCTAGGTGATTTGAATATAAAGGGCCCTGAAGAGCTGAGAGTCGACTACATTTCACAGTCCTTTGTCTCCCTAATTTGTAAGCTCTGCCTGTAGCCTACTGTATTTTCTCTCTCCATGTTCCTATAAGTGTACCCTTAACAGTTTAAACTTGTAAGATGGGAGTCTGCAACCTTTGGCTGTCCTGATGTTTTGGACTACAATCCCCATTATCCCTAACCCGCATAGTCAATGATGCGGAATCGTTGGGCATGTAGCCTAAAATCTTGGGAGCCGCATGTTCCAGACCCCTGTTTTAAGAGTATTCATATTAATACACACTCTTACTGTATGCCCTTGCACAGTACTCATTTGCTTCACAATTAAGTTCATGCTATATAAAATTATGACATATAGGCCATTGGCAGGTTTATTTTTTAGGCCTGTTAATTTGACACAGAAACCAGATGGTGTTTTCCTACCATTTCAAATGGTCTGCACACATCATTAATAATCTGCAAGCATGTCCTAAAAAGTAGGCAGTTGAGGTTATCACACCGTTTCTTTCGGTGGATTGATTTAAATCTTTCAAATGCAGTAGTAAAACAATGAGAAGATTTGTTTAGCCTAACATTAATTAGGGGACCAGAAATTTCAGGCTTACATATATGATGGTGAAAATAAATCTTAATTTATTGTGGCTTTTTATAGCATCTTTCTATGAAGACCTTTTTTTATATTGCCATAAGAACCGAGAAACAAAGTGCAGAAATGGCAGGCTGAGCTCAAATCCCAGGGCAACTCATGTAATATCATTCAATATCATAATGACCAAACTATCGAAATGTCTATCCTTATGTTCTGTGTCTATGCTGCTTTTTCATATGGTTACTGATCTGTGCCGCACATCTATACTACAGCCTACCTACCCTAATTGTTTCTTTGATTAATAAATGGTTCTCTGTAGCTATGGGGGTCGCATGCTTTTTAAAAATTGCTGCCAGGGCCACATATTAAGCTATGTGTTGCAAACATGACAGCGGATGGGCACAACAAGATTTTATTGAGAACCTTTATTATTTTGGTTGTCTGGGTTTCAAAAATGTCTGTTCCCCGGACCCGGAATCCCTAAAGATGGTGCTATCATGGCCACGTCTGCAAAAACACTGACATGATTTAGGTACAGCAAGAAGTACGCAGAACAAATAGAGCATTTCCCTGGACCCATATCCACTACATATACTCTCACAGACTTAGGGCATGCTCCAGCCATACAATATTTCACCACTTTTAGAGAACACAATGATGTGTGCTATTTAAATGACAGTTACAGTCTATGGACAAGGTTATGAAGCTTTTTCCTGGCTGGTAAAGGGCAGTTGTAATCTCTTGATTTCTATCTTGTGTGAAGCAGGAGAACAAGTACAAAGCAGGAACCTATTTAGATAATTTTCAATTATTTGAAATAAAAACATGTCAATATATGGATAGTAGGATGCTATTTAATTATCAATGTATGCTGTTTTTTTTCTAATAACTAGCCAAACTACCCGTTCTCTGAACCGGTTCTGTAGACAGACATGATAAAACTGATCCTGTAAATCACTGCTCCTTGCTTATAGCTTGATGTGTTTTGCACTCTGAAGTAAACTGCACTGCAGAAGGCTCCCTGTCCGGAGCCTTCTGATCCAGCACAGTCTCAATGGAGCAGGAGCTCCCTCGACGCCCGCTGCGCTGCAGGAGCAGCCTCTACACAAGATTCCAGTCCGAGCTGGAAGGTAAGCTCGAGGCATAAATCTCATGTGCCCTTAAGCCCCTTCACGACGCAACAGAGTTCATCAAATTAGCTCTCATTTCGCTCTGGCTTTGCTTTTTGCCTTATTTGCACACAAGTGCATACAGCCACGGCACGTTTTTCGATCATCTTTTGCCAAAATTGGAGTATATCTCCATTGATGACCACGAGGAGCCTATCTGGCTAAAATGGCCGCCACACAATTCGCCACTTTCTGTTAGTCTCTATGAGCCCTAATCCAGCCCATCCAACTGCCTGCTGCTAGCGGATTGGTCACCGTCAGCTACACTAGCCAATAGGCTGCGCCGGCAGGCGAGCGCCGGCCCAGGCAGTAAGGCACAGGCAAGAAGGCTCCCTGTCCCGAGCCTTCTGATCCAGCACAGTCTCATTGGAGCAGGAGCTCCCTCGACGCCTGCCGCGCTGCAGGAGCAGCCTCTACACAAGATTCCAGTCCGAGCTGGAAGGTAAGCTCGAGGCATAAATCTCATGTGCCCTTAAGCCCCTTCACGACGCAACAGAGTTCATCAAATTAGCTCTCATTTCGCTCTGGCTTTGCTTTTTGCCTTATTTGCACACAAGTGCATACAGCCACGGCACGTTTTTCGATCATCTTTTGCCAAAATTGGAGTATATCTCCATTGATGACCACGAGGAGCCTATCTGGCTAAAATGGCTGCCACGCAATTCGCCACTTTCTGTTAGTCTCTGTGAGCCCTAGTCCAGCCCATCCAACTGCCTGCTGCCAGCAGATTGGTCACCGTCAGCTACACTAGCCAATAGGCTGCGCCGGCAGGCGAGCGCCGGCCCAGGCAGTAAGGCACAGGCAAGAAGGCTCCCTGTCCCAAGCCTGTCCACAGCCGTACACACCGTGAGCCAGACCCCCTGCTCGACCCCCGTGAAACTTGGACGTAAGACTGTTTTGCACTGTATGTATCTAACCATCTATGAGGGCAAGTAGTATTGTGTTGTCGCTACCTGTTGCCTTCAATTTGTAACCACTGACTTGTTGCACCTTACGCTACTACACTGATGTCCACACTCTAACTTCGCTAGCTGGCGCACATGGCGCTCTCTTGCACCTCAGGGTAACAAATTCCATTGATGTGCTCTGGGTCCTATCCCAATTAGACCTTTTTCAATCTGTTTTATGTACCTTGGTCTCGACACTCTGACTGCATGGTGCCCCATAATTGCTTCAGACTGCACTGTTTATGCTGATCTGTGTCATGCCCTTTGGTTTGCTATAGACCATACTGATCGGTGCTGTGCCCTGGTCGCTATAGACCACACTGAGTTGCATTGTGCCTTATGGTAGCTTTAAACTACACTGTATATGCTGACCTGTGTCATGCCCTTGCTCGCTATAGACCATACTGTTCTGTGCTGTGCCTTGGTCGCTATAGACCACACTGAGTTGCATTGTGCCTTATGGTAGCTTTAAACTACACTGTATATGCTGACCTGTGTCATGCCCTTGCTCGCTATAGACCATACTGATCTATGCTGTGCCCTGGTCGCTATAGACCATACTGATCTGTGCTGTGCCCTGGTCGCTATAGACCATACTGTTCTGTGCTGTGCCTTGGTCGCTATAGACCACTCTGAGTTGCATTGTGCCTTATGGTAGCTTTAAGACTACACTGTTCATGCTAACCTGTGTCATGCCCTTGCTCGCTACAGACCGTACTGCTCTGTGCTGTGCAGACCACACTGAATTGCATTGTGCCTTATGGTAGCTTTAAGACCACACTGTTTATGCTGATCTGTGTCATGCCCTTTGGTCGCTATTGACCACATTCATCTGCATTGTGCCCGAAGGTTGCCATAGACTGCACTATATACGCTGTTCTGTATTGTGCCCCCTGGCTGCCACAGACCACACTGACCTGTGCTGTGCCCCCTGGTCGCTATAGACCACACTGATCTGAGGTGGTCACCAACAGACCACATTGATTGTGCTGTTGCCCATAGCTGCTAGTCAGCTACCACCTAAATCACTATCTGAACTATGCCAGCCTGGCTAGTTCTCATCATGCTCCCTTTCTGTATCATGCCCGATTGCACGCCCTGCAGCAGTAATGCATTCATCCCTCTCAGTAATGGACTTGCAAAGCTCGCCTGTCCTAGACATCACCCCATTCCCTGCCCTACACCTTTCTTACCCTCCCTACCTCCTTTCCCACTCAGTGCAACCACTGACCATAGCACTAAAATTAGCGCTACTCTAGGTAACACTCCACCTAACCATACCACTGATGATCACTCAGACAACAGCATCTTTGACGAACCTACACCACTATGTTTATTTAATGGCCGATCAGCAAGCCAACAGAGCAAACCCTGTCCCACTTCAGTTCGGAACCTAAGATTAGCAACCAGATGTCACCACTGGTCTTACCACTTGAACACAAACATTAGGGTCAACCCTGACCACTCAACCCAGACCCTAGATGTCCCATTACCGGTAGAGGCCTCCTCAGCCAACATCCCCAACCAAGCTAAACTCAAAGGGGCGCTCATTAACACCCGCTCGGTCCCTGCTCATGCGCTAGACATCGCTGACTTCATTGTGACTGAAAACCTTGATTTTCTGGCTATCACAGAAACCTGGCTTCATGCAGCGTCTGGTCCCGCCCTGACCCTCGCCATACCCGATAGCTACTCTATCATCAGGTACGATAGGGACAACAATCAAACCAAGGGGGGTGGATTAGCATTTATATTTAAGAGCTCTCTCAATCTAAGAGTGGCCAACAATCATCAGTTGCCCTCAACTGAACTACTCTCGATCAAACTCCCAATCTCTCCTAATCACACCGCCCTAGTGCACCTCATCTATCGGCCACCTGGCCCCACTTCCACTTTCATAGATGACATCTCTTCCATCCTAGCTTCCAGCACTAAGCCGAAATCCCAAATTATCCTACTTGGATACCTTAACCTAGGATATCTGGACAAGAACGACACTAAAGCATGTGACCTTGCCAACGTTCTATCCGACTTTGGCCTAACCCAGCATGTCAATGTACCCACCCATATCAAGGGTCGCACATTGGACTGGGTTTCAGACATGAATTGCGCACTAAACCTAATTTCAGTGCTACCTTGTGCTTGGTCTGACCATTACAAAATAACATTCTCCATCGATACCTGCCCACCTACGAACAAACCTTGTACTGCGCCACCCACACTTACGCGCAACAAGAAGGATATCACAACTGATAAACTACTTCCACTCATCCTCCCACTACTAAACTCGATCTCCATAACTTGTGCAGACCCCACTGCCTTGGTGGACACCTACAATCGAGCTATGCTAAAAGCATTGGACACCATTGCCCCTCTTAAACATCGCAAAGAAAAACCACGCAACCACCTTAATTCCTGGTTCACCCCACACTTACGACAACTCCGGAAAGATAAACGTAAAGCCGAGTCCCTCTGGAGAAACTCACCTACACCTGCAAATAAAATCAACCTTCTAACCATCACCCTTTCATACAAAGAAGCCATATTAGCGGCTAAAAAAGAAGTCTATAATAACAGGATCCTACAAGCTCAATCCAATACTAAGGAACTCTTTAAAATCCTCAAGGAATTAGAGTCCCCAGCTGCCCCTCCTGACACACAAACCCCTGACAGTGAATGGTGTGCCAACATTCAAAAAGCACTACTTAGCAAAATCACCATTCTCCAAGCCAAAATTAACACAAAAAAACTATCTTCTTGACTCAGCAGATAATTCCCAACCCGCCAATGTCTCATCCCACAATCATTCCTTCAAACCCTTCAGCTTCACACCTCTAACCATTAGGGAAGTGGAAAATATTATCAAGAAGCTAAAACCATCCAATTGTCAAGGCGATGCGTGCCCAGCACCAATTGTAAAGGAAGCAGCGCCTGAGCTTGCCCCCTTTATCACCTCACTTATGAACTCCTCCTTTAAATCTGGCATAGTACCAGATAACCTTAAGGATGCTTGGGTAATCCCCTTAATCAAAAAACCTAACTTAGACCCGAGTATCCCTACCAACTATAGACCCATCACCATGGTACCATACCTTCTAAAAATTTTGGACCGGGCTGCATACCTCCAAATTCAAGACTATCTTGATAAAAACAACTTACTAGGACTTAGGCAATCTGGTTTCCAGCCGAGACACGGCACAGAGACAGCTCTATTAGATCTAAAAACACAAATTGAGGATTTGAAAGACAAGGGCAAACAAGCGCTCCTACTCCTCCTAGATTTATCCGCCGCTTTTGATCTAGTGGACCACCAAATCCTCTGCCAGCATCTCAAAACGGCTGCCCACTTTTCCGATGCGGCTACCTCCTGGATCAGCTCATTCCTTGCCAACAGATCTATGAGAGTGTTCTCATCTCTTGCTGCAGCTGATCCAGCACATGTTCCTTGCGGTGTACCACAAGGCTCGTGCGTATCTCCCACGCTCTATAACGTCTTTACAAAACCACTCTTTGATATTCTTGACCATCTGGGTGTCACCTACACAAATTATGCAGATGACACCCAGATACTCATCCCTATCACTGGTGACTACGTAACTGACGCCAAAGCTCTTAATTAAGTTTACACCGTCATCCAGGCGTGGATGGCCCACCACGGTCTCTGCCTAAACGATGAGAAAACTGAGCTACTCATCCTAGGCTCCCACTCCAAACTTGCTAAACTTGACAACAAATATGACATATTCAATATTGATGGCAACATCATTAAAGTCACCAACGTCACTAAAACACTCGGAATCTATTTAGATTCCACCCTCTCGCTCACCAGACAAACCAATTCAGTAGTTTCAGCATCTGCTTACACATGCAAACTAATCACTGCTTGCCGTCCCTTCCTAACTATGGACAACTGTCTGATCCTTGCCAGAACCCTCATTTTATCTAAAATTGACTACTGCAATGCCCTCTACCTTGGAACGAGTCAAAGAAACATCGACAAACTTCAAGTTACCCAGAATAACGCCATTAGGGCTGCTCTTAACAAACCTAGGCACGCCCACATCTCATCCACCAGACGTAACTTACGATGGCTCTCTATCCCACAGCGTATTGCCGCCAAGACCCTTATTTAAAGCTACAAAGCACAGAACAACGGAGCACCAGCCTACTTGTCAGAGCGCTTTACACAACACACAGCCCACAGACCTCTAAGATCTGCACATGCACACACGCTCATTATTCCTAGCTTTAAGCTTCAGACGACCAGAGGCGCGAGCTTCCCGGTCCTGGCAGCAAAGCTCTGGAACTCTCTACCTAATGGTCTCAGGAATGTCCCCTCCCTCCATTCCTTCAAACAGAGAACTAAACAATGGCTTTATGAGCAAGATGAAGATTTGGCCACCCCCTGGTAAACATACATCGTATGATCTGCAACCTCGATCCCCTTTGTATATACTGTGATAACCTGTAAAATCCTGTTTTTCTTTCTTTGTATAGATGTACCGTTCTTGTATGCTTATTTATTATGCAAATTGAAAGTGCCTTCTGTAATCTTCACAAACATGCGCCCTGATGCCCCTGGGCAGGCTGCGCAATATAAATAAATAAATACAAATACAAATACAAATACACTGAGAATGGGCATGTGTGGCTGACTGACATAACCTGGAGCAGACCGACTGCAGGAATTACCTGAAAAATACAGGTCCTCAGTGAGAAGGGTGTGTGGGGAGGGGGAGGGGCACATCTGCGGAGGAGAAGGGGCCACAGGGTGTTGGTTTTCGCATTTATATTTCGTTACATAGTTATCACTTGAAGCATTGAGTGGACTGCTTGGGCGGATACAAAATGGAGTCGGTATTCATTACAAAATGGAGTCAGTACTCAGACCTCTTACAGATGCTGCACTTGTATGTGGCCAGAGGTGCGTGATCAGTCGCGGGGAGAGCATAGGGTGCATGCAGGGAATGAAAATGAAGGGGAGGGTTTTAGGGGGAATTCTCAATATGTGCTAGTTTCCCTTACCTTTTGAGACCCCCAGCAACTTTGCTGGATTTCTAGGATTTGATGTTTTTACCTGGAAAGAGTGTGAGCCTTTTCCCCACTATTTTATGTATTTTGATGTGTGTTTTACTTTTGTGTTCTTTGATTATGTAGTTTTAAAACAACTCCATAGGCATCATCTTTTTCTGTGTGTCACACAGCACCTTCAGTGCAGTGACACAGGGGTGCCTTTCATACTCCCCAAGGTTTAAATACCTTCTCTGGGATTGACTACCATCTCTCAGAGCATGTAAAGTTAAATTGACTTCACTAGTCTCTTTAAATTTACTGACCCAGCACACACTATCTTCCTATAGAGTGCTGGAGTGGTTGCTTAGCTTCACCTGAGTCAAAACACTCATGTAACAGTAAAATGTTACCCTTTCCTACTTTAAATGGCTGGTGGAAGTGGTTTAGATCAAACTACCATGATTTTTCACGACCGCTAAGAACGGTAGCTAAAAATTGGGTCAGCCATGTTTTTCAATATGGCGCCCAAGACCTATCTGTAAAAACAGACTCCGGTCATCTTTTTTCACCATTTTTTTTAGGAAAGATCCTTCTTGTGTTTGTCTCTGAGCGCCAAACCAGGTTTGGTCCCTTTGTTCATTGGCCTTTGGCGGGCTTCAGTGCTGAAGCCCTCCTCTGGCGCCTGAGTGTCTCGGGTGGACAGGATGTGAGGGAGGTGCCCGAACCTCCCTGTGCTTAGTCTCCTAGGAGACCCTAATGCACTCTGGTGTGATTGGCCGGCTGGCTGTCTGGCAAGGACAGCCACCTTGCTGTGTGAGTGACAGCCATTCTGGAATGAATGGGGGAAAACTGTTTAAAAGCAGGTCTCTGGGACTTGGAAAGCAGAGTCGACCACTGGAACAAAAGAACCAAAGAGGAGAGGAAGGAAGAGGACTGCTGCAACTCCTAAGAGACCGGTGAAGCCCTGCTGCAGGTCCAAATTGCCTGAAACTCTGACGACAGAGAAGTCCTTCAAGGTTAACTTCTTCCCTTGAGTTTGGTGGGAACAACCAACTTGCAAGCCACCTGGACACCGTCCTATTCTGGTCAAATTTTCATCAGAGTGCTGTTGAAAACCGGAGAGCGAGAGGGAAGGAAACCTACTTGTGGACTTTAAGGCACTCACACCTTAAACCGACGTCTAGCTACAGCTTTTGGCCTCTTCCCTGGGCAGTGCAGGAACATCCCGACGTCCTCCTTCTTGTCCCCACGACTGAAGCTCAGGAACAGTGAGATCTGCTCGAACTGCCGGGAACAAGTGCCTCAGCTACAGCTTTCTTCATTGACAAGGTACCGTGCAAACGCGGTCCGGAAATCTTTTCGGCCATCGAGAAAGTGCGTGAAACTTTCCTTATATTCGAAGGCCAAATCCTTTAAAAATCTGTGTCAAAGACTTAACCGTTACCTACCAGAACTGTGCAATCCTATAAAACAGACTGTGATCCATTGACTTTGGCCCAGACCTATTGAGACGAATTACTGGTTGTACTTAACTTAAACCATTTGCCCTGCCTATGAATGTATTTGGGCTGTCTATTCTTATAACCTTGTCTTTTCCCTCCTTTATTAAGTGTCTGAAGTGCCATTTTGCTCCCACTTCATTTTGGAGCTAAACTTGTTCATTTACCTACCGGTTGGATTTTTGTGATTTATTAGTGTGTGATATTAAGCTGCTTGTGCTAGTGTAATGTTTTCTAACTGACTGAGTAAATAAATGTATATTATGTTACCAAGAAACCTTGAGCAAGTGTCTATTTGAATCACTGTATTAGTTGGTCCTTTGTGTAACTTGTTCTACTGCTCACTGAACTCAGCCACTGCTACCACACAACTGTGTAGTACAGGCTTGTACCAAAAGTGAAAATGTACTGACAGTTGTAGTCTTAATTGCCTCTAGCATTCCCAAAGGGTACTGCATGTGATTCTGCCTAACAGAGGGGGGTCCAAAATGACCTTTCCTCCCAAACATTCCCCCATTTCATTACTTAAGTAATGAAATCTTTCAATTTTCCTAGCCTTTTGCGCTCATTTTCTTCTGCTACCACTTCATCCCATGCAGGTGTTCCTTTCCATGGCATCCAAGCCCTGTGTACTGCCCTCAGGCTTCCCCCAGCTCTGGCATACTCATCTGGGGTGCAAGTCATATAGATTCAGCCCCCATCCCCTTCCAGGTCCACCCAAACTTTGTCGTACCATTCTAATTCATGGGGCTCTTTAATTGCTGTGTGATACAATCTGTCTACAATATACCCTGTTTTATATATGGCCGTCATCCTGTATTTTGGCTCTGAGTCATCCCCTGTTTGTACCTGTGCCTCGTGTGTCATCTGTACCACTCCTCTTCCACAGCCCATTGTCACTATCATCATTGCACTGTTAGGTACTACATTTGCGCAGCATCTAAGGCCTAATTGGCACACACAAAAAAATTAAAAGAAGAAAAACGATGGGGGGTATTAATAGCTTGACAGTCATTCCGAGCCAGGACAGGCCCCACGAAAACATGTTATCGAACCAAGTGCTGAGCTGCACCCCTCCTTCTTCTTTCATACGGTCGCCAAGATTATGCACAGCTGCTATGACATGCAATAACTTTCCATTGTCCGCATCTGCAGAAGGTACGAAAGTGCAACATGCACTCCCGATTTTTCGGCAAACACCTCCATCCATTGCTGTCAACAGGTCCAGGACATTCCTGTTTTGCATGGACATCAACTGCAGGGCCCTTAGCTCCACCTTTTTCACATTGAACCACTCTTCTGTGTCATTGACAAATTGAATCAGTTCCCAGCTCTTGATTTGGAGCAATTTTGCACTGGCCCGTGCCTGTATGCTTGGCACAAGGGACGCAAAAAACGTCTTAGCGGATGTGAACAGCCGTAATCGATCTGGAATCTGTGCCAAAAAGTCAGAGGATGCTTTGGAGATATAGTTTGACGATCTTTTCTGTAAGATCGTGCTCTGCAATTGTTCTTCAGAGAGGACATATCTAGGGTGTATTTCAGCGGTTCGCAGGGGCTAGGATTTTTGGTTGCCAACAGCCCCCTCGTTCCTTGGATGTGACTCTCGGGTATTACCTTTAGAGCGCAATGCAGTGTTGCCAAAGCGCATGTGCACCTCCAAGACTGGGGGAGGTGCAAGTAAGCCTGTTTGCTGCAAACCCAGTAAGTGTCCGTTAATGCAGCCGTTCCTTCTTTTCATGTCTGGGGTGATGAGTGTTTTACCACACTTCTTGTTTGTATCCAGATTTGTTCTTCCTTCTCCATGGAAGCACAGCTCATATGCTATTTCCTTCTGCAGTTTGAATGGCTTTTCAAGAGCTGTTACCCAAGTGAGCTTTGTGATGTGTTGTGTCCATATTGGGGCACATGTTCTCTGGATCCGTTTTAATTTCTCATCTGACAGTCCTCACAGTGCTTCGCTTTGCATGCTATTTGCTCTTCTTGCCACTTGTTGTACAAATATAATGTCCCTTTAATTATAAGGAAGGGCTCTTTTAGGCAGATCACTCCTTGCGGTTTGTTGTAGAATGTCTTCTCATTCTGCAGCATTTCAAATGAAACAGTGTGTGCTTGGAAAGTGTTCTTTATTCTGCATAGAGGAAGATGAAGGAGACACTGTGCCTCTGCAACAGATGACTCTTGTGGTATCAGCACTTTAGGAGTACCCGAGGCATGGGGGATAAGGGAGCACACATAGCAACTCTCATTTATTGTTTGTTTTGCTGTTATGCTCATGTCTGCATAGCATTTGTTAGACTGGTGTGGGTGCTGTGGATCTTCTTTTGTATCCAGTCTCAGCCCATGGTATGATATGATATGATATGGTATTTGTAACGCGCCTATACACAAGTGTTTCAAGGCGCGACGAGGCAGGGAGGGGGGTACAAGGGGAGACAAAAAACGATCCTACTAGGCCAGGTGTCATTCAGATCGCGCAAGTGCAGGGGTAGGGGAGGGGAAAAGTGCAAGGGGAAGGGGAGGGGGGGAAGTGCAGTACAAGGTAAGAGGCGTATGTAATAAATAAATAAATAGGGCCAGCTGGTGGCAAGTGTGAGGTAAGTGCAGAACAAGTGCTGGGGGAGGGGGGGCTGTAGGGATACAGAGACAGACCCGCAGTGCAAAGGGGTTCCAGGGCATCAGTGCAAGTGGAGAGTGGCAGGGCCCAGGACCGAGGCCGTTTAGAGTGGTCCAATTGCAGGATCAGTGCAGCTTCAGTGAAAATTAATTAGCCGCTCAGCAGGGGAGAGGGAGAGGGAAAGCAGAAGCAAAGAGGAAGGTTTTGAGGTGCTTCCAGAACCAGAGATGGTTCTCCTCAAGTTTCAGGGAGGCAGGAAGGCTGTTCCAGAGGGAGGCCCCTGCCGCGGAGAGAGATCTACCCCCAGCTCGTTGCTTCGAGAAGCAGCTAACCCTGAGGGAGTTGGAGGCGGATGAGCGAAGGGCTCGGGAAGGAAGCTCATCATATTTCCTCCGTCCCGCACCCCTTTTCCTCCTCCTATTTCCCACCGGGCCTTCTAGTGCTTTTCATTCCCCCACATATTGAATAGGGAATATCACGCTTCCTTCCCTTTCCCATTCATTATACAATGCAACATATTTTTCGACAATTCTCTCATCAGTATTTTTTCATACTCGTTGCGTCTGGAGTATATTGTGCAATTGTGTCTGAGGTAGAATATACAGTTGGGTAGTGTTTATCATGTAACCAGGATAATTGGGAAGGATCCGGGTCATTCATACCATAAATGCTGAACTCAGATTCATTATACCGGACCGTGGGGTTTGCATCTTCATTTGCTGTGGGTGTCCCATCATCATCCCCCCTATATGTGGCAGAATAGTGACTTTGCATATCCTCCACTGTGCCTGCTTCTGTGAGAAATGTAGCTGGGTTCACTGTTTTGCAACACACTATGTGTATGTTGGCACTTGATAATATTATGAGAAACTGAAGAGATGTCCAGAGAGCAAAACACTATTATTTACAAAAGTATCAAATTATTTTATTTATCATGATACAAAAATTTAAACAAGTCAATTAATGGCATTCTACTTTGTAGAGCATCAATAAATCACGTAACACAACAGTCTAGATGAACAAATAACTGTGACTAAAATACATCCATCTCAACAAACATTCATAGTGCAGCATCCAAACCATACATCATACATAGTGACATTCAACCAACCAACAATGGCTAAAAAGATAACTAAATTAATTAACATTATTTGCCAATTGGGAGTGGGACAAACATTCATCACATCCCATTTGAATATTTTAATGTTTACAAATATATTAGACAAACAGCAATGGAATGCATTAAAAACAATCTTTCACAAGGGCGGATCTGTGTCATAACTCCATTGGCGATACGATTCCAGCATACGATCCATCCTTGGCATTTTGCATATTAATGGCTACTTATATAAGCTTCTCGCTTTGTATCTCCTGATGAAGACGTTGTTTACTACACACTCTACGTCAAAACCGGTTGAGTTTATTCTTTTAGGGATGTGATCTACACAACAGTTCTCCTCACAGATCCGCCCTTGTGATAGATTGTTTTTAATGAATTCTATTGCTGTTTGTCTAATATATTTGTAAACATTAAAATATTCAAATGGGATGTGATGAATGTTTGTCCCACTCCCAATTGGCAAATAATGTTAATTAATTTAGTTATCTTTTTAGCCATTGTTGGTTGGTTGAATGTCACTATGTATGATGTATGGTTTGGATGCTGCACTATGAATGTTTGTTGAGATGGATGTATTTTAGTCACAGTTATTTGTTCATCTAGGCTGTTGTGTTACGTGATTTATTGCTGCTCTACAAAGTAGAATGCCATTAATTGACTTGTTTAAATTTTTGTATCATGATAAATAAAATAATTTGATACTTTTGTAAATAATAGTGTTTTGCTCTCTGGACATCTCTTCAGTTTCTCGTTTTACGATAATACTCTGGTCCAGAGGATAGAGTTTTCCTGCATCTTTCCGCTGTTGCACTTGATAATATTATTTCATAAGCTATGGCTCTCTGGGTTGTTAATGTGATTTTTGATCTTTCGAGTATGGCAAACAATGAGTGCTATACGTATAGTGTTACGGAGCATCCCATCACAATCATTGCACTTTTTTCAATGGCAAATGTAGCGGCTGCAAGAGCTTGTTTGCAGGTGAAGTGTCCCTGCATTACTGTGTCTAATGTACCACTGTAATGTGCTAGAGGCTTTTGGCCCAGCGATGTCTTTTGTGTCAATACTGCTGTCATGAGTGTCCCATCACAATGCGAGAATAAATAAAATGTGCGCTCATAATCGGGTATCGCTATAACGGGTGCTGTTGTTATCAGCTCTTTCAAGGCTCTTTCAAGGCTGTGTGCATTTCTTGTGTCCATTGTACCGCTCTATTCTCCCTTTGTGCTTATTTAAGTGCTTGCGGGAAGGATTTTATATATGCTGCATAGTCTAATATCCAGGCACGGCAATAATTGCACATGCAGAGAAATTTCTGCATCTCTTTCACTGTTCTAGGTTTGCTTACTGCTCGTACAGCTGCTGCCCTGTCTGGTATTATTCGTTTGCCATCTTTTGATATCAACTGGCCCAAATACAATACTTCTGTCAAACAATATTGCAATTTCTATCTGTCGACCTTGTAGCCCTTGTGTTCCAGCAATGTCAATAGTGCTACTGAAACCTGTCTGCACTCATCTTCATTTTCCCCACAAATTAATAGGTCATCCACGTACTGAATGATCGTACTCTTTGTGTCAATATTTCCAAGAACTTTGTGTAATATTCTGTCAAGGATACTTGGGCTCTCACAGTATCCTTGGGGCAGTCTGAAATTTTCATACCCCCCCTCCCAAGAGTAAAGGTGGTCAAGTATTGTGATTCTGGATCTAGTGGTACTGAGAAAATTCATTTTTCAAATCTACCACTGTGAAACAAGTCGCATTTGTGGGGATGCTACATAAAATGGATGCAAGAATTGGGACGAGTGTGAATTCTTTTTGTATGATGTCATTGAGGGGGCGTAGATCCTGTATCATTCATCCTCCACGCCCCTTCCTTTGCTTTTTTGATTGTTTGATTGGGTAGATACAAGGATTGCAGGGAGAATTTGAAGGTACTATAATCCCTTGCTGTAATAGGGAATGTATTGTTTCTTTTATCGCTTCTTCTGCTTCTCGTGACGGGGTACTGTTTTACCCAGGGCAACAATGTCCCTGCTTTCAGTTTTATTTTCACAGGTGTTACCCCTCACAACAGCCCCACATCATGTGGGCCAGTTGTCCACAATTCTGGTGGTACATGGTTCATGTCGTCATTAAAGAATGCTGGTGGCGCGCTAACTATGGCCATGAGGGGAAGTGGCACTTGCCTGTTCTAGATCATTATGTCACAGGGAATCGCTATCTCCATTATTATTTCCCCATCAATGTCTGAATCAGTGAAAAGGTCCTCGTCAGACAGATCTCGTAAGGCTGTGCTGGCCTTTATCCACAGCACTGTTCGCCATTCACACCCATGTATGTCTAGGCCAATCACTGCTATTCTTTGCGATGACACCTGTACTCCATGTAGGTCTAAAGACACCACTGACCCTTCTACTATTTCTGGTGGTGCTATGGGGCAGAACACAAATTCAGATGGCACTCGCCATTCTTGGCCCTTTAACTCGGGCACAACTAGTACCAAAGACTTTAATCCTTGGATGAACATGCCCGGGTCTACTGATACTCCACACACCTGCTGTGCCGTGGCTTGTGTGTGTATGACTAGCATGGCGCGCATTGCACATATTCCGGGAGTTGAGCACACTATCCCTCTGTCTGTGAATGAAATGGTCATGTTGAGCTTGCTGAAGAGATCCCTCAACAGTAAATTTATGGACGAGTCTTCATAATATAATAGGGGTGCTCACACTGTTTTTCCTCCCACCGTTACATCTAATTCTTCTGTGTATGAAACCTCGACCACCGCCAGAGAAAACCTCTGCATCTCCATTTTATAATCTGACAACAGAAACCTGCCTTCTCTTAGACATGATTTTTCTGCTCCCGAATCTACCATAAAAATGAATTGTTTGTTTCCTTATCTCCGCCCCCACCAGTGGTTCCTCAGCTCGGTCGAGGGTCATTGATAGTACTGGACATGTAAGTGCTCTCTGTGGGCTGTCCTATGCTGAGTATCTCGTGTTCTCTCCAATGTCAAAAACATTACCTGCTATCACTGCTGTTCCTCTGAAAGGTGCTGGTGCACTGTTTGTTGTGGTAACAAAGGGATTTCCACGGGCCGGGGGCATGTGCTCCTGCATCTGTGGGTGTTGTTGTATGTATTGTGACTGTGTCCTGTGTTCTTCTGTGTATCTTGGATCGGGTTGCTCTTCTCTCCTACAACCACCCATAGGCAATCCATATGGACTTCCTGGGTGGGCGTGGCCACATTGTTTGTTTTGATAGGGGCCCATGGGACTCTCTCGAAAAATGTCCCCACCTCCCACAGTTCCAGCATGTCCCTTGTCCTCCACCTCTGGGGCCCCCTCCATACCCATACCTACCCCCTCTGGGCCCTCTGTACCACCTCTTCCTCCACGGACACTCTTGACCTGCCACTGTGGCCCTCCATTTTGCTCCTTGCCATCCCACTGTTCCTGTCCATTTCGTGCCCAGTTTGCTGCCATCCTTGCTTGTATGGCTATTGGCCCTTCCTCCTCCTCTCTTTCTCTTTCTGTGGGGTGGGCGGCTACTGCTGCTGCAACCTTCACTAGTTGTGTTTGCATTAATTTAGCCGTGTCTGCCAGTCTCCTTTGGGCTATCTACTTTTCTCTTTCTTTTATCCTTTTGCAATGGTGCACTATAATGCTCTGTATCTCTGGCTAACCCTTGGCTTCTATCCCAGCTATTTCATCAAGAGCTTTCTGCACTTCTTTCGGGAGCCCTCTTTTAATTATAAAATAGAACAGGGAGGTTGATTGATCCCAAGCCATGCCGGTCTCCGCTCACCACATCTCCTGCACCCGAAGAATGTAAGCCATCACATTTTCCTTCTCCCCATTGTGCATTGCATCACAGATTGTAAATCTGGTGTATCTGGGAAAGTCTCTCTTAGTGTGTCCCATACTCTTGCTCTTACTGTATTGAAGGATATTCCATAATGGTGATCGCAGTCTATTATTATTCCGGGGAATCCTGCCTTTGCCCATTTCCTGTTAGGTTGGTCACCTACCACACACACTAACAGGCTTTTGATGTCCCCATTGCTAGGGGAACCTCTGCCGTGTTTTTCTCGAATGTATATATCTACTTATTTGCCCCTCCCGAGAGGTTTGCTTTGTTCATCTGGGCCCAAGGGATTTAATTGGGCCTTCCTGTCCTTCTGTGCATCAATGGTAGTTGCAATTTGTTCCTCATCTTCCCTGTACTTACCTTCACTCCCTTTTTCCCTAACACTGCCATCCGCCCGGTTCTATTCCTCAACTTTCCATGCCACTCTTCTTCCATCACCCTCCCTAAGAGGGACTGTGCAATTTCTACTGGTCCTCCACCTGTTGCACACCCTAACCTTCTCTCTTCTTCTTGCTCTTCTATGTCACACCAATGTTTTTCCTCCCTGGCAATATATCCTCCTTCCGCACCCGTTTCACTAGTCACTTGATCTATTTCTATTATTCTTGTGGCTATATCATTAATTCAGAACAATATTTCTCCTTTTTTCCACCCCTTCTCTGTTGACCTTTCAGGTGTTTGGAATGTTTGCATCTGTTCTGCTCTGGGGGTGGGTGAGCCACTTTGTTCACATATATCTATTAATCATGACAATTCTATTCAGGCCATTGTTAATCGTGAATCTAAATCCGGGGGAACTTCTCTATATCGATAGCTGGGGTACTTACCTACCCTCCTACACCTCGAAGATCATATGGGGGTGGTGCTGGGGCCGTTGGCAGGGGCGCAGAAGGTGATGTGGACTTTGACACATACACAGGGTCACTATATCCTTCTGCTGGCACTGGCTTTGGCAGGAGTAGGTGCAGCCATGCTACCTCTACCCCTCTCTCCTCCTCTTCCCCTTCCCTCTCACTGCTACTTGCTGCCAGGGGAGATGCACCCTGCCCTTTTGCCTTGCTCGGAGGTACTTCTTCAAATAGCCTCCACAAATCTAATATTTCTTGTCTGTTCTGGAGCTGCTTTCCGTTGTATTTTACAAACAAACATGTTGCTACCATGTCTAGAACACCTTAATCAAACAATCCCCCTTGGGGCTATACCTGGGGCAAACCTTCCCCCTTCAATTCTGTAATCCACTGATCGTGGTACTTACTGATCCTGTCTGCGTATCCTGGAAAACATTGACAGATGTGTGAAAGTGGTGGTTCTGCACCCATTGTAATTCTCTCAATACCTGTCTCCTCTTCGTGTGTCAGAGCTAGACAATGTAACCAATATAATGTGCTACTTTACCACCTCTTACGTCAGCTTTTGTGATAGTACCTTTTATCAAGTGATATTTGTTGTCCTATCTCGAACAAGAACAAAGCATTTTCTAAATCACCTTTATAATGGCACTTTTCTTTGTTATTATTTAGTCATAAAACATAGCGTGCAGCAAACGTGAACAACATATATTTACACCACAAGACTTCTAGACATACCATGTTTAACGTTTAGCACAAATCCTCCCTACTTGTCCCTCTTTACTCTTACAGTATTCTTCCCCGATATCCCAGCCCGTCCCCCTAAAATAGTCCCTTATGGACTCCTCCCTTTCTGTTTTATGAATGATCCCCTACAAAAGAAAGAACAAAAAGATATGGTGTTTCTAAAATACTATTCTGAGTCTCCTCCTTATATAAGACTCCAACTGTTTCCACTTATTTTCCTCGTTATATCCTGTACTAGTCGAGACAGTACTATGTGGTGCCACCTTCCACCCCTTGCGGAGCTAGGTTCCCGTATCCCTTTTCACCTTGTAATCTCCTTAGCTGTCCTAGTGGCCATATGCAGAATATAAAACCCAAGACTTCTTCCTGTATTAGATGAGCCTTCTCCCCTCTATATTCCCTTCGTTTGATCCCCAATATCCTTTTATCTGACTCTTTGAATTACTGTTTCTTTCCCCCCTACTGTCTTTTACTGTCGCTCACACTTGATACTCACGTGTCCGTTTTGATCCGAGACCCTCCGGACCTGGTCTGTCAAGGCACCGCACTGCACTCAATGGCCGCACCCGGCGCCGGCGAGTGGTACGGTGGGTATTTGTAAAGCCGGGACCCGTTGACCCTCTCGTCCTATTGCGTGCGCACGTCTAAGGGGTACCTGTTGCCGTAGGAGGTCAGCTCTTGAGGGGGCGTGCCCTGGGTCTCCGCTGTGGCCGAGTACGTCTCATGCCAGAAGGAATGGAAAAACAAAATCACGTCAGGGGCAACAAATGAAAGTGAGTAGTCCCCCAAAATACAATTAAAACTCCCCAATGAGAGTCAATAATGGACACACCTCAGGAGGGAATGAGACTGAGACCAAGTGCGGGTGAAGTTAATAAGTAAAATCTATCTAAACCAAAATAGGGCATGCAGAGGACTCTGAAAAGCGTTACAGCATCATCAGTGACAAAATCATATACTGCACAGAAGTAACATTTTCATTGGAGGAGCCGCAGATCCAGTATAGCTTCATAGGCGCTGCCTTCAGACGATTGGATTGTTGCTTGGCGGGAAGGTGGTCATCATGTGCATCATCTGGACTGATCAGTGCAAGGTGAAGGTGACATGGTTCTGGAAAAGGTGATTGATACTAGCTGTCTAATATAAACACTACTTCAAAGCATACAATAAAAACACCCATGAAAGACAACCATTGACATCATGACAGTTGGGGGGAGAACCATATATTTCACATGTTGTATATACATATATTTGTCTTGCATCACTGATCAGGAGAAAGGTATGGGGGTCATCTCTGTGAGGGGGTTTGGGGGTGAACACTCTGTGCGGGCCCAGTGGAAGGATGAGAGGATACATTTGTTGCATTAAGGCATCAGTAAGAAATAGAACTTTGGCGGCAGCACTATCATGAGTAGAAAAAAGGTGGGGGCCTGTGCTCTTGTCGTGTGCGGCGCATCTGGTGAGGAAGAGAAGGTCCTGTGACTATCCAAGTGTGGCCTATTTCGATTAATAAGCTTAGAAATAAACCATTGGAATGGGGTTTAAACATGTGTTCCGTAACATCTTCTGTAGTGGGTAGGAAGGGGGTTTATGGTTATATCATGGACTGTATCTTCTTATATGCAATGGTCACCGTGCTACAGGTTTGCTCTATTCACATTAGCTCCATGGGCCGCGCTCTTTACACCACAACACATGAGTCTCTTAACATCTAACATTTTTACATGTGAATACAATTATAAAAAGACAATTAACCTACATCATAGAACACGAACATGTGGATCTGAATATCTTAATCATTCCAATCAGTTAGTTAGATTATTTATCAGTCGTTCTGTTACATCTCATAGGGACGGCGTCATCATACATTATTACAAAAGAAAATGTATAGTGGGATTAGTATTGTGGGTGAAGTTGGATGGCACACAGTCGTCGGGCGTACATCTGCCACATCAAAAAATAGTGTGAGGTTGGGGAGTTATATAGGTTATATATTTTATGGGCAGTATCTGCAAATGAGGAGGCAGGTTTGTGGAGACAAATGTTTTTTTTTCCAGGACCAGGCTCTAGCCCGGTCATTCACAGGGCAGTGATGTAAGGGGGAAGGCGAGAGATACAGTGTTTAGTTTGTAGCCTTTCACGCCCAGTCTTCCGTGAGAACAGGACAGCCACTGGGACAACAGAGGGGAGGAGGTAGGGGAGTAGCTGGCTAACTGTGCGCGGCTCCATGGGACAGCTTCAGGCCTGCAGGCTGGCTTTACTATGAGGCCTGCTTGGGCGGATACAAAATGGAGTCAGTATTCATTGCTGCACTTGTATGTGTCGACCCGAGGCTGCTCGGTACCTTTGGACATAGGTGCGTGACAAGTCGCGGGCCGAGCATAGGGTGCATGTGGGGAAGGAAAATGAAGGGGAGGTTGGTCCAAAACAACCTTTCCTCTCACACACATGCTATATGGGTGAAAATAGGAACGCTTCAAAAGCATCCAGAATGAGGATACAAACTCATTAATAGCTGACACATGGATTTGCATTTGTAAATCTGTTGCATATTGTATTTTTCTGTTCCCCTTTTTGTTTGCATTCGGCCGGCATCCCTGTAGAAAATTAGAGTGCAGTTTTTGCTTTTCTGATGACCCTATTATGCACCATGTATTGCCTTATGACAAAGAAGAAAAGTGCAGAAAACAATACTGTACTGCAATTCCCACATTGGGCCTCATTTCGGTCTGGGCAGATCTATGCACTCTATAATTTACTGGCAGAGGTATAGCCTTGTGCCTTTCCAATACTCAGTTTGGGTGGACCCTAAAAACACGATTTACATTTACACCTCCTCCCTACAAGAATCCAAATTGCATGGAGTGGACTGATTGAGTACAAGTGTAAGCATGAGTGGTCCAGTTGGAGCAATACACACATTATGTCAAAGTAAGCCCATTGTTTTCATAACGAGTTTACATTAGTTTATTTTGATTGTATTCTATGTTCCTACTCTATGGAGCCCTTGCTCATATTGATGTCATATATTGAAGCAAAAACAAGTTCATTGTGTAATTATTCAATAACACCAAGGGTTATGTGTCTTCACCTACAAATCATGCAACCTATATGCATGTAGCTAACATGCAGCTAACCAAGAACAAAAACAAAGCAAAATAATATAACAGTATACTATATGGTTTGGTTGTATACCACACCCAGCTCTCATTTGCATTCTATCCTGCTTCTCTAGGGTCTGCAATAATAGTGAGTTACATTTGGATAGTTGTGACAGAAGTAAGAGGATAAGGATGCTTGGCTGTTGTGCTCGTGCTTAAAATCAGATGAAACCCGGAACAGTATGCAGGTATTTATCTAGGAGATTTTGGTATACCTGAGGTATGGAACAGGAAAAAAGAGATCCATGTTTCTATAGTAGTTTGTTCATTATAGAAGGTTATTACCAATGTAATACCTGCACTGCAATGATCCCCAAGAGACGTTGTTTTATTCAGAATAGTTGAATGTTATTTAACATAATAAAATAGGGAATTTCAGGTGGGCACATAACTTGTAAGGCTAGTACAGTCACCTCAAAACGCTACAAACAAATTCAGAATACAATGATATTTATATCATTGGAATCTGAATTTATTTGTAGAATACACTGCAGCCGGACTACTTTTTCCTCACTAATATTTTCATTTACCATAACGTATCTTGTTTAATTTACGTATTCTCACAAACAACTATACATATAAAAACAGCTAATAATGACTATTCTAGAAAATGTGCTAATCTAAATGCTGTTTTCAAAGAGGAATTTGAATTTGAATTCCACAAAAGAAAAATTGGAAAGTATGATTTCAAGACAACAGTTGAAAATATGAGTCAAATATTCATTTCGGCAGGGGGAGATTTTAAAAGGGTTTTGCATTATGAATATTATCTTGGAGAAATTAAATACTCTGAATACCAGGTTTCTAAGTTTGATTTCCTATCAGCTCCCCCCTCAACTCTACATTACATTCTTTGGTCCCCCAAGACTCTCAGTATCTGTGATAGATTAGGTCAGGTACCAAGGCAAGATAGCCAGAATGTGTTAGACCACATGACTGAAATTGAAAGCTCTGCAGTATTATTATATGAGAGATGAATTCCACAACCATGAGGGGAGGCGGTGCAGAGCTGGAATTTAGTTTTTGGGACATTAAACTTTGGATGATTCTTACTCATCCAAGAGATGGCCTGCTCAAGCCATTCTTTAAAGCGAGCAGCCTGAAAGCCATTTGCATGACCTACGTGGAAAATCAACTGTCATCAGCACAAACAAAACCCCAAGAGATCTAATGAGGCTGACCCTTGGTTTCATAGAGAGATTAAACCAATGAGGCTAAGTGCTGAGCCTTGAGTCACTTGACACGTTATAAGAGTTAACGTAATGAACTATGCCCGTAACAAAATGAGGAGATCTAGGCCAAAGCGTTGTCAATGTTACCTTGATCGTAGCAATGTGCTAGCAGGATTGCATCATTGTCAGCGCTGAAGGCTAGAGGTACGATCCTCTAGAATCAAAACCCCGCACATCTGCTTTTGATCAGGTGTCTTACATCATCTATTGCAGCCACGATGACACGCTCAGTGCTACAACTAAAACAAAAGCCAGCCTGAGAATCATCGAATAAGCTATCTTCTTCCATAAGCAGCTTCAATTGTGATGAAGGCACCACCCATGTCGATTTGCTTGCTTAGGGGGTGAAAGCTGCTTTCTTCAGTTGGTCAGGAACAAATCCTGGTGTAAAGAAATTATTTACATTAAAGGAGATCTTGTACTAACAAGGATTTTACATTCTTTTGGATCCTTTGCAGGGCAATGATCATGAGGGGACCCAGATGCACAATGGCTGCTCCCAGATCCAAAAAAGCAGATTTGGAGATGGTTTGACAAGAAGAAAACATATGTTTTGGAGCCATGTCTCTAAACAAGTATCCCAAAATATCTGGTCCTCTAGCCACAATGGTGACATCAACAAGTACCTTCTGCATCCATCCTAGCAATATTGTGACTAAAGAACTGGGACAAATCATCACACAGGATCTGCCCCGGTATTTGAATAGATTTTCATGATGCCTGAGTTCACAACATATGCCAGCATTGCCACTGTGAGTCATTTATGTGCAGTTGTGCCAACAATATATTCCAGCATTGCTAATGTTAATCATTTCATGAAGCTGAGTCCATAATTAATGCCAGCATTCCACGTGTAAAGCATCTGGATTTTGTGGCTATAATATATGCCATTATGGTCATTGTAAATAACATATGTCAAGGTGCAAACCCAATCCAGGCTTGTATGGTTACCTTAAATCACCACCAGGAAGCTGAAGCACAATCCATTTCTAAAGGTCTCAATATAACAAATGTAACAAATTGGATAATGTTGCACACACTATAACACAGGATTGTGAATATCAATAACTTACATTATGCAGCCCACTGCCATCAAACACATGGACACATTGCATACATGAACACATCTCCCATCCACATATAAACATAATTCACACAATACATACAAAGCAAGAAGTAAGGACATGTACAGACTTGAATGCCGCTGGTACATGAAGGAAACAACCAGACTACAGGTCTTCTCTGTCTGTGCTCTCAGTCTCTGGAGTCTACTCTCCATCAACACCAGATGAACCCCCACACTTTTCATTTCAGAACGGAGCTTACGATTTCTCTCATCAATGAATGATTTATCTCTATCACATAGGTCTACACACTCTCCACCGCACCTGAGATTGGAAGATCAGGTCACCTCTGTTTCCTCCACTGGTTACTTGTAAATCCCTTGGTGCCAAATTGCCCACTGTTTCCCTCTCCGGTTGTTAGCTCCCCAATCCCTTGTATTGAACCCTCGTGATATGTTTCCCTTATGTTGTTCTCCCTATGATTCGTAAAGAGAAGAAGAAGAAGAAGAAGAAGAAGAAGAAGAAGAAGAAGAAGAAGAAGAAGAAGAAGAAGAAGAAGAAGAAGAAGAAGAATAAACTGTACACCAGTGAGACTCTGGCACAAGTAGACAACATGGAAATAGTGAAGCTTCCTATGCAAATAAAACAGGAGCCTGAGCATAATATGAATATGCAACCAGTTACTAATACCTCAGCCTTATCAGAGGAGATAGATATACAGATGGGACTCTTTGAATGCCTTGTTATGAATGATAAAATGCAGACTGAAAGCACTTGTGGCAACTCTTAAACTATTCAGCAAATAACTATTCCTACCTCTGAGAGAACTTGGGTTACTGGCATTATTACTTACAACTTGAAATGTTTATTGTTGAATACATGGTCTCCCATAAAACATGCATTGGAGGTATCTACTTACATATCTGCACAGAATATTGACCTAGGTGCCCTTATAGAGACTTTGAGTCATACAGCTGCGGGACTCTTATTTGTCTTGGCTGTACCTCAGGGATACAATCGTATTTGCCAGGATAGACACGAAGGAAAAGGAGGGGTTTTGGCAATAATTTACAAAGAAATCTTAGATCTGCGGAGAGTTTACTGCATTACTATAGAGAGCTGTGACATCCTTCATAATAAAATCAGATTGGATCCTGAAAATACCACTAACATTATTCTTGTATATCAACCACCCTCCCTCATGCAGGATTTTAATAATCAAAAATGTGATAGCCTTTTTAGAACCTTGTTCTAAAGATATCTGCCTTGAAGATTTGAATTACTGGTTATCAGATAAAAGTGATGTACAAGCTACATCCCTCAATAGGGCTCTTACTGACCTGGCTTTCTCTCAATTTGTTAAATCCCCAACACATATAAAAGGTAATATACTTGATTGGATAGTAGGACAAAATGTCACTCTTACCGACCAGACTATAAGTCCTTGTCCCTCGTCCGACCATTCTTTTATTCTTTTTGAAAACGTGTCTGAAAACAAGTTAATTAGGAAGAAAGTGACCTCCACCACAATTCAGTGTAGAAACCTTAACAATCTTACACCAGAAGCACTGGATCCATGGCTCATCACAATGCAACAGAATATGAACGATGACTGTTCGGTAGATGAAATCACCAAGGTATATCAATATACCCTTCAGAAAGCAGTCAATGCTTAAACTCCATGGTGTAATAAGAAGGTACTACAAAGGGAGATTAATCCCTGGTTTTCGCCTGCCTAACAAGATCAAAGCTTTGTATAACTGGAAAAGTTTGTTAACAGACCTAGACAAAGAAACATACAAAGCAATTGTAAAAAAAAGGTTTAAGGCAGTGGTCATTATGGCTAAGGCACAGTCCCAACCAAGGCAACTTGTTAAGGTACTGAAAGAACTTGAAACTACTAAACAAAACAATACTGATAAAATCATTAGAGGTGCAGAATGGTGCAATTCAGTACAAAACGCCATGGACTTGAGAAAATAAAGAATGGGATTGCTCTATCGAAAAAAGCCATTGACTTTAAAACCCTGACAACCCGAACACTACTTACAGGAAATGCAAAATGGAAGAGCAGTTCACCTTTAAACCCATATGTGAACTTGAGCTGGCATTGATTATTGAGAAACTGAAACCTACAAATTGCAAAGGGGACATCTGTCCCTCATTAGCCATTAAGGCTTGCTCTTCTGCTTTAATCTCTACTTTATATAGGTTTCTGAATGCTTCATTTAGGGACAGCTGTGTGCCTGGTTGCATTAAAAATTCCTGGATAACACCTTTGTTGAAAAAACATAGACTCCCAGCGAGTGATCCTCTGAACTATCACCCCATTTCAAACTCCCCCTTTCTACTTAAGATTTTAAAACAGAGTGACGTATTTGCAAGTGCTCAACCATCTTAGATCACATAATATTCTGAACCCGTGGCAATTTGGATTTAGAGAAAGTCATGGACGGAGACGGCAATGCTGGACTTAATGTCAAGGCTTCTCTGCCATATGGATCAAGAAGAAACAATTATGCTGATGCTTCTTGACCTGTCCACCACCTTCATTCTGGTGGACCATATATCTTTGGTCATCGGGTTGGAGGAGATTGCAGGTTTTGCTAACTCTGCGGCACAATGGGTTGAATCCTTTCTCTGTAAATGCCAGTGGTGGGTAGGTAGCACACTTACTGATGCCAGTCCTAAAGAGTTGGCCCAAGGAGTGCCACAGGGGGCCTGTCTAACTACTATTCTTATAACATTTTTACAGTGCCTTTCCTTGATTTTCTGGATGACAGTAGCATTGGATTTACCAACTACGCCAATGACACTCAATATGTCATCCCTCTAACAGGTGTCTTTGGGGAAGACAAACTTAACATTAATAGGATATATGGCCTAGTACAAAATTGGATGTTCACCAATGGCCTCTCACTCAACACTGGTAAAACAGAGTAATGTTAGTGGGTGCGGAAGCTAAAACCTGTAAGCTCGAAGAGGAATACGCCCAGTTTAGATTGATGGGTGTAAAATCCAGACAAAAAATAAGGTTAAAACCCTCTGGTTTTATCTCGACTGCAACCTGAATATGAAGGCCCAAGTTAGCAGTCTGGTGGCATCAGCTTCGTATTATATTAAGCTACTGACCCATGCGCGCCCTTTTCTCTCAAAAGAGAGTCGGGAAACATTAGCACGAGCACTGATGGGATCACAAATTGACTACTGTATTAGTCTCTTGATTGGTTTACCAAATTCTGAGGTTATAAACTGCAAGTAGTGCAAAATAATGCGGTCAGAGTCATTGTGGACCGTAGTAAAAGAGACCATATTTCTGATGCGAGAAGAGACCTACATTGGCTCCCGATTAAAGACAGAATTCATTTTTGTCTTATGGTGATCATGCACAAATGTCTGAGAAGCACCAGTATATCTGAAAGATGAATTAGTTCCAAAAGCAGTATACATAATCTGAGATCGACCAATTCATTGCAATTAAAAAATTCTGTCTGTAGGTTGACTCAGGTGAAGAAACAAGCTTTTTATACAGCAACACCAGCGCTATGGATGGTCTGACTTTTAGTCTGAGTGAGGAGACCTCTACCACTGTTTTTAGGAAAAAATTAAAGACCTTTATGTTCAATTAACTATATTCTCCTCTCTGATATACTGTAATTCGCTGGCACTTCTCCTGTCTTAGTTATGTGTATGTTGTTTATGTCTTGTCCTTTAGCGCCCTTAAGCCTCCAGGTCAGTGGCAGCACTATGCAAATCATTAAAGTAAAGTAAAGAGAAGAAGTAGAAGAAGAAGAAGGAGAAGAAGAAGGAGAAGAAGAAGAAGAAGAAGAAGAAGAAGAAGAAGAAGAAGAAGAAGAAGAAGAAGAAGAAGAAGAAGAAGAAGAAGAAGAAGAAGAAGAAGAAGAAGAAGAAGAAGAAGAAGCAGCTTGTATTTTGGGTCATAGGTGGTCTTGTTTGCATCCTGTATGCATATTGGACATACAATAGGCCGGTAAGATAGCTCAGCAGGTTGAGCGCTCGCTGATGTGATCTATGTGTGTTCTGCAGGTCGCAAGTTAGAATCCCGGCAAGGCCAACTCAGCCTTTCATCCATCCAATGTTGATAAATGAATACCAACTTCGGTTGGGATGATACATATATGTAAATATGTTCTCTGTGAAGCGCTTTAGCTTAAGGCACTATTTAAATATAAATAACAAATAATTATACATTCCTCTAGTGCAGTTTGTAAATAAATCGAGGTTTATAAATAAAATATTCTCTTACTTAGTATATAAACAATTTAATAAGGGAATAAACTCCCCTTATTCTAGAAACACAACTCTTATGGGAAAGGGTATGCATTAAATTACACAATACTCTCTGGCCGCTGTCAATAAAATCAAAGAGCATTATGGGAATATACAAGCAGCCATAGATTGTTATATTCACCACACATATCTGCGACAATGTTATGTTAATGGGCATTTGTTTAACACCATTCACCATTGGCATGGTCTCAACGCGCTGCAGGTTCAATGCACTTTGGGACCGGAGTCCAGGTCAGTGGAGATAGAGCAGTAATTGGTGTGTGTGTGCACTCTGTATGTGCAGCTAGACCACATTTTTCATGGTGGATAGCTGATTCCTAATGCTGGAACTAGTGTGAAAGGTATGCAAGACGTCTAGTATGTGTGCAATGATGTAAGCAGGCAACATTTTGAGCACGCACGCAGAGTGAACTTGGTTTTCATTTGTCACAATGCTCATCCTAAATTTGACATATGGGTCATAGTTAGCCATTTGGACGGGCTTCGATTTTGATGAGTGGCATGCGCTGAGCAGAAAACAATTTATCATTTGGGAAAGGTAGTGTGTTACTGTGTTCTCTTTAGGGCTCCCCTGACCTTTGTGGCCATGCCCTCCTCCCCACCATAGGGGACATGGTTGGCTCCCAAGAGTGTATCTGCATTGCATGTCCCACAGCATGCCAACATGCTCCTGTTGTACTTTACAAACTCTCCTGTGACCTGTGAGCAGCTTGACAGTGGGCCACATACTGACGGTCGCGTATTAGTCATTTGAGTGTTAGCCTCCCCTGCAGCCTCTCAGGAGTGGTTCTCAATCCTATGCCTGGTCCTGCCTACTGTTGTGTGCTTGCATCATCTGGTTCTCGGCCTGGCATCGTGCTTGCCTGCAACTTCTATCAAGAGTGATGCCTGCTGCTTCTCGGCCTTTTCCAGAGCAGCCTCTTATGTCATTATCACAAATGCTACTGCACATGTATGATTGTTATCACGGCTCTCACACCTCTTTCCTCTACCAAGTAGTCATCAACGTGTCTAAAATACTCTAGAATGAGTCCTTAATGTATTATTATACCCCGGGTCCACTGACCTTCTGACATAAACATAGAAGAAAGTGTGTCTTCTGTACATGGTGTTGCATATGGACGCTTGAAGAAGATGATTCATTACATGAGAAATATGTGTGTGTGTCAAATTGTCCAAAATGTGTACATTTACTTTTACCTATGGCACGCATAATCAAATGCATTAACATGCAATTATTCACACACTGTTCATACCAACAAAAAAAAAAATCTCCTGCTTTGTTCATATTGTGTAAGACTGTCTTGTTACGCCAGATGGCTGGTAGAGAAACAGAAACATATACACATCTGTTCTCTCCTTAATGATTAAGTCACATATTGTTAGTACTGGTTATAAATATTCCAGTTATATGACATCAAAACAGCTCTCTGTATATCTACGGGTTGTTGACTAAACAAATGTCTTCCATCGCAAGCTGGGAAAATGGCTGCTGTAGATGCTCCCTCAGTCCCGGATAATTCATTATGCATTATGGACACCCGTTTTCTAGAGTCAAGGTTCATTTCTTTTGAAAACATTTTGGGGTACATTTGGGATGTAATTTATTCATAAAGCTATTGTATACCGTTGCAATCACTTTTAACTGGACTATCTATGTTAAATCATTAGCAGAGTTTTGCTGGCTGGAGGTGGATTGCCCAGTGGGGCGCCGCTCATATGCTTTGTTTTTTCACCTTCCACAAATCTCATGAGCATGTAAGTAGTTGGCTTCTCTGCTCTGTATTCATAATAATAATAAGAAATATAATGATAATAATAGTAATAATAATAATAATAATAATAATAATAATAATAATAATAATAATAATAATAATTATTATTATTATTATTATTATTAGTATTATTATTAGTATTGTTGTTGTTATTATTAGTATTAGTATTATTATTGTCAATAATATTATTACTAGGGTATTTATTGAGCAAAGGCCAAGCTTCGGGAAGCAATGGAGCACTTTACAATCACATGGCGAAGAACACAATGAGGGAAGCAAAGCAAAAAAAGGAGCAGGGAGCTAACAGGCAAGGGGGTAGTGTGGGCAATTGGCAGCAAGGGATCTACAAGCAACCAGGGGGAGGCAGTGGGGAGGAGATCACCATGTCTCAGGTAGGTAGGGTGGGGCGTGCACGGTGTGTGGATCAATGTGTTAAGGAAGAGTCATTCCTTGAGCCCTGGTGTATGGGATGTTACTTATGAGTGATTGTTCTATGGCAGGCCTCCAAAAATGTTTGTGCCTTATATCAACAGATCATTGTTTACGTGATAGGACGATGTGTTCTTGTTTTGTTATTAACATTTACAAAATTTAACTCAGGCATTGTGGGATTTCCCATTAAGCATTACCTTCATGTATGTAGTTGGTTGGGACACTTGTCTGAATTCTGCCAGTTGTTAACCTACTTTCACCAAGTCTTGTAGGGAGCCTGGATCTTGCATCCATTCCTAACATCCCTGTGTATTATTGTGTCACAGCTTCTGTATTCACTATCTTATCTCTTACCTTAACAGCATTTATAGAGTGCCGCATACGCCCAGAGGCATCTTTGACGCTAACTTAGACAGGACGATAAACAACAAAAAAAACTGAAATGGCTTTGTTTTAATAGAGTGCCTGAATGACAAGTGATCATCCAGAGTCCGAAGAGCACGAGGGAGAGAGTTCCAGAATGAGGCAGCAGCTACTGAAAAAGATAGAACACCAATACGGACTAATTTAAACCATGCAACCTCAACTAAAAAACCCTCAGCTGACCGCATTATCCAGCAAAGGTAGGAAACACTGAACTTTGCTTGTAAGCAGGCAGCTCCTGAGCCATGCAGAGCCTGATGCACTATGCAAAGTGCTTTAAACTGCCTGTGCTCTGTAACTGGTAGCCAATGCAAGCTGTGCAATATTGGAGAGATATGATTGCTAAGGGGGTTGGAAGTAGCCACTGGAGCTGCAGAATTTTGCAGGATTTGCAGGCACCAGATCAATAGTCTGGCTGCGAAAGTAACAAAGAATTACAGTAATCCAGAGAGGACAGTACCAAGAAAGAAACCAAAAGTGTGCAAACATGAGGGGATAGAAAAGGAAGAACCTTGTTCAGAATATTAAGTTTAAGATGCCCCGTCTGCCAGACCGTGCTGATCTGTGCTTCCATCGAGAGAGATGGCATAATTCAAATTCCCAAGTCTTTAACCACAGGGAAAGGGATAGGGCAAGGGCCCAGCGAAGAAGGTCAGAAGAGAGGTCACCAAAGAGTAGCAGCAGCAGAAGAGTCCACAACCAGCACCTTCATCTTTCCCCCCATTTAATTTAAGGCATTTGTTGCACACCCATTCCCCACGGCTTCGAGACAGACCCTACGCTTAATCACATTCAAGTCTCAGGGAGAAACAGATCTAACTTGACCAAAACCTGGGTATCATCTGCGTAAGCACAGCAACAAAAGCTGAGGGAGAAGATGAGCTTAGTAAGAGGTTTAATGTACATGATGAACAAAACTGGGGAGATAGCAGACCCTTGGGGAACACTGCAGGAAAGAACAGTTGGAGCAGAGTAAAAAGGTGGCAGAAAAGAAGTGATACAGGATAAAACGGCACCCAAGAGGATGTTTCCGCCAGGCAATTGAGCAAGATGGCATGATCAATGGTGTCAAAGGCGGAGGACAACTCAAGCAATATTAAAGCTTGATTTTGTAGCTTAGCGGATTCGTCCATGACCAAGACCAGTACCCCCTCTGTGTTGTGGCCTGGCCGAAAACTGACTAAGGTGAGTGAAAACAAGAAGATTCCTCCAAAAAAGAGGTAAGGAGAGGACAGACTAAACACTCAAGTAACTTCATATTAAAAGGGAAGAGTGAAAAAGGATGGGTACTCGCAGGAATGGAAGGGTCCACTGTAGGTTTTTATTAAAAGAGCGATCTCCAAAGCTTGTTTAAGAGAAACTGGCATCTGGCAAGTTTTAAACAAAGCATTAACTGAGTGTGAGATCAATGGGCCAATCTGAGTCATAACCACCTTCAACACAGGCAATGGAATAGTGCCCATGAAAGACGCTGACCTAAGCCTACGTGTGGCCGCTATAATTTCCTCAGGGTGAATGTAGGAAAGGCAGCTCAGGCAGGTCCCACGGTGGCAGTAGTGTCCTTAGGCTGAAATTCCAATGATCTCAGGCTATACATATGAATATCCGCCCGGACCGAAATACGAGGCGAGAGTCACCTAACAATTGGGATGCAGTCACAGATTTAGTTAAAAAAACTGACAAAGAGCCAACCACTTTAAAAAGCTCACAGGGTTGGCTTAAAGACGTTTCAACCAGATATGCGAAAAAGCATGTTTTGCTTCAAATATAGCTTTGTGATTCTGCAATGATGTACGCTCTTAGATTGCCTTAGGTTCAGTGCAATAACTCAGACAACACTTGCATTCTACTTAGCTCTGCTCAAGATGAAGGGCACAAAGATGGTCACTGAACCAAGGTTGGGTTACCCAAGCCCTAGATTTCAGTGCCTTAAGAGGTGCGACACGTTCAGCAGTTGTTGTAAAAGCCTGCAAGATGACATTTAAATCAAGAGTAGAATAGTCAGAGCAAAGAACTTCTACCTGGTTGGACCTGTTTTCACGTGAGGCAAGCCACCGATTCCGGACAGAGGTGTGCCAGGATTTCTGAAAGATTGTGACATTTCCCCTTTCCAAGAAAAAGGGATAGGACAATTATCAGAGCAAAGAATAGAGAATGCTGGGTGAACTGTTATTTCAGATTCACGTGCGGGAATGAGATCCAAGGTATTACCCAATTGATGTGTGGGGCCTACCACCAATTGAGGGAGAGCATGCTCATCCACAGCGTCAGCCAATCTAGCTGTAGATATATCTAGCACGTTGTTCATTTTGAAATTAAAGTCACCCACTGCCCAAAGACTGGATTAGTAAAGCTGAGCTGAAGGTTCCGTGGCCAGTTCTAAAAAGGCTTCTGCAAATGAAGAGTGTTGACTTAGGCGTAATTTTGGCACACAGAAGTCACACCCGCTGCACATGTCAGCTGTGTGTCTGGGTCTATGGTGCATTAGAAATACACATTGTATTGCAGGACTCAGTCTGATTAACCCTGTGGTTTAGACAGGGAAGACAGACTCCAAGGACTATGTGCCGGTATGAAAGGTAAAACAAGGCCCCAGGCGTTTCGGAGGCCAGGCACCATCGAAAATGTGCACTGTTGGTTGTAGGGCTTTCCTACTGACAGTGGTGGACTGTCCATTGGGGTGCTGAGGGTGGTGGCCCATCCCCTTTCAAACCCTACTGCGAGAGACAAAGTCAATGAGTAACAGCAGGCCTACCATAGCCTGCCTCACTCATGGACATCATTTTCAATTCTTGTCAATCCCACTGGGGATGGCCAGATGTTCCGACCCAGCACGTATATGCAGTACAGTTGTGCCCATGAATTGTGGATTAATGCTGCACAAATTGGTTTCAAACAGAAACATGGGTGGTGCTAAAATGGAGGCAATCCATTGGAGACATGTGGTCTTGACCCTCCCACTCTGTGCCTCACACAGGCTGGGAATGACGATTATTTCTTAATTTGGATTGTAAAATGCGTACTCTCTGTTTCCTCCCCTCCCTTGCCCTCTCCCTTTTCCTACCTCCTCCCCTCCTCCCCTTACTTTCTTCTATGCACTTGCTCCATCAGAATTGTCCCTGGACCTATTATGATAGCAACCTCGTCTGTCGCTCCCCCATCCCCTTATTGTTCCTTTCCCACCCTACAGCACTATCTGAAACTTTGTCAGGCCTAGTACGATAGTCACTTGTTTTGTTCCTCCCCTCCCTTTCTGCACCCCTCTCCCTCACCTTTTGTTTTCCTCCGGCTCTACCAGAAATGTCATCAGGCCTAGTACGGTAATTGCCTGTCTGTTTCCATTTCCTTCCCACTCTCCTCCTCCCATCCTTATCTATGTCTTAGCACTTGCAATATCTGAAATGTCGTCAGGCCAAGTATGATAGTTAATTTCACATCCTTACTGCTCATGGCGTGTAAGAATGCAGTTGTATTTTGCCTTGTTCCCTCCCTTGTCTTGAAGCGGTTTGAAACACATTGTGTAAAGGCGCTATATAAATAAACTATCATATCATATCATATCATAATGTCAATCCATAATTTTAAAAAAGGTTGAAGGGGTAGAGCCGCATCAGACCCCCTTGTTTGTAGAGGCTCAGGTAAATTTGCAGAAACACCTATATCCCTCCTCTTTTAATGGTCATCAGCCACCAATGGCTATATTGAGCAATCTCTGAAGGAGTGGGTTTTGCTACCAACTTCAACGTCCAGAAAATCCTGTCCCGGTTCTCGATGTACCTTCACAACCTTCTCCTCGTACATGTGGTACAGTCATATGCTCTGTGTACTCTGCTGTTTGATTGAATGCCTGTGGAGGTTTAGGTGGTTCACCTGCGACAGTCTGCCACAAATTCTGCCAAGCTCACCAGCTTCTTGTCTCTGAGGTCCTTGCAGAATTGTTAACCTTCGAAAACGCACCATTTGAATAAAGCTTGCGTTTTAGTTTAATGACAACTTTTTTTATTGGGCGATTTTTAATCAAATGTATGCATACAAATAAACTCCAATCTTTAAACCATTATTTTCATTGCTTCATCATTGTATTACTCAATATTAAAGATATGTAGCATGAAACAAATGTATACCAGGACCGCAGCTCATCAAATCTGTTCAATATTACAATTCATTTGCCCAGATTCTGCGCACTTTTATTAAAAACTGATTAGTCATTTAAAAGAGATTATAAACTAATAAGGAACATGGCGTTTGCTGATTGGAGAAGCCGTATTCTGCACTGCACACAGAACTGTGTTTAATGCAGAAAAAATGGAAAAGAAATGGAAGCTGGTGTATGAGGTCCCACAGCTTTAAAAATGTATGAAAGAACCCTGGCAGGAAGCCACCAAAAGTGTTGAAAGTGCAGAGAGAAGACAAAATGTGGTCTCAGCAAAGTAGTCTATCGGGTAATGAAAATTCGGATAAAAACCAATACAAAGAGCTTCTTTAATAACACGACAATCCACAATCATTTGGGCAAATGCTGCTGTCTTTATCGAGTGTTATTTCAGAGGAGATTAGGGTTTTAATGTTAACTCATCATTTGTGAACACACTTCAAAATATATATGTTGTTTTTTATTCAAAACATAAGTACTGCATCCACTCCCTCCCCACTATATTTAAAAATGCATTGTATTTAAACACGCTGATTGCACGCTATCGTGTCCAATGTTTGACAGCCTGTCCCTTGAATCGTCGTTGACGTGTGAAAGCGTGTGCCGTCCTCGGTGTTAACTGAGCCAAAAGCTTCCACGTGATTCATGCTTTAATCAATTCCTTTGAATGCACATTAATAGCATTCGACTGTCACTTAATGAGCGAGGAATTATGAATATTTTACTGAGCAGAATCAGGATATCAGAAAGGGTCCTTTGGCATTTTGACCTGGGGGATCGGGGAGAGGGGGCTCAGAATGTTAGACTCGGTAGTACATTTTACTGTGGTTTCACATCACACTCAATCCGAAAGAGGGCAGATTTTAATATGTACATTTGACGGCAGTGCATGGATATTGAACGTCACAAAATCGTTGCGACTTAAGATGTATTTGATAACGCACAAGACACATACAGTGAGTCAACTGCAGATTCTGGGGCTATTTAAGAGTCATGAAAGCAGCCGCGCCTGACCTATGTCCAACTTAGTGACCTGCCTTGTGTGTCTTCCCGTCACAGCTTGATCACAATCGCTGTGGCAGGAGGAGCCACTAAGTCCCCTATTCTTGTAATTATTTCCACGTAAAATCGTGAACTTGCACGTCAAATTGTGAAAAAATTGAACTGACTGTGCTGGACTTTTCCGGGATTTGCGTGGAATACTGGATCACTTTCCCTTTTTGTAAAATGTTCTTTCACCCTTTCTCTCTCTGGTTTCACAAAATGCTTTTTTTCTCGTTCTCGCTTGATTCCATTATTCCCAATTATTTGAAGTTGGCATGGCTCTGGTGTCTCCTCTGTGAGTGGATTGACTATTCAAGGCGTTCCTTCTTCCGACCATGGCCAGCCGGTGGTGGACTTTTGCTGCTTTCGCTCTCGCAACCATTTACCCTCAGCGTTCCTGCTCTTTGCGGCTTCAGTTGGGCGTGTCTGCTTCTAACAGGACACCGGTAAGTGAAACACTGGGCCTCATTCCGAGTCCGGAGGTAACCATGCCGCTATTTGCTCACCTGTGGGTGGGATAAAGACTGATATGCAAATGGAAATTTGCCATCTGTGAAAGGAACAGTGAGCAAAAAGCGTGTGCTGCAAACTCTCATCTCAGAGCAAGTTATCATGCCATGTTCTTTCTGGAGAGGAGCGCCTGCTACCTTCTTTGAAACTAATCTACGATGCTGAAAAATGCCCTGATGTCAGATCTTCACAGCTGTAAATATGCAAAATGAAATACTGCACACTTGCTCACTTTCTAACTATAGAGTTCACATCAAATCATTCACATGAAAGTATTCACTATCGCACACTTGTCTGTGTGTGCAGGTTAAATGGAATGACGAAAGGCCACAAAATGCATCAGAACACAAAGTATTGTTAAAACTGTGTCTTTATCATGACAGATAAACATACCAAATACACATGGTAACAACTATGTATGAAATACATTTGCCAGTGTGAACGTAAAAAAAAAAAACAATTACAAAAGGCACATTTAAAAATAATTAACTGTAATCAGCCTGGGCAACCAACCTTGTTATATATTACTGGGAAGGGATTGTTAGTTCATATTAGTATTTAGATGTAGTGCAGCCAGACCAATTAAATGTTTCCCTGAAATATAGCATTTTTAAAACATGTGCTCACTGCAAGAATATGTGCATTTCAATTTATGATGTGCACCGGCCATTTACGATGTTTGTAGTTCTACATAACTCCCCTACCACTACCTATTCATGAACCCCGGTACCTCACAGCCCCCAGATATTTCTTCATACTTATCCCTAAAAACTCCCTCCTTTTTTCTACTGCTGGGATTCACTGGACATCACTGCAGGAGAAAAGAAAATTGAACGCTTTAAAACATATGTGTTGCTCCCAATTGAAATTTCTCCCTCCCATTGTCATCAAAACCAGGATCAACATGTGCATCTTAATGGTGAGAACGATCAACCATATCAAAATCAGTATTATTGGAACTGCTAAAATCACTAAACCTATTTCAACACATGACCCCCAATTGAACCTATCCACCTCTATTAAACCTAGACTGCTCACAGTAATATTATCCTTCTTCAGATTCATTCTAACTGTATGTACATGTTTATGCTTCAGCAAGAACTCCACATCTGGATCAATGGGAAACATATTTTTCTGTAAAAACTCAATATTGTCTACCTTATCCTCCCACAAATCACCATCACCATGAAACAGGGTCTGCCCACCCACAGATACCATTGTATCCTTTGGGACATTCATATAAAACACAAGGGGCCTCATTAGGACCCTGGCGGTAGCCGTGCCCTTATTGAGAGCAGGACTGCCGCGGTAATTAAATTATACCGGGTCCATTGAATGGGCAATTTCCGGGTCATGCCGACCTTGGCAGACCCAGTAATTGGCCATTCCATGGACCTGGTAAAAATAATTCCCCATTCCCATTTGAGCTCCAGAGGGCTCAATGGAAATGGAGATGGAGCTAACAATGGGCCCGTTAATAACGGGACTGTTGTTAGCTCCCTAGTCCCCTCGCGGGACACGGAAAGGATGTCTGGTCTCAGTAATAGGTAACCTCGTAAAAGGGCAGAGTGGGTTTAACGGCACCGGCTCCATTACCGGTGCCGTTAAACTCATTCCGCCCGACTCGTAATGAAGCCCAATATGGTTTAACTGTTTTACAATAAAAGATCCATGGTTAAGGTGAGTAACTGTATAATTTGTCATTAAGGTACTCACTAACCACCTATTCTTAATGCACGGGCCACTTCCTTAAGCTCAGGGTCACTAATGACCAACTCACCCCCCCACCCTCCCAGATAGCCCAGGATCTGATTTCAGCCCACGACTAGCATCTACTGTATCAGGAATAAATTGCTTGCTCGCACATATATAATGTTGTTCTTTGAATTTCACATTGGTATCCAATTTTGGAATCAGATAAACATCAGGGTCTCAGGGTTGAAACAATATCATTTCCGGAGTTCTAATCTGTATATATTTTTTACCCTGCCAAAAACCTACATTATGTACGAACTTGGTTTGATAGATCAACTCCGGAGCAATGTATGGAAGGCATAACAGGAAGCCTATTTCTATCCTCTCCATACTTATATATAATGGCATTGCACTTCCTATCTCAAACGCGATTTCTTGTATCATTTCTACTTCTCTTTGTGTGATCCATGCCATTATTTGATGGATGATATCAGATACACAAAATACAGCGTATATGGCACTGAAATAATTGAGACATTGCACTTTGAATCTCCCCAAATATTTCTCCATCATCCTCTCAATTGGGTTTACTACACTTAAAATGTCATGTAGCAATGTGTCATGTTTAAAAATGACAATTTGCAGTATGATCCACAATGTTGGCTTGTTCATTGAGTACCAAAATAGTTTCATTTACATATCACATTGCCTCATTGTGTCCACCTCTGATTCCATCTAACGTTTGTTGCAGCATTTTTAAACATATGGTAATTCCTGTGCCTTAGCACTTAAAGCACCCAGCGACATGGCATTGAGATTGTCATGCCCACTACGGTACCAAATATAATCAACACAATGGATGCCACAAGTAAACCCCCCATCCACTTCCCTCTCCTTTTCTTTATACCGGATGAACTCACAAAAGTCTTTTCTAACTGCAGCATGATCTCCGGGTTGTCCTCCGAGTTTCCCCCTTGCGGGGTTTCACACATTCCTTTACCTGATCTGATGTTATCTCTGTTTCATTAAAAAAATGTTCAATGATGAAGTCAGGATTTAGGCTAATATACATGTTCTGATACAGCAACCTACTATTCCCCAAGATAAAACCTGGTGCTTCTTCTACTGCAATCCCAGATGCTGGTCCTGGCTGCATCAGAACCTGTGCCTTTGCGACCATGGCACGTGATACACTCAGAACTAATATTACGAAAAACAGCCCATCCTCATCTCTGGTCATCATCTTCACGGTCTCTGGAGACTTTATCTTCACCCCCCCTTCTTCAGTCCAGGGCGCTTTCCAGTGTCAATCTTGCAGGGGTCCAGTGCTCCAGAGATCTGGCACTGATGGGGTAATCAATTAATTTTCTAGAGTAAAAAGAAAAAGACACATTAAGTACCAAGCACAATACATTTGTCATCCCTCTTCTGCTGGAACATTTGAAATTAAACAGTATTATTATTATTTAGCTCAACCATAGGTACCCGTCCGCCATTCTGGAACACTTGAAAATAAATGTATTATAATACAAATCAGAGACGTACATAACACGTCATGCAACCAAAACAATTTCAAAAATACATACGTCCCCACATTATAACTTTTTACTAGAACCCCTTAGCACTTTCCATGTACCAGTACTATATTCATCTATCCCCTGGCTAGGGCAACCTTTCATTTTGCACTAATTATTATTATTTCTTTTTTACTAGTCTCAACTTGTTCAAGCCTCTTCACCTCGTGTTTCGGGTGGAAAGGTTTGATTTGGTGTACATGGACAAACTGCTCCACTGTCAACTCACCCTCCTTTTTAGCTACCTTATACATTTAGTGTGAGATCTTGTCTATAATTTTATATGGCCTTTGCCACGCTACAAGAAATTTGGAGTTTTTATGTCTTCCCTTCCCAAAATTAAATTTATATACATGAACTCCTACCTTGTACTCTTTTGTAGACGTCTTCCTATCATAATATGTTTTTGCCCCATCAGCGCCCTTTTCCGAATTCTGCTGCACAAATGCAAATGCATGCTGTAAGTGCTTGCTCAACTCTTCCACATATTTGTGAATTGTGGACGCATTTACAAGGACCTGCACATTTGCCTTGTAAAGTAAATGCTGTGGCAACACCATTTTTCTTCCTGCAAATATTTAATGAGGGCTGAGATTTGTTGATTTAGCAGGAGTCCACCTAATGGCCATTAATTCCAATGGAAGCCAAAGGTCCCAACTACTACCTGATGCAGCCACAAATTTCTTTAACATATCCACTATTGGCCTGTTATACCGTTCCACCGTTTCACTCCCCCTGAAGAGGAAGGCCGGTACAAAATGTGAAGTTTTCTTTTCACACCCAAAATCTGCTATATTTTTGTCATCAATGGACTAGTGAAATCACTTCCCCGGTCTGATTCTATCCTTTGGGGTAGACCAAATCTTGAAAAAATATGATTTACAAGTAATGTTGTCGGCGAATGTGTACTGCAATCTGGGGCTGGAATGCACTCCACCTATTTGGACATTAAACAATCTACTGTTAAATAATACCAATATCCCCTTGCTGATCTTTTTACAGGCCCAACATAGTGGATGTGCAAATCAGACCATGGGAAGATCAAACACCTTTTCATTAATTGTTCCCTATGTATAGGTGAAGCAGGTTGAAATTGTGCACATATTAGACACCATCTGGTGCATAGTTCAACATCTTGTGACATGTGTGGCCAATAAGCATAATCTTTCAAAATGTCTTAAGTCTTCTGTGAACCCCTGTGTCCTGCATTTATAGCATCATGGGCATAATGTAACATCAATCCGCAAGGGAACAGTGTACCAATAGCTGTTCCTGTGGCCAGACCTGGTTATAGCCTACTGATGGGATCTGAGCCACCTGCCAGTGGTTACAATAATTCCTGCCCACCAGAGAACTGAAATGAACGACAGAAAGATGCAAATCAAAATGCACACCAAAACTCACCATGTACCTCTATCAAAATGTCGAGAAATAAAGTTGGTACCCTTTAGTGCGCTCCTTGGGAAGAATTACTCAATCACTTGGTTATGTTAATTCCAATTTGTTTATTCAGTATAGGTTCTGGATACTCCATAAACTTAAAGTTTCAATAAACAAACTTTGTCTCCCAAATTGTCTCCCAACACGTGTTTCCCCATGACTTTAGCCACGGTTCCTCAGGGGAGATTCCTTGTCATGTTTCTCATAATTCTGATTCAGTATTGATTGGTATTCAATTTTCTCTCTTATCGGCTCTCTATTTGTCTTCCTTTTGTTCTTTTTCCCTTTTTTTTCCTTTTTTTTCTTTTTTTCTTTTTTTCTTTTTTTCCCTTGTGTGTAGATTCTTGTGGATTCAAAGATGTTCCTTTCTCTCGGTACGATTGCCTCTGTTTATCCGTGGTTCCCGGATCTATCAAAATGTCATCATGGGTTGTTGCTTTCCTCTTGACAACCACCCTTCTAATACTTTTACAGTGGGCACAGTCTTCATTTTTCCACAGCATACTTCTACTTCAACCAACTTCAATGAAACACCCACTGACAGTTTATACACCACCACCGTTCAGGTACTTCTTCTTGTTCTTCTACAATTGTGTACTTCAGAATTATTGGGCATATAAAGACCAGACTCTTTGACCTCCAAGGTAGGTACTGTCCTTTTCATTCCTATACTCCAAGATAAAGGGCAGCCTCTTCACCTCTACTTTCTACCTTACTGCCACAAGTATAATCTTCCTCTGCTCCAAGACTGACTTTCTCTCAGCTTCAACAGTCTTAAGCATTACAGAATGTTTTCTTCTGCATGACTCTTTTACAAGCACCAAGCTCTGTTCCCCAGCTTTGTTCACACCTTCTTGGTTCCAGTAACCACCTTGAAGCTGTATTGCCACTCTTCCAGCCTCACATAATAATGGCACACTTGTATTAGAGGACACTGGATCTTTAAAAACCTTGTAAACCTGATGGATAGTTCTTAATAGGGATGTTCTCACTATGGAAATGGGTCACCTCTTGGCTTGGGCAATGATTGCTGTTCTAGTTAATACATTAACTTCTGAATTTAAAGGAAAAAGTGTTCTGAATATTACAATGTTCAGTCTTCAAAGGAAAACAGATTTGGGGATATGTGACCACTTTTTCATATAGAGATACCAGTGATTGTATTCATATTCATTGTTACTGAGATGATGCTGTACTCCTTTAAGGAAATACAATAGGTCACACAGAGTCTTCCTTTGATGCTGCATTTCTTGTAACCCTTTGTGGATGTCAGCGTTATGTTTTCAGAAAGCTTTATAACAGGTGTTTCCCTTTAATGAGAGAGACACAACCACTCTGGCAACAGAAAATCGCTCAACAATGGAAATCATACGCTTTGCTTCTTACGTGAGCACTATTGCTCTCACTAATAGTGCGCTTAATACATTTACATTATTAAGAAGTACTTCCACAACAACTAACAGTTTATTCTTGCTTTAGGGTTTACGCAAGTTACTTTTGAGCTGGTACGTTACCAGCAAGACTTGTAAAGTGATCCTGAATGCCGAGCTTCACTCACTGGCTCCAGAAACTCTGCGGTTGCGGGCTGATTCATTTGTCCAACTTCTTCAACTGCTACTACTACTTTGGGCACTCTTGGGACTCACTCCCTTTTGCAGTCGAGTGTATTCGGTCCAGCCACGCTAGTTGGCAGTCTCCTTCCCTTCTCAGTCCCTCAGCTTGCCTTCTGCTACAGGCCTCGGGCTTCGGATCTGCAATCACAACTACTGGGGCACCTGGGGAAAGCTTGCCCCTCATCATATCTTCCTCAGTGTAGTCACAGCAATGTAGGGTTTGAGGCAACAAACCCCCTTAAAGAACTTGCAGGTGAAATCTGATATCTCCATGCTCCTGTGTACTTTCTGTGATCATTCTTCTTTTTAAATTTCCAGACTCATGTTCTGCTGCTACTGCGTCTACTGCCAGCCTTCCAACTAATGTTCCAGCTCCTTCTTCCTCTCCTCTCCTGCTGCAGCCTTTTATGCCTCACAGGTTTAGTAATTAACTTCAGGAGTGAGCCATTGGTTTCAATTGCATGACCTGTGCAAAGTCTTTTAGGCTTAGGTGCCTGACTACTACATGTACATGCCCGCTCAGTCCTCTTCTTCATTTTTTCCCCTATATGATTCTGGGACAAGTAGTTAACTTTATCAAAGAAAGGTTTTTTTACTTGTTTAGTCTGGCAAAAAGCCATTAAAAGGGTGGGATAACAGGGAAAGTTACAAAGAGGTTCATACCAGTCTTCCTGGTCTGCCCCCCCACTTCATGCAATCCTCCTGAAGAACACCACCCCAGGGTCGGGATCAGAGTGCGCCTGCCTTTCCCTGGGTACATGAGGAGGGTCCCAGTCTTTGTTTCTGCGGATAATTCTAACCAATTCTTTACAGGGTTGCTTTGAGGAGCAATCAACATCTCTGAAACCAATACTACAGGGTTTTGTTGCCATGGTCCATGGCCACAATCCATGTACAGAACCCCACTGTCCCATTATGGTATAGTCAAAACTGCAACAAAACTGCAACATGCTACATGCTAGGTCCAATGGTTATTGTGGATGGCTTGGTGGGGCCTTGAGCATGGCTGTATCTCATGCTACAGGCACTTTAGTCATGACTTGCATCTCTGACATGTGTTGCTCAAGGTGACACAATAGATTTAAACATACTTTAATGTTGTTTCATGTATGTATTTTAAACAGGAATGTTTAATAATGTACATACAGTACCGTATCAAAATGACACATATATTAAAAAACAGCATTAAAATTCTCTAACAAATCATGTGATAGTTAAGTTGCCCTGCCTGATTTCTACTGTAGCTTGGCTGGCTTTTCGTACAATATTGCTAAAGTCTATATCCCAGAGATTGTGAACACACTCCATACCCACACACAAAGTACAGTAGCCCCTGATGCCATATTGTGGGCTTAGTGTACACAGGACTATGCGGTAGACTAACAGGGTAATTCATAGAATATCGCGCACAAGTGGCGCACGCGGCTGGCGCACAGTGTGCGCGTGCGAATCTCTGCACCACCCGCGAGCGCTAAAATCCATTTCCGCGCACAGCGTATTCATGGATTTTAGCTACCAAAACCAGCCGTGGCGCACAGTGGCGCAGCGACCCTGCAGCAGCGACAGTAACGCCCCCAAGAACGCCCCTTGCGCAAGGAAAAGCCATCAAAATCCCCAATCCAGCGCAAAGGGCTGCGCTAACCCTGTACCAGTATACAGGGCTGCCACACAGCACACAACAAGCGGGGAACTTGTATACTGGGGTTTGCGCGAAGTTTCACACGCGATTGGATCTGGGTACGTGTATTGCTGGGGTTCGTGGGAAGTTTCACACGTGATAAGCCCTGTGCGAGTGGGGTACGTGTATTTCAGGGGTGCGCGGGAAGTTTCACACGCGATTTGAGCAGGGTACGTGTATTTCGGGGGTGCGCGGGAAGTCTCACACGTGATAGGCCCTGTGCGAGTGGGGTACGTGTATTTCAGGGGTGCGCAGGAAGTTTCACATGCGATTTGAGCAGGGTACGTGTATTTCGGGGGTGCGTGGGAAGTTTCACACACGATAGGCCCTGTGCGAGTGGGGTACGTGTATTTCAGGGGTGCGTGGGAAGTTTCACACGCGATTTGAGCAGGGTACATGTATTTCAGGGGGTGCGCGGGAAGTTTCACATGCGATAGGCCCTGTGTGAGTGGGGTATGTGTATTTCAGGGGTGCACGGGAAGTTTCACATGCGATAGGCCCTGTGCAAGTGGGGTACGTGTATTTCAGGGGTACGCGGGAAGTTTCACACGCGATTTGAGCAGGGTACGTGTATTTCGGGGGTGCATGGAAGTCTCACACGCGATAGGCCCTGTGCGAGTGGGGTACATGTATTTCAGGGGTGCGCGGGAAGTTTCACATGTGATTTGAGCAGGGTACGTGTATTTCGGGGGTGCGTGGGAAGTTTCACACGCGATAGGCCCTGTGGAAGTGGGGTACGTGTATTGCAGGGGTGCGCAGGAAGTTTCACACGTGATAGGCCCTGTGCGAGTGGGGTACGTGTATTTCAGGGGTACGCGGGAAGTTTCACACGCGATAGGCCCTGTGCGAGTGGGGTACTTGTATTTCAGGGGTGCGCGGGAAGTTTCACATGCGATTTGAGCAGGGTACGTGTATTTCGGGGGTGCGCGGAAAGTCTCACATGCGATAGGCCCTGTGTGAGTGGGGTACGTGTATTGCAGGGGTGTGCAGGAAGTTTCACACGCGATAGGCCCTGTGCGAGTGGGGTATGTTTATTTCAGGGGTGCGCGGGGAGTCCTACATGTGAATTGGCATTGTGGGTCCTCCCAGGTGTTCCCTCTACACCCTCCACGGCCCCTGCAGGCAGCCAACACCACAGGGGACTACCCCGCACCCCTGGTCATGTCCACCATGGGCATGCCCCCCAGCCAAGCCACATGTCAGCTTGCACCACTGATCACCAACTCATGTCCCCCAGCACCCCCACCCCCCCCAGCAGTCATGGGCACCTGCCAGCAGGCCCCCACACATGTCCTCCAGTGCCCCAACCCCCAGCAGTCAGGGGCACCTGCCAGCAGGCCCCCACTCATGTCCCCAGGCACCCACACCTCCCAGCAGTCAGGGGCACCTTCCAGCAGGCCCCCACCCATGTCCCCCTGCACCCCCACCCTCCAGCAGTGAGGGGCACCTGCCAGCAGGCCCCCACCCATGTTCCACTCATGTCCCCCTGCACCCCCACCCCCAGCAGTCAGGGGCACCTTCCAGCAGGCCCCCACCCATGTCCCCCTGCACCCCCACCCCCCAGCAGTCAGGGACACCTGCCAGCAGGCCCCCACCCATGTTCCATTCATGTCCCCCAGCACCCCTACTCCCCAGCAGTCAGGGGCACCTTCTAGCAGGCCCCCACCCATGTCCCCCTGCACCCCCACCCCCCAGCAGTCAGGGGCACCTGCCAGCAGGCCCCCACCCATGTTCCACTCATGTCCCCCTGCACCCCCAGCAGTCAGGGGCACCTTCCAGCAGGCCTGCACCGATGTCCCCCAGCACCCCCACCCCCCAGCAGTCAGGGGCATCTGCCAGCAGGCCCCCACCCATGTTCCATTCATGTCCCCCAGCACCCCTACTCCCCAGCAGTCAGGGGCACCTGCCAGCAGGCCCCCACCCATGTTCCACTCATGTCCCCCTGCACCCCCAGCAGTCAGGGGCACCTTCCAGCAGGCCTGCACCGATGTCCCCCAGCACCCCCAGCCCCCAGCAGTCAGGGGCATCTGCCAGCAGGCCCCCACCCATGTTCCACTCATGTCCCCCAGAACCCCCACACCCCAGCAGTCAGGGGCACCTGCCAGCAGGCCCCCACCCATGTTCCACTCATGTCCCCCAGCACACCCACCCCCCAGCAGTCAGGGGCACCTTCCAGCAGGCCCCCACCCATGTCCCCCTGCACCCCCAGCCCCCAACAGTCAGGAGCACCTGGCAGCAGGCCCCCACCCATGTTCCACTCATGTCCTCCAGCACCCCCATCCCCAGCAGTCAGGGGCACCTTCCAGCAGGCTCCCACCCATGTCCCCCTGCACCCCCACCCCCCCCCAGCAGTCAGGGGCACCTGTCAGCAGGCCCCCACCCATATTCCACTCATGTCCACCTGCACCCCCAACCCCAGCAGTCAGGGGCACCTTCGAGCAGGCCCCCACCCATGCCCCCAGCACCCCACCCCCAGCTGTCAGGGGCACCTGCCAGCAGGCCCCCACCCATGTTCCACTCATGTCCCCCAGCACCCCCACCCCCCAGCAGTCAGGGGCACCTGCCAGCAGGCCCCCACCCATGTTACACTCATGTCACCCAGCACCCCCACCCCCCAGCAGTCAGGGGCACCTTCCAGCAGGCCCCCACCCATGTCCCCCTGCACCCCCACCCCCAGCAGTCAGGGACACTTGCCAGCAGGCCCCCACCCATGTTCCACTCATGTCCCCCAGCACCCCCACATCCCAGCAGTCAGGGGCACCATCCAGCAGGCCCCCAGCCATGTCCCCCAGCACCCCCACCCTCCAGCAGTCAGGGGCACCTGCCAGCAGGCCCCCAACATTGTTCCACTCATGTCTGCCTGAACCCCCACCCCCCAGCAGTCAGGGGCACCTGCCAGCAGGCCCCCACCCATGTTCCACTCATGTCCCCCTGCACCCCCAGCAGTCAGGGGCACCTTCCAGCAGGCCTGCACCGATGTCCCCCAGCACCCCTACTCCCCAGCAGTCAGGGGCACCTTCTAGCAGGCCCCCACCCATGTCCCCCTGCACCCCCACCCCCCAGCAGTCAGGGGCACCTGCCAGCAGGCCCCCACCCATGTTCCACTCATGTCCCCCTGCACCCCCAGCAGTCAGGGGCACCTTCCAGCAGGCCTGCACCGATGTCCCCGAGCACCCCCACCCCCCAGCAGTCAGGGGCACCTTCCAGCAGGCCCCCACCCATGTCCCCTTGCACCCCAACCCCCCAGCAGTGAGGGGCACCTGCCCGCAGGCCCCCACCCATGTTCCACTCATGTCCCCCTGCACCCCCACCCCCAGCAGTCAGGGGCACCTGCCAGCAGGCCCAAAACCATGTTCCATTCATGTCCCCCAGCACCCCCACTCCCCAGCAGTCAGGGGCACCTTCTAGCAGGCCCCCACCCATGTCCCCCTGCACCCCCAACCCCCACCAGTCAGGGGCACCTGCCAGCAGGCCCCCACCCATGTTCCACTCATGTCCCCCTGCACCCCCACCCCCCAGCAGTCAGGGGCACCTTCCAGCAGGCCTGCACCAATGTCCCCCAGCACCCCCACCCCCCAGCAGTCAGGGGCACCTGCCAGCAGGCCCCACCCATGTTCCACTCATGTCCCCCAGAACCCCCACCCCCCAGCAGCCAGGGGAACCTGCCAGCAGGCCCCCACCCATGTTCCACTCATGTCCCCCAGCACACCCACCCCCCAGCAGTCAGGGGCACCTACCAGCAGGCCCCCACCCATGACCCCCTGCACCCCCAGCAGTCAGGAGCACCTGGCAGCAGGCCTCCACCCTTGTTCCACTCATGTCCTCCTGTACGCCCACCCCCCAGCGGTCAGGGGCACCTTCCAGCAGGCCCCCACCCATGTCCCCCTGCACCTCCACCCCCCAGCTGTCAGGGGCACCTGCCAGCAGGCCCCCACCCATGTTCCACTCATGTCCTCCAGCACCCCCATCCCCAGCAGTCAGGGGCACCTTCCAGCAGGCTCCCACCCATGTCCCCCTGCACCCCCACCCGCCCAGCAGTCAGGGGCACCTGTCAGCAGGCCCCCACCCATGTTCCACTCATGTCCACCTGCACCCCCAACCCCAGCAGTCAGGGGCACCTTCCAGCAGGCCCCCACCCATGCCCCCAGCACCCCACCCCCAGCTGTCAGGGGCACCTGCCAGCAGGCCCCCACCCATGTTCCACTCATGTCCCCCAGCACCCCCACCCCCCAGCAGTCAGGGGCACCTGCCAGCAGGCCCCCACCCATGTTACACTCATGTCACCCAGCACCCCCACCCCCCAGCAGTCAGGGGCACCTTCCAGCAGGCCCCCACCCATGTCCCCCTGCACCCCCACCCCCAGCAGTCAGGGACACTTGCCAGCAGGCCCCCACCCATGTTCCACTCATGTCCCCGAGCACCCCCACATCCCAGCAGTCAGGGGCACCATCCAGCAGGCCCCCAGCCATGTCCCCCAGCACCCCCACCCTCCAGCAGTCAGGGGCACCTGCCAGCAGGCCCCCAACATTGTTCCACTCATGTCTGCCTGAACCCCCACCCCCCAGCAGTCAGGGGCACCTGCCAGCAGGCCCCCACCCATGTTCCACTCATGTCCCCCTGCACCCCCAGCAGTCAGGGGCACCTTCCAGCAGGCCTGCACCGATGTCCCCCAGCACCCCTACTCCCCAGCAGTCAGGGGCACCTTCTAGCAGGCCCCCACCCATGTCCCCCTGCACCCCCACCCCCCAGCAGTCAGGGGCACCTGCCAGCAGGCCCCCACCCATGTTCCACTCATGTCCCCCTGCACCCCCAGCAGTCAGGGGCACCTTCCAGCAGGCCTGCACCGATGTCCCCGAGCACCCCCACCCCCCAGCAGTCAGGGGCATCTGCCAGCAGGCCCCCACCCATGTTCCACTCATGTCCCCCAGAACCCCCACACCCCAGCAGTCAGGGGCACCTTCCAGCAGGCCCCCACCCATGTTCCACTCATGTCCCCCAGCACACCCACCCCCCAGCAGTCAGGGGCACCTTCCAGCAGGCCCCCACCCATGTCCCCCTGCACCCCCAGCCCCCAACAGTCAGGAGCACCTGGCAGCAGGCCCCCACCCATGTTCCACTCATGTCCTCCAGCACCCCCATCCCCCGCAGTCAGGGGCACCTTCCAGCAGGCTCCCACCCATGTCCCCCTGCACCCCCACCCCCCAGCAGTCAGGGGCACCTGTCAGCAGGCCCCCACCCATGTTCCACTCATGTCCACCTGCACCCCCAACCCCAGCAGTCAGGGGCACCTTCCAGCAGGCCCCCACCCATGCCCCCAGCACCCCACCCCCAGCTGTCAGGGGCACCTGCCAGCAGGCCCCCAACCATGTTCCACTCATGTCCCCCAGCACCCCCACCCCCCAGCAGTCAGGGGCACCTGCCAGCAGGCCCCCACCCATGTTACACTCATGTCCCCCAGCACCCCCACCCCCCAGCAGTCAGGGGCACCTTCCAGCAGGCCCCCACCCATGTCCCCCTGCACCCCCACCCCAGCAGTCAGGGACACTTGCCAGCAGGCCCCCACCCATGTTCCACTCATGTCCCCCAGCAACCCCACATCCCAGCAGTCAGGGGCACCATCCAGCAGGCCCCCACCCATGTCCCCCAGCACCCCCACCCTCCAGCAGTCAGGGGCACCTGCCAGCAGGCCCCCACCCATGTTCCACTCATGTCCCCCTGCACCCCACCACCCAGCAGTCAGGGGCACCTGCCAGCAGGCCCCCACTCATGTCCCCCAGCACCCCCACCCCCCAGCAGTCAGGGGCACCTTCCAGCAGGCCCCCACCCATGTCCCCTTGCACCCCAACCCCCCAGCAGTGAGGGGCACCTGCCCGCAGGCCCCCACCCATGTTCCACTCATGTCCCCCTGCACCCCCACCCCCAGCAGTCAGGGGCACCTGCCAGCAGGCCCAAAACCATGTTCCATTCATGTCCCCCAGCACCCCCACTCCCCAGCAGTCAGGGGCACCTTCTAGCAGGCCCCCACCCATGTCCCCCTGCACCCCCAACCCCCACCAGTCAGGGGCACCTGCCAGCAGGCCCCCACCCATGTTCCACTCATGTCCCCCTGCACCCCCACCCCCCAGCAGTCAGGGGCACCTTCCAGCAGGCCTGCACCAATGTCCCCCAGCACCCCCACCCCCCAGCAGTCAGGGGCACCTGCCAGCAGGCCCCACCCATGTTCCACTCATGTCCCCCAGAACCCCCACCCCCCAGCAGCCAGGGGAACCTGCCAGCAGGCCCCCACCCATGTTCCACTCATGTCCCCCAGCACACCCACCCCCCAGCAGTCAGGGGCACCTACCAGCAGGCCCCCACCCATGACCCCCTGCACCCCCAGCAGTCAGGAGCACCTGGCAGCAGGCCTCCACCCTTGTTCCACTCATGTCCCCCTGTACGCTCACCCCCCAGCAGTCAGGGGCACCTTCCAGCAGGCCCCCACCCATGTCCCCCTGCACCTCCACCCCCCAGCTGTCAGGGGCACCTGCCAGCAGGCCCCCACCCATGTTCCACTCATGTCCTCCAGCACCCCCATCCCCAGCAGTCAGGGGCACCTTCCAGCAGGCTCCCACCCATGTCCCCCTGCACCCCCACCCCCCAGCAGTCAGGGGCACCTGCCAGCAGGCCCCCACCCATGTTCCACTCATGTCCACCTGCACCCCCACCCCCCAGCAGTCAGGGGCACCTTCCAGCAGGCCCCCACCCATGTCCCCCAGCACCCCACCCCCAGCAGTCAGGGGCACCTGCCAGCAGGCCCCCACCCATGTTCCACTCATGTCCCCCAGCACCCCCACCCCCCAGCAGTCAGGGGCACCTGCCAGCAGGCCCCCACCCATGTTCCACTCATGTCCCCCAGCACCCCCACCCCCCAGCAGTCAGGGGCACCTTCCAGCAGGCCCCCACCCATGTCCCCCTGCACCCCCACCCCCAGCAGTCAGGGGCACTTGCCAGCAGGCCCCCACCCATGTTCCACTCATGTCCCCCAGCACCACCACCCCCCAGCAGTCAGGGGCACCTTCCAGCAGGCCCGCACTCATGTCCCCCAGCACCCCCACATCCCAGCAGTCAGGGGCACCATCCATCAGGCCCCCACTCATGTCCCCCAGAACCCCCACCCTCCAGCAGTCAGGGGCACCTGCCAGCAGGCCCCCACCCATGTTCCACTCATGTCTGCCTGAACCCCCACCCCCCAGCAGTCAGGGGCACCTGCCAGCAGGCCCCCACCCATGTTCCACTCATGTCCCCCTGCACGCCACCACCCAGCAGTCAGGGGCACCTGCCAGCAGGCCCGCACTCATGTCCCCCCGCACCCCCACCCCCAGCAATCAGGGGCACCTGCCAGCAGGTCCCCGCTCATGTCCCCCAGCACCCCCACCTCCCAGCAGTCAGGGGCACCTGCCAGCAGGCCCCCACCCATGTTCCACTCATGTCCCCCTGCACCCCCACCCCCAGCAGTCAGGGGCACCTGCCAGCAGGCCCCCACCCATGTTCCACTCATGTCCCCCTGCACCCCCACCACCCAGCAGTCAGGGGCACCTGCAGCAGGCCCCCACTCATGTCCCCCAGCCCCCAGCAGTAAGGGGCACCTACCAGCAGGCCCCCACTCATGTCCCCCAGCACCCCCACCCCCCAGCAGTCAGGGGCACCTACCAGCAGGCCCCCACCCATGTCCCCCAGCACCCCCACCCCCCAGCAGTCAGGGGCACCCCCAGCAGGCCCACACCCATGTTCCACTCATGTCCCCCTGCACCCTCACCCCCAGCAGTCAGGGGCACCTGCCAGCAGGCCCCCACCCATGTTCCACTCATGTACCCCTGCACCCCCACCAGCCAGCAGTCAGGGGCACCTGCCAGCAGGCCCCCACTCATGTCCCCAGCACCCCCAGCAGTCAGGGGCACCTGCCAGCAGGCCCCCACCCATGTTCCACTCATGTCCCCCAGCACCCCCAACCCCCAGCAGTCAGGGGCACCTTCCAGCAGGCCCCCACCCATGTCCCCCAGCACCCCCACCCCCCAGCAGTCAGGGGCACCTGCCAGCAGGCCCCCACCCATGTTCCACTCATGTCCCCTTGCACCCCCACCACCCAGCAGTCAGGGGCACCTGCCAGCAGGCCCCCACCCATGTCCCACTCATGGCCCCCTGCACCCCCACGCCCCAGCAGTGCGGGGCACCTGCCAGCAGGCCCCCACTGATGTCACACTCATGTCCACCTGCACCCCCACCCCCCAGCAGTGACATGCCTATCTCATGACACAAACCAAAAGTCAACTATGTACATCAAAACATGTCTGTCACACACACACACACACACACACACACAGGTTGCCATTGAATGAGTAAACCCACATTTTGACATGCATGAACCCAATGAGCGAATCCCACACATTGAAGTAAAATATCACAATGTATTAATATGATAATCAATGTAAAGAAATGAAAGGATAAAATAATGGCAAACATGAAATGAAATGCATGTACAATAAAAAAATAATGAAATGCAGAAAAAATCCAAATTAATCCAAAAGAAAAATGTCCAAAAGTCTCTGTCCACCAAATCAAATCCAAATGAAACACAAAAAGGAAAATCCATTGATCCATGGTGAAATGAACTGAAAAAGTCCAAATAAATCCAACGTCCAACTATGTACAATTCTTTTTCAAGGGTCAATGAGCCCAACGAAAGAAAGGAAACCTATCTAATAACCTACCTAAACAAAAAACTATATACAAAAGTGTGGGGCATAGTCCAAAAGCCCCAAAATAAAAAAAAACAAAGGAAACATAACACTATAAACTATATACAATGGCGGCGGGCAAGTCCTGCGGCTCACTCAGTGATGTTGTCGGCCAGGGCATCATCGAACTCCATGGCCCTCATTCCGAGCTAGGAGTTAAGTACAGGTACTTTCTTTCATGGCGGAAAGTACGACACCGGCCTGGTGACAGACCGCTAATTGCGGCCCATTACGACCTCGCAGACACGCGCTTTTCGCCATGCCGGAAAAGTACCTAGCGGCATGCCGCTAAATGACCTGCAAAACCCCCTACCGGAATGCTGCGACACGTACATTACAACACCGCCTTCGAAGCAGCAGCGTCTGTAAATAACGGTGACCATAATTTACGGATCCCGTAAATTACGCTCACCGCAAAACAACGGAACCGGAAATTTCGTCATCGCACAGGAACGGGAAGGAGCACGGCGGCCATCTTTAAAAACACAATCCATTGGCATTCTCTTCAGGCAGCACCCTTGGGAGCAATCCTAAGTTCATGAAAGGACCACACACCCCGGACCAATGCCTAAAGCACGAAAGAAGTCTGAGGACCAGCTCCGCAAGAGGAGATTCAGCCCGGAAGGGCTGCAGGCAATGTTTGACTACCTTGCGGAGCACGCAGATGTTGTTTTCAGCTCCAACATGCGGCGAGAGTCAATAATCTGCAAGAAAAACATCTGGGCACAAACCCCCCAAAGGGTGAGTGCAATAGGCACCACCCCCCACGCCCCCTCGACTGCCGCAAATGGTGGGAGAATTTGCGGGTGCGGGTGCGGGTGCAGGTTCGGAGCCTCCTCTCTGCCAACCGGAGTAAGGCCATGCAGACTGGAGAGGGCCCAAGTTCCCCATTGAGACTGGAGCCATGGGAGGATACATGCGCTTCTCTGATCGGTACGGAATCAATTGAGGGCGTCAGCGATATGGAGTGAGAGGTACGTCGTCTGGCGATGGAGGTGAGTGTCCAAAGTCAACACTGCCAAATGCATTTACATGATGTATTGTCCCCCAAGGCCCGTCAAAGGCACCTTCTCATGCTGCCTTCCCGCAATCCAAATAATGCAGAGCCAACTGCCACGCATTCAAGGGCCAAGTGCAAGTACATAACGCACATCACTAATTTGCACATACCATCATGCACACTGTGCTGCAGGTTCTGCAGTGTGTGAGCCAAACTGCACAATACCAGGGCAGGATGAGTCACTCCGACACCTGCGTACATATCATACTCATGCACATGTACTAGTGCTGTTGCTACACCCAAAAGGCCACAAACCCCAAATGACTGAAATGTGAATGCAGCCATCAATGCTATTAGGGCATCATACAATCACTCATGTTGTTCCTCTCTTCTACCCCCACAGGTACAGATCATGGCAGCGGCGAGCCCCAGACGAGCCGTCCAACCACCTCCATGGGCAGTGCCAGGGTCCGCCGCATTCCAGCCTGGACCAAAACACCCACCCCGGCTCCCGAAAGGTCAGTGGAGGATGCACCACCCCAATCCCTCCCTGCATCTGCGCCTGCCACAATGGCCACCCCAACGTCGGCAGAGTCTAGTATTGCTGGGAGGTGGCAGCTATGGGCCCCCAGGAGAATGTGGACAGCCCTTTATCCAACTGTGTGGCGTCTGAGGAGGAGTTTTATCCCACAGTCCACACCCCAGAGTCCAGCAATGTCCCCCTGGCATCATGCAGTGACTCTGGGGAAACAGAAACACCTGGCCGTAGTGCTCCAACAGACACACAGGGACAAAATGATCGTGGCCCAAGTTCACCAGTCCAGTCCATGCCAGAGCACGTAGGGCCAAGTCAATGCAGTGATGAACACCCATCATTTGATACACGTCGTGAAACTCAGCTGACTGACCTCATCACTGTGTTCATGGAGGACAACCGCCAGGCCAGGGTGGAATGGCTAAATGAACTCCAGGAAATGTGTCAGGCAGTCACTGAGAGCAGTAACAGGTTGTGTGACGTCCTAGGACGCATAGCTGATGCCCTTGAGGCTGCACATTTCAATTTGCAGCATCAGCAGGAGGACACGGCCACATCCAGTCGTGACACACCGGCAAGTCCTCCGCGACGAACTCTGCGTTCCATGCGGCACCGGGACATGCCTCCCCCGGGCCCAGGGAGCATGCATTAATCGTCATTGCTGCCACATGTGGCCTTAATGTATTACATTGGAGTACTGTTGTGGAGTTGGGGGGAAGAGGGAAAAGGGGTGAGGGTTTGTTGTGGAGTTGGGGGGGAGGGGGAGGGTGTTGAGGGATTGTTGTGGAGTTGGGGGTTTGCAAAGTTTAATCTGTGTGGACATTCATCATTCAGCATGTGTATCATGACGTCTGACAGTGCATGGTCTACAAGTATACACACACCCAGGGCCCTGTGTGCCCATATGATGCCGGCCTCTGCTGTCTTGTGTTTTGGTTATTATGTCCAAACATTGTTAGCTACACGACATGTCCCTCCCATGCACCGCCTCCATGATGCTGTCTTGCCCCTTCCTCCTCCTCCTTCACTCGATCTTCATCTGGTACTAGCAGTCCCATGTCAGGGGACAAAGCCACATTCCAAGGGATGCACAATTTTTTGAGCTGTACACATGACATGGGGGTCTTGGACACCACATTGCAGTAGATGGGTCCCCCACCAGTCCAGCTTCGGCAACTCATATGTGCCTTATGCAAGACAGGTGGCTGCTTCATCTCCATGCATGCACGGGCATGGCCATTATAATAGGGCTCCCTGGGCCTGGTCTGTGGGTTTCTGACAGGGGTCCGGTATCATGGTGTCAAGGGACAGCCGCCAACACCTGCATGTGTAGCCAATTTAGGTAAGTGTCTGGACTGTCAAGTAGGAGAACTGCTCTTGCTTGCATTGCTTTCCGTCTGCACATTGGGGGAATGGTATTGCTTTCGGTTGTGATCTGCCACATGCATGCCATCCAGGTCAACCTAATCCACATGGGTGCTGTCAGGGGCACCCATGTCATTTGGCATGCCTGCCAATGCATGGGGGCCGACTTTTGTGTCGTATATCTCCTGGGTAGTCCTTGTTAGGGATTTGTAGCCCCTTGTGTGCCTGAGGAGGTGCTCCAGCACTTTGTTCTGCGTCCGTGTACTGGACGGTTATGACATGCCATGCATGGGTCCAACTGTGTGCTGATAGGTGCCTGTGGCATGGGTGTGGGGCACACGCACCACATTCAATTGTGCCGGCAGAGCGGTGTGTATTTGTATGCTGCTCACTTATCTAGTAATTTCGCCACCAAATTATGGTGGTGAGGCTGTCACATTCTAGTGGGTAGGGGGTGTGTGTCTGCTCAGGGGTTTCCTTGAGGAACAGGACCTGCTGCATGGGAATGGGGGCTGCTGGGGTGGTGGCAGAGGCTGCACTGGTGCTGCATGCTGGGCCTGTCTCCCCCTCCTTCTCCCCCTGTGTCTCCTCAGTTGGGAGGCCTGGTGTTTTTGGTGTAGTTCTAGTGGTTTTGACCTTGCTGGCAGGGCCTCCTGCCTCATGTGCTGCGTCTTTTCTTGGTGTGGGAGGGGATGTGGTGTGTGGGTGTGATCCTTTTGTGCTGTGGCACACTTCATTGCCTCCACCTGTGCTGATTGTGTGCACCTGTGGCTCTGTGGACCACTGCTCAGGGTTCTTTACTCCTTCTCTGAGATGCCTGTGTGTACTCCATGCTGGTTAGATACTTTACGGCCTTAATGAGGCTGTTATTTACATGCGCTCCATACTTGTGATCAGCTCCAGTTTACGTCATGCCACTAATTTCGGCATGGTGGGGCGCGCGCGCGACCCAAGACCGGTATTTACAGCATCGTAGATTACGGTGCCGTAAATAGCGGTCTGACCGGTCGGAATGGCCCGTAGCGGTAAGCGATGCCGGTAATCTTTTACCGGCATCGTTTTTCCCTTTACTCCAATCTCGGAATGAGGCCCCATGTCTATTTGCTGGAGGCGGGCCTCTGTCCTGGCCCGAGGTCTCGCAGGGAGACACTCATGGCCTGTTCCAACTCCCTGCGAGTTGCCTCAAGGCACTCTGCCCGCTTCAATGCCCGACGCATGGAGAACTCCACCCTGACCACGGTGAGCCGCGCCTCTTCCACCCGCCGCCGCTCTGCACCTATCTGCTGGCCCAACCGCCGCCACACGGAAGACACTCCCATTCCTGGGTCCTCCTGCCCTCTGGCCGATGCCTGCCCCTCCGATGTTGATGGCCCCGAGCCATCATTGCTCCCACCTAGAGCCTGCTGCTACTGCTGCTGTCCATGTGCCCTGTCCGATGATGCCTGCACATCCTTCATCAGCTGGTCTCCAGTTGTGGTGTCCACCCCTGCTGGACCGCCGACTCCCGACTGTGGCAGGGATGGGATCTCCACCAAGCTGGCTGTGTTGGTCAGGCCAGGTCCACAGGGGGCCCTGGTTGAATCTGGGCCAGAATACGGTGTGGAGAACTACTGGTGCATAGTCTCAACAGAGGAGGAGAGGTCCGCCAGAGCATGCGACACATGTAGGAACCCACCGACCAGGCCCCTCCCAGAAGTGCCACATCACGACGCTGCTCTTCGTGATGGCGTGCGTTCTCCACCCAGGAAGAACGCACGTCATCACGAATGACATGCGTGCGCAACGCGACACCAACCAGGATGGTGCCCATACGGTCGTGGGACCCATCGTCCGCAGGTAGTGGAGAGGCAGATGACACGGTACTCTCCCCTACCTGCGTACTGGCCTGGGACGGGGCATCCCTGCTGGTGCATGGTGGTGAAGTCACAGGGTCAAGGACAGCGACATGCACAGGCACCTCCGCGGTGACCTGTACTGATTCCTGACCCTGGCCCTGGACTGCAGCACTTGCACCAGTGTTGCTACCCCCACAAGGCCCCATGTGCGGCTCAGTATTGGGCTCCTCCTCCTCTGTGGAGACCACCAACCTGGATGTCTCTGCACCTTCTTCCACCATTGGAAGCCCCTGTGGGGGCTCACCCGGCCCTTCCGCTACAGCCGTAGTGGCAAACGCGGCACCAGCCCCCTCGCTCCCGGATGATGGCAATTCCTGGGAGGGTGGCTGGGTCTTGCGTTGCCGCCCGGTGGAGGCATCCCCACCGCTTGGCTCCAGAGCGCCGTCTCCACCCTCTTATTCACTTGACTCTGCAAAGAGGGAGACATAGAACACAAGCATCAGGGTACAGTACAAAATTCCCCTAGACAGGAAGCAATAACAAATGAGTGGCACTGTCAAATGTCACTTCCATCCTGTCCCTCCACAACACATGGGTGAATGCACGCAACACACATGCAGAAACAGTCCCGGCGCCTGCAATCAACATCAGAATCAATGTACAAGGGCCTCTGTTAACCAAGATGTTGCCTTCAAAGTCACATGCAACATGGCTCACACTGATCCCATGCACACACATCACCGGAGGGCCATGCATCATGGCATGTACACCACAGACACAGTGGATAGACACAGTGGAGACAACGGTGACGGCACTCATGAGTGAATCTACACATCATCACAGACATGTGTCATGCATCCATGGTGTTTCAAAGTCACACACACACTTCTCAGACACACACACATGTGCACCATACATGTACATGACAGCAGCACCCATCCCTCACCATCCCCTCCATGTCCAAGAACAGAGACTGGCAAGCTTACATGTGTGCATTCCGCATACAGCTCCCCATGTTGCATTGGAACACATGCACCAACCATGTGGTTTACACATTACTGGTCTCACATGCATGACCATGATGTCCCTGCACACACACATCCATACATGGCCTATGTCACACATACAGGCAAGTAGCAGACTACCAGCACACTGCAACATGCTCTGTCTCACACAGCAATGCTTGGCCACTTACCGGTCAACTCCAGACGGTTCTGCCTCTGAAGGATCTTGGCGTGGAGCGCTGGGCCTACGCGTTCCAGGACCCTCATCTGGATGTTGCCCAGGCTGCCCAGCCCCCCTCCACGAGGCGCCGGGCCTTGTAGAGGGTCCTGGACCTGAAGTCCTCCCAGCGCTTCCAGACGTGCTTGATGTCGCGGGTTGCCACCCCCTCTGCGTTGATGGCAACCACTGCTTCCTCCCAGATCCTCTCCCGTCCTTCCTTGTTGGCGCGTGTTGTTCCGAAGAGGGCATCATAATGCCCCAGGACATGCTCCACCAAGACACCAACTTCCTTCTCACTGAAGCTGGTGGCCCTCTGCCTCTCTGGCTGGGGGACGCCAGTGGTCTCAGATGGTGTTTGCCCCGACATGGCGACCACCGAGGCAGACGTGAGTGGGAAACTGGGTCCTGGGGCTGGGCTGTGGAGTGATGGTATCCCAGTCGGGCGTCTTCTGTTCCAGCAGGGGTGGACACAGCAACTGGACCCCTGGAGATTTCTGACGTGCAGGCACCAAATAGCAGGGCACGTGTGCAGCAGGCAGACAGCAGAAGTTGGCTGGTGGGAGCGTGCTCGGGGCTCTTGGGGGCAGGAAAATGGCCTTTTGGGCAGGAGCGTGGGCTTCCATGTGTGTACGCGTGGTCAGCTTGATACGGAGTGATTTGGCACGTGAAAGTCAGCACACGTATGCGGTTTCATTGGACCAAAGGCCCGTAAGCGCGTAAGTGATGTATCACGCACGGGCGTTGCCCTGGCACGGGTTGAAGATCCCATGTGTGTTTCCATTGCTCTGTACTGCTTTTCGTGGGGTGTGGTGCGTGTGTTTTCCAGGCGTTGGGGTTCACACGTTATTACTTCATAGCGGGTGGGTGTTGGCTACACGTTCTTCTTCTACACGCAAGGCAGACGTTGAGTGGTACCCCGCTCTCACAGGGCCCATCACGTATGAAACCTCCCGCGCACCCCCGAAATACACGTACCCTGATCGCACTGGGCCAATCGCGTGTAATACTTCCCGTGCACCCCTCCGAATACACGTACCCCGCTGACCGGGGAGTTTCACACGCGATTTTGCTGTCACAGCGGGTACGTGTACCTCTACCCCATCCATGGTCCCTGCAGGCAACCCACAACACAGGGGACTACCCTGCATCCCTGGGCATGCCCCTCAGCCAGCACACATGTCACCTTCCACTAGTGATCACCAACTCATCTTCCCCCTGCACCCCCGCCCCCCAGCAGTGAGGGAGACCTCCCAGCAGGCCCCCACTCATGTCCCCCCTACACAAAATAATGATGCACAACATGGGCCACTTCTATGCCAAAAAAACACTTCATGCCACCCCATTCTTGAGATGCAATGATTTCCCAATACACCCCACACTGACATGCCTATCTCAAGACACAAACCAAAAGTCAACTATGTACATCAACACATGTCCGTCACACACATACACTGGTTGGCATTGATTGTGTAAGCCCACATTTTTCACATGCATCAACTCAATGAGGGAATCCCACACATGGAACTAAAATATGAAAATGTATTATGTACATAAATAAATCAATGAAAAGAAAGCATACCAAAATAGCAAAAATTTAATGAAAAGCATGTGCAAAAGATGAGTGAATGAAAATCATAACCAATCCAAAAAAAATTGCAAGAAAAACAGTCCAAACTCTCCCTCCACCAACTCAAATCCAAAGGAAAGGAAAAGAAAATCCATTGCTTCATGTTCGTAATGAAAAAAAAAAATTCAAATGAATCCATAGTCCAACTATTTACAATCCAATGTGAAAAAAAAACGTTAATCCATGTGCAAAATCCCCAAAAATATGTCAAATAAATCCATTGTCGGAGTATGAAAAGCCCAGCCAAACAAATGAAACATATCTAACAAACTACCTAAAAATGCAACTATATACAAATTTGTGTGGCATTGTCCATTCACCACAAATAAAAGGAAAACGAAAAAGGAAGCCTAACTCTAAAAACTATTTACAATGGCAGCGGGCTAGTCCGACGGCTCACTTCCCGATTTCCCGGGCCAGGGCATCATCGAACTCCTGCTCGATGTCCCGGAGGCGGACCTCTTCCATGGCCCCGAGGGCTCGCAGGGACGATGACATCTGGACCTCCAGGTCCCTGCGAATTGCCTCGAGGCACTCGGCCCGCCTCAGAGCCCTACGCATGGAGTTCTCTGCCCTGACCATCGTGAGCCGTGCCTCTTCTGCCTGCTGCCGCTCCGCATCTATAGAATGGGCTAACCGCTGCCACATGGAAGACACTTCCAGTCCTGGGTCCTCCTGCCCTCTGGCCGATGCCTGCCTCTCCGATGTCGAAGGCCCCGAGCCATCTTGGCTCCCACCTTGTTGCTGCTGCTGCTGTGCCTGTGCCTGTGCTCTGGCTCTTGCTGCCTGCACATCCTCCTCCGGCTGGGGTGCAGTTGTTGAGGTGGCCACCCCTGCTGGACGTCCGACACCTGACTGTGGCAGGGATGTGTCCTCCACTAGCCTGGCCGCAGGGTCAGAGGCAGCTCCACAGGGTACCCAGGTGACACATGGGTGGGAAGATGGCTTGGAGGATGACTGGCACATAGGGGGTTTAGGTGAGGAGGGGGTCGGAACAAGGTCCAGCAAACGGAGGAATCCAGCCCTGGTGACCTGTCCCAGTAGGTCAACTCGGCCAACGAGACATTCGAGATGACGTGCAGTCTCCTCAGGAAAAGACTGCAGGACACCTTGCATGGCCCGTTGACGCAACGTCATCCCACCCAGGACAGGCTCAACCCGGTCCCGGATAGCCACGTCCGCAGGGAGAGGAAGGCCAGTTTTTGTAAGCGAATCCCCTCCCAGAAAACGGGTCTGGATGTAGGCATCCCTGCTGGTGCAGGATGATGCAGTCACAGGATCGGGGACAGGATTACACACAGGCACCTCCGCGGTGGCCTGTGCTGCCTCCTGTCCCTGCCCCTGCACTGCACCACTAGCACCAGTGGAATCCCCACCTCCAGACCCCGTCTCTGTCCCTTGCATGGCCTCCTCCTCCACCAAACCCCCAACCAACCTGGATGACTCCGTGCCATCTTCCTCCGTCGGACCCTGTGGGGTCTCAGCTGCCCCTTCTGCTGCCGAGGAGTCCAACTCCGACCTCCGCCTCTTGGACCTACCCTCGGCAGCTGCGGCCTGGGACGCAGCACCGGACTCCTCACTCCCTGACGAGATGACAACTTGGGAGGGGAGCCGGGCCTTGCGTCTCCGGCTGGCCTTGCGATCCCTGCCGCTATGCTCCACAGCACCTTCTCCGCCCTCTTCATCAGTTGACACTGCAGACAGGGAGAGATAGAACACAGGCATCAGGGCACTGTACAATGGACTGATACACACATGACAGTTGCACATGAGTGGCAGTGTCAAACTTCAGACATGGCATCACAATCCCCAACACACATGTCATTTCAAATCACACACATGAGCAATTCCACAGCCATATCGCACCAGCCAGCACCATCCATACACATACGACAGCATGAGCATCCGAAGGTGAGCCTGACGTCACATGAAACACGGGGAGTGCACAACACATGCACACACGCCACCACACTTATATGCATGTGTACATGTCCACCAACTCTCACAGTGATGAGATAGCCATCCATGTCACATCTGGCATTCAGCCGTCTACATTTGAGTGTCACATGCATCCAAGTTGCATCACAGTTGCACACTTGTCAAATACACACACATGCACATGTACACAGTGCAGATACATGCAGCAGGAACCACCATCCATGTGTGATACCACAACCATGCCAACATACATACACAGAATTTCAAACATGTGTGCTCCCACATCTGCATTTGGCCTGCATGCTTACACACACATACACCATCCATTTGTCTCACACATGAGAGTACTCGCATGTATCAGCATCACCCCCTGTACATACACATCCATACATGGCCCTACAAAAACACATGTGCAACCTGCCCACTACAGGCACACCACGACACGCACAGCGTACAATCAGTATGCTTGTACACTTACCGCTCGACTCCAGACAGGTCTGCCTCTCAAGGACCTGGACGTGGAGCGCTGGGCATATGCGTTCCAGGACCCTCATTTAGTGGTCCGACAGGTGTCCCCGGTGCCCCTTAGCTTCCACTGCCTTCAAGAGGCGCCGGGCCTTGTTGAGGGTCCTGGACCTGAAGTCCTCCCAGCGCTTCTTGACATGTTGTAAGTCGCGGACTGCCACCCCCTCCGCGTTGATGGCAGTTACGATGTCCATCCAGATCCTGGTCCGTCCTTCCTTGTCGGCGCGTGAACTTCCAAAGAGGGCATCATAATGCCCTAGGACTTGCTCCACCAGGACACCAACTTCGGTGGCAGTGAAGCTGGTGGCCCTCTGCCTCTCTGGCTGGGGGTTGCCTGTGGTGCCAGATGATGTTGTGCCCGACATGGCAACCCCAGAGGCAGGAGTGGGTGGGCAACTGGGTCCTGGGGCTGGGCTGTGGAGCAATGGTATCCCAGTCGGGAGTCTTTGGTTCCAGCAGGGGTGGTCACAGCAACTGCACCCCTGGCTGATGTGCAGGCAGCAAATAGCAGGGCACGTGGGCAGCAGGCAGTCAGGCAGCAGCACATGGCAGGTGGGAGTGTGCTCGGGGCTCTGGCTCCTCAGGAAAAGACTGCAGGTCACCTTGCATGGCCCGTTGACGCAACGCCATCCCACCCAGGACAGGCTCAACCCGGTCCCGGATAGCCACGTCCGCAGGGAGAGGAAGGCCAGTTGTTGTAAGCGGATCCCCTCCCTGAAAACGGGTCTGGACCTAGGCATCCCTGCTGGTGCAGGATGATGCAGTCACAGGATCAGGGACAGGATTACACACAGGCACCTCCGCGGCGGCCTGTGCTGCCTCCTGTCCCTGCCCCTGCACTGCACCACTAGCACCAGTGAAATCCCCACCTCCAGACCCAGTCTCTGTCCCTTGCACGGCCTCCTCCTCCACCAAACCCCCCACCAACCTGGATGACTCTGTGCCATCTTCCTCCGTCGGACCCTGTGGGGTCTCAGCTGCCCCTTCTGCTGCCGAGGAGTCCAACTCCGACCTCCGCCTCTTGGACCTACCCTCGGCAGCTGCGGCCTGGGACGCAGCACCGGACTCCTCACTCCCTGATGAGATGACAACTTGGGAGGGAGCCGGGCCTTGCGTCTGCGGCTGGCCTTGCGATCCCTGCCGCTATGCTCCACAGAACCTTCTCTGCCCTCTTCATCAGTTGACGCTGCAGACAGGGAGAGATAGAACACAGGCATCAGGGCACTGTACAATGGACTGAAACACACATGACAGTTGCACATGAGTGGCAGTGTCAAACTTTAGACATGACATCACAATCCCCAACACACATGTCATTTCAACTCACACACATGAGCAATTCCACAGCCATATCGCACCAGCCAGCACTATCCATACACATACGACAGCATGAGCATCCGAAGGTGAGCCTGATGTCACATGAAACACGGGGAGTGCACAACACATGCACACACGCCACCACACTTACATGCATGTGTACATGTCCACCAACTCTCACAGTGATGAGATAGCCATCCATGTCACATCTGGCATTCAGCCTTCTACATTTCAGTGTCACATGCATCTAAGTTGCATCACAGTTGCACACTTGTCAAATACACACACATGCACATGTACACAGTGCAGATACATGCAGCAGGAACCACCATCCATGTGTGATACCACAACCATGCCAACATACATACACAGAATTTCAAACATGTGTGCTCCCACATCTGCATTTGGCCTGCATGCTTACCCAAACATACACCATCCATTTGTCTCACACATGAGAGGACTCGCATGTGTCAGCATCACCCCTGTACATACACATCCATATATGGCCCTACAAAAACACATGTGCAACCTACCCACTACAGGCACACCACGACACGCACAGCGTACAATCAGTATGCTTGTACACTTACCGCTCGACTCCAGACGGGTCTGCCTCTCAAGGACCTGGACATGGAGCGCTGGGCATATGCGTTCCAGGACCTTCATTTAGTGCTCCGACAGGTGGCCCCGGTGCCCATTAGCATCCGCTGCCTTCAAGAGGCGCCGGGCCTTGTTGAGGGTCCTGGACCTGAAGTCCTCCGAGCGCTTCTTGACATGTTGTAAGTCGCGTACTGCCACCCCCTCCGCGTTGATGGCAGTCACGATGTCCATCCAGATCCTGGTCCTTCCTTCCTTGTCGGCGCGCGAACCTCCAAAGAGGGCATCATAATGCCCCAGGACTTGCTCCACCAGGACACCAACTTCGGTGGCAGTGAAGCTGGTGGCCCTCTGCCTCTCTAGCTGGGGGTTGCCAGTGGTGCCAGATGATGTTGTGCCCGACATGGCAACCCCAGAGGCAGGAGTGGGTGGGCAACTGGGTCCTGGGGCTGGGCTGTGGAGCGATGGTATCCCAGTCGGGAATCTTTGGTTCTTGCAGGGGTGGTCACAGCAACTGCACCCCTGGCTGATGTGCAGGCAGCAAATAGCAGGGCACGTGGGCAGCAGGCAGCAGCAGATGGCAGGTGGGAGTGTGCTCGAGGTTCTGGCGGGCAGTAATTCAGCCTTCTAGGCAGGAGCGTGCTCTTCCGTGTGTTGTTGCGTGGCCAGCTTGATACGGGGTGATTTGGCACGTGAAAATCTTGCACGTCTGCGTGTAATTCGAGGAAAGGCCCCTAGAGGGTAAGCACGTCAGCACACGTACGCGGTTTCATTGGTCTGTGACGTGACGCGCGTGGGTGTTTCCCTCATAGCACGTGATGACAGAGCCCACGTGGAAAAAACACACGTCCGAGTGTCAGCGCATGTAATTGGAGGAAAGTGCCCGCGTACCCACATAAGTGATGTGTACGTGTGGGCTGGTTTAAAAGGTACGTGTAGGACGCCATTTTCTTGTATGTGCTTTTCGTGGAGAGCGAGTGGATGAATTCTGTACTTCTTGTCGGTTCACACGCGATTACTTAACAGCTTTTCAAGTTCGTACTCCCTGTTACCTCTGACAGCTTTCTTCTTTTTTTATTGGGCCTGTTTCCTCAAACAGCGTTCACTTCTTCTTTCGTCCTGTCTCCTCAGACAGCGTACAATTCTTCTTTTGGCGGGGGTGTTGCCAACGCGCACACGCGCATCTTTTTCATGTTCTTTTTCCAGGCAGACGGTGAGTTGCGCACATATTTACCAACTGTGCTTGCCCCCTGTGTCGCGTACCCCTTCAGAGGTCATTGTAGGCTGCGTGTATTACACGTACGCTTATTTTTGTGTTTCTGGGTGCCACAGCATAGTGCGGGTTCATTTTTCCACGCACGTGGTCTACGAGGGGTTGCGTACACGTTAGTTTTTGTTTTTGGGCTGCCTGTGCGTTGCGTGACCCGTCATCTTCCCCCAGGGGTCACAGACAGCCTTGTTAGAGCACTAGGGTACAAATTCCATCTAGTACCCTACCCCTTTCACCCCCAATTGCCTAGGACAATAGTTTACTGCTCCTCCCATACGCACAACAACATCAGTGCTATGGTTGGGAGGCGACCAAGCGGTAAGGGAGGCAAAGGTGGCCGACCTTCAAAAGGTGGACGTGGTGGGCGCGGTAGGGGACATGGCCATGATTTGCAGGGTGCCCCTAGATCCCCATGTGTGGAGGAGCAATCAGGGACGCCCATGCCCCCCCCCATGGTTGAGGGAAACGTGGCTGACACCATCTCAGCTCAGCTCTTGTTGGACCAGCCCATTGTGGCACCTGACCTGGCACAGGATGACTCCCAGGCTGACTTCCAGGTCAGCAAGTCTAGGCCACCTGTGGCAGTGCAAGTTGGTGTCACCAGGCCACGTGGATCAGGGGCAGCTATGTCATCTGCTGTCCCAAGTAGGCAGGGTGGGGAGGCTGCAGGGGCAGCTGCAGCTCCATCCACCCCAGCTCTGACTGTCCCAGCCGGGACAGTGTCGGTCCTGGTCCATCAAACTGACTTTCCCCCTGCCAACATTGCACTTCAGCCAATGCCTGTACCAAGTCCTATGGTCATTGTGCATTCGCACACTCCTACTACCCAGTCCACCGGTGCTTCTGCCCCTACTGACCAGAGCGGCATAAGCCACTCAGGCTCAGCTCTACCTTTAAAAAAGAGGAAGAAGGGTTCTCTAGCACTACAGGCTGAGACCCCAGGCATAGCGACACACTCTGGCACGTCAAGGAAGCCTAGCTTTAATGACCCGGAACTTGATGCACTTGTGGGCTATGTGTCGGCACATAAGCACAAAATGCTGGTAACTGCAGGGTGCAAGACCACAACTGGTCAACGTAAGGCACACTGGCATATCATCGCGGACCGCATAAATGCCCTTGGATTTGTGAGGCGCACAGCTGATGATTGCTACAAGCGGTGGAATTACCTGAAACGCAGAGCAAAGAACAAGCTGGCCTCAAATCATGCCGCTACTCTGGTGACTGGCGGTGGGTCTCCACCAGAGGACAATGAACTCACTGATCATGAGTCTGTTGCTGGGGCCTTCGTCACAGAGCAACAGATCCAAGGTGTGGGAGAACTACCTGACTACGACGCATTGTCCTGTGAGTGGCCATGCATGTGTGTGTAATCCATGTGTATGTTGTTTGGGTGACGGGTTCTGATTGAGTGGCAGGTGAGGGTGTGTGCACCTGAGTGGTATGGGTCACCCATGTGCTTCCTCCCATACATTCACATGCCTTGGATTTGGGTATGACAGTATCCCTTCTGGCGAGAGTAGCCGTTTAGCGCCACATTAGTGCAGTTGCCCTTGAACTGTCATATTGCAACAACATTGTTCTGATTTTTTAAGTGTTCATTCAGGCTGATTGTTTAAATTCTCCCACTTTTGCAATGCATTTTTCACCACTAATGTCACATATGTGACATGCTTCTGTCATTGATTACACCCCACATTGGACCACATTTGTTACCTTGTTAGGTGAATGATTTGACTATTCAGGCTGATTGAGTATTGTCCTGCTAGCATACATGTTTGGGGCCTGTTTGAATGTGGATCATGATAGTTGTTTCCTGTCATGTTGAAGTGCACAACCATTGATGTGTACATAGGACTGCAATCACTGTATTTTTGCACACTGGATGTGTTGCAGTGTGTGGCACATGCATATTTTGCGCACTATGTAGCATTTCTCATCTCATCATGTCCATCTCACATGGATGGCTGACAGTACTCATTCACTGACATATGGATGTACTTGTGGAATGTACCATGGTTATGGTACATGTCATCTGTGTGATGGCATGTGTCATGTATGTGTATTGGACATGCCACTCACAGGCTAATGTGTGATGCCATTGCTACCCAGCATGCAGCAAATGTCTTGCTTTTCCATCTTGGTGTCCTCTGTGTGTGCTTTTTGCCCCCTCCTTCCAACTCATTGACAGTGCATGCATGCCAGGGTTATAGTCATGTGGGACATGTGCAAATCATTTAATGGATCTCTGGCTTGTCAGGCCTATGTGGGTGCTATGGTGCTCATGCCTGTTTCCATTTGTTGTCTTTCATGTTTTTGCAGGTGATGACGCACTTGATGTTGTTGAGGTTGAGGAGATGGTGCAGACCCAGGAAGAATCTGAGGCACGACCGGGCACCAGTGGGGGACGTGGTGTGGTGGTGGGTGAGAACCCAATCTTGCTGCAGACAATTCTGTCCAGGGTTGTCTCTGGGTGCACCTCCCCAGACATCTATTCAGGTGCTGAATCGGATGATGAGACTCATGTGCGTCGCAGGTAAGTGTTTCTGGCAGGGATTCTGTTCTGTCCAACCCACCTGCACCAGAGGTAGAACTCTCTATGGGGATGTCAGTGTTGGTATGTCCGCCTTTGGCGGTTACGGATGCAGGGTCACACTCCACAGCATCTGATCCTGTTCCTGGGCCTGCAGATCAGAGGGGGAATACAGTCCTGCAGCCTCAGGCAGTGCCAGCACAGCAAGGTGCAGATCGCCTTGCCCCAAACAGGTGTGGTGCCCGTCGACGCGGTGGCCGTACGCCACCAGCAATACCGTATGGGAGAACTCCATGTACAGTATGGTGACCCAACAGGCAGCATCCGTTGAAATGATGGCTCAGGCAATGGAGGGTGGCCACTTCCATTATCCCCCCTGAAAGGCAGATGGAGCAACAAGAGCAGGCAACAAACTCCATTTGCCAATCACACAGGGAAGACATGTTGGCATCCAACAGGGACCAACGGGCGGCACTGGAGACTCTGCACCAATCCATAACAATAGAGTCCCAGGCCCACAGGGAAGCCCTGAGGGAAGAACTACATAACCTCAGGCAGAGTCTGCTTGCCCTTGAGGCTTTCAGTAATTTTAGGGCAGAACAGCAGCTGGAGCAGCTCACATGTTCGCTCTCAGCTGAGATGCAGGCAACACGTGAGGAGATCCGGGCATCACGCGAGGCCATGCATGCAGAAATGCATGCAACCCGTGAGGTGGTGCCCGGGGATCTCCGCACTTTAATCTTCCAGAATCAGACCTTCCAGACCGGTATGCTTGCTGCAATTGAGGACCATACCAGGGCTTTGCGTGGGCTGCCTCCCGTAGTGCCACCACCTCCTGATGCAGCAGCAGAGGCTGAAGAGAGCGACAGCAGTTCTCCCACAATGGCATAGCCGTGCAGGCCATGATCCCAAGGAGGTCATTTTTTTTTTCTCGCAACATCCACGCAGATGGGTGTTGGTGTGCACCCTGTCCTTGAACCTCCTGGGTGGCCTCCCCCACACCCTCTGACCCCCACATGGCTATTTTTGATTTTTTATTATTATTATTATTTTTTTTTTTACTGTGTGTTGCCTTGTGTAGCTCCCGTGGGCATCCACTGTATTCCGGCTGGGCACATGCAGGCTTGTCCTGAGTTTGGGTTAGATGCTTGTGTTCGTGAGACACACACCCGTCCTGCTTCCCGTTTCCATGGGCTTGCAAAGGGTGTGCCCAAGTGACAGTGAATTACACAGTGACGTTGGGCTCCCATGAGCTGTGTGGGCAGTCTGTAGTCAATACTGTGTATACATTCCTAGTGGATATTGTTGTTGTATTGTACACTGCATGGTGTATTGATATGTGCTTGTGCATCCATGTCTTCCTCCTAATTTGCAGGTTCATTCCTCGTGTCTTCACAAGGCCGTCTACTTTGGAGATGGATTTCATGTTGTATGCAGTACACTTACACATTTGCGTGGCAGCAACACAGTACAGTTGTAAGGGGTCGATGTGCTGGCATAATCAGGTTGTAAGGCTACCACTACTTTAACTTAGTACTGTCATGTTTTTGCTATTTTTGATGTGTTGCTGCATTGTATTGTTGGTAAGTATTTGGTCATGTGTGTTGTTGGGTCTACATTACTAGGAGCATATTGTGTGTGAGCACTTTCCATTAGGGAGAGTGTACTTTGTGACACTTGTGTCAGGTTTTGTGCATTGCTTTGTTTGCTTTCACATTGCATGACATGCCATGGTGTGTTTGGTGGTGGAGCTGGGGAAGGGTTGGGTGACATGGCGCTGTTCTCATGTTATATTTTGCAAGGGGGTAATGAGTTTTTCAGCATAGATGTATGTCAATTGATGACACAGCATTGGTGGTGTTTGGGTAGGTAGGGATGTACACAATGTAACACTTCCAGTTACACTTCCAGGTGATCAATCTCAGGCTGGTATGGTTATGACAGTTGACTGTCCCTTATGTCATCATCATTGATTGTCAGCTGGTATGTGCCAGGGCTGTGTGCACTCCACAGGGGTGTGATTTTATGTGAAGTAATTAGCCACCAGCTGTGTACGTGCTGCCTCACCACGTGCCCTTTCCCCTCCCAGGGGGCGTGCATGTGGTTGGGGATGTGGGGGCACCACCATGTCCACCGGCAGGCCCTGACGTGTTGCAACGTTGTGCAGTACACATGCTGCCACTATGATCCTGCACACTACTGGGGGCGCGTATAGCAGCTGCGCACCAGAGTGGTCAACGGAGCGAAAGCATGACTTGAGCACTCCGAATGTGCGCTCCACTATGCCCCGGGTTGCAATATGGGCTGTGCTGTATCTTACCTCGGGTGGCGTGTGGGGTTCCGAATTGGCGTCATCATGTGGGTGCTCAGAGGATAGGCCCTGTCCGCTGGGGAGGTGGTGATGGGTATCATTAGTGGGGTTGTGACATTACTCAGTATCTGACATGCATGCATTTGCAGTGGCATTTATACTCACCAAGCAGCCATGTATCGCCATGCCACCCAGGTTCTAGGTCCCGGTTTAGGGTTGACATTCTGTAAATGAAACTGTCGTGGGTGGACCCTGGATAGTTGGCATGTAGTGAGGTGATGATTCCCTTGGCATCGCATACTACCTGCACGTTGATGGAATGCCAGTGCTTGCGGTTTCTGTAGATGTGCTCAGTTGCCCTGGGAGGATGTAGAGCCACATGAGTTCAGTCAATGGCACCTAGCACTTTGGGGAAGTGTGCCACCACGTAAAAATCATGGACGGCAGCCTGCCTTTCTGCAGGTGTTCTGGGCAGGTATATGTGCCTGCGGACTGATGGGCGTGCAGTCATGATGGCCAACACCTGGTGCAGGCAGCGTGACTGCGTGGCCTGTGACACCCCCCCACTATGGCAGTTGCCTGCTGAAATGATCCAGTGGCCAAGAAGTGCAGTACATTAAGGACCTTCTCCAGGGGGCTGAGTTCTTGGGAGCACGGGGTGGGTGATGTGAGGTCATCCTCCCACTCACTCACCAGGTTGACTATCCTCCTCCTCCTCCTGCGGTATCCCATGACCACTGCTGCTAGGAACGGTATATTCATCCTGGTCTGAGCTTGTTTGTTGTTTGCTTGCACTTTTATGCTGCGCGGGTCCACGTACGCCTGCTTCCTGCTGGCGTACGTGTTTCCGGATTAGCGCGTCTTTTTTGGCGCGCGCGTTGGCCCCGTTCGATTCCATGAATACGTGTTGTAGGCGAGCGTGTGGGTGTTCCGCGCACTTGCCTCCTGTACCTCCGCCGTGACGCCCACATATTCACATGTTGTTCCCCATTCTGCGTGTCACGCCCGTGTTACGCCTACTTTTGTTGTGTGTGCCGCGCTATGTGCGCTTTCGCTGTGCGCCTAGCGCACGCTGTTTGAAGATTTGTGCGCCAAGCAGGATTTTAGCGCACATCCATGGATTTCCACGTGCACGGACTTCCATGAATCGCTGCGCGCGGGTTTCATTGCGATTTTCGCAATGGCACTGCGATTCGCACGCTTTCGCACGCTTGCGCTGAAATTTTCAGCGCACATTAATTCCATGAATCGGCCAGTAAGTCCAGTGGATTTCGATCATGGTTAAGTCTCATTCCCAAGCCAGTTCAACCAAGAGATGCATCCTCAATATATTAAGCAAAACATATGTTTGTTAAAGGAGTGTTATAGTTTTTTCATATGTGTTAAAATGGGATTATCAATCATTTAGATACACTGATGGAACATCATGAAATATTTGTAGTTATAAAAACGATTGAAATGCTATTGTTAAATTGCTGCAATAAAACCTTTGAAATTCAATGAAAGAACTGTGTTAAAGGGACACTATTGATAAGTTAACAAAGTGTGTGAAAGGGGCTATTATGTTTGCAGCAGAAAATAAAAAAAAACAATAACTTTGCCAGTAATGGTAAGCTATGCAACCATATGTTTCGCCTCTACCATGCACTGCTTAGAATAACACCCAGGACATCAAAGATCACATAACAAATTGCACTAGCAATCACATCACTGATGAGACCACATATGGCATTACTAATGTGTAACAATCACGATGGAAAGTCCTTACAAAGTAAGGGTAGTCATTTACTATTGCTACCAGCATGTGAAGGGTGATAAATAGGCATATCATGGTTTAGCTCATTTATTACAAAACATACATATTCAAACAAAAACTGTCAACTGAATATCTGTTGATAAAACAGCAATCTAAGAATACATTGCCGTAGGAAACTGCTGCATGGATCTTATAAGTAGAGTAGTGATTTGGGAGATTTGGTCATTTGTCATATAAGCCCAATCCTTTCAGGACCTTGAGTAATGTTAAACCTGAAGCCAAGGGCCGACGGCTAAGTATACATGAGACGTGGGTGGACAAGCACAACGAGGTAACATCTAGTAAGTGGGAACAGTATACTATGACCATAGAATGAAACTGAGATTAGAGTGAGTCATCTAACATTTATCAAGTTTCCAATGTAGTACGTCCAGGTAAAGACCTGCTTAAACAGCTTACCATCTTTAAACAAAAAGAACTGTCCATGATATGTAATGTCATCAGTGATGTCTTCAGGGATGCCAATTGTGATGTTTTTCACCTTTTGCATTTGTCTTCCTATTAAGGAAAGTGTGCATTGATTGAGTATGCCAACAGAGAAAACCACAGGACACATTTGCCAACACTTCAAATTAAGTTGGGCACAAAGTGGTACTGATGTGCCTTTTTGTGTTTCGGGGTGAATATTCTAGTAGTCTATTAAAAATTTGTCAGTGACCATGGTGCCCTTGGCACCAAAATCATTTATATATAGCTTTGTTAAAGTGAAGTTATGGTTAAGTTGCAATCCTGGGTGCTAGTCTTAGCAGTGTATGGTGGTGGTGCGAGTTATAGTTGCATAGCTTACGATAACTGCTGAATTTCTTTGCTTTTTCGATTTTACCTTGCAACCAAACATACCTTTAACAAAGTATTTTTCAAAGAATTGCATAGGTCTTTATTAGTGCAACCTAATTTACCAGCAACTTCATAATTTCTCTTCACAAAATGTGCCCTTAAAAATCATTCTCCCCTATTACATAATAGCTATAATGTTTGTGGACAGTATTGCTAGTCCATGAATGTTCATGTGAACGTGTATCTTTATTTTTGACCGTGCTTTGGTCTTTTTCAACACTGGGCTTAGATTTCTCCGAAATGGAAATTGAGTAACTAATGGACAGAAATGTATGGGATAAATTCCCTTGAAACCTTCAATTATTTATACCCATTTTAGGGAAGGATAAATGTCACCCCCTGAATTAAAGGTTTCAAATTAATTTATCCCATGCATATCTGTCCATAAGGAGTTCCCCCATTTCCATTTATGAGGAAAATAAGCCCTGTTTTGAAAAAGACTGAAGCATGGTCGAAACTCTTGTCAACATATGGGCAAGTGAGAACATAAAAATATATGGACACACCAGTCCAAGGCTTTGTTACGGATATTTAATTAACATTAATTAACATACAGTCTAGATAAGTATTGAGGAACTAGCACCTCATAGGGGTACTGAAGCAGAACCTGTAATAGTAGTAAGTCTGTGAAAATCTTATATAGCTAAATATAAACATTGTACATTGTAATAGAAATGGAAAACACTCTGGAATGGCACAAGCTATATTTTATATTACAGGGCCTCTGGTAGCGGCCCTGTAGTTATGGTTAAGTTGCTCAACCCATAGGAAGAACACTTTTTGGGCGGCTTATAATTCTGCCCCCTCCGGAGATGAATCCTTACCAAACTTTACAAGAAAAAGTATATTACCCCATAGGAAGAAGCTTTGTTCAGTTTCATCAAGCGGGGGCAAAGTTATAGGGGGTTCCAAAATGTGTGGAATTCCTCATAGACGCAATGGAAAATAAAAATAAAATTTGTCACGCCTACAGTCCAAACCGCTGGACAGACTTGCACAAAAATACGTCCAGTAGTAGGTAAAAAAGAAATTAGTGATATCTAGGTCCAGTCCATTGACCCACTTCCCTATTGGTCTGTGGAAAACACCCTGGACCAATCAGGGTTTGACGTAATGTCAGCAGAAATCAGACAGGCTCGTTGAGTGGATGGTGAGAAGCATGAGGTGTGTCATATTTTTTTCAACAGTCACCATGTTGGATCCCCGGACAGAAGCCGGTGTCCGTGGATACAACGGTGGGTAAAAAGTCTGGAAAACACATTTGGGGTTATTTGGTGGTCAGAAGAGCTGCTGGAAAGGGTGGTGGGGGGAATAAAGATGATATGGAGCTGTTTCTCTAGGTGAAAAAAGAGGGTGTAGGTGCTGCCCAGTCCACAGAAGTGCGGTAGTCTGTGGAAGTCCGTGGACAGCATAGAGAACAAACAGTTTGTAAACACATTTGGGGTTATTTTGATGGCTGAAAGAGGGTGTGGAAAGGGTAGGGTAGTGGAATAAAGATGATATGGAGTTGTTTGTATAGGTGAAAAAATGGTTTGCAGATGCTGCTGAGTCTGTGGTCAATTTTGGAGTACGCAGACATCATTTGGATGGCAGGGGTTCAGGGGGAGTTTTGCCATTTGAAGGTGTATTGTACATGCTTGTTGGTCATACCCTTAAAAATCTGGCCACTGGCCACACACACCATATTAATGTGTATATAATAATGATATATACTATAGAGGGAGTATACAGTATTTGTAATATGGTGGAATGATATAATTGAAGTGTATATGGTATTTATGATTGTAGTGGTATGGTTGTTGGTATGGTTAATTATTTTCATACAATGATAAAGATGGAATATCACGTTCTGTTTATGTGAAAAAAGTATACTTTGTTAAGCAGGATTCTTTGAAAGCTTTACTTACATACAATTTTACATGCACATTTACTTTTTTTACCCTGATAAGCAGTAGATTCTATGTACTATGTTTGGTAACACATTAGTGCATGCTACACTGTTGTTGTATTGACATAAAATAATCATTGAATCATTGGGAGAAAAATAATCCGTAGAGGATTGAAAAAAGTGTGTTGTAATTAAGGGACATTTTAAAGTAGTTGGATACCTGTTAGTTTGTGGTACCATCTGCATTGTACTTTAGAAGCATTAGTATGATATATTGGCTATGTGAGTTTATTTGTATGCTGGAACGATTGTCTAAATTTCAAAAAAGGCATACTATGTCATGATTTGCATTCTGCAGAAGCTGGTCAATTGGAATAAATTCATAATTGTTTATAGATACATATACAAATCATACTTTAGGATTGTGCTCTTGTGAAACATGGGTTCAGAGTGCCCATGTATGTTTCCATGTGTATGAAATCTGGAAGTTTTCATTCATGGGGATATGTTTGGTTTCCAGTACTTGTAGTAAGTACATTAGGAATGTGTGTGGATCTTCCTGTGTGTTTATGGTAAATTTGACCATTCATACAGTCCAATTCTTACCTTATACTTGAGACACTGTAAGTGCTGTCAGGATTATTTGTGGCATTTCTATGAAGGATGAGCATTTTCAAACAGAATGTGCCCAAGTCATTTAAGTAAATGTTGTGAACAATTGGTGGCAATTTTAAAAGAAGATTGATTGTTACATTTGAATGGTAATTTACTCAAGTTGTGTTGCTGAATTTAAATGGACCAGAGAGTTTTGTCTCTGTATCGTTTGATGGGCCTGCAGATTTGTTTTGAGAAGAGATATGTGTCTTTTGTCTTGTGATGGACGTGTAGTTGAGTTTGTGGTGGACAGTTTTGTTATTGTATTATTTGATGGAGAAGCAGTTGGTTGTTGTATTATTTGATGGAGACGCAGTTGGTTGTTTCTTTAGCAGTATTGCTGGGAGGTTTGTTATAGGTTCTGTTTGTGTTGGTTTTCTTTTTAAAGATGTTGTTTTTTGAGCTAGAGGGTACATGCATAAAGGGGTGTGTACAGTGCAGGTAGCCAGTTGTATTCTAGGATACAAGAAATGTCAGCATTGACTATGTTTGCATCAACGTTAACTAGGAATAGACCATTGAGTGTACAGAGATGTGAAACTGCTATGTAACTAATACCTTTGTTAAAGATTGTGCTGCCAATGTCAATCCATGTGTAATCTAGGGTTAGACCTTGTGATTTGTTAATGGTGACAGCATATGCAAGAGATAGAGAGAATTGTTCTCTGTGTACGTACACGTCTTTGAAAAGAAGGGAATATGCTATTGTGCGGCACATTTCTTTAACTTCTGCAAGTGGATGTTGACAAACTGAATGTTGTTGTCATGTTGATATGTTTGGAAGCAAACAACTATACCAATTGCCCCATTCACTAAACTGTGTTCTACATCAAGGTTACATTTTATAATTAAATTGAGTTCGGTGAGTATTCAAGATGTAATATAGAAAAGAACAAGTTCAAAAAATATAATAATCTTCACAATCCAATGCTGTTGTTCTGTTAAGTTGTTTATTGCAAATTCCACATGTTATTTTTCACTCTCAATTTCCAATGTCTATTTCGCACTCTCATTTCCAATGTCTATTTCACACTCTCTACACGTGTTTCCCCATCGCTCTTTGCAATGGTTCTTCAGGAGAGTAGATTCTAATCAGGTTACCTAAATAAATCCTTCAAGAAAAACTTTTTTTAAAGGTACTTTCACTTGTTCCAAATTCGTTCTGTGAATCAATCTTTATTTCTATTGACTGTTCAATTTTGTATAATACTTAATCTTGATCAGCTCACTGCTGCTGACTCCTTTCGAATTCTGGGTTTCCTTTGGATTTCTCAACAAAAACACGTCCTTCCTGGTCCTGGTTGCTCAACAGAGTGTTGCTGATTGCTTTCGTGAGCTGATCAAGATTAAGTATTATAGAAAATTGAACAGTCAATACAAATAAAGATTGATTCACAGAACGATTTTGGATCAAGTGAAAGTACCTTTAAAAAAAAGTTTTTCTTGAAGGATTTATTTAGGTAACCTGATTAGAATCTACTCTCCTGAAGAACCATTGCAAAGAGCGATGGGGAAACACATGTAGAGAGTGTGAAATAGACATTGGAAATGAGAGTGCGAAATAGACATTGGAAATTGAGAGTGAAAAATAACATGTGGAATTTGCAATAAACAACTTAACAGAACAACAGCATTGGATTGTGAAGATTATTATATTTTTTGAACTTGTTCTTTTCTATATTACATCTTGAATACTCACAGCACTCAATTTAACTCATAAGGTTGTCGCATTGGAGTACAAATATATATCTCACATTATTTCAGTCTAAAATAGTTTCTGTGTAGCAGCCACACATGGATCAGAGGATTACTCATGCAGACAACATTTAAACAAATAATTAGACATTTAATTTAAGTACTGTCGCCAGGGATAAGCTTAATATTTGGTTGCACGATTTTTCTTTTTACATTTTATAATTACTCTGCAGTTTAGACACAAAGTTAATATTTTTCTCCAAACCAGCTGTGTTGGAAATACATTTTTCGAAGCTATTTAGTCGTGCTGTAGCTTGTTGACACATAGGATGTGCCATGTCGTGCAATTCTAGTTTATCTGTTTAGCTGATATGCAGTATGAGTTGCATTTCTTTATTTGAAATTGTCTCATTGAATTGACTAAAGCTTGCACGGTCTAGCATTAATATAGGTATGCCTTTTTATTGGTTTTAACTTTAAGAGCTCCCCGAAAACAATAAAGTGTTTTCCTCTAAACAGTTCTTTGTATTCCGTTTTTAAGACTTCTTGCATTTTGAGGGGAATTAAAGCCAACATGAGGTTGCTTACTTCATCGATCAGGAGCACTTTCATTTGTTTCAGAATTCTGCGTAATTCAGTAGCAGCTTCTGCTGAAAATGTGTAGTATTCTAATTTGTTTTTTTGTTCTACTGGGAGGAGCAGTAGTCAGTCTGAAGTTACACCTTCTATGTTGTAGCAGCTAAACCTGTGGGGGCTGTTACAACAGCTGAAAGGTTGTTGTTTGTTGATTTTTGTAGAAATGTGCTGATTATTTTAATTAAGAACATTTTACCAGAACCAGCTTCACCACTTACATACAGGAGCAAAGTTGTATACTTTTTACAGATGCACATTTTATATTTCATGTTTAAATCCATGTTCAATTTCTTAAGTGACTTCCAGATCAATGGTGAGTTTTTCATCAACTAGCTGTGATTTTCAACACTGACAAGTCTTCTTTAGATTGTTTAGAATGATAAATGGGATGTTCTACCTCAATAATGGCTATTTCTGCTTCATTTAGAATGATAGTAGTTCTCCAAGTGGTTCTTGGCTTCCTGTAAGGGAAGGGTGACTGCCCTCAGGAGTGTCTTTATCTAGTTGAGCTTCAATTTCTTCCTATTGTTGGTGTACATTGTCCAACATTTCTTTTTATTGTTTGAAATTGACATTTGTTATACTGCGTTCATTTGCTTTGAATGTAGCTTCAAATGAGTCATAGTCACCTAATAATTCTTCTTCTTTTCTCCAAGGTTTAAAAAGTTGCAGTAGTGCTGTGTAATAAATTTCTATGTTGCAGAAATTTAAATGATAACTTTATATGATTAATTAGAATGGGTTTGGTAAGCTTCACTAGGCTTCCTTCACAAGTTGAGACTGAATATTTGCCAGTTGTCTCATCTGGTGTGACATTGTTTTTGTAGGAGTAGTTTTCGGCTATGTGTACAGGAATATGTTTTCCAAAGTAGTTCTTCTGTTTGCGTTGTATGTGCCATTTAAATAGTTTTTTTAAAATATCATAGCTGTTGGGGTCATTTGTGACTATTCTTACTATTTCTTGTTAGGCTTTTAATACTCTTTTCTGGGATGTAGGTGGACCAAGGATAAGCTAGACAGTGTGTACAGATGTGTCTTATAAGGTTGTATCTGTTAAACAGTCTGCAGCTTCATAGCACTCACATTCTGTATGGAAGTGCATTTTCATACCAAAGCTGTACAATGTTTGTGTCAGTGTTTTGTCAGATGATATGTCATCCTAGAGGTCTGTTAGCTCTTTTTTCTCAGCTTTGGTGTGTGACATATATTACAACTGCAGACACATGTTCTGCAATGTATTGTATGTCTATGTTCTACAAGAGGACAATGATTGTATTGTAATAATTGATGTACTTGGATGCTGTGTACCTTTTTATGTTGTATGTGTTTAGGGGATTTGCCTTTTACACTGTGTCTAACAGAAGACATCAAGCTATGCCTCCAAAACTCAGGACATCCTTTCCACCCTTGCTACTCTCCCTCATAACATGTCCCACACCCCCTCAACTCCATAGCCCACTCCCTCCTCCATCCACTTTCTCTTCCTACACCCCTGTCACACCTAAAGAATTTACCAGAGTTGTCTGCTCCATGAAGGCCTCTTGTAAGCAGGTTTCCCCCTGCTCATCCAGAACCATCAAGGATAACATTGGCTCTCTTGCCCATGCTCTTGCTGATTTCTGCAATCATTCTTTTGTCACATTATATTTCCCCTCCTCCCTTAAGCACTCCCTTGTGTACCCACTCCTGAAACAACCTTCATCAGATCACAGCTGCCCTGCCAACTGCTGCCCTATTTCCATCAGCCCTTCCTGGGGAAACTGCAGGAGATATTGGTTTTGCCCCAACTCAACTCACACACTGAACTTGTTTGTGGTCTCCATGACCATCAATCTGGATGCCAAATGTCCAGAGGCATGGAAACTGTTCTTCAGAATACCCTTGAGGTACTGCTTGCATCTGTGGACTCCAATTCCCCAGCTGTCCTTATCCTTCTGCCATCTTTCCTCTGCCTTTGACACAATCAACCTTTCCATCCTCATACAAAGGATCCACTATACCCCTAGTATCTCGGAAGAGGCACTGGACTGGCTGGCGTACGTCCTTACTGATCACTCTTCCCAAGTCACATTGGGCACTTTCTCCTGTCCTATTTCCCTCTCCACCTTTGGTGTTCCAGGGTTCTTTAACATCTACCTTGCTCTGCTTGCACGCCTAATCTCCTTCTTTTCTTCCAACTTCCAGTGTTACACAGACAACACACAGCTATTTTCAGACTCCCTGCTGATCCTCTTGCACCCTCCATCAGGTCTGACTGCCTATCTGCCATCCATTCCTGGTGCACCGCCAATGATCTCTGCCTCAACGCCTGTAAAACTTATTTCCTTCCCATCAAGACACCAGAGACCTCCTTCTTCCCTTCACTCTGGCCTTCCTCTTTGGGCTCTCCCCCCATGCCCTCTTCTGAATCCTGAAACCTTGAGTCATCATCAACTCCCCCTCTCCTTCCACCCTCGCACTCAGGACATTGCTAAGAAGTCCCACTTTCTGCACTTCCTTCTCAAAGGAGTTGTCCCTTTTCTCAGTTTCCCCCAGAGGCTCAATGTGGCCCAAGCCCTGGTTCTCTCTAAACTTGACTATTGCTAGAGCCTCCTCCTAAATCTACCATCTTCCACTCTGTGACCCCTCCAGTTAATCGAGAATAGGGTAATAAGACTTATCCTTGGCCGCAAGCCAGGGACCACTTCTCTCCTGCACAAAATAGTCTCACTGGCTCCCCGTTGCTGCATGGATTACATTGAAATCCTTCTGCATCATCCACAAGGCGGTCTGGGACTATGTTCAGTTTCATCTTACTAAATAGTCTCCCGCTAGACCACTAGGCTTGTCTGGCTCTAACTCTGTGTGTGGACAGCATTTTGCTAAACAGAGGGCAGGTGGAAGTTTGCTTTCCTCAGCTGGCTCCATCCTATGGAACAGCATTCCCCTCCCACTGTCCCTTGAGAAGGATCTTCTTAAATTCTGGAAGCTCCTTAAGACTCTCCTCTTTACCTCCTTCTTCCCTTTTTTTCTCCCCTGCTAATCCCACATTTGCTGTGATTGGAGTTCTGCACCCTTATGCATCCTCAGGGCCCTGACCTCCCACACCTAACTGGCCCAGCTCCTGTCTATCTGCACTTGTACTTACACCCTCCACCATGGTGGCTCGCACTTACACCCCTCGCGGCTCCAGGCTGTGTAGCACTCAATGCTCCGAACACTTCATCTGTGGCTCACCCATGAGCTCAGACTCCACTGCACTGACCCACTGCTGCCTTCCTTGCTTGCTGGACTTGCATGTTCTGAATACTCAAAAGGCATAGTAGGTTCATCCTATTTTCCTCCTCGCACACTGCTCTTATATATTGTGTTTTTAAAATGTATTTTATTTGTATTTCCCACTCCTACTCCCTCCTTTGCCCTATGGGTGCTGTGAAACAGTATATTCTTATTGTATAAGTGCCTAACAAGCAAAACAATAAATACATAAATGCCATGTACTTGTTCTTTTTTGCAAACTGGTCAAGGGAAGACAAAGTGACATTCGGTATAGTATTTACATTTGTTTTCATATCTACGTCTGTAGTACTTGCAACACTTATGTTTTTGGAAGCGTATGATTTGGTTATGTAGGACAATATGTGTGGTTTATGAAGGGATGCACAGGTAATGTGTTTTTCAATAAACTGTAAAACAGTGGTAGCACTGTCATGGCCAAATTGGGGAGCATCTTTTATCCACAAAGCATGTGGATGTGTGGTGCTCCTCCGGATTGATATTCTTTTCTACAAAAGAAGTGTTGCACTTCTCCAAGTGGAGGGGAACTTTTATTGCAGATGAAGTACAGCATGTTATGCATTTATGTGTTGTGCACTTGTAATGCGCTTATACATCAAGTAAATTGTGTTTCAAAGTGCCCACAGGGCAACAGGGAGGGAACATGGGAATGAAAAACAAATATTGCAAAGATGAAAGATGGAGGCGGACCTACTAGGCCTTCTGAGAATTCAGGACATGCACGTGCAGAGAGAGAGAGAAGGGATGAAGGAGCAAGTTGGTAAGAGGGAAGTTCTACGGAGTGAGCTACTGTAAGTGCCTATGTGAAGAGGTCCAAGGCCAATTAATAGGTAAGTGCAGACCTGTGGTGACATAGGCCAATGGGTGTCAAGCCGCCACTGACCTATGTAATGGCAATGAAGTGATGGTGAAAGTACCTTGATACATTGACAGGCTCTTAAGAACAAAGTTCTCTTGGTGTGTTAATATCTATTCCATCTTTATTTTGGTTTGAGTGTATAAGAAGTTGTGCAAGTCATCCCATGCATACTCTGCACAATTTAAAGTAACAAATCATGTGGGTTGGACTAGGTTCCTTAGCATACAACGTACATTGGTGTGATGTCAGAAGCAGTATTATCTTTTGTACCACACATGTTTGGCAAGAGATTTGTGATACTTGACTGCAAAACTTCATCTTTGTCTTCTTTCTTTTGAAGCAGTTGTGTAGCTGATATGTTTAAAACATTAAAGCCTGTTTTTAATGTGTGTGCAACTCCAAAACATAGAGTTGCTAGTTCACTTTCAAACAGGAAGTGGAAAACGTATTCTACATTTTGACTGAATCTGGGGGGTTACATGTCTTTATAACAAATCCTATATGTCGACACTCTATGAGAACGCATTCTATATACCGAAAACCATCATTACCGAAATACATCCAAATACAAGTAAAGAGTTCTTATAACGAAACCCCAACAATGACAGCAAAATATAACAACAGTAAACAAAGTCCTCAGAGAAAAGGACCTAAATGAGGAAGTTGTTTTCTAAATCGATGCAAAAGTTCACAAACAGTTGAATGCGACACAACCACTGAGGTAAACAGAAAGAGTTCAGTAACAGGATTTAAACAAAACATCACAGAAAACACTATTGTAATTAATGAAGTAAGATTCATAACTTGAACGTAATAGAAAAATATTATTTAAATGTACAAATCTCAAACTGTGTGTTAGAAAATGTATCTGATAATATATTTGCTGTTATAACAGAGTTTTTCATTCAATTTAGACTTCAACATAATGGATGAAACACTGCAATTTAATGACTTGAAAAAGGGGTAAAAACAATTGCTTTCAAAAGTATTTACATTAAACAAAGAAAAAGAAAGATACCAAAAAATATATTGCAAATGTTCAAATTACGACGTTCACAATTGTCGAGGAAGACCAGTAATGCAGGGAGAAACATTACTAAGTGAGGGAACCCACAACCACATGCCAGACGGCATAAAAGTGTAGTCCTGGATCAAAGTGAATCATAAATCCAAACAAAAATGCTGAAAAACCCCACAAAACAGCAAATCCACGTTCGAGGAATTCTGTAAAAATTAAAACACATTGAAAAACTCATTACCCGTGTCGCTTGGAATCCAACAATCCACAAACATCCTGAAAAAAAGGAACTTCTAAAACACACTCCGATCACTGCAAAACACAAAATCCAAAAATCTAAAAATCCAAAATGGCCTTGGAGTTTCTAGTACATCCTAATCTATGTAAAAAGAACTATGGAGCGACACCTGGTGTTTTAGATTCTTATTCAATATTAAAATTTGTTATATAAATTATTCTTTTTATGTGTAATTCCTTGAAAATATTTTGTTATAACATATTTAAGCAGAAATAGTGTCATTGTTTACCAATCTTCAGTCTTCAGAATACATTCCTAAAGAGCAATATTCTCATGCACTAATTTGTGTGGATCTTTCATCATATTTTCCTCCTTTTCCCCGTATTTTATTCCTATATGCTCATTCGGGATTGTTTGGCTTGACGCATTGGATATGTTTCTAATGCATCTTTAAAGGTGTCTTTGGAGTGTAGTGGGTGAATTGTATACTAGTCTCAAATGTTGGCTGCAATAACAGGATCTACATGTTCAAATTGACCAATTGCTGGTGAATCTTTAATTATTTAGGTGGTTTCTCTTAGGTTTTCCTCTATGTTTATATCTGTGTAGTATTCATTGTTTTCTTTCAGATATTGTAGGGCTTTTCTAAATTTGTTTAAGACAACTAGTTGTTGCCAGATATTTTTGTCTTTTGTTGGCACACAATTGACTCCATGGGAATGGGGATTTACAGAATTCTGCCTCTGGAATTACCGGGTCACTGGGGTTGTAATGCCCTGGTGATTCCGGCAATCACGGAGGCGGAATGGTATTACGAGTCCGGCGGCAGCCTGCCAGTTTTTCTGGCATGGCTACTGCCGGACTCGTAATGAGGCCCATTGTGTCTTAGTTTCTATGTGTGTAGGTGGCCAAAATAAGGACGCACCAACGTTTTCAAGAAGTATTGCAATTCAATTAAAAAAGAAAACAGCCTATTTTAAGCGTTAGTTTGTTCTATCTGCAAAGTTATTTTATTTCAATTGTGGAAGTGTTCACAAAAGTCCTGGAATGTGTACTGTCTTTACACTGTGGAATTTCTTTTGTTTTTTACAATAGTGTACAGACAATTGTCATTAACTTCTTATTTGTTTAGGTGGCCAAATGAAGGATGCACGCCATTTTGAAATGACCTATTTTAATGATAATTACTATATTTCAAAATTAACTTTGATTTGATGGAAAAAAAGTGATTTGAAAAGAAGTATTTTAAAGATAATTTATATATTTCAAATTAAACTTTGATTTCATAGAAAACAAGGAATTCCATACAAGACACAACTTCCTTTGTAAATAGAAGTTCAAAATCACAATTAAAATGTTTAAAAATTTTCAAGGATGATGTGTAAATTAGGTTATGCCATTATTAACTTGTTTGTGAGTGTAGGTGTCCAAACTAAGGACACACACAGATTGTACAAGAAGTATTAAAATGACTTTTATAAGATTCATTGTGTAGCTTGTAGTAAGTGTTGCTACATTTCTACAGGAAAGATTTTATTGTCTACCTATTATTTGAAAAAATTATACTACTAGAGTTTAAAAAGATGTATACTCAAAAGAGTGCTACAATGTTGGCATATCCTCATACTTTTATTTGAAAAACTGAAGACATAGTTAGGTTCTATGTTGTGGTTTCCTGGTTAAGGTTGCATAAACTACTCTGCAAATTTGACATCATTTAACATGAACATAACTAGAAAGATATTAGATAAGACATTACAAGTATCATATCTTTTTTATGTGTTAGATTATTTCAATACTAGCGTACTACTGTAGTGGCATTCTTCTAAAACATATAGTGGGGGTGGCTGAAGGGGGTGCATAGTGGCCATGGCTGAAGACCATCGCTAATGTTGCTGCAAAAATCTATGGAATAACAAAACCCTTGATATTCAAGGAAAACACTTTAGTTACAGGGACGTAAGGTGAGCAATACATTGTAACAACACCTTTGAAATTCAAGGAAAATCTTTTGTTGCAGGGACGTTAAGGTGAAAACTTAATGCAACACAACCCCTCAAATTCAGCTAAAGCCACCTCAACTTTGTGCCTCCTGTTGCACAAAGTATGGCCCCAATGATGACATCTGGTTATGTAGTGTGAATAATAACGGTACTCAATAACAACATAATTTGTTGATGTACTTACCCTGGTAGCTTGAAGAAGGGAGAATTAACTTTAATTAGGCCACTAACATAATTCTCAGAGGTATTCCTGAAGTAAGGGACCCCCAGATGCTATACACCATTGTGTTGCTTTGCATATTGTTTTGACTTGTCCTATGCAAACATGATTTGTAGATTTATATAGGCAGAGTGTTTTAGGGTGTTGTTAGGTATTGTTTACATATTTGTTTACTGTGGTTTTAGAAATGTGCACTAGGTTTTACACATTTCTCTATACCTATATGTTTTTTATATATAAAGAATGATTATGATTATACTGTTTTGATTTTCAAATAAAATTGACTTATGTGTTGTATGAACCCTTACTCAGTACTTGTTTGGTCTCCGGACCGAGTCTCTTATGATGAGTAGGGAGTGCAAAGGAGGGTGACGGATGGATTCCTTGGTCATTAGTTGTCTAGAGCTGGTGTATTGGAGCAGAATATGTGCGTCGTTAAACTGTTCCACTAGTATCCGGTTGTAGTGTTTGGCACAATGATGACATCACAGATCACATCACTGATGACATCACTTTGTACATTATAACAGTAACCAGCACTAAGCATGGCCTTCAGCCATGGTCAGTGTGCATGGCCACATATATTTTAACACATGAATGGGTACTAATCATGGCCTTCCATTATGGACTGTGCTCACGCTATTTACCCAAGTGCACTGTATATTATAAAACACTACTAGGCCATCAACAATAGATTTTAGCCTTCACTTGTGGCTACTGCTTTCAACCATGTCCACTGTATATTATATACACTAATCCACGACTAGCCATGAGCTTTAGCACAATACTGGCTAGTGGCCACACACTTTGACTGTGCCAACTAAATATTCTAACATATATATTGGCCAGTAGCCACGGCCTTTGACCATGAGCAGTTTGTACATCTTTTGGCCATGTCCACTGTATATTGTAAAATACTAACATGATATAGCTATGGCCTTCAGTTGTGTCCATTGTTTATTATATACACTAACCAGCCACTAGCCATGGTATTTAACACACAACTAGCCAGTGGTCACAGCCCTTGGCTGTGCCGACTGTATATGCCAACATTTTAATGGGCACTAGCTATGGCCTTTAGCCATGGCCACTGACTACAGCTGTCAATGTTGCATACTGTATATTTTAAAACAGTGATGGTCTAGTAGGTATGTCTTTTAACAATGCACATTGGTGTTTTGGAACACTAGCTGACCACTAGCTATGGCATTTCATGATGTCCAGTGACCACAGCCCTCATCATGGCCAAGTCTGTGGCCTAAATTGTTATTAAGCTAATCAATGTTTTCATGAGCTTACATATAAGTGATGTTATGTATAATGCCATTATTGATGTAATCAGTTATTTGCAATGTAATTATTGTTGCCACCAGCAATGTCATCAGTGTTGAAATGTGTGATGTCATCAGTGTTCTCCTACAACATGCAATCAGTGATGTCATCAACTGTTGTGATCTGTGATGTTATCATTGTGGTCAAAGGCTGTGCAACAGAGGGTGCAACGTTATGGTGGTTGTAGCTGAATTTGAGGGGTTTTGTTGCAATACGTTATCTCCTTAACATCCCTGCGACTAAAGTGATGGTCAGTGCACTATAGTTAAGGTGAGTGACATGAGCCACAGGAAATTTGAAAATTCTATTGCTAATAGGTTTTGACTTGCATGAACGATTTTGCAGACATTTTCCACACACAAGAATTGTCACAGGCCCCGCCAGAATGGAAATTATGGAAGGATCCATAAACAAATGAGAAAGTTACAAAGACAGCAAGAAAGCACGATATTCTTCCTATTCCCATTCATTTTCCCATGGAGAAAAAGTTCTAATTGTATCAAGCCAAAGTGCAAAAACCAGTGGAGGGAATTGGACAAAATAAGAAAAAACTTGCACATGAAGTATTGACCTAATTTCTGGGACAGGTTTATGGTCATTCCATCCAGTCATTTTTTAAAAATTTGATGGTAAAGGGAGTGCCTCTTTCTCCCAAAAATGTGGCAAAATCTCCCATGGTGCTTTGAAGTGGAAAGGCTTTTCAGAAATAAAAACTGCAATTTGTTGATTTGCTTGATTGGAGCGATTACCAAGATAAAAATGATGGAAGCCGAAAAAGAAAAGTGCTAAAAAAGCTATTTGGAGGAGGAACATTATGAAATTGCATCAGGCTAGAGGTGGGGAAGGTGAACGAGGGTAATATGTGAAATTGGAGGGATGGGAGTGGTCTGGGGAGCCAGTCAGAGTTTGAACATTTTAGGATTACCAGGATAATCTCACAAAATTCCTGCGGTAATAACTCAAGATGGGCTTGGAAAAGAAAATGCATCACACAAAGCAAAGATGGAATGGGGTAATGGAAGAGGTATTAGAAAGGGCACCTGGTTAATGCCTTGCTTTACCTATGTAAGTAGACTCATATATCAACACAATTGAACAAGGTCATGTGAATCCAACTAGAGATTGGACCCTCTCACTCCTGAATTTCAATAAAGTCAACTTTGATTTGATTGAAAACAACTGCAGTTCTTCTTTAATTTATGTGCAGCAAGTGTGATGATACACATGAACATTAAGACATAGGATATACAACATAAAAAATTACATGTTATAGTACATGAGTGGCAATATCCAAATTGGTAATATTTGGTATACAAATTTAAGCAATTACATTCTCTATGTATCCTAGTGAGGGTCACATGAGAAGTGGATGCTGTAATTGCAAGATCAAATGCACATATATGTGAAACAATGAGAGGTTATAGTTAGTATTACATCTTATTTTTATGTGTTGCACTTCCTGTGTGACATCTGATGCCTCCTGCGTTTAAGTGCTGTGCAAATTGGTGTTATTATTTTGAAATGTAATGGTACTTAGTATATCAGCCTTAGAAAGATGAAGGACTAATTCAGCCCTGCTGCAATATTTACATGTAAAGTGCAGGCTGGTACGTGTCAGAGATAGGTTTTTAACTTGTCAAGCTATCCAATTGTGACAGGTAATGCTGTCTGATCAATTGTGCAGTTGAACACATTTATCCGGATATCTACCCATCACCCTCTCATATTACCTGCAGTCCTTTTTTAAAAGAAAACATAGCACAACGATTATTTCGGGTTTGCTAGTGGGCCATGACATCATTACAGTAATTAGCATTAGGAATATAATTACATTATTGATTATTTATAAGTGCTATATTAATAAGACATGTAGCCAGCAGAGCCAATGCATTACTAAATGTTGCGGTATTCACAATTAAGAAGAAATAGCTGGTAAGATAGCTCAGCGGTTTAAGTACTCAATGCTGGTATTTATGTGTGTTCTGCATGTTACAGCAGTGAATCGTAGCAAGGTTTACTCAACCGTACATGCAACACTCCATATAGCTCAGGAATGTATAGTATACAACAGCATTTAAAGTCAGTGCCATATAAGATTGCAACACTCTGAGGTCAGCATCTTGGTCCTCCTGATGATGAACCACATACAGATCATAACAGGTTGAGGGGGCATGGGTTACCTTTCTGTTGGCTTGTTATGAACTTTTAGATTACAAATTGATTGATAGATATTACCTCTATAAACTTGATATATTATTAAAGTCTTTCTGTGGTAAAATGTTTTTTTTTTACTTATTACAGTGTTTGGGATTTTGTGTCCACTTCCATTTCCTCCGACTCTATCCCTTGGCAGGTGTACCGGACATTAACTCACATTGAGTGGCAATACTGGACATTTGAGGTTGCATTTGGCATATGAAAGAAGCAACTGGATATACAAAGTTGTATCTTACATATGTTGACCACAGTCAGAATGTAAGGCTACACCAGACATGAGATGGTTGAATCCTCAGAGGCTGCATTAGCCATGCTGTATTGTGGCTGCAGTTGTGCACGTGGGGTTTTACTTGGCATATGATTACTATACCTGACCTGTGCAGCAATAATTGGTATAAGTTGTCAGTAAATGGCCATATAAGGCCATGGTGACATTTGCATGGTAGTGCCCCTGGCCAATGTTGGTTCTAATTGGTCTACATTTGTCATAACATTCCCCCACCCTTCATGGCATGTCAAGGCAGCACCCTAGTGAAAATATGCTCAGCATCTAAAATATTGTATGCCTGCTTTAGTTCCCATTTCTTTATTTTATTGATTGTAAGCATCCGTATGTTTTACATCACTAGGGTCAAAGGACATATGACATCACTTCCTGTGATGTCATTGGGGAGTCTATTGTCACTTCTGCTACCCCAGCCATTTTGATGAATTGATGGACCTGGGAAAAGTAGTGGGTGAAGTCAACGAGTAGAAGGTGTCAGTGGGGATAGCCAGGGGCAGACAGAGTCACTGTCCAAGTGGGACAGCATGGCATCATCTTTCAATGTGACTTGGTAAAAGGAGACGGCTTGTTGCCTGACAACCAGGCTAAACTGTGAAGCCCATTCTTGTGTTTCCTTTGCCAGGACACATTGATGAGGATGGCATGGCTCAATTGACTTTTAGCTGTTCACTGTACTCGGGCTACCACTCTGATGGAATGCTGCACATTGGCCATAGCAAGTCCTCCAGACAGATCTTATTGTGCCAAATGGGGATGTTGGCGCTGTCTCAGGAGGGTCACATAGGTCCAGAATAGTGGGATAATATAAGGAAGAGGTAAAAAGTGGACCCCTTCCAGACCTATTCCAACTAAGATCCATACATGTTTAATGGAAGTGTGTATAGCCTTACTACACCTTATAGTTAGCCAACAAAGGATCTATTAAGCTTTGCTATCTCTAACTGAATACTATTCAACATGGGGACATTTTGGAAACCCAAAGATACACTGAAGTTTTCTTTTTTTCATATATGTCCTTGCTTAAGAGAATGGTGTTTTTCTATAGGCAACATTATACATCTTGGGCCAAGTGCGGAGGAGCATCTCCTCACTTGTGACAAAAATTAGCAGAGGCCCACTGCACAAAGGGCATCTGAATGAGTGAATACTAGATGCACTCATTCAGTTGCCTTTTTGCCACCTATGATAATTTGCACAAATAAGGGCACAAGGGTCATCACCCTGCACCTTTTGAAACAGGCACTGGGAGGCTTAAAATCACGATTATTTTTTAAGTGTGACAGCTGCAGCTCATACATACCACAGCTGTCACACTTGCATTTCCATCCCCCAAACAGGGATTCAATTTTGTTTTTCCAGGCATTTCACTGAGGTGAACCACATAATTTATGCAAGGGGGCTGGCCAGCACATCTTGTCACCTTTGTGATTAAGGTGACCTGACTATTTCCCAAAGTAGTGCAACTGAAACAAGCACATTTTCTATGCTCCCTTTATTTGGTCTGCTTTTCGAGAACCTGGCCCTTTGTGTGCAGTTAACTCTGTTTAAATAATAATGCAGTAGAGATGACTCCTTCATATCTCTATCAGTTTTACAATGAATATGCATACCTGAATCTGTATGTACTTTATTATGTTCCTCCAATGAGATGAAGTATTATTTGTTTAGATCTTAGTGTGGGGGATACAGGTAATCCCCCAAAATATCGCATATAAAATGCTGAATGCACATTCAAGGCACATTCGGTAAGAGCAAAAAAGACGAATCACATCTTACCGAATGAGGGTTGCGGGGGTGTCCCCCACACCCCCTGTTTGGTATAAAGTGATTAGTGGGCTCCCTGTTCGCAATTTGGAAGTTGCATAAACTTGCGCAGAGGAAATCAGGGGGTTTCCAAAATGTGCACAGGTTTCTCCTTCTCACGCTCTCCGTGTCCTGTTAGTTCGCTATTAGAAATGGCTGCTCAACCGAAACCCTGGGAAAGGAAGTAGTGGCAGATAATTTTAAATACAGGAGTCTCTTTCACAAAGAAGATGCAAGCCGCAGTTAATGGTAAACCCTGGATCCAAAACAAGATGGGCCACCAAAAGAATATATATTCAGGGGGAACATGACCTTTAATTTTCATAGGGCCTGATTCATGGAACGTTTTCTTATGGAATGTGCCATTATAAAACACTTCCATGGATCAGGCCTATGGTGTTACAACAATGTTTTGGGGTTGCGAGGGTGTTATAAATAAAAGGCCGATAACAAGTCACTGTGAGTTTCTACAATTTAGATAGCGTTTTCTACAGGCTTTGAAGTGATCTGTTGAAAAGTACACTCCCTGTTTTGAGTTTATTTTTAGATTTCACACGCGATTTAGCCGAAAAGAAATCACTCTTTTACAAGCTTCTGACCTCGAGCCCGCTTGTACCAGGTAAATAATGCTCTTTAGTATACTTAGTTTTCTATTTTTTTTTTTTTTGCAAATCCTTTCGTTTTTCGTAGGGTGCTTATAATGAGTTTGTTATAATTCGCATTACTGTGCCTTGTTGTTTTCGACCTTAATGTTTTCTGCAGTGCTGTAATAACGTAGAATTGACTATACACATGTTCAAGTCAATAGAATGTTGCACTATATTCTGTACCACCCCACGGCACCCACAAGAGTTTTTCCTTCACCTTACAACTATTGTGGGCAGGCAGAAGACAATAAATGTAACCAAAGCTCGCTTAGACTGGCGAAGGCACTTTCTGGGCATTGAGCACTGTGACGAATCAAGGAAATTCATCCCTTCTCCCAAAGGGGGAGCCACTTCCTGTGAGGCTAAGGAGGTGAGCCTGCTCCACAATACCCTCCCCATGGGTAGAGACAAGGGGGAAATCACTGGGAGAGACTCCCCCTTACCGGAAAAGAACTCCCGTTCCCATGAGGAACCCTGACAAACTAGTTGTGCCATGGCCTAAATGGGATGTGTTAAAACACAAACAATATGAATTATCAAAATTGGGATGAAGAAACTCCTAAGCAATATCATTATCCTGAGAGAAAAGGTTGTATCCTTTGAAATAAGGAAATCCATGTTACTGGGACGAATATGTTAAAGGACGTGATTCCAAAGAGGTAGGAGAGAGAGAAGAGGAAACAAGAGAGAGGATCATAGTTGAAGGCTGTGGGAAGCCCCAAGCTGCACTACACTGGGCGGGAGAGGAAAACAAGAAACCTGCACGTTTCAAACTCGGTTGCAGCTGCTTTCCGGGCGGTCAAGGCCAGGGCGATTCCAGGACACGAGAGACCAACAGGGTGGGAACCCAAGCCCAAGCAGAGGTGGTGGCGAGACCACAGACATGGATCTGCCGTGCACCATTGGTCCGAAGAATGTCACTGAGACTGCCAACAACCCAGAAGAACCTTGTGTCCATGAGTGCAATCAAGAGCTGCAGTGGCATAAGAAGGATAGAGCGACGCAAACGCCAGAGAGGAGACAGCATCTGTGATACCAAGCAGGAAGGAGAGGCCCTGAGACCAAAATTCCTCTGGCAACGTTCCTCACCATGAAAGAAGGTAACCAGGCGAACTGAAGGTGCGGGGAGATTGCAGAGAATCAATATGTCATACAGTCAACTCGTCATAGTAGAAGACATGACATAGAGTTAGCTTTGAAACTAAATGGATGCAAAGATTCTGCATCAAGAATAAAATCATTACAATACACAGCCAATTCTCATAGTAGAACATATGAAAAAGATTTAACTTTGAAAGCAATGGAGACACAGATTTTAAACCAAGAGAAAATCAATAGGAAACACAGATAAATGAACACTTTGGAAGATATGAATCAGAGTTAACTTCACAAACGAATAGATATGAATATTGTGAAACAAGAGAGAACATTGAGGATAAACTATATAATAACAGAGAGAACCAGTGGGACAAAATACACTTAGAAAGGGGGAGAACAATGCACTACTCTGCAAAAGAACAAAAGAGAGAGAAAGGCAGAGCTCAGAGCCTATACACCAGCTACACACCAGAATGAACCATGAAAACTATATCCCCATCGAAGGGCACAAGCAAGTTTATTACCAAAAATATAAAACAACTAAGAGAGCGATGAAAGGGATACAAGGTGAAGAAAGAAACTTGGGGAAATAACACGACTAATACAAGAATTCACGGGAGACTATTCGCAAAATGTTTATTAAAGACTGGTACTAGCAGTACCCTCATGAGAAGGGATTCATTCTCCTGGCCTAAGTTAGTTTTCTCTTATTAGTATGGTCAGTTAGGGTAGTCTTGAACAGCAGACTTGTTTCTTTGGACGTTTACGACTGACAAACTAGCACCTTAGTATTAATATAGGCCAGGACCACCCATAGACATAGGGAAAGTTAGGCCTCTTACTTTTACTTAAATAAACCAGAATATATCATGCCCTCTGAGAGTCTGTGTCCTTCTTCTAACCTACCACAGAACATTCACTGGAGATATTCCTTCCAAGACCCAAGACATCCAATGCTTACTCTCTTTTCCATTGCTGATTGAAGGGTATCCCTTTAATCATTTCACATGCAAATAAACATGTGCCGTGACTGCAGCACTGTATGGCTCTATACGGTTTACCTTTGTTGTTCCGCGGGAGAGTGTAATAGCGTGTCTGTTTTCTTTTAAAAGATTTTAACTGATTGTGCGATTATTATAGATATTTTTACATTGTCTGACAAATATCCAGGGGTATTTTGATAGATTGCTGTGAAATCTCTGCTTACGAGTAGAATGCTGCGCTTCCAAAACATCGAATTCCAACAGTCTTACCTGAATTCCATCGCGCTACGCCACACTTCCACCCGGAGCACCATAGCAACATCTGCAAAGGAAAAGAAGAGACATCTGCAATGGAAAAGAAGAGACATATTCAGGTTCGCTTTTAATATTAAACAACGGATTCCGGGGGCCTGTTTTTCATCATGCTCTCATCCACTCACAGCACCACAGCGGCCTGTGAGGAGAAGAAGAAGAAAACACAGATTAGCTTTAAAAGTCAATAAAGGCACTGCGCTTCGCGCTTCATCTTACCTAGAAACATGCCTCTCCATCCGGCACCAACACCAACAGCATCAACACTTTTGCACCTGAAAAGCAGGAGTTAAAGACATTAACAAATTCCCACCATAAACAGAACAAAGACTTACAATTAACAAACCTACCTGCCTACCAGCAGATTCGGGGTCACAGCAAGCCTGGGCCCAAGGAAGGCGTACTGCACCAGTGAAGCAACTTGGGCAGCTCGCCAACAAACGTCAAGCACCTCTGCACAAGAAACGCAGGACGGATAGCTCACCCTACAAATAACTAAGATTCATTATTCAGCACTGGGCAACTATGCATCCAGGGTTGCAGATCTCAGCACCTTCCAGATGCTCCCGGGGATATCAGGTGAGCATAACAGAACACAAAGCCTTTAAACCTTATCCACCTGATCAGTTAGCCCATCTTTTGGGACAATTATGCGCCGAGGTACACGCAGCCCAACAGGAAACCAATGCCTTAACACGAGAGTTAATAGTCACAAAAGACCGTACTGATGAACAAAGCAAACAGCTACTACAAACACAGGCGGGGCAGGCTCCATTGCCTGGATTCACCCCATCCATCACTACACTATCATCAGTCGACCCAGTACAGATAACGTTGCCGGGAGCAGTACTCCTGGCACCAGCAGAACGATTTAATGGAGACCCCAGAAGGTACGCAACATTCATGAACCAGTGCCGCCTCCATTTTCTTTGTAGGCCTGGGGCTTTTCCAAACAACCAGGTGAGAGTGGCCTTCATTTCATCATATTTGAGTGGAAGTGCCGCAGACTGGTAAGTACCTTTAGTGAGCCGGGATGACACATTACTGCAGAACTTCAGGGGTTTTCAACAGGAGATGGAAAAGTTATTTGCTCAACACTTGCACGGACAAGCTCTTGATAACGAACTCCTGTCCCTCCGCCAAGGGAATCAAGATTTACTGACTTACATTGCCACCTTTAATAGACTGGTTGTAGAAGCGGGGTGGCCAGAAGATAAAAGAACCACATTGTTTCATCGGGGCCTACGAGGAGACCTGAAGGAGGTCCTTGCTCAAGTGGTAGACCATTGACTACAAAAGTGATGGGTGGAAGGTTTTGAAAGAATCTGTACCACTGGCAATGCTCTGGGCAACCTTCCACACCACCGTTTTTTAGCCCGTCTGCGCCATTGCAAAAGGGGTCCAGCCATATGCAATCAGTCAGGTACTGCCATCAATGGTAGCAGCCCAGCCCGAACTTTCAGCCAGGTCCCCTCTGCACGGAAACACAAGCAACTCCAGACATGTTTCAGCCTTGTTGGGCCTCCTCAATGAGGTGCAGCTTGGTTCCCTATGGCGCAGCGAGCAAGGGACCCATGTCTGGGCATACCCTCTCTCACATAGTGAGACAAACTTTGACTACAAAAGTGATGGGTGGAAGGTTTTGAATGAATCTGTAGCACTGGCAATGCTCTGGGCAACCTTCTACACCACCGTCTTTTAGCCCGTCTGCGCCATTGCAAAAGGGGTCCAGCCATATGCAAATCAGTCAGGTACTGCCACCAATGGTAACAGCCCAGCCCGAACTGCTAGGCCAGGTCCCCTCTGCACGGAAACACAAGCAACCCCAGACATGTTTCAGCCTTGTTGGGCCTCCTCAGTGAGGTGCAGCTTGGTTCCCTATGGCGCAGCAAGCAAGGGACCCACGTCTGGGAATACCCTCTCTCACATAGTGAGACAAACACAAACTTTGACTACAAAAGTGATGGGTGGAAGGTTTTGAATGAATCTGTACCATGGCAATGCTCTGGGGAACCTTCCACACCACCGTTTTTTAACCCGTCTGCGCCATTGCAAAAGGGGTCCAGCCATATGCAAATCAGTCAGGTACTGCCACCAATGGTAGCAGCCCAGCCCGAACTGCTAGGCCAGGTCCCCTCTGCACGGAAACACAAGCAACCCCAGACATGTTTCAGCCTTGTTGGGCCTCCTCAGTGAGGTGCAGCTTGGTTCCCTATGGCGCAGCGAGCAAGGGACCCACGTCTGGGCATACCCTCTCTCACATAGTGAGACAAACTTTGACTACAAAAGTGATGGGTGGAAGGTTTTGAATTAATCTGTACCACTGGCAATGCTCTGGGCAACCTTCCACACTACCGTTCTTTAGCCCGTCTGTGCCATTGCAAAAGGGGTCTAGCCATATGCAAATCAGTCAGGTACTGCCACCAATGGTAGCAGCCCAGCCCGAACTGCTAGGCCAGGTCCCCTCTGCACAGAAACACAAACAACCCCAGACATGTTTCGGCCTTGTTGGGACTCCTCAGTGAGGTGCAGCTTCGTTCCCTATGGCACAGCGAGCAAGGGACCCACGTCTGGGTATACCCTCTCTCACATAGTGAGACAAACTTTGACTACAAATGTGATGGGTGGAAGGTTGTGATTAATTCAAAACCTTCCAGCCATCACCTTTCTGTTTTGCTAAAGTCACCCCGAGTGGGACGGGTATGCCCAGACGTGGGTCCCGAGTCTGCCGGGCCTAGAGATCCAAGCTACTCCTCACTGATGACGCCCAACAAGGCTGAAACATGTCTGGGGATGCTTGTGGTCTTGTGCAGAAGGGATGTGACCTAGCAGCTCAGGCTGGACTGCCTCTTTTGGGGTAGGACTAAGCCTGATTTGCATATGGTTTTTCCCCCTTCTGTAATGGCTTGGCAGGCTGAAAAACGATGGTCTGGAGGGTTTCCCATATCTTTGCCCGTGGTTATGATTAATTCAAAACCTTCCAGCCATCACCTTTCTGTTTTGCTCAAGTAGACCCACCTAAAGACTTTGCAGAGTTTATCAACCTGGTAGTTCAGTTGGAGTATAGATTACAGGATCGAAGAACAGAACGAAGTAGACTTGAAAATCGTGCCATGTACGAACGTTCAAAAGATAATGTTCAACGCCCATCAGAAAATACCACAGAACCCATGCAGATTGGAGGAGTATGATCCCCTTTAACCAAGGTTGAAAGAGACAAGAGGAGACAGCTACAGTTATGCCTATACTGTGGTAAATCGTGTCACTACCTCAAAGAATGCCCAGTGAAACCGCCAACGAAAGGTGGTAGGCGCTACAGAGAAAGAAGATGATGGAAAGGAATCATAAAACTACCATGCCCGGCAAGCGTAGAGGTCCGCTTGTAGAGAGAGAAGGATGAGTCACAGACCTCACATTTCGCCCGACCAGTAACCTTGATCAATCACCAACGACCGTCACAAATGCATGACATAGAGGCATTTATAGACAGCGGAGCAGTTGGTAATTACATAGATTGAGATCTGGCAACAGAAATGGGACTTCCTTTATGCACAAAACCAACAACTGAAAAGGTAACTACTGTTGATGGTAGAGAAATTGCTTTGGCACCAGTAACCCAATGCACAACAGATTTAACCCTTCTGTGTTAGGATTGACATCAAGAAGCAATCACATTTGACCTTATCAAAGCTCCTCAGTTCCGGTTGATCTCAGGGATGCCATGGTTTGTAACTCACAATCCCCACATAGACTGGCGTGCAAAGAGACTGACCTTTTCCAACGAATGCGCCCACACTTGCTACCCGAAATCTATACCACAGCCAAACCTGAAATCTGTTCAAGGAATAGCATTGGGGATCACGGATCCAATGGACACCTTATCAAAAGAATATCAGGATTATCAAGATACACAAGTAGGACAATTAACTATTGAATTGTCCTCAAACTCAGCTGTTCATATTGTGTTGGGGTATAGACCCCCAGCTTCTCACAGAGAGTTGTTAGATAGCCTGGATCTTTTCCTAACTACTTCAGGTAGCAAATATTGTGAAATGCTGCTGTTGGGAGATTGGAATATCAGGCTAGATGATCTTAAACACCCAGGCTCTAAAGAACTTTTGGACATATTAGAAAATCATGGCCTACGGCCATTGGGGAATTCACCTACGCACATCAAGGGCCATTGTTTGGATGAGCAAATGGTGAGAGGTAACCCCACCTCTCTTATAATTAACTTGCGGGTTTATGGGTCAGACCATTTTCTGCAGCTATTTTCTCTGACAGCTACTCTGAGGTGTGACCAGGGGCTCACCTCCAACTTCTGGAGGAAATCTTGTACCATGGCACAAATCGATGTTCGATTATCCACTAGCCATCACCCCCAAATGGATGGAGAAACTGAAAGAACAAACCAGACAGAACAGTATCTACGTTGCATGCTGCATCAAGTGGAAGAGAATTGGAAAGTCTTGTTATGGATAGCGGAATACGCATACAATAACTCCATACACACCAGCACGGAACAAAGCCTGTTCTACACAATATAGGGAAGACATCCACATACCTCTGAAGTAGACTCCCCCATGACCTTGGAAATGCCAGTGGTAAAGACTCTACACACAAGCATAACCCAAGCCTTCAAAAGGGCAAATGTACATTTACTGCAAGCCAAAGACAGACAAAACAAATTCTCGGACCGGCATCGAAAGAAAGATCCCGGTTACCAAGTTGGAGACGAAGTCTGGTTGGCATCAAAACATGTGCCCATAAAAGGTACCCAGACCTTTTGTCCAAGATATCTAGGACCTTATACCACCGAATCGGTGATAAATCCGGTGGCCGTCAAGTTAGCCTTACCACCAAGCATGCAAATTCATCCGGTGTTCCATGTGTCACTTGTAAAATCTGTACAACCAGGAACCTGAGTCTTAACACCACCAAAACCTGTGCTAGTTGATGGAGAGCCTGAATTTAAAGTTAAAAACATCCTGGATTTGAAACGCACCAGATCTAAGCTATACTATTTAGTGGACTGGAAAGGGTATGGGCCTCAAGACAGAACATGGGAACCAAGTGAACATATTCACACACCACGCCTGATTAAGAGGTTTCACCTGGATAACCCCACCAAACCCGGACCGGACAGGAAGGATACCATGAGAGGGGCCTTGGGGGGGAGTGCTATCATGACCACTATGAGAGGGCACAAGTTGTGCCACAATCAGGCTCCCACCAGAACCCTGAGGGCCTTGAAACCACTGCAAAAAGGGCTCCTGGAGCCAGTCCTGGCGCCTTTGGCACCAGGCACATATGTAGGAAGGAAGGGTTGTTTAAACTAGGTCCCATTTATGTACATGGGCCTTTAAATCCAACATGGAAGCACCCACACAGTCTAGTTCTAAGAACCAAGCCATGCGGTCTAGTGTTTTGGGTGTGGCAGGCCTGGACCTACTTGCCCTGGCACTACTTTACCTGGGCTATATAAACCACACCCTGACTGCAGAACACACTTTGTGTTATTCTGCAATCAGCAGCGTGACGCTCACCGTGTCCAGCTCCTGGTCTTCAGCATCTTCCTGTAATCCTGCAAGAACAAGATTATTCTGTTTTACCTGAGAAAACACCATCCAGCACTCAGCATCTCAACAGGGCTTCAATCTATGAAAACTGAGAGAAGAAGAAACATCACTCACCTATGAATACTACCTTAAGGACTTCCGGCGAACTGCTACCACAGCTGCTGTTCGAACATTGCGACCTGCAATAACGAGAAAGGGAAAACAATATTAGAATGCGTGCTTCCAAAACATTGAATTCCATCAGTCTTACCTGAATTCCATCACACTACGCCACGCTTCCATCCGGAGCACCACAGCAACATCTGCAGAAGAGACATATTCAGGTTTGCTTTCAATATTGAACAATGGATTCCGGGGGCCTGTTTTTCATCGCGCTCTCATCCACTCGCAGCACCACTTACCTAGAAACATGCCTCTCCATCCGGCACGCCAGCATCAAGACCTTCGCACCTGAAAAGAAGGAGATAAAGACATTAACAAATTCCCACCATAAACAGAGCAAAGACTTACAATTAACAAACCTACCTGCCTACCAGCAGATTCGGGGTCACAAAATGCCTGGGACTAAGGAAGGCGTACTGCACCAGTGAAGCAACTCGGGCAGCTCGCCAACAAACGTCAAGCGCCCCTGCACAAGAAACGCAGGACGGATAGCTCACTCTACAAATTACTAAGATTCATTATTTAGCACTGGGAAACTAGGCATCCAGGGTTGCAGATCTCAGATCCTTCCAGACGCCCCCGGGGATATCAGTTGAGTGTAATACTTCTCTGTCACTGCTTCTTTTAAATCTGTATCATCAACCCCTGATGGGGATTCTGAGACATCATGGGATGAGTTATCAATCCTATGCGATAACACTCAGATCTTCATCACAATCGGTAACTTTGAAGAAAAGTTTGCTAGGATTAGTAAATGCCTTCAGGAGATTAGTGAGTGGATGCCTTTCATTTGAATGCCTCTTAAACCCAGTTTATTCTGTTTGGCTCTGAACATCTACTCCCAGCTCTCAAAAAACAGCCAATCCCCACTCTTTTAGGAGTAGAGTTAAAACGTGCTTCCAATGTAAAGAACCTTGGATGCATCTGGCAGGACAACTTGGGTTGTGAACGTCAGATTGGAGCTAAGGTAAAAATCAATATTCTACTTTCTATATTTCTACTTAGTCAGGTTCTTCTATATATCCCAGAAGAAGATCATGCTTTGGTGGTGGGAGCTCTTACTAATGCCCACCTGGACTATTTTAATAGCCTACTGATGTGCATTCCCAAAAAATAACTCTCAAGATCAGCCACTATCAGCCCTATAGATGTTTGCGCTCACAGGATCAATCTCTTCTGACCATCGCTCCCTCTACCTTTTCATCAAGGGGGGTACAGGAGATTTGCTGTTTTCGGTCCAAGGCTTTGGAACACCATTCCTAGAGAGATTAGGTCTCTTGACTCACTTTATCAGTTTCACAAGGCCCTACAAAAGTTTCTGTTTAGATAACATGACTATCAATTTATCTGTTATGATTTCTATCTAGTTTGGAGGATGGCCTCAATCTAGTCATGCAATCTCTTTGATCTCTTTGTTTTTTTTATGTCAGCTGCTTCACTATACGGTTTGGTCCATCACAAACATGATATAAATTCCTCAAAATCAAAAATCAAACATCAAACCTAGCATAGCTGGAATTAAGATAAAGAGACTTCCTTGCAGAACAATCCAATCAACAACCTGGTACTTTTACATAACCTGCTAATGAAGGGAATGTTTCCAGGGGTGGAGCTCGTAACAAGTGGGTTTGAGGTGCTTACCTGCCCTGGGGATATTTTTCAACCCGATTGAATTCAAGGGTCACCAGGATCGCTGTCGCCTGCCTTTATCAGCCACCCATGAGATCTTTACCCTAACTGGCATCAAAACCTGTGCCTGTCTATGAAGAATTCTGTACTTAATATCAGGAAGAGTTTCATGGTTTAATGGTTGAATGTTATCAGGTGGGACCCTTAGGGCCTGATTCATGGAATATTTGCCCGGTTCAAAGTCAATTTGCACAGCTGAAAAGTCACTTTGCACTGCTGACACAAACTCTGATTCATGGAACCATGCAAAGTGTATTTTTGCAGTGCAAAGTCCGGGCACAGTTCCATGAATCAAAGGTTGTGTCGGGTGTGCAAAGTCACTTTTCAGCAGTGCAAATTGATTATGAACCAGGTAAATATTCCATGAATCGGGCCCTTAGTGTGTAAATCCTATTAGGAACCATAATTATTCTTGTAAATACATTTGGAAGAAAAATGTTGGATAGGATGTTTATTAGAAGACCAAAGCATCTTCCGACTTAACTGATTAAAGTAAGCAATAAAGTAGAAAATGGTCATTCAAACCCTTATGACACGTAAACACACCTGTATGTTGGAGAAAATATTGCCAAAAGATGATAGTGACGTATGCAATACACAAGTGTCATATCCCCACTGGCATCTAATGAGACAAATTAAATATCATCAGCAGCAGCATTAGATGTGTTGAAATTAGAGAAATGATCATCACTTCATTGGAACGTTTTACATGTCCTATACAAAATACAGTCCCCCATTGAAATGAAACCCTCATACCAGTGCACCCTATGTGCTGCCAGCATCACTAGGAAGGATAGCTCAAGGGCAACGCACTCGTCTTGGATGCAAGACAAGGCTGAGCAATGTAGGTTCGATCCTGGGGTCCCCACCTAGAAACCTCTGGATATTAAGTGCCTTATCAATAACCCATTACATTACTCACGTAAGCTGCCCCTTTATGGTAAGATTCGACATGTCTAATGTTAAGTTATGTTTTTAGCGCCTTTTGCCAAAACACTTTACAGAGCACATATTTACATACAATATCACCCAGCCGAAATTGGTACTCGTTTATCGACCACTGAAGGATGAAAGGTTAAATTGGCCTTGCCAGGATCCGAACCTCCGACCTGCAGATCTCACGCTCAGATCACTGCAGCGAGCACTCAACCTGCTGAGCTATCTTACTGGCATTATGATAAAGGGGCACCTGAATTTGTATATCTTCCGAGTTACTGCAGTGGCAGGTAGCTCTTATCAACGAGGAGCAAGTCCTGCAAATCTGTTTTATTTATATCCATTTGTTGCGTGGCAGCAGAGTAGACTCCAATTATACTTCCGCTTGAACTACTGTACCTTTCAACAGTGAATGGGATCTAAATAAATCAAGAGTTATTAAACATAACACTTACTTAACTTTTAATTGCTTTTTGGCTCACTTTCCCGTCATAATAAGGAACTTCAGGGCAATTGGCTATAGCTCATACTTTACGAAATATCTGAGGCTTGAAATTATCTCAGCAGAGAGTGTTCATTGTGATGCCCTAACCGTTATAATAAAATGGATCAATGAATGCGTTATTTCACTAAGAACACCACCAATCGCATATGATTATGTAACTGTGTGAACTTGTAAAAGTGTGCGGATCATTTCTAGAAAGGGACCTGACAAATATGCAGCTGATTTCCGAGGGCCTGGTGATGTCACAGTGGCCCTGTACACTAATGTAGAGGAGCACACTTGAATAGTTTGCAGCGGTTTAGCAATGGTGCATGCAACTCATTTTGTATAGTACAGCATTACAGAACTATAACTAGCATGGCAGCTTTGTTTTATGTAATTCTATCCCTGTTGGTACAACGTTCAGTTCTGTTCCTGTGACTTTATATGAGATAGCATGCTTTTGGCAGCTTTGTTATTTTGCTAAACTAGTTCTGTGATTTTATTTGTGTTCCTAGAAGACCGCGATTCATGCAATATTTGCCTGGCTCAAAGTGAATTTGCGCTACTGAAAAGCGACTTTGCACTAGTGCATCTTCTGTGCTCCAATTCTATGTTACATGATGGCTTATCCTTAACACCAGGTAAACTCATATTGAAATAATACCTTGCACTTTTTGCACAGCGCCCAAACAAGTAACTGCTCCACACATGTACAAGATGTCTGATAAAAAATGTTCTAAATGCAAGCACAAGAATGTATTTATTTATTTATTTTAACATTTATAGCAGCGCACAAAGCCCATGGGCATCTAGGCACTAGTTACAGTGATACAAGTACAGTTGCAATGTAGGTGGAGGCTGTAGAGGAATGGAGAAGTTAGTTATGATATGATATTTTATTTGTATCACGCTCGTACACAAGTGAAGAGATATATTTTGAGATTATTTCTGAACAAGGTGTAGGATGGTTCACTCCAAAGGAGGGAAGGAATATTGTTCCAGAGGATGGCGGTGCAGACTGGGAAGCTGGATCCACCCGCCCTTTTGAGGTTTAATCTAGCCGTGATGTGGCGGTGCCTGTATGCAGAACTTTGGGCTCTTTCTGGTGTGTGTCTTTTGAGTATCTGCACAAGGTATGAGGGGGCATTGTTAGATAGGCAGCGGTGGGCAAGGGAAAGGATCTTGAAATTGATTCTGTGTTTGACCTGGTGCCGGTGGGCAGATCTCCCTGCTCTGTGATCTGATTGTACGTTCCTATGTCCAGTGCTGCATGGAGGGCATTGTTCAGTATAATTTGTGGCTTGTTAAAAAGAGTTCTGAAGTGCCATACAGTCGTGAATTACAATAGTCTAGCTTTGAGCCGATGACGGCTGGGGCAACAGCAAGCCCGTTCTTGGTGGAAAGGAATGGATTACTCGACTTGATGAGTTTTGTTGCATAGCCTGATGATGAAGAAATATGGTTAATCTGTCGTGACATATTGAGTGATGAGTCAAGGTAAATGACCAGTGTTTTTACCGATGTGGTGACAGGGATTTTGTAGCTATCAATGATGAAGTCCTTGTATGCGTGGTCCAATTTGGCTAGGCGGGGATGCAATCAGGAGTGCCTCGGTTTGCTCATCATTGAGACAGAGGCTGTGTGAGGCCATCCAGGATTGGATGGATTTATAGTGTTTATATCAAGAGAATCCTGTATGTGGTTACCAGTGAGGGGATGAGAATTTGAGCGTTGCCAGTATAATTAGTATACATGATGCCTAAAGAGTCAAGGTGGTCGAACAAGGGTTTTGTGTAGATATTATAGAACGTGGTCGAGACACAGGAGCCTCCGGGTACACTGCAAGATATAGGTGTGGTGCTGACAGCAACGTCTCTGGCAAAAACTCAAGATGATCTGCTAGCCAGGAAGCATGCAATCCATTTGGTGGCGTCTGAGGGAATATACACAGATTCGTAAGATGGTGACAAAGCATCTAGTGTTCAACAAGTTCAAATGCTGCTGAGTTGTCAAGGAGTAGGAAAAGGGAGAGGTTATCCCAGTCATTTGCATCGTCCGGTTGATTCGTAAGGTCCAAAAGGGCAGTTTCCATCACGTGTCTTGGGCAGAAACCCGTCTGCCATGTGCCCAGATCGTGGTGGGATTCAAAGGAAGACCTGGTTTTGAAGGTAGGACAACAGTAAGAATACAAATGATATCAACTAGCATTACACTGATGGCACTACAATAACAGAGGGTATTGGTCACTTTGGTGAAGCATCAATGGGTGTGAAATCTATAAAACATGCCTAAGTGTCGATATTAATTTATAAAAAACATAACCTTCTTATCCCAGCACCATACCTGATCACTTCTCACCATACGGCTGCACATTGACCGGCCCCCTGCTAAACAGAGACTCTACATTGCAGAAACGGACTAAGGTCAATACAAAAGCACATTCTTAAATCTAACTCTAGCCCTCAGACCACCCCAATCAGCCACAATGCTCAGATTTAACAGAAGTAATCCAGGCACACGACATGCACTCCCCCTATGGGTATACCTGGGACATGTCCCAAAGAAGTGTGCACCAAAGTCACCTGGAGATGTACATGAGTACCGAAAACATTACCTTACAATCTGCATGCACCGCTCAACGGCAAAACTCATTTGCAGTACGCCCTCTCCTTCTTCGAGGGAAAATCCCCCCTTTATCTTTGCAGACTCTAAGAACTTAGCTACAAGGAAACGGACAGCAGTCACAGTATGTAAAACCCAAGAATATTACATAGCAAACCTCTTAGAAAGCTGTGGCCTAATCAGTACCTTAGCTAGCTGGTGTCTATGATTTCTTAACGACACGATGGTACTCATTTCAACTGCCTGAGTATTAATAATAGGACTCTGCATCATTCAACTTACTTAACTGGCGTCTTCACGCATACATAGTGAGTCCATTTGAATTTTCAATAATAGCCTTATTTGTTCCTGCTCTTTACATTCTTTCTTTAAATAATGGTGAACATTCTAGAATAGTCTTTTTTTTTACATTTTACAGAATTCCGCACTGTGGAAACACTTTCTGCATTAGACTTCTTGTGAAGAAAACAATCAACAATTGACCCTTCCAATTGGGCATTATACTGATGACGACTGGTGAGACACATTTTTTCCATGCTCTGTAGAATTCCGAACAAAGTGCATGTATTTCAGCAGATTAATTAATTGAATCTTTGCATGCGATAATTGACATGAACCCTATTTCAACCTATCTGGTTTTACGGCACAATATTTCGTACAATTTTCAAAAAAACACGTTTTAGCTCTCCACCTCATTACACACCACAGGCACCTCCCACCAAGGGCTTCTAGGCACCTCATTTTCTTTATAGGCTGCGCTCCCACGTTGAGCCCTGGGCTCATTCACTGCACACCAATGTTACCACGTTCTCAGTGTTAAAACTGACAGTGAGTGATTATAATTTACAAGAGTTTCTGTTTTCATTGTCTGCTCTTTCTGTGTCCCCAACGCTGCGCACGTGACTGCTGCATACAAATGGGGTATGTTAATAATATTTTTTCATTCTGGTTTTCGAATGTTTCTAACTGACTGTTATTGTTGATTAATCATTGACATTGCTTATAAAACCATCCTATCATGTTTTGTATTGAACACAATGGGCTTTGGTTCAATTTGTATTTAATTCTGGATGATAATGCCAGCCTTGAAAACAATGAACGTCGAAACACGTGTCTGCTAACATCCTGCAAAATAAAGACATTGTTGATATTACCTTCACTCAATAAGCATACGGACTTCGACTCTTTATTGTTTCAGTTTGACATTAGGGCACAAGCGCGACGCACCTGTTACACTTCAGTTACACTAACCTTATAAGAGTATTGCATAAAGTATTGATATGGCATAGAGGTGAAGTTGCCCTTAAGTGGAGAACGATGACATCATAAAATATGTTGAAGGTGATGAATCATACAGAGGAAAGACTGTGCCGTATTCAAAGTGACAATTCTATGAAGGATGGGATATCCCTGAGTTCTAAAGTGAAGCAAACTTGACGAGGGCTGAATACCCTTGCCTCGAGGTAAGGAGACAGAGGAAGGATCTACATCAATATGTAACATATTTGTGTTTTTCATAAAATTGATTTATGCTATGATGTAATCAAATGAACTGCTCTCCCTCTCTCTTTCTTTCTCATGCTCTCTAAAGGTGTTTTTTGGGATCTGTGTTGTTTGGCCGTAGCATAATTGTTTGCGGCGGAATTGACCGTAGTCAATTTCGCTGCAAATACAATTTGACTGTGGCCAAACTCCACAAATCTATGTCCCCAACAACCCTCCAATACATCAACCCAATCGCCCCCACTTACCTTATTCTCATCTGCTGCCTCTCCTGCCCCAGCAGCGACAGTTCCGTCCCTCTAAGGCGGTCGGATACAACAGCGCAGGTAGGGGTGGACTGGGAGCCAAAAGAGGCCCTGGAAATAGTTTTCAAAGTGGCCCGATATTACACATTTTCAGCAAGGCCATCCCTTTTCCTATATGAACATTTGGAAATACACAAAAGAGGCCCAGGATGTAGAGGCCTACCAGGAAATCTCAAGAGTTCCCCATAGGCCAGTCCACCCCTGGGCGCAAGGTCTCCTTTTCTTCTTCTTTTCTTTCATCCATGCCTCCAATATTCACGAAGCAAGGGACACCCCTGCAACCCCCCACCAAGGCTGTCAATACCAAACATGGGGAGCAGGGGAAACCCTCACAACCTCTGCTCCCCATGTTTTGTATTGATTACCCTATTTGATCGAATGAAATCGATCAAATGGTACTGGCCAAAATCTGGCAGATGTACCATTCGATCAATTCAATTCGATCAAATTGGGTGGTACTGTTTTTTTGGGGGGTATTGTTAACAAGTGTCCATATTAGGTATTGTTGACTATGTGCGAAAAACGTTGTTAGTAATTATGTAGATGATGACATTTTGTTGTTAGGAATTGTTGACGATTGAGGAGACAGAGGTGTCTTAGGGTTAGGAATTTTTTTGTTGATTTTTATGAGTCATTGGTTTATTAGTGTGAACTGAGTATTGGAGAGAAGGTACTCCTGGATCAGTGTTTGTGTATTTTCTGTTTGTGAGCAAGGCTAGAGAACTGTGCTGCTATGGATACTCCACTGGAGCATATGTGTAAAGAAATTCCACGATACAAGGACACAGTTTAAAAATATCACAAAGAGTGGGTTCAGGGAACTGTGGGAAAGCTGTTTAAACCATGGCCCGAAGAGGGCACACATGAGAAAGATGTATTAGAACGTGTGCACATGTATTTGATTTCGATTTATAAAGAGAAACAGTTGCAAAACAGACATAGCATACCTGATTTACGGAACATTTTTGTGGAGGTAGAGAATGTCCCCAAGAATGGTAAAGAGGAATCCAATCACATGCACAGTCAGGACACTGCACTTCCCCCTCATGTGTTCTACCCTCTACAGCCTTCCTTAGGATACAATAACCCCAAGTTCACCCCTCCCGACCACAGACACAAAGGAATCATTAGGGAAACCAAAGGATAACACCAGAGACCCATTGATTTTAGAAATTGAGAATAACGTTTGCTGCCAAAAAGAAGCAGCATTACAGAAGGCAGAGGAGAAGCTAGCAAAGTCAGCACAGGGGAAAGTTGAGGGGCAGTGTGCGCCAACAGGCACAGACCAATGGAGGGTGGGAAAGATTTTTTTTAAGATTGATGGTATAGCTATTGAAGATCCTCAGATAGCCGCAGAAGAGGACACACCTAGTGGAAGCTACTGGAGGGCAGAGGACACTAGATATGGACAGACGCAACCACAGTATAGACTGTGACTCAGTATATACTGATGGAGAGGTAGAAGATGATGGAGATGGAGTGGGAGACAGAGGACCCTGACGAAGTGACACCATGGGGCTGCAGTCTTACGCCGAGGATTGGGTGAATGGCCCTACCTAAGGGGAAGAAGCTTGGGAACGTATCACTTTATAAACAATGAGAAGCACAGTTTCTGTTGCTGCAGAAGGGACCAGGAAGATCTCACTATGTGTTTTTGCCACTCATGTACCGGGATAACTTAATGAGTAGCTTGGCCTCCCTCACCGAGGGAGCTGGCAAGTGGATATATGCACTCAAAAAACACATGCCAGGAATCACTTTAGCTGTAGGAGACATAACACGTTTGTTTGCTTCCCTGTTGGGAGAACTGGCTGACAAAATATTGAAAAGCATGGGGTTTATGGGAATTGAAATTGAACAATACTGCTAATGATGGCGCACTGTTTGATAACTGTCAAACACAAATATGGAAAGTTCTGAGGCACATGTTCCCCGACAGACCTGGCATAAACTCCATCATGTCCCACACAATCAAGGTAGATGAGGATCCTGCACTCTATATACAGCAGATACAAGAGATGTGGTGATGGATGTGACAAAAGCATTGCCATTTTCTATGATATGCTCTGCAAGGGTCTCCCCATAAAGGTACAAGCAGATTTGAACATGGTGGTTAGGATCAAAGCAAAGGGAGGTCCTGAGATAGAGGCACACATAATGCATTATTGCAGACAGAAACAGGAGACGGAGAAGCATAGGGCAGAGCAAACACATAGGACAGAGCAAAGCTAGTGCAGAAAGAACAGGCTAAACTGAGTCTGGATGGGGCAGTAATAACAAGCACTGTGAATGGGCAACATTAACATAGTGCTGTGCAGGGGAGAACCGAGGGACCGACAAATGGCAGAGGGGAAATGGGAAGCTTGTCAAGTGGAAGATGGAATTTCCAGAGAGGTTGAGGAGGCACATATTATGGCATGAGACCCAGATTCACAGGACAGTGTTGGTCGTGTGGGACGACATGCCATTTTTCACAAGAATGCCGAAGTAGACTAACTATGCCTTAACACACTGACGTCCAAGTGTATCACCCCACCTATTTCTCACAACCCCAATTTCCACAGCCCCAGTTTTGCTCCATATGTCCTGTGTGCTAGAGAGTAACAGCCGGTATAGTACCCAGTACCAAATTTCATCCATTCACTTAGACAGCAGTCACCTGTTTAGCTGTAGAATAAGAACCCCTTGCCACAGGGCACAGTAATACACTACACAGGTGTGATTGTGTTAGGGGGCAATCCTTTCCCACTGAAAGGTACAAATGCCCATTCACAATAGGACTACCCACAGAAAACTCTGACAAGCCCAATTCTATCCGTAGCTACCGACCCAGATGAGGAACCCCGAGTGGGAGTTGAGATAGAACATTTTCTTTTTTGATCAACACAGGGGCTACCAAGTCCTGTATTAAGGAAGGGAGGTTTCCTTTGTCAGGCAACATAATGGAAATGCAGGGATTTTCCAGGGCTTTTGTATTGGTTCCTTTTACAGAAGACTTATCTATCACTGTAGGCATACAAACAGTGATAGCACTGCTATTATATACATTAGATAACCCAGTAAACCTCTTGGGCAGGGATATCATGAACAAGCTGATTATGACCATCTCATTTACAGACGATGGTATACTGTGTTCCACACCAAGCACATACAATGTTAGGACTGTCACAGTGATAGAAGCACTCTGTACCCACAGCACTCCGCAGGGGTGTAGCACTCCACCCAGATTTGTTTCTCAATGCTGTAACAGTACTGTTAAGATGGTTAACTGGGATTGAGAACACAACTTTGCACATCCCTGAAAAGTTCAAATTCAGGCCAGCTGTCCCCCAGGAAAGGGCATAAGGCACTATCATCATGTTGTATTAAGAATCAGTGATCACAAAGGCAGATAGACACTACTGTCCAGCCTGGGCGAGGATGATATTGAAGGGTGCATAGTGGTATGTATTGACGCAACACAACAATTTAGAGAGGTGTCTGGTGAACAGCTGTTTGAAGACACTAATGACACAGGGGAAATGGTGTTCCAAATCAGCATACCCTCTCAGATACATGGATATTTGTAGAACTCAGAGAAGTACCCCACACTGTGCCCCTTGCTAAGACACTACCACCACATTTACAGAGATCAGTTATGGGCAAGTAATCCCCACCATGTAGGGCTACTCAAGGGATAGATGCTGTTTGCATCAAGAAAAAAACAGGCATATTGTTGCCCTGAGTAAAACAGTACCCAATATCACAAGAGGTCAGAGGAAGGGATCTGTTGGATAGCTATAACCCTATGGTAGCCAGGCATAATACAGCCATAATTATCACCATGGAACACAGCTATATACCCTGTCAAAAAGGTGAATGTATCATCATGGAGGATGGTTGACTGCCCTCAGGAGTGTCTTTATCTAGCTGAGCTTCAATTCCTTCGTCTTGTTGTCGTTCATTGTCCAACATTTCTTTGTATTGTTTGAAATTATTGTTATACTGCTTTCATTTACTTTGAATGCAGCTTCAGATGAGTATGGGTCTCATCATGAGTTGGGCGGTATTCTGGTGTCAATACCACCGGGATACCACCCAACGCTAATAGCACTACCGCAACGCGGTCTGGAAAAATTTAGCTAATTTAGTTATTGCACCGGCAGTAGTAGCACCAAAAAAATGTACACAAACAACCAAATACAGCCCAAAAATTGAAATGTTTACTGCCAGCAAAAAGCTGGAGGTAAAAATGCCATTTCCACCCAACTCGTGATTTGACCTGCCCTTTAATACAGCTGTAATAAAATTACAGCTGCATTTATTTGCTCAGGACAAACTCGTTATGAGGCCCACATTCACCTTATAATTCTTATTATTTTCTACAAGGTTTAAAAAGTTGGAGTGGGGCCATGTAATGCAGTTCTCTATGTTGTGGAAATGTAAATGATAACTTCATATTATTAATTAGACTGGGTTACGCGAGTTTCTCTATGCTTCCTTCACAAATTGAGACTGAATATTTGCTCAATTGATGTGACATTGTTTTGTAGGTGTAGTTTTAATGTTGTAAAGACACATGTTTTCCAAAACAGTACTTTTGTTTGGGTAGTATGTGTCAATTAAATTGTTTTTTAAAATGTCCTGGCTGTTGGGATCATTGGTGGCTATGTCTTCTATTTCTTGGTAAGATTTTAGTACTCTTTTCGGGATGAAACTGGACCAAGGTTAAGCCAGACAATGTGTTCAGATTTGCCATATAAGGTTGTACCTGTTAAACGGTCTGAAGCTTTGTAGCACCCACATTCTCTGTGGGAGAGCATTTATATACCGAAGCTCTACAAGTTTTTGATAGTGTTTTGTCAGAAGATATGTCACCCGAGAGGTCTGTTAGCTCTGTTTTCTCAGATTTGGTGATGTGATAATTTACATTTGTGATGTCATCTTTGATGTTCTACATTTTAGTCTTAGCAGTGCTCGGTGGTGGCATGACTTATGGTTGCCCAGTTTACCATAAATCATGAATTTCAGGATTTTTCTGGTTTTACTGTAACCATAATGTCCCTTTAGGAAGGTTTTTTTCACTGAATTTCATAGGTTTTTATTAGTGCAACTTAACCATAACTTCCCTTTAACACAGTCTTTTCACAAAATGTCATGGATTTTTACAAGTGCACCCTAATTTGCTTTATATCATACTTACCCCCACTAGAGCAGCATTTTTGTATGATCTAGAAAGTTTCACCTTACAACTGTTTTAAGTCCCCATCTCCTAGCAACATTTTTAACATTTCTATTAACTTTCTGCAACATTTTTGCACTGTTTATTGTTTGCCGACGTTTGTCCACAGTCTAACGTCACTGTGTACTTTCCGGACAGTGTTACGTGATCACACGCTTTGCGAACGAGTTTGGGCTTCACAAACAGTTTGAAACTGCATTTTCAGCTGATCTAGGAAGTTTCAAGCTGAAAATGTATGCTTGCACAGCTACTAGATCTATTCTTACTGATTATCCATCTGCAATCTAGGACAGAGCAATTTGACTTCAAAAATGGCCATCCCTCTTCCCCAGGAGCCACCACCACCAACACCAACACCACCAGCTGGAGGGCCAGGGCAATGGAAAAAGCACAAAGATGCTCAAAAGAACACAGAGGGACAGGAGAGTGAGATAGATGAAATGCCTACCTCTGGCACACAGAGAAAATCATGGATGTGGTGGTTCTTTACCACTGTTGTGGGTGTACCTAAGGCTAAGGCTACCAAGGTGAGATGCACTGAGTGCAATGGTGTACTCAGTCATAGATAACCTGGAGAGTACTCCTATGGCACGGCCTCCATGTGCCACCACACCAAATCCAACCACTGTAATGCTCTGAGAAAGGCTGTTCCTTCCTCAGGAAGTAGTAGGCTGTCTTCCTCTACCTCATCTTCCTCAACCAATACTGCCACCGCACAGGCTACTCCTGTGGGGCAGAATATCCCACAATCGACCTTGCAGTCCACAAAAGATGCTGTTGATCCATATCTTTCCAAGACAACAGTACTATGTATATACTGCAACACACCACTATGCAGGTGGGAGCATTTTCAAAGTGCTTTTGAGGCTGCAATCAAGGAGCATGAGAAACACTGCTCCTTAGCATAGATTTAAGGCACACACAACATCTCCCCCTGTCCACCTGCTCCATCATATCTATCAATAATGCCCCCTCCCTCATTTCCCTCCTGCATTTTACTTACTGGCCTCTCCTGCAAAAAATAAAATAAAACACCAAACAAAGGTTCCCTTTGAAGCCACCTCTCACAGTTAAAAATCAAACACAAAAATTCTTATAGATTGCATCTACTTTACATTTTTGAATAAAGTAGTTAGACTCAATAAGATTTTCCAATATTGCCATTACCATTTTGTACAATGCACATGGAAATAATGGACAATTGTATGGTAGAGACAAATAAAAAAACAAATAATGTTCTGTCATGATTACTTCTCTTTAGCATACAATAAAGTCCATAATCCATGCACCTTCATAACTATCTGATGTCTCTGTAGTCCCCTTTCCAGGCCAGGCATCATTAAAACAACTTAATTCCACATGCACACCATCACACAGGATAGCCCTTCTACTCTTTTTACTTTCATGTTTCTAACACTCCATCACTGCCTGCTTTTAAACACTCACCCATCCATCCAGCAATCACTTCCAAAAAATCTATATGTAACTGCATCAACATTAAACTACCCCACATCGACTGCCACTTAACAATGTTCTAGAAATTTGTTCCATCTACATTTCCCTTACTTACACAAATACATTGTAAGCAGTGCTTATATAAATGCACATATGCATTGTGCAGTGAGAGAAGTGCATTAATAGAAGGGGGAGTCAGAATGCGCAAGTGCTTCAGAGAGCTTGTGAAGGATGTACCAAGGAGTACCAAAGTCAGAGGCCACTGCCTAACTCCTGGAGCAGAGTAGTGGGGTGCACAGTTGCCAGGCGGTAGGTCCGCAAGAACAGCGCAAGAACAGTATTGAAGAAAGGGTGGGGTTCTGATATAGACTAGGTAAAGGCATGCGACCTGCCAGGTTTATAAGGGAGAGACCACCAGTTACAAAAGCAGTAATATGAGTTTATTGGGAAGGGGGAGAGAGAGAGAGAGAGAAGAGAGAGAGAGAGGCAGAGAAAAGCAAACATTTGAGAAGTTTAGAGAACTTTAGGAAGTTCATCTCAAGTGTAAGAGGGGCAGGGAGCCTGTTCCAAAGAGAGGAAACAACCAAACAGAGAGACCTGCCTCCCACTCTCTGTTTCAACAAGCAGAACATTTAAGGTACAGGAGTGGAGGGCTCTAGTAATGGAGTATTTAGGGAGACAAAGTTGTAAATAGCATGCTCGCAGGCCCCAAATAGCCTTCTGGATGATGCACAAGGCCTTCAATTTCATCCTTGTGGCCACCAGGAGCCAGTGTAGAGATGTTAGGGCTGCACAGACACGATTCCTGGGCATCGGACAAGAATAAGTCTTGCAGCCCTATTTTGGATAAGCTCAAGGGGGTGTAGGGAACAAAGGGGACATCCACGAATATCTGCAGTCACTGTGTTCATGGCAGTCCCCTTTCCATGCCTGGCACACTTCAAGGACCTGGATGGCCTGTGCGATGTCCGCAAACTATTATTGTGTCCACGGACAAAATAGCACAAGGCAGCCCTTTTACCTATACTGGACACAACCACCTCAATAGAATTAAACCTGCACCACTTTTTTTATCTACAAAAAAGGCTTAATCTTAACTTTTTTCCACTACCCACCATCCCAAAGTACTCTTTCAGCCAAAAAATAATCCCAAATGTGCTTTTTCCACACTTGTTTCTGACCGCGCTGTCCGTGGTCAGCAGCGATGTCCGTGGACACAGTGGCACCTGCAAACCTTTTTTTACCTATAAAATCAGCTCCATATCAATTGTATTCTTCTCTCCCACCCTTTCTAGGCACTCTTTTGGTCACAAAATAACCTCAAATGTGTTTTGCAGACTTTTTGCTCACTGCGATGTCTGCGGTCATGCCAGATGTCCGCAAATCCAACATGGCATCCATTTAAAAAATCTGACACAGCTCACGTTTTCCAACAACCAATCAGTGGGCGTGTACTATGGCCGCGAACATCACACGGCTCCTATATTGGTCCAAGGGCATCCACGGACTCTGAATCGGGAATTGAGTCAGAGGAGCAGACCCAGATATCACACATGTTTTGTACCTACTTTTTGGCAATGTTCACACCAAATCTACAAACGCCCACTTTTGGGAACATTCCGCCAACCCTGGTAGAAGTTTTTTTGAAAATCTGTCCAGCGATTTGGGCTGTAGTCATGAGCAAGCATTTTTTCCATTGTGTCTATGAGGATTTCCACAAATTCTGTGGTCACCATTCCTATAACTTTGTCAGCCCCTGGATAAAACCGTCCG